>NC_133509.1:134935000-135620000 GCF_049354715.1 Callithrix jacchus | reverse complement strand
CAGGCTGGTGAGCACGCCCAGGATGGTGAAGCAGATGGCCTGGCCCTCGGTGAGGAGAGGGGTACTCTTGTTGAGCTCTTTCATGGACACCTTGAGGACTCGGTGTTCAGGCTGCTGCACGGGCAGCTCGTGCACCCCTGGGGTCATGCGGTAGGCCAGCCCGTAGCCGCTGGGCAGACGGGTGACCTGCTGAGGGCTCAGGGCGCGCTTCTTGACACAGGTGGGGCCTGTGAACTCGGGCTTGCACAGACACTCGTAGCTCACCTGGGTGTGCTGCAGGCAGGTGGCCCCGTTCTGGCAGGGGCCGCTGGCGCAGTTGGTCACCGGGCGGCTGCAGGTCTTGTCGATGAAGCCGGCCGGGCAGCGGCAGCGGAAGTCGCCCCCGATGTCAGTGCAGACGCCCTCGTTCTCGCAGGGGTTGGGGGTGCAGCTGTTGGCCACGATCTCACAGAAATTGCCTGAGAAGCCAGGGGGGCACAGGCAGGAGGCGTGGGAGGCCCGGCCCTCATCGTCCACACAGGTGCCTCCGTGCTGGCAGGGGGAGCTGGAACACAAGAGGCACACATCAAGGGCCTCGGGGGCTGCGCTAGGGCAGCGCTTCGGGGAGTGCTGGGACGGAAGGTTCCCGGCCCGACAAAGGGGCAGGTGCTCAAAGCAGATGAGGCGCATGAGGGAGGGAGGGAGGGAGAGGATGCCAGCCAGGGAGGCACACGTGGGGGATGGGTGGGTGCCCACCTCACCCCCATCTTGCTGCTAACCTGGAACACCCCCGACCTTCCATGCCAGGATGCCCACGACCTCTCCCAACTCTTACTGCACTTCTCCCACCAGAGGACTGACTGTGGGTTAGTCACTGGCCAGCTGGGAAACTGAGGCTGGGAGAGGCAAAGTCAGTGACACCCTGCTTCTCTTAGCTCCATCCCTGGGCTGCTGGGGCAGAAGGACCAAGCAAGGGGTGCCCCTCACTCTATCTTGGGACCTGCTGTCGTCCTTTCTGCCTGCGTCCACTGTGGCTGCCAACCCTCAGTATTGTCATCATGATTATTATTAGCAGAGTGGATCCGCAGGCTATTGTGCAGGACACGCCTGGAGCCTCTCAAAGAGAAAGCAATACGAGTCTGTCTACGCTGGCACGAGCCGGTGTCTCTGCCAGCCTGTTTAATAGTGGTCCATTCACCCAAGTGCAGCTTGCAAACCAAAGCTGTTTGCTCACAGCAGAGCACAAGGAGCATTTAATGTAAGTGCTTTTAAACGGGCAAGCCCTTTGTCATCTGATAAATGCCAAAACTCCGGGGAAGAAGGGGCTATAAACACAAGAACCCAGCGCTGCCGCTTCAGGGTGCCAGCTGCACGGGAGCTGGGGGCTGAAGGAACCTCAAGGACCTTAGGCTCTCTTTTGACACACTGGTTTAAGTCTGTTAGCAAGAAAAGCAAAGTATTTTAAAGGTCTCAGTCTGCTTTCCTCCTTGCTAATAAGCAGACAGTGCTTAGCAAACCGGCCCCCAGTTTGACCCCGTCTGGACTGATCTTGGAGCCCCATGAATGTCTGCTTACAGCTCCTACACACTGCTGGGTCTGCATCGGCCTGCAAAGTCAGGGCAAGACCGCCTTATCTGCATGTTAGCTTCAGTTTCTTCAGGGGAAAGGGACACCCCTACCCCCCAACTATAGGCCCAGGACTGGGTTCAAGTTTGGATTCTTATGTCAGACTCTGCCTCCGTCAAGACCTCCCTTGGCTTCAGGCTAAGCCCCATCCAACGGGCAGCGGGGACAGCTCAGGGTCACCAAAGAGATAAAAGATGGACAGTAGCTGAGCTGCCGGGAAGCCTTGCTCAGGGATTGCAAGTGAGGACAGTGGCCACTCCGTCTGTTACGTCCACTGCGCAGGAGTCCCGAAGGCCCTTCCCACTGAGGATAGCTGGCAGCTGGCCCACCCCCTCTCGCACTTCAAGAAGCCCAATCTCCTCACCTCTCAACGCGGCAGCTCCTTCCACAGATATACCAGAAAAATCCAATTGCAGAGCCCACCAGTTCCCCAAAACCACCCCCGAGATACAGCAAGTGGGTTTCACAAACAGCCTCAGTCCCGCTGAACTCTGATCTCTCATTATGTTGCCTTTAGAAAATTACGCAGCTCTGAGAGTCAGTTCACCATTGCAATCGACTGTCATTCACACACATCAGGACTCGGGAACATCAGGGGAATAAGAAATCGCCTTCAGGATCATTTGAAAAAATTATGGAAATGACACATCCTCCCCAAATACCCGCATCCGGGAGGAGCTCACTGCATCTGTCAGGCGACAGGTCCAACAGGGTTAGGCTGAAAGAGTCTCTAGCAGGTGCGTGAAAAGCAGGATTCGTTAGATCACACAGTCGGGAAGGATATTTACCCATTGATCACACAGGGCCCGTCCTTTTTCTGGCAGTCCTTTCCCGAGTACCCAGGGGCACAGGAGCACTGGTAGAGGCCGTTGTCCAGGTTCACGCAGGTCCCGTTGTTGGCACAGGGGGCGGAGGAGCAGGCCCGAACATCTGCGGGGCGACAAAGAGTGCGAGAACTCAGCTTCCTCTCCATACACAAGCGTGGCACGGACCCCGGTGGGCTTCAAAATGGCTCTATGGCCACCAAGTAGGGTCTGGAGTAAGAGAGTGAGGGACCACCCTCAAAAAAAATCCCATGAAGTGAGTAAACTGAGGCTCAGGAAGCTGAAGGTGTTTCCTTGCCTAAGGTCACAGATCAGAAAGTCGTGGCCACTGATATTCAAGCCACGGATATGGACAGCTGTACCCTTTGCCTGGCACCAGGTCGCCCCATGTCCATCAACGTGTCCATGATGTTCACTGTAGACTTCGTGCCCCTCCCTGCAACCCTGTGCTTAGCTGAGATTTCCTAAGGCCTGTCTACCAGACAAGGCTGCTTGTCCAGCTTCTCCTGTGGGGGAACAGGTCCTGGCCACAAATACAGCCCAACTCTCAGAAAACCACCAGCTCTTCATACTTGTCCATCAAAGAGGGGCAGTGGCGGGGGACGCAGAGGTAACGACTTCCCTCGGTCAGAAATCGAGAAGCCTGATTTAGCCCCAGCACTGCGTCCACCTCCCTGTGGACTCTCTTTCTGCACTCAGGCTCTGAACTCAAGGGGTCCCTGGTAAAAAGGCTGCATCTTTTAAAGGCAAGAAAATTGTAACTACTGAGTGCTCTCCTATGAGCGCAGGTTTCCATGAGCACTGGTATATTTCCACTGTCTTTTAACAGCTTCCATCATGCACACTCCATAATTCAGGTTCAGCAAGCCAGGGATGAGCGGAACACGAGAGCCTGCATCAGGGGCTCTCTGACGGTGGAAACCCCAGCTCCCCAGTGGGGCCAAGAGGGACCCTGTCCTGCCCTGTATCCAGCCTGCTGCCACGTGGCAGCAGAGCTCAGCACCTCCCCATATCATGTGCCTCAGTTTCCTTATTTATAAAAAGAGGGTCTTTCCCCAGCCAATCTTGAGGGACTCTTCAGCTTTGATTTTCTATCATTTGAGCTGCTGTACCTGCCAAACAGAAAGCCAGGGCCAGCAAGAGACACAGCAAGTTAAGGCAGGCTGATGGTAGGGGGTTCCCAGCGCTAAGGCCACACATGTGCGTACTTTTGTTTCCCTCTCTCAAAGAGACCTGCACCCTCGTGGAGGGGAGAGTGCAATCAATCAAGGAGGAAAAGCCTGAACGCCGTGTTGATGGACTACCCTGTGGTGCTCCATGGAAGCCGGGCTTTCTGCAAGGACACATAAAGAGGATTTATCTGTACGGGACGGCACCGGCAAGGCATTAGCACGAGGCACCTCCGCGTCAGGCTCCTAATTCTCTGCTCCTGGCTCTCCTGTCACTCGGTATCTTAAATTTAAACTAAAAAGCTGGCGACCACCCCTAGCTCATCCCTGTAGCTCTCCCTGCTATGCCAATCTGGGGCAGCCCCCCTGAGCCTCCAAACCCAAGACAGGGGTGAATTAAGGCACTGCGAGGAGCAGACTGCTTGGGGGTCTCTGCCAGGACAGCCGTGGCCTCGACAGCCTGAGGTGGGCAAAAAGGGACAGGGAGAGCTGCGTCCTTGCTGGGACCCCGACTGTCTCGCCCTAAGCAAGCTGGCTGCCTTTGTCAACCTGGTGGGAGGGGACACACCAAGGGCCCGCAGGAAGGGAGGCATTCGTCTGAAATATTTCAGCAAGGGTGTCCTGCATTTCGATACCAAAGAATATGGGCTCCAGGCTACAAGCCTAACCCTGATCCCAAATGGTCGCTTTGCTCGGCTCCCCTGGATCCCCAAACGACTCCAGGCTGCTGCTGCTTCTGTGAGGGGCAGCTGAGACGCCAGCCAGATCATGAGTCAGCTGCAGGGAAGCCGTGCACCATATTGGGAGGGGCTAGAATTACGGACCAGATTGGGGTGGGAGGGAGCTTAGCTTCAGAAGCTCGGCTGCCCTGGCCATCCCGGTTGTAAGGGAAGAGGCCATCACAACATGCTCTTAGGTGTTCCTTAAGGAAGGCTGTTAGATGCAGTCATCGATAAAAATTAACTCTCTCTCTGGGGCTAGGGGAAAGGGTTGTAGCTGGCTTTTGGCCCAACT
Source organism: Callithrix jacchus (assembly GCF_049354715.1). Classification (NCBI taxonomy): domain Eukaryota; kingdom Metazoa; phylum Chordata; class Mammalia; order Primates; family Cebidae; genus Callithrix; species Callithrix jacchus. Next base: position 135,615,388 of record NC_133509.1, on the reverse strand, counting down.
TCTTTCCTATCCCTTAGCAGACACTTGTGCTTCCCTGATCCTCAGTTTCCCTACCTGTACCATCTCTAATGCTGGCGACCATGGGAGAGAGGCCCTGAGGATAGGCTGCTATGCAGCTGGGAGTTTTTTTTTTCTTTTGAGGACTTGAGTTTGCCCGGACTTTAGGGCAGGTTTGCCAAATGAAAATGGGCTTAGACGAACATTTCGCAGCCTGAAAATGCAGTGACAGCCTACTCTCAATTGCTTGGGGTAATGGAGGCAAAGATTGCATAAATTAATGAAATCAACAGATAACACCAATCTTCACTTTAACCCTTTCTCAGCCTTTCCCAACCCCAGCCAACTCCTACAACTGACCCGCTCAGTCCAGGTCCCCCAGCCCTGTTCTCCTGGCCATGACGCAGCACCTGCCCCCCAACCACTGAGCGCTGCTGGCTCCCCCTGTCCCCCCATTTGTTTGTTTTCAGCCCTTTTACAGTCCTGCGTGTACTTTTCTAGGGAGCCTTAGCTCCGAGATCCCCTGAGCCCTGTCTATCTCTGGGCTTCCACGACATGGACAGGTGACCTGGGGTCTGTGGTCCTACTGGCCCAGCTGAGTGTGTATTTTGTGACTCTTTATTCAACAGGAAGCTCCCTGGCCCCTACCCCGTGTTTCCTCTGGGTGCTGGGTGCTGATGGTGCAGAGGAGAGCAAAATAAAGTCCCTATCTCTGAGGAGGCATTCGATACCCACAGGAAATTTATAAACAGATCATTAGAATACAGGGCATGAGGTGTGCAGGAATGAGGAAGTGAGGGCAGCCAGCAACAGGAGGCTGGAAGGAGGTGGCTGGGGCCAGGGCAGGCAGGTGAGGATGTAGGGCTGGGAGGGACAAAGGCAAGCGCCAACCTATATCGCAGAGTTTCCCGTCCCAGCCGTCGATGCAAACGCACTGCCAGGGTTCCTCACAGAGTCCATGAAGGCAGCCAGGAGAGGTCATGCATTGGTCACACAGGGGACCCTGCCAGCCAGGCTGGCACCTGCCAAGGGTAAGGGAGAAAGATGGGGACACATGAGGGGGAGCAGGGTTAGAGAGGGAGCTCAGGCTACTTTCTGTGGAACCAAGAGCCCTTGCGGGTCTTTGCACAGTACCAGCCGGTGGTCCTGGAAAGTAAACACCAGCCCCCTGAATGGGAAAAGTTAAAGAGAAAACACGCCATACCAAGGGGCCAGCTCAGAGGGACCCCGAGGTTCCAGGGGAGTGCTGCGTTTTGCTGCAGTGGCCTGCAGTGGTCTCACCTGCCACCCCACCTCTGGGAAGCTGCAGCTGCCCCCACTCCCTGCCTTCACCTCCCCACCCGCCCCACCAGTTTTCTGCAGGGGCCAGGGAGCTGTTTGCTGCAGCGCAGTGGCCAAGCCCCCTGTTTTTTCTGCCTGACTCCACGACTCCCCAGGCTTCTGCATGGCCCCCACACGCTGCCTCTGAGGAGCCACTCTATTACCTGCAAACATTGTCATCCTCGCAGAGTCCGTTTTGGGGGTGGCAGGCCGGGACACATTCAGCCCCTGAGGTGCAAGAAAGGTTATACAATTCACCCTCCAGGCCCCAGACCAAGGCAAAGCCTATCTTCTCCCACACAGCCTGCCGCTGCCCTCGAGGGCGACAACAGTCCTCTTGGGTCCTACCATCCTGGCACACAGTAGGCACTGCCTATCCAAGCATGATGGGGCTCAATGCACTCAGGAAAACATCTCTGCCACGTTCCCAGCTACGAGATGGCCACAGTACACTCCCTAGTTCTCAGGAGCAGAGAAACACCTTTCTCTCCTCACCCCCAAAAGCACATACGAAACCTCAAGTCCTCCTAACAGTGAGGACGACCGGTACAGTGGAGGGAAACACACTGACCCCTGGCCATGCCGTCTGACCGTCACTTTTGCAACCTGCGCCGAAAAGGGGAGCAGATTTTGAGGTGTTCAGCTCTGAGAAAGCCCAGACAGGTTCACCGGGTGGGCTCCCCAGTAAGACATATGGATTCTTTTTAAGGTTCATCCCTATTAAGCCAGGCACCCAGGTCAAATCTTCCCCCTTTCCCCTACAGTCTTCGCAGTAAGAAAACGATGACGCCACAGGGATTTGCTTAGCCGGCTGAGGTTGCAACACACTGCTTAGAGATTCTAACACTTTAATAGGCACCTACTGTGTGCATTTACTCAACCGGCTCCCCAGCTTTCCAGACAGCCCCCTACACACAACCACTGGTGCAATGAGTGGGGGGGCGCTGCGGGAAGGGGGCAACTCTCGCTGTCAGAGACAGATGGCCGCTGCAGACAGAAGTGTCGCAGCCCCTCACCTAGAGAAACGCGCCACGCAGGAAGGGCTCAGACTGGACTTCTCTTGGGAACTGGGGGCTAAGAAGGCAAAGTCACCCCCCAGTCCCCCCAGAGACGTGTTCCCGAACACGCACGCAGGGACACCCCAAAGTTGCACCCCAGAGCGTTTTCACAGAAGACACCACAGCAGCACCTCGTTTTTCCATACCTCCTTGCTCAGCGCACCGACACCCCTCCGGCACCACTTCTGCCAGGCGGGAAGGGGCTGGGGGTCTCACACTTCCCCTGCCGCCTGGGACCCCCCAGGTCGGGCTTGGCATGCGGGGGTGGCAGGGAGGACGAGACAGGCACAGCGCGGGGCTTAGGGCTAGCAGGATGGGCGGAGTTGGGGCGCATGGGACGGGGCGTGCGGGGCACCGGGCGGTCGGCGGGGCATCGCAGGCTTCCCCAGAGGGGGCGCGAGCCGGGCCGCCGGGGGGGCTCACCATGGGTGCTGTGGCCGAAAGCCAGCAGGAGCAAGAGGACGCGCAGGAGGGCTTCGGTCGCGGTCATCGCGGGGCGGTCGGGGTCGCGGTCCCGGGAACGGTGCGGGTGCAGGTCCGGCTCCTGGCGCCGCGCTGGGCTTCTGGTTGCGGACGCGGAAGGGGGCGCGGGCGCGCAGCGAGGGGAAAGCCAGGGCTGCACCGGGCTGCGCGCTGCGCTCTCCACCGCCGCTGCCGGGGAGCTGCCGCCGCCGCCGCGCGCGCCGCCCTTTTCGTACCTCCTCCCCCCCCCGCCGCGGCCCCCGCCCCCCGCCCCCGCCTCCGCGCGCACGGGGCCGGCGCCGGCCAGTCCGGGTGACCCCCTCCCCTCGCAGAGCCGCCCCCCACCACTGCGGCGTCCCGGAAGCCCGCTCGCGCACACGGGTGCACTCTTGGCTAGACGGGCACAGGTACCCCGCGCGCGTTTGGCACACGTTCCCCAAAACAGGACAGCACGCGGCCGCGCACACACAGGCCTGCCTAGGACAAGTCGCAGGGATCGAACCTGGGCCGCAGACCCGCTCGGAGAACACAAGTCAGGACGCAGGAACACCAAAACACTTATTGCCGACGTCCCGGAGACATGTGCAATGGTTAGATGCCCAGGAAAATACAAAGGCGCACTATGAAGACGTGAACTAAGCACATAACCACACACGCACACAGAAAAACACCCAGGAAAAGCCTGACGCCCCCAGTACCCCTCGCCATGGAGACGCAGAAGAATGCAGTTGCCCCTGTGGCAACCCACACCCCGCAACGCAAACGCACACGGCAACTCAAACACACTGTAGCCCAGATTCAGTGTAGACACCGTCCGGGGCGGCACATACTTAGTCACGAGTGCAGAGGGGCAAGCGGACCCGCGGCTACGCAACCATAGGCATCCTCCCGCATGTGCCGGCCCCCTGCACACAGACGCGCACGCAGAGCCACCTGCACACCCAAACACACAAGCACACTTGTAAACAGACGGACACCGGTGCACGCATTCAGTCACATCCACCCCCACACACAGCATCGCAGTCAGGGCCTTAGCGGCGCTGAAACACAAACGCACTGACTCTTACGCACACATGTACGCACAGCCACGCACCTGATACCCACAAGCACACATACCCAGCTGACTCGCGATCACACACTGACAAAAACACATACGCGGTCGCCAACACACACACCATAGCATCCGTCTTTGTCCACAGTGGCATGCGTGGGCAGCCTCACCAGTGTGCTCTCACATTCACAGAATAGCACTCCAGGCACTCAGCGCCTATTCCAGACTCATGCGGAGACCTGCTCTGAGGGGTAACCCTCCAGAGAGATGGAGGTAGAGGATGCTGATTGCCAGAGACCCTTTTCCTCTGCAGAGCTCCCAGGGAGAGGGGGTGCTCCTCAGGCGCCCCTCCTCCCCACTGCCCCCAGCCTAGGCTTAGAGCCCTGCTGGAGAGGAGAGCTCTGCACCCCACATTCGTCTGGATGGGGGAGGCTCAGGAAGATAGGGAAGGAGGGGTAGGAGGGGATTAAAGGTGTTTAACCTCCTGGGGTAGAGTCCCAGGAGTCCCACTCTTTGGGTGGGTCGTTTAGGATACTTAGTTTGCATATATTAATTTGCATACATATCCTAGATGCAGGGAGTGGGTGCTCACCCAGTTCATGGCCTCCCCTTCCTCTCAGGGCTCCAGCGGGGTGTGATCTTGCCCTGGCCTCCTGGCCCTCTAACCTGGCCCTGGCAGGTCTGAGCACACATTTCCCATCCTAGCCATAGATGCATGAAGGCAGGCCCACCAGCCCTAAGGCAGTGCTCCAGTAAGGCACTCGGGATGGGCACGGGGATGGGCAGAGACCAGAGCTGCTCTGGGCTGCCTTGAAGAGGCAGGTGGGAAACTCCCTGTCCCTGTCGGAAGTTGTCCCTTCCCTAATGCTGTCTGCAGAACGCCCAGATGGGCAGCAGCTGCTGGGAATGGCTTTGGGGACAGGCTGGAGAGAGTAGTTGGGGTGCTCACTGTGTGCCTGCAACATGCCCTTGCATTCCTGTGACCCTACTCTCTTTCATAGACTCTTTCATCAAGTCAAGAAACCAACTCCAGCCCGGAGTTTTCTAAATGCTAACTCCTCCTCCAGTGATGGAAGGTCCTTTGCCCAAGGCCCCTGACCTAGAATGAGAGTGGCTGACGGGCCCAAGCCTTGAAGTGCCAATGTCCACTGCGTGGTGATCACCAAGGTCTTCCTGACCAGGCTTGCTCTCTTCTCTCCCTCCAAGGCCCCTGACTTCAGCCTTCAAAATTATCCCAACAGCAGGCAGACCTGGAAGAGCTCAGTTCTCAGCCAGGAGCCAAGGAGGGGCGTAGGATCTCAGGGCTGGGCAGCCCTGGGGCAGGGGCCTCCCAGGTTCCTGCCAAAGTCCCACAGAGAAGAGAGTCCCTGGACTGCAGGGAGCACTTAGGGGGGTCCCAGTGGACTTCGAGTGCCTCCTGCCCCCACATCTAGACTCCTCCCTTCCCCATCCAGGTTCTTCCCGCATCCCACAGGCTTCCCCAGTTTAGGAAAGAGAGGGAGGCCGGGGGAGGGCATTCTCAACCGGGGGAGTCAGTGTCCAAATGTCACAGGCTTATGCTGAAAGGGCACTGCCTTGGCTGGGGGGGGGGGCACCTGCTCCCTAATTTTATCTCCTTTTGTGCCCACCAAAGGCCCAGGCCAATCACTTCCCTCTCTGAACCCTGTTTCTTAGCCCATAAACAGGGATGCCCCACCTGTCTCCAAAGGGAAGTTGGGTTTTGTGAGCAGGAAAGCTCTGTGCCGACACAGGACCTGGCCACAGCCCATCCCAGCCATGCTTCCAACAGCTGCAGCCCAGAGCCTATGCCCAGGCAGCTGGAGGATCTCCCTGGCAGGCAGCAGCGGCTCCTCTTGACTCGGGCCCTCCTCCAGAGCCCCCTGCAGGGCCGCTCCAGGCAGGGGAGGGGGCTTTCCTTTCTCACAGGACCTACAAGCCACGAGGCTTCTGTTAGCTTGCTCTAGTCTCAGTAAAGCGTTTGTAAATTCAGGAGGCTGGAGCTTTCTTTTCGGCAAGCAGACGCTGCTGCTGAGAAAGGGTAGCTTAGGAGCAGTAGGGAGGGGAGGTTGGTGACTGTCACAGACTAAGTCTGCACAGAAGGCGCGAAAATGCCAATGTAGTCCCTTGGGGAGGAGCTGTACAGTCTGCTGTTTGCAAGCAGACCCTGGGGGCTGCAGAGCAGCAGCCTGGAGGAACTGGACGCCCCCTTCTCTATCTGCGTATCCCTCCCCTCCTCCTTTCTCCTCTCCTCTCGAGAGCGGAGAGCCGAGAGCCGAGAGCCGTACTCCGAGAACAGGGCCCTCAGGATCACAGAGATGAGGCTGGCAGCCCGCAGGTCCTCACAGCACTGCATGGCAGGCAGTCTACACAGGTTGCAGGCACTGGACCTGCCAACTCTGGGTCCAGATTGAGATGCAGGAGCTGGACTCCCTCCCTGTGGCCAAGCCAAAGGGCTCTGCCTGTGGCCCCACGCCCCCCAGGCAAGAGCCAAAAGCAAGGGGAACTATTGGGGGCAGTCTCGCTGGGCTTTGCAGGGACAGCAGAGGAGCTGGTGATGAGGGAATGTTTTCTTCGGAGGGAAGGAAAGAAGTGTTGTCTCCAGCCTTTTTCCTCGCCACTCCTCTGCTCCCCTTGTCTGCTCCCCCTCCTCCTTTTCAAAACGTTAACTCCTCCTTCAGCCAGCCCCACACCACTTCACCCCTGATTAAAGGCAGAATTACTGATCAGAGCAGCTCAGCAAGGTGGAGCTAGAGGGGCCTCGGAGACTCCCTAGTCCTGGGCACCAGCAGTAGGGGGAGGGGTGGCAGGAGACGGGGCTTCACCCCACCTTTGCGTTCTGCTCTGCACATCACCCCATAGCCTTGGTGGGGTCTCCATGCCTTGAGGCTTTGCTTCTGCGTAGACTAGCTTTTGCGGGGGCTCTGAGCCCCCACTGATCCAATCCTACTGGGCATCCTACAGACAATAGGTGCCTTTGTCCACTGTCCTCACACCCAACGCTCTCCTTCCTCCCTCCAAGAGAGGACAATGGGCTTCCCCGGATATGCCTGCTCTTCCTTCTAAAGGGACTAGCCAAGGCAGGGACCAGTGCCCAGAGACTCGGGTGGGCCTAGTCAGAGTCCCAGAACCGGAACATCCCAGAGACAGCTAGGCAGGAGCCTCCCTGACCGAAAAGCCACCCTTTCTGCCTCTCCCGCACTTCTCCATTGGATTTAGACTCTAATTTAGTTCTGTCTCATCAGAGTCTCCTCATAGCCTGGGCTAGGTGGGGACTGCAAGGTCCATTTCAGAGATGAGCACACTGAGGCTAGGGGACCCCAAGAGAGGGGCAGGGTTAACGAGTAGCAGAGCTGGGATTCAAACCCGGGTCTACTCAGAATTCCAGTGCCAAACTCTTTGCCCAGCCCAGCAGAGTGGTAAAAATGCACAGAGCCTGGAGGAGAGCAGGGAGGCCCCCACAGCCTCCACCAGGAGCCTGCCCTCCCCTCTTTGGGTGGGACCTAGGGGGCTGTGAGGGCTTCATGCACACACCAAAGAGACGTGGCACCAAAGCTGCCACCTTTCGGAGGACTTTTCCAAACCTAAAGTTTGTTTGGAGGCAGAAATTCTCTTTTCTTTGGCCAAGGGGGCCCGGGGGCAGAGGATGGAGGGAATTGAGAGGTGCACCCTGGAACATTTTCCAGAACAGGAAGGTTTGGTCTCAAGTTCAATCAGAGAGAAGGCTCTTCAGTGTGAAGTGTCCTCACGCTCAGCCGAGCTGGGGGTCTGGCTGCAGAGGGGCATGCTCTGAGCCTGGCCTTGTGTTCAGGGCCTGAAGAGGCATGTGACAGTCCCAGGCAGACTCCAGGGTTCTCCAGGGCCGCAGGGGGCTGGGGGTGGGGGGAGCAGAGCCAGCCCATACCCCCGAGGCCCCGACACAGGCCTGCACACAGCAAGCTTCCGAGAAGGAAAAGAACCAGCAGGCTGGGGTGCAGAGGGGACGCATTGGTTCGGGTCTATATTCAGTGTTGGCTTCTGTGGGGTCACGCCTCTCCCCCAGACAAAACCAATTTCTCGTCATTGATGATACAATTCAAAACCAGATTTCTGGTTTCCTTCCTTGCCATCAGAATCAACAGGGATGTAAGTCCACAGTCTAATTGTTCACATCATCAATCACGTGATCCTCTTAAAGGATGCCACTGAGTCATGCTGTGCGTGGGGGGCTCCCAGGGGCCTGGAGTGCTTGCTGACGACTCCCCGCCCTACCCCCAGAGCTTGTAGGTAGACTCACTCCCACCCAGGAGGGAAGAAATAGGGGACCGGAGGAAAAAGGAGCCTTTTCATCACTCAGCTTGTCCGTGCAGACCAAAAATGCAGGAATTCTTCATTCATCAGAAATTCCCAGAAGTTAATTTTCCGTAAAACAGAGGCTCACCTCTTTAAATGTAGCCTTTCATCTGCCCGGCCCCTACCTCGTGCCGAGGCTCATGGCGGGGGGGGTCCCTCGAGGAGGGGTGCGATGGTGGATCTGAAGATGGCCCCTCATCTCAGAGAGTTCCATCAGGGACCCTGCACTTAGGCACCTCTGAGATGTAGGCAGTGGATGCTGGGAGACAGGCGAGCAAGGTGAGGAGCAGGCACACACAGGAAGGGCGACCACACATCTCTTAGAGGGGTGCTTCTCAGCTGCATGCGCAGGGTACACAGACATTCTCCAGGCGGGCATGGGGAGGCCTTCCAGGCAGAGAGCTGTACAGCCAAAGATGTGTGAACAAGGCATGAATGTGTGCATGCACCGGAGATGCCTGGAAGTGCTGGCCGTTCCGTTAGTGACGGCGAAGTTAGCATGCTGAGGCAGGAGGCCGAACGCCACAGAGCTTTCAACATTTTGGATGTGGATCTCTTAACTATTCTCTAGCATTCTGCAGCCTCCCTTGCCCTGGCAAACTCCAAGGAACAAGAAACCGCCTTTTCTCATACCAGAGTCGACCTTCGAACATGTCATGCCCAGACTTGATGCTGAGTCTTGGGAATCAGGCTGGGCCACCCAACCCTCCCATCCAGTGGGGCACCAGCCCTGCTCCCCACCTCCCCAGCAGGCCCAGCTCATAGAGACCCTCAGAGGCCCAGGCAACGTGCCCTGTGATGAGTAGGAACATCCTTTAGCCACAGAAGAAACCCCTTCCTCAGCCCGGATCCCCAGGGAAACTCATCACTGCCCCTGCTGAAGAGTCTGTGGGATGACTGTGGCAGAATCACGGCTTCGCTGCACCCTGTGCCTGTGAAGGGAGCATGAGCGGCGCGGCAGGGCCACCCCACCTGTGGGCAGGCAGCTCTGAGTTTAGGGATGTGAAAACACGCAGCTCTCAAGGAATTTCAGACATTCCCGTACCACATTTATTATCTTATCTGTAAGGAAGCATTAGCATTTTCATTAAATTACATTTTTAAATAAGTGTTTTTGGTGTGCTACTATGTCCAAGGCGTTAGGGATTTCCTGTGAAGGAAGACATCGCCCTTTCCACGAGGAGGGGACAGGCGCAAGTGGGAGGTAAGAGGGACAGAAGTTTGTTCCCGTCTCACCTCCTCCTTGAAGGCCTTTCCCCCAGTCCCAGGCTGGCAAGTCCCCCGGCTCCCGCCCACTCACCTGCCCACCAAGGGTCCTGGCCCTCCCAGCCGCCCTGGGCATCATCTCAGCCCTGAACGCCTCTTCCTGCCTGGTGTTAATGGATTTTGCACGTGTGTCTGACCCCAGCTCGGCCAGACGCTTCTCACTCAGCCAGGCACCCCGCAGCCAGAGGCCTACAGCGCTGCCCTCGAGGTGTTTATGGATTAAGTGAATTAATGAATAAATGAATGAGGCACAAAGTGTTCTCCGAAGGTTACCATGGGCCCCTCGGAAAGATCCCGTGTCCTAGCAACTGTCTGCAGCCTGGTGCCCCCCGCCCAACCCAGCCGTCCGTCCTCTTGCCATCTCTCATGTCTCGGTTCCAGGGGTGACTGACCCCTTGGACTTGCAAACAGGAGAGTCCCCAGGGTTGCAGCAATGCCTCCACCAAGTTCTTTCCCTACCAGGACCCTCAGTTCTTCCACTAGCAGTGTGGGGAGCGGCTTTGTGGAGACCACATCCAGCACCCCCTACCACCTGCCCCTGCCCACCACCCCCAGCACTCGGTTCCTCTGAGACTCTCTCCATGAGCCTGTTCCTATGGCAACGCTGCACCTCCAGAGGCCCAACTTAGCTGTCTGCAGCCAGGCTCCAGCTAGGGACGGAGGGCAGGGGGTGCCCAGTGTGAGCTGAGCCCCATTCCCCGCGTCCCCTCGTCCCCTTGCCCCACCCGGAGCTGCTTAGTACCCAAATTCAAGTTTGCTCTGTTTGTAATGAGCCTTAGTTTGATCCCTGCCCAGGTCTGTCCGTTTCTCCTCCCCCTCTAGCTGTGGGGATGCTGAGGCACAGAGAGGCTGAGCAATTCTCCACGGGTCAACCAGCAAGGAAGTGGCAGAGCAAGACAGGGGTGTTGGAGAGTGGTGCCCACTCTCCAACACGGGGGGGATAAAAGTTGATCATAAAATGTCGTTTGAGAAACCCACAGGTCCCTTCGTTTAACTGGATCTCTCCGAGTTCTGACCAAAAAGCCCATGGACTGAAAAGAGAAGAAACGGCATCACAAGAAGAGAGTTCCAGCTGGAGCCCAGCGGGTGCTGTCTCTTCACTGCTTCAGAGAATCTGGGAAAACAGCAGGACCGTCTCCTGGGCTGGCCGCATCCTCTCCCCACCTTCATTTTCTCCTTCCTCCCTTCCTTCTACCTGCACTGGACGCTGGTCGGCCGGCCCGGCTGCAGTTGTGCACACCATGGTCCAGCTCTCTCTGCCTTTATCCCTCCAGAGCTGGGGCCCGGGTTAGAGCCCGCGGCCTCCCAGGCACCCCCCTGGAGCGCTCTCTGAAACCATCATCTCCTATTTGTCCTCGTCAAACCTCTTCCAGGGCCTCCACCACTGCGGTCGGCCCGGTGAGTGACGGCTTAGACTCCTGGCTCTCGTAGCTTAGCCCTCTCTCTGTGCAAACGGGTCCCAAGCCCCAGGGACCGGCCCTCCCCACTGGCTCTCCATCCCGTCCATCTCCATAGCCCGTTCTCTTCTCCACCACCCTGGTCCAAGCCTCCTTCCCTAATGGCTGCATCAACACTGGGGCTGCCTGTCTCCCCCAGCCTCTCGGCTACGGGGCAGGGGCCGGAAGGAGGTTTCTAGATGCATATCTATCCAGACAAACCTGCTACTGAAACCCTTCGCAGAAGGAAAAGAGAGAGGGAGGGGCAGGAAAGGAGGAAGGGAGGGAGGGAAGAGGAAGGAAGAGCCGGGAAGTGTGCCCTTCTCAAACTCGTTTCAGCTCTCCCTGGGCTCCAAGCTTAGAATTAGGCACACAGTAGGTTCTCATTAAGTATTTGTGGGATTGAACTGCACCATGATGGCACGGAGTCAGTACGGAAGCATTTGGCCGGGATGGGGACATGGAGATTGGAAGTGGTCTCTTACAGCCTGGCATCTAGCTGCTCTTCCCTGCAAAGATCTGCCCTCAGCCTCAGACCCTGCTCCTTGTCAGTGGCTTTTTCCTGCCTCTCTCGAATGAGCCAATTATTTCTGATTGTGTTTTGCCTAATTTTCCCTTCTTTCCATGAGCGCCGGGCGACAGCCTTGCCGTCTGCGGCCAGCAACAAGGTCCCAATTGATCCACACGTGCCACGGTGAGGACCCCACTAACACATCCTCACCATGGTTTCTTGGTGGCGGTGGGAGGGGTAGTTCTGCTCAAGAGAGAAGTATTTTCAGTGTTTCTTCTGTGCAAGACAGGATGGCAGGAGAAAGGGAGGGCGAGTGAAGGGAAGCGTGAAGGGCTTGGGGAGACGGTTCAAACTCTTGGCTTATTTCCTGTGGGATGACCACCTGGCCTGGAGGGGCTGTGCAGGGGAGCTGAGAGTCTGGATGAGACACTCCTCCCCTGTCCTGGGTGCTTCATAGGTGCTCAGGGGCTGCACCTGGCCCTGATGAGGATGCTGGTGACACTGTCAGGATGGGGAAGGGCTGGGAGACCCTCGGAGGGTGCTCAGGCCAGTTGCCGTCTGGGTCCAGCCTGCCCCTGCCCTGAGCAGGAATGCTTCCCACAGGTCGTCGTGGACCGCTGGGGATCTGCACCTAGCCTCTTCTCTCCCCCCGTGACAGCTTGAGTTAACAAGGAGACCAGGAACGGTGAGGCCCGTGTGATTCAGGCAGCGTCCCAGCAGGAAACAGATGGTGCACACAAGATGGTTAATTTGAAGAACGTTTAATAAAGGGCCTATTTACAGAGATGTGGGTAGGGTGTAGGGAAACTGGAGGGGTGACTGCAGGCCCAGTTACCCCATAGGCCTGCATCTGAGAGAAGAGTGCAATTACCTGAACCAGAAACCAGGAGAGTCAGGTGGAGTGGGTGGGCTTAGGTTGGGGAGCCTCCAGTCTGTGTGCAGGGAACCTGACCTTGCTCTCCTCCCTCCTTCGATCTGCTGGGGCTCCCATGGTCCCACCTGGCTGGAGCCAGCTGATACAGACCATCCAGGCAGGCACCCCATGCACAGAGCTGGCATGGAAGGCAGAGGGCGGCTCTGCCAGGGGATCCAAGGAAAGCACATGAGCAACCCAGAGCTTCACCGTCCAGTGGCCTCCTTCTCCATAGGGGAAAAGCTAGAGAAGGCTCTTCGAGGCAGAGCTGGGATCTGAGCCCAGGCCTCAGGCTCCTGACCCTCACAGCTCCACGGTTCATGTCAGCCTGAAGCAGTGCCAGGCCATGGAAGCGGTTCTAGCTCCCACCTCAGCCCTGGTTGGCTTAGTGGCATTCACACCCGGTGGGTAGCTGGAGTTAGCTGTGCTGATAGTCTGCCCATCCAGGAGGCTGCCAGTCTGAGGTGGCAGCTCCTTTCTCCTCCAGGGCCTCTTTCAGGCAGGCCTGCCTGGACCCAGGGCTGCTGACAGCCAGGTGTGGCCACGGCCACATGGCCTCCTGTGATGAGAGGAACCCCACTGGGGCATGAGGGTGGGGAGCACCCCAGCCACTAGGCAGCCGAGACCCACACTCAGTGGGAGGTGACATTGGGAAGAGCTAAAAGTAGGCAGAAGAGCCACTACAGGCCCCATGTCAGGATTTGGGTAAAGTCCTGGGGAATCTTGGGCAAAGCCTTTCCCATCTCTGGGCCTCAGTTTCCCCATTCGATCTTCCTTGACTCTGAATTCTCACCTGTGCCCCACACCTGGCTGCTGGGATGGGGCAGAAACATAGGCTTGTTGCTGTAATGGCCTTGGCGGATGGGGTAGCCATGGACCAGGTGGGAGAAGGACTGGGGGATGGTCTGTGGTCAGAGGACATTTGGGGTGAGACTGTGATGGTGGCGATGGAAGGGCGACAAGGAAGATGGTGAATCTAGAGACTGACGGGGAGCATGAAACCCTGCAATGCAACAGCGACGCACTGGGAAAGAAGAATGCACAAAGGAAACAGATGAAGAATGCACGAGGGAGACAGAAGAAGAATGCACGAGGGAGACAGAAGAAGAATGCACGAGGGAGACAGAAGAAGAATGCACGAGGGAGACAGAAGAAGCTGCCCAGAGACGGGCGGGCACAGAGGTTGGGGGCTCTCCTCTCGATCAGCTGCCCTGTGGTCCTCTCTTGGCTCTGAACTTACAGCCCCTGACACTGCACTGGCTCCCTCCTTGATGCCCATAAACACTCTCAAAACCCTTGTCTTTATAGAAACAGAGAGGACTCCCAGACTCCAAGAAAGAGACTGAGGGAATGGCCGTGGGTTCAAAATGCCCACAGGGACATCAGTTAGAGACTGAGATGAGTCGCTGGGACCTAAGGGGGAGGCCCCCGGAGCAGGTGGGAGGAGGAGTCACAGGCAGAGTGACAGACCAGGGAGTGAGCAGGGATCCTGGGTTGGAGGCAATGAGAGGGGCGTTCTCTAGCAAAGGGCTTCAGGATGCGAAAGAGAGTGCATGTGTGTGTGCGTGTGAGTGTGTGTGTCTGTGTGAGTGTGAGTGTGTGTGTGTGTCTTCGTTTAAAGATAGGAGAGACTCTAGGGTGTTTACAGCCTGAGAGGCTGCAGATGCTGAGCGAAGGCGTAATTGATTAATTGAATGAGGAGAACAGTCTCCGTCCTCTGTGATTCCTGGTCTGGTAGGGAGATGAGGATTTGAACCGACACCTCCACTAATCTGTACACATAAAATTGAGTTAGCTGCGCCCATGTGGGTGAGGTGGCCCTCAGCCGTCGGGCACAGCAGGTGCTCTGTGACTCTGCCTCCCCTTCCTGCATGTCAGCAAAGAGAAAGGCTCTGAGCGGCCCAGGCTGTAGGCAGCACTACGATGCCCCTGTCCTCACGGGAGGAGCACAGGCCTTAATTGTGCCTTTAAACTTTCAAAGTGGTTCACATTGATTTTATTTACTCCTCAAAAGCCAGATTTCATCATGCTCTGCCGTTAGTGGCCAGAGAGACACTCTGCGCGTGGGGAGTGGAAGGAAGCCCCTGAGGCCCCAGCTTATGTCGAGCTCCCCTCTGTGCCCCAGCCATGCAGTAAGGGCCCAAGGTGTGTTTGCTGAGTGAATACATGATGGATGGATGGATGTGGTACTGTGGAATGTTCTATAAGAAAGCTGTTTCTCTTGCTGTTGTATGTATGGGTAAACTGAGGCCCAGCAAAGGACTCTTACCCAGAGCTGTGCATGACAGCCAATCTTTTTTTTTTTTTTTTGAGACAGAGTTTCGTGCTTGTTACCCAGGCTGGAGTGCAATGGCGCGATCTCGGCTCATGGCAACCTCCACCTTCTGGGTTCAGGCAATTCTTTTGCCTCAGCCTCCTGAGTAGCTGGGATTACAGGCACACGCCACCATGCCCAGCTAGTTTTTTGTATTTTTAGTAGAGACGGGGTTTCACCATGTTGACCAGGATGGTCTCGATCTCTTGACCTCGTGATCCAGCCGTCTCGGCTTCCCAAAGTGCTGGGATTACAGGCTTGAGCCACTGTGCCTGGCCGACAGCCAATCTTTGGAAGCCCCAGGGCTTGTCCCAGTTCCATTTCTGCCACTATTCAAACATTCAGGCCCCATAAGAGCCCCAGCAGCCCTCCCGCTGGCTCCTTCTGTGAAAGGCAGTGGGGGCTGGCGGCTGCAGCTCTGTGTCCCACCCTCTCTATGGACCTGCTGACTCTAGAGTCCTCCTGGAGACCTGGGCAGAGCAGGTCTGCAGGGCTCATTTCCGGTGAGGGTACAGAAGAAGGCTTCTCCCACATGGCTCCCTGACGCCACCACCCTCCTCATGCCGGTACCATGAAGGTTGGCACCTTCCTGCCTCCAAGGCCTACGACCTTGCTGTGACTCACTTAAATGTCTCTCTTGTCCACCAATGGCAAGCCCACCACATGCTGAGTGCCACCTCCTCCTGGAGGGCTTCCCTGAACAGGCTTCCCTGCCAGGGGGAGCTGTCCACCACATTCCTGGCCACCATCAGGCCTCAAGGGCTCCTGAGGTTGGTGGCTGGATGACTGAGTGTGGCTAACCACATACACTTTCCAGGGACTGGAAGCTCCTGGAGGGGTAAGGGGGTGACGAGGGCCCCACCTCCACACTGCCAGGCCTTTCCAACACCCAGTCACGAGCCGGTGCTCGGCACAGGCTGAGCAGTGCTGGCGCAGCTGCAAGGGGCCGCCCTGTCTCCCTCCACACGGCTCCCTGGTTGTCTGCCAGCTGGGCCACCGACAGGACGTGGGCAGGGATTCCCTGGGGAGGAGCCACCACGGCTTCCTCGTGGTTCAGGGCGCCTGTCTCGGCAGCTCCGATGGCCTGCACGTTCCTGTTGCCAGTATTTTTAATAAACCCTTCGTGTGTGGGGAACAGTAGACAATGATTTGAGGACTTGACTAATTAAAACATCACTCTGAGGTTGCAGAGGGAAGCCTCCGTGGCTGGCTCCATCCCAAGGGAAGGCCCTGGGGCCACCAGCAGGCTCTGCACTGCAAGCCAAGGACAGCAATGCATCCAGACCTGGAAACCAGGGAGTCCATGATCCACCATGGAGGGGCTGTGGCAGGGACCCACACACACCTCCCCAGACCCTGCCACCTCCTCCAGGAAGTCCCCCTCACAGAGGTCCAGCACTGTCCTCCTGTGGTGCCTGGGAGCAGGCCAGGGTCCACTCCTGCCGCCCCCAGGGACAGCTGCTCAGCCTGGATCTCCACCTGTCCCTTGCCCGGCCCTCTCCCTCCTGCTTCCACATGCCCGCCTCCACTTTCCCTCTCTCCTGCCCCTCTGCTGAGGGCACTGCAGTCATTCACCAGGGCCCTGGGAAGCATCAGCAGGCTCTCCCTCTGCATCTCCTTCCGTCTCCTCATTGGTCCCATCTTTTCTCCATGATCGTGGTCCCCCTTCAGAGCCCAAGCATGAGCCTCTCCATCGGCTCCTCATCCGGGAGGAAGTCGAGAGAAAACGACACCTCAGGCCTGCCTTCCGCCCACACTTCTCCACAACCCCCAGACTCCACCCAGCCTTCCTGGACCCACACTGTTCCTTCTACCCCTGCCCCAGGAGGCTCCCTGGAGGCAGCTGGGTGCTCACAAGGATGAGTGCTCCTCTCCTCAGCAGGAGTCTGTGGGGGAGCAGTCCTCCATAAGCTGCAGAGTATTCCACAGGCCAACAGCACATACTAAATAGATATCAGAGAGACCCGTCACACACACAACACACACACAGGAGGGGAGGTGGCCAGGCTCCTTGGACAGGGTTAGGGTTTGGTCATCTTCTACATGTGACCTCAGAGATCCCCCAACCCTGAAAATACCTACTCCCCATCCCACCAACGCCCATGCCAAGACTCAGTCCAAGTCAGTGGTGGGGAACCCAGTACCCAGCCCCACCAATGCTGCCTGGCTGGTGCCTCTGATGGAAGGAGTGTCTCGAACCTCACCAGGACTGCGGTGAACACATCTGTAAGACAGGGCTAAGGACCCCTGCCCTAGAAATCCCCTTGGAGCTCTGGGACAGCGGTGGCGGGCTGGGACTGGAAGGACAGCCTGGGAGCAGAGCAGTGACACCTCGGTTATCACCATTTGTCCCAGTTGTAGTTATTATAAGAATTAGGAATGTTCCCGCTGGCCTTTAGGGCAGCCAAGCCTCTCTCAAGGGTGGAGGGGCTTCCCTGCTGGGTGGCCCTGGGGACCTAAGCCATCTGTTTGGGGTCACCAGGCAATGGGGGGTCAGTTGGACCACCTGTGGGTACCCGGAGCCCCCTGATTGTCACGGGGCCTCCACAGTTCTGCCTGTGACAGGGAACATGGCCTGGAACAAAGCCCTTGGCCGAATTCCCAGGTTCCACATCTGCCTGCCTCCTCCCCAGGCCCCTGGCTTGTCAAGACAGAAGCTGGCAGGGAGGGGTTTGCAAACATGAATCGTGGCATTTATTCATATGTTCTCCGGCCCCGACTGTAAAGACACCTGCGGTGACTCTCCCTGAGAGAAGGGAGGCCGCTGGTTTTTTCCTCCCCAGGATTGCCGGGAAAAAGGCAAGCCAGAGTGCTGGAGGGCAGGCGGACCGTGTAGTCAACACAGGAACACTCCTTGGGGTGTGTAGTTAGCAATCAGCAAGTCTGAAGACCATGACTATGGAACAAGTAACGAGAGGGTCCCAGAGGACCCAGATGCTGCTGCTTTCCTGCACTTTGCCTCTGTGGCCCGGGGGCAGGGGCCACAGGCTGGGGGCCCACCAGGAGGCCATGGGCCAGCAGGGAGTAGGCCTGTGGGACGCCAGGTGCTCTGGCCCACTGCTGGGCATGTCATTACCCCTCCCTCCTGCCCAGGCCTCAGTTTCCCCTTCTGGCTCTGGAGGTAATTATTACAGACCTAAAGGCGGCCTGGATCCTGGTGCCTGCTCCCCTCCCACAAGCTAGTTCTAACACCTGGGTCGCTCCGCAGCTCCCTGACTGCCCAAGGCAAGCGTCCTGCAGCGAGGGCCCCTCCACTTTCACGGGCCCTCTCAGTCTCAGAGCCCTCCCAACTCTGGCTGGGGCCGACCACTCCCCAATTTCCCATTCCCCTTTAGGCCTCAAGGACTCGGTTCCTGCTGTTCCCACTACCTGAGGAGCTTCCTCAACCCTGTCCCCCATCAAACCACAAGCCTGTCCTCCAGGGCGGCCTGGGTACCAAGAGGCCCAGGTCCCTTCTTTCCCCTAAGGAAGGCAGGGGCCCCTTGACGCATTCACAGGAAGAGCAGCAGCTCAAGGCCGGAACACAATTACCAACCCGAGACCTCCCCCTGGGCCCCAGCTGGCCTGGGACCTTGAGGACAGACTTCAGGCAGGTCTGTCCTCCTTCAGCACTGCCCCAGGGGAGCAAGTGGGCTTCTAGCTGCTGGAGGAGGCTGGGGCTTAGCGAAGGGAGCCTAACGTGGAAGAGCAGACAGACAGACGGCCTGTGGGCAGGGCACACTGCCTGTGCCTCTCTGAGCTTCGGAGGGGTGCCTGTCACACGGGAATCACACAGGGCCAGTCTCCTAGGTCCACTGGGCCCTAGTAAGTGCCCAGTGGAAGCTGGCAGGCGCAGGGGGAAGGACGGGAAAGCGCATCTGACCTAAAGCCCCAGGCCCAGAGCTGGACAGAGCCCAGGCAGGACCCGGGGCCCTCTCCTGCCAGCCAGCCGAGCTTCAGGAGTGCTAAGGTGAACCAGGCAGGGCCTGAGAGCCTTTGGAAGGCTTCCCAGTGGAGGTGACCTTGGGGTGGGCCTTGAAGGGTACACATGAGTTTGCCAAATGCAGGGGAGGGGGAGGCCTTCCCGGCAGCAGGACAAGCTTGAGCCAGGGAAGGCCAGGGCGCCCGTGTGCCTGGCTATTCTGGGAGCCAAGTCCAAGACCAAGTAGAGTGAGGGGAGCAGCTGTCCCAAGGAGGTGGCAGGTCGGAGGGGCTGCCCAGCTGGGGTCCTGAATGGTAGGCCTGCTGGGCAGTGTCTCTGGGGAGCCTCAGACAGGCTCTGAGAAGGCCAAAGACAAGGTCAGAGCTTTACAAAGCTGCAGTGCGGTCACTCTGGCGGCCATGGTGGAAGCAAGAACACGAGACAGCAGCAACCACACAGAGGGCATGGCTAGGCCACGTGGAGCAGCAAGGAGGGCAGAAACGGGGGCTGGGGGCCTGGAGGAGGGGCAGGGGGAAGAAAGCGGGGGGAGACGCCGCAGGCCACTTCTCCCCATCGCCCCGAGGCTCGCTGCCGGGCCTTCCGTATAAAACAGGGAAAGTTACGTTTGGAATATCTCCTGGATTGTGAGGTTAACAAAAAGGGGTTTCAGAATAGTGTGTGTGAAATGAACTCACGTATGTAAAGAGAAAAAGAATATAGACGAGGTCCCCCTTTCTACTGCTGTGTTTGCGAATGCCTAGATCGCAGGAGAAACTCGGAGCGGCTGGGGAACCGCCCATTTCATAACTGAAACCACTTCTAACATAAAAAGAAATTGGCCGGACTCACGCCTGTAATCCCAGCACTTTGGGAGGCCGAGGCAGGCGGATCACCTGAGGTCAGGAAATTGAGACCAGCCCTGACCAACATGCTAAAAACCCATCTCTACTAAAAATACAAAAATTAGCCTGGTGTGGTGGCAGGCGCCTTACTCCCGGCTTCTCTGGAGGCTGAGGCAGGAGAATCACTTGAACCCGGGGAGGGGGGGCAGAGGTTGCAGTGAGCAGAGATCACGCCACTGCACTCCAGGCTGGGTGACAGAGAGAGACTCTGTCTCATAAATAAATTAATTAATTAGTTAATTTAAAAAATAAAATTTTTTAAAAAAAAGGAAAAGAAGGGAAAAAGCAAACGGTTGGAGAAGGCCTGGATTGGGCGCGGGGCTGGAAGGTTCCAGAAGACTTGACTTTCCCCACCCGGTGGTCTGCGCGGCCCGCGGCCCCGCACCCCGCCCCACCGAGGGGCAGGACAGCAGCTCCCGCGCTCCGAGGCGAGTCCGCCGCGCCCCCTGCCGGCGCGCGTTGGGGAGGAGGGGCGGGCGCAGACGCTGCCGCTGGGCTCCCCGGCAGGCGCCCGGCCGCTCCCTGGGTTGTGTATGTTTCTTAAAAGAATGGTACGGTTGGCAAAAAAGATAAGAGGGGAGCCATTATTAATGAGAACAGGTGAGGGGAAGATATTCAGGATCGTTTGGAGGCTCATGAAGCTCCCTCCGAAGTGATGGATTCCGGGGGGCGGGGGCCGGGGCGCTCCGCGTCACTCTTGTCCCCGGAGCCGCCTGTTCTCCAGCTCCCTCCGCACAGCCCGCTCCAGAGGAGGCTGATAACAAATTTTGGGAACATAGAATTTCACACCTCACCGCACAGGCATTAAGACGACAATACAGCTGATGACTTCCTCTCGCTGGCCCGTCCCTGTCCCTGTCTGCTGTGGTGGCAGCAAGGAAGGCCAGGCCAGGGGAAGCCAGGGGCACCTGGGGCCGGCGGGGCCTCAGGGAGGAGGGTTGGGCTGGGGGGAGGCGCCTCAACTGTCCTCAGAGGAGGGGGGGCACCTGGGGACCTGGGGCCCAGGGAGGAGGGCTGGGATGCGGGAGGTGGGGGGTGCCCAGGGCTCTCAGACCCCCCTCAACTGTCCTCAGACTCTGCCACTGGAGGCCAGAGCGGTGGCAGGGACAACCAGGGCCTCTGTCCCACCCATCACAGGGATCAGCAATTGCGTGGAGAGGAAAGGCCCAGGGCCCGCTGAGCTGCTCCCCCATGCCTGGCCCCTGTGGGGCCCTCTGCAGTCCAGCGACTGCTCCTGACAGCGGTTCCCAGCAAGTCCAGCCAGGTGGCTGGGTGTTCTCACCTCTCCTGGGAGCTGCACAGACAGCTGCGTTAGACAGAACCCAGACCACAGAGCTGGGCAGTGAAACTTCTCATCACCCGAGGCCCAGCCGGCCAAAGAGCTCCCGGCTGGAGGGCTCATGGGAGGGGTCCCAGGGATCCTGTGGGAGTACAGGGCTGGAAGAGGGGGCCAAGTCAGGGGCCATGGCATAGGATGGGAGGTTAGGAGGGAGAAGCCCACCACCCCACTCCCCCACAGCAGCCCGGGTCCACCCCACCCACCCTCGCCATGTCACAGCAGGATGTGGCCCCCCTCGGCCCAGCCCCAGGTGACACAGGGCCCAGATGTTTGACCGGCCCTGTGCAAATGCGAGCCGATTTCCAGCACTGTCCTTGTTCCCAACATGCAGGGATTTGGGGCACGGAGGGTTCTTTTTCTGTCCCCAGAGCCATCTTGAGTGGAATGAGAAGAGGTGTTTCCAGGCCCTCCTGGCCCAGTTGCTTGCTGGCCCTCAGCTGCCAGGAAGAGGGACATTTGAGAAGGAGCAGGGAGGGTGGTGGGGCAGGAGAGGGACAGTGTCCCAGCCAAGGGCAGCGGGAGCCACCCAGAGGCCTGGGCCAGTAACTGACGCCAGCTCTCACCTGGTGGCCCAGGTAAAGCCAAGTCCCCTCCTCTCACCTCCTGGGTGTGCCCAGCTTGTCCACGGTGGCCCTGGGAGGCAGCCCAGGGTGGTATCCCATTTGCTTCCCCTGGCTGACCGTCTGAACCAAGCCCCCAGAGGGCGGTAAGCAACCCCTGCTGGCTAAGAGGTGCCCCTGAGCAGGGAGGGAAGACATCCTGCCAGGGAGCTTGTCTTTCAAGTGAAACTTTAAGGCCGGGTAGAATTTTTAAAAATGAAATGTACATGGAGTTGTTTTTCTTTCTGAAAACAATAGATGCTATTTAAAGGAAATGTAGGGCAGACTGAAAAATAAAAATAAGAAATCATCCATCATTCCTCTTTGTAGGAAACAGAGGTATTTCCTTCCAGTCTTTTTTCTGTTCATTTCCCTTCAGCTTTGTTTTACATGCCAGAGATCATGCTGTCTCTGTGATCTTGTTTCTCGTTGGTTCTTACGCAGAAGACGTTCCCTCTGTTTATCTAAATTCAAGAGAGGCAAACCATACATGGCTGCATAACAGTTCATGCAGTGGTTGGGACCACAGGTGGCAGCTAATCTTTTACCTGGGGTACTTAGGATTGAACGTCTTGCTTTTGACTGGGAGAAGCAGGGCTACCATGGTATCATCGTCGCTTCACGATTTTCCCATCTTTCATGTTAATCTCTCTTCAACAGTTTTTAAGAAGTAGAATCACTAAGATAACAGAAATCTATAACAGAAAAAAGGGATTTTGTTTGTTAACATAAGTAATATGTATTTATTTTAGAAAACTGAGAGACAAGTATGAAGAGAAAAATACAAGTTTCCACCTCATGAATATGGATATATTTGTGATCAGATGTGAGGGAGTATAAGCGTCAGTGTCTGTGTGTGTGTGTGCCAGTGAGTGTGTAGGAGGGTGGGTGTGTCAGTGAGTGGGTGTGGATGAGGGTGTGTATCAGTAACTGTGTATGAGAGTGTGTGTTAGTGTGTCAATGTGTGTATGAGGGTGTGTGTATGTCAGTGACTGCATGAGGGTGTGAGTGTGAGGGTGTGAGAGTGTGCGTGTCAATGAGTGTGTGAGTGTGTCAGTGAGTGTGTATATGAGATTGTGACTGTATCAGTGTGTGAATGTGTCAGTGACTGTATGAGGGTGTAAGAGTATGTCTGACCCTGTGAGGGTGTGAGAGCATGTCAGTGACTGTGTGAGGGAGTGGGGGTGTGTCACTGAGTGTATATCTGTGTGTGTGTCGGTGTGTGTAGTGAATGTGTATCAGTATCAATGACTGTGTATAGTGTATCAATGAGTGTGTGTAGTGTGTCAGTGTATCAGTGTGTGTCAGCAAGTGTCAGTGAGCATGCGTGTGTCTGTGTCAGTATGTCAGTGAGCATGTGTCTGAGTGTGTCAGTGTGTCTGAGTGTGTCAGTGTGTCAGTGAGCATGCGTGTGTCTGTGTGTCAGTATGTCAGTGAGCATGTGTCTGAGTGTGTCAGTGAATTGTGTGTCAGTGAGGATGTGTGTGTCTGTGTGTGTGTCTGTGCATGTGTCAGTGACCATGTATATGTCTGAGTGTCAGTGAGTGAGTGTAGGTGTATCGGTGAGTGTGTGCACGCACACATCTATGGAGCAAGGAAACTGTCTTAAGCTTCATTCACTGATATTTCTTACGTGCACCTGGGCTCCCAGTTGCCCCTTGCTCGCCCGAAAGTCGACCCTGCCCTCCTTCACTTCGGACCCTGAGGCTGCTGCCCTTTACCCAGCCTGACAGTGCCTGGTGGTTTGGAGGTGGGGGGACAGGCCCACTGCAGCCATGAAAGCTGCTGTTGCCCCCAAAGCTGGAGGTCACCTGGGCCCCGGTCCCTGCCGACACTGTGTCTCCACACCCTACTCCCCCAAGCCCCACCACCTTAGCAGGCCCAGGAGGAGGGCACCCCTCCCCCCTCAGTCCTTCAGTGGCTCAGGCCAAAACCGTGGAGGCTCCTGACCACGCTCCTCCTCCCGCAGGCCTTGCTGATTTTATCTTAGAAACATGCCTAGAATCCCACCACGTCTTCCTGTCTCTGCACCAGCATGCTCGGGGCCACAGCCGCTCTAGCCTGGATCATGGCGACCATCTTGCAGCCGGCCACTGTGTCTCCCCTGCAGGGCAAGCCTTGCCAAGCCAGGCTGCCTCATGCCTCACTGAGGGACCTTTGCCATGGGGCCTCCCTCTTTCTCATCCCACCCTGATCCCCCAGCTGTTGCCTGACGCCTTTCTTTCCTCTCTGGTGCCTCCCCAGCCACACTGCCTCCTTGCTGCTACCGAGCCCTGTGCACAGCCCAAGCAGGCCTCTCCAATGCCCCAGCCTCACTTCCTCACTGCCTTCAGGGCTTGGTCAAATTCGCCTTCTCAGTGGTGAGGTCTTCCACGGCCCTCCCCTCCCGCCAGCCCATCCCTGTATCCCTAGCCCCATTCCCGCTTTGCTTTTTCTTCAAGCACTTGTAGTTTATAAAATGATTTAGTGATTTATTTATTAATAGCACTTTACTGCTAATAAAGCCTCTGCACCAGCTGGATGCCCATAACCATCCTGTCGGTGGGCATAGCAGCAGGTTGTCCTCACTTCACAGGAAGGAGGGAGGGATCTGGCTCGGACTGGGTGCCCGCCATGTGCCGGTCTTTTCTTGGTCCCCATTTGATTTGGTTTGGCTTGGTTTTAAACACAGTATTGCTCCGTCACCCAGGCTGGAGTGGGGTGCAGTGGCATGGCCGAGGCTCACTTCCTGGGCTCAAGCGACCCTCCAACCTCAGGCTTCAGAGGAGCTGGGACTGCAGGCAAGCACCCACTCCATTTCTCATCTTTTGTAGAGATGGGGTCTCCCTTTGTTGTCTAGGCTGGCCCATTTTGTATAAGAAGAAAGAGATTATTCTGTCACTGAGTCCCTGGGATCTTCCAGAAGCCCAGCATAGCCACACCCCCATCAGCCCTGCAAATGCTATTTCGAAACCTCCTCCTTCCCCACCCTGGTATAGGTGCCAGGAACTGCGTGGGCACCTGAGAGCCAGGGACTGGCAGGAAACTGTCATGTACCTGCCGCTCCCCAAGGTCCCGACCTTGACTTTTTAAACAGACTCAAGCCAGCAATGTGGCTTCACCCTGCGGCGAGGAAAGCCCTGTCCTGGACATTGGCCCGGAGCTCTGAAACCCATCCAGACCAAGCACTTCCATCGCACCACCCAGACAGCCCTCTGCATCTCAAGTCCACTTTGGAATTTTTAGCTCCTCAGCCAGAGTCAGTGCTTATGTGGGCTGGATCCACTCACTTGGGCCAAGACTGGCTCTGCCTCCAGTGGGCACTGCTTGTCCTCACAGCTGCCCTCCCGCTCTCACACCTGTGCTCACCACTCCTGCTCCCTTTGTCCCTTGGGCCAGCTTGGTGGCTCAATGCCCACCAGATGGCATCAGAAGAGGGTGACTGGAGGGGGCACCCATACGAGACAGGAGCAGCAATATCAGGGCCCCTACTGTCAGGGATTCAGAGCGCCACGCCCCATTCTGTCCTTTTTCTCTGGTGAGGTCTGGCTCTGGGAAACTGTCGCAGGTCCTACTTCTCCTCTTGATGAGCCACACAGAATCCTTTCCACCCTTTGTCAACCCAGCACCAGACTCACACCCTCGGTGTTGACAGTGGCTGCCACCTCTGCCAGCGGCAGTGAACAGTGACTGCACACTTGAACCTTGCGCCAGACACTGTGCTATGGGCTGTACCCATATTACCACGATCTGTGTTATAACCACCCTACCTTATGGAAATGTCCCCATTTGTCCAAAGATAAAGACTCCAAGAGGTTAAGGACCTTGCTTGAGGGTACACAGGCCGGTCCCATGGGAAGCCCAGACCAAAACCCACAGCTGCAGGGAGAGTTATTCCTGCAGCAACACCTCCCTTTCACGTTCTGCTGCCAGGAGGGAGACAGCGGATCCTCACCAAACAGGCACCTGCCTAAGAGGTCAGGTGGCCTCTGGTCCTCAGGAGCTGGCGTCCACCCCTCCCCAGCCTCAGCGGCCTGCTCCTCCATCCTGGTCTGCCCTGTCCTCTTTGTGCAGTGGTGACTCTGATCAACCCCCAAGCAAACAGGATGCCTGAGTCCGGGAACCGAGCTGGGGAGGGCGGGAGGCTGGGCTGGGTCTGGAGAGCCAGGATCCAGACATCAGAGCCTGCTGCCTCAGTCTTGCCCTCTAAGCCCAGACCCTTCATCCACAAACCAGGCAGCACGCTGCCTCCTGGGCCCAGCTGTTGGGAGCTGCAGGCAGGGAGGGTTCTGGGAAGGCAGCATAGACTGTGCCGTTCCCACCATTGAGGGTGACTGGAGTATTTGAGACCAGATCCCTTATTCAGGGACTGCTAAAATCTAGCCACGGTCAACACGGGCCCAAATGGACAGACAGACGGCCTTTATCAAACCCTCCTGACACCTGGTCCTGCCGCTGACCAGACCCAGGAGAGAAGGCTGCGGACGGACAAGCCTGAGACTGCAGCCTTGCTCTGGGTAGACACGCGAGCTCCGCGCAGCCGCCCCGTCTGCCCTGAACAGCAGCCCTCCTTGTTCGGGGCCCTGGGGGGTGCCAGGGGCTGTGTTGATCTTGGAGGCTCACAGGCCCTCACAGTGTTTCCAGTGAGGTGTTCTATGGCTGCTTTATGGAAATGATTTTATGGTCCATGTAGGTGCCAGGCCACTCCCATCCTGCTGATATTTCCAGGCTGAAACTACCGTGCTCACACTCCACGGTGAGGAGCGCTGGGGCCCAGCAAACGGGACGGGTCTCCGGCAGAGCCTCAGGTGCCAGATGCGTGACTTTGCTTTTCTACAGCTCAGCTCCTCGGAGGCCATCCTGGGGGTGGCGAGAGCTGACTGTCCATCCCCGGCCCTCACTCCCCACACTCCTCTTCCCGGTCGGGCTAGCACAGCAGGCAGCTGCTGGCGGCACAAGGCCCTCGGCGTTGCCTCAGAGACCCACGGTACCCATGCCCTCCTCACCCGCCCACGGCACCCCTTCCACCTCCTCACGGGAACCTCAAAAGCCTATTTTGAAACTGAACCGTCAAGAACTAACTTCTAAACAGCAGGGAGCTCCTCAAAAAGTTAAACATCAAATTGCCGTATGATCCAGCCTCTCCAAAGACCTGGAAGCAGGGTCTCCGGCGGATGCCTGTACGCCTTTCAAAATGTAGACATTCAGTTCCCCAAAATTCATGAAAACCACCCGAATGTCCATCAGTGGACGCGTGGATGAACAGAACGTGGTGAGGTATTACTCAGCCTGGAATAGGAGAGGCATTCTGACACAGGCCACAAGTGAGTGAACCTCCAAGACCTCACACTCAGCGGAATCGGCCAGGCACAAAAGGACAAATACCGTGTGAGCACGTGAGGTGCCCAGAGGACTCGCACTCACGGGCAGAAAGTAGGAATGGTAGTTGCCCGGGCTGGAGAGAGGGGAGATGGGGGAGCTATTGCTTAGCGGGCACAGAGTTACTGGTTAAAATGATGAAAAGCATCTACTTGGTGCCACTTTACACTGGCTACAGTCACTGGTTTTATGTTATATAAAGTTTGCTACAGTTTTTTAAATCAGTAAAAAAGAAAAAAGAAAGAAAGAATTAACTTCTCTGTCCACTCTTTTCTTCTGTATCTTCCTGTGTCCAAAGCGTGAAAGCGGAAGTCCCTGGGAAACGGGTCGGTCCGGGTGATTTCCGTCCCCTCCAGGGACAGTTAGCAATGCCTGGAGGCACGGCTGGTGCCCAGTGGGTAGAGCACTAAGCACCCCACGATGCACAGGACTGGCCCCCACAAAGAATCACCCTGCCCCGAGAGAGGGACCCCGAATGACTGAAAACAGCATTCACGCTGCAGAAATGCCAGGAGCAGCTCAGCCCTTCTCTGTCTTGGTGAAGAAACAAAATACTGTCTAAGGGAGAAAAAAAGAGTCTTATTCCTGCACTAGGTAGCATCCATGGCTGGGCTCCGGGGGTGAGGGTGTGCAAGTTCTTTTGGGGGCCTCTGACGACCCCTGCCCAGTAGACTGTGAGCTCTGTGGGTCGTACCTGTCTGTCTTGGTCCTCATTATGCCGCCTTCCCAAAACACACCTCTACAGGGCCAGCCATAGCAAACGGCCTGCATAGGACCACCAAGGCCAGCCCCGTTAGCCCTGGACACTGGCTCCCACTTTCCGGGAGTACAGTTGGGCCCCCTCCTCCCAGCCCAAAGGCAGGGAGGAGAGAAACTGGGTTTGAAGGCAGCTAAAGAGTCTTCCTCTCTTCCTCCACTAGGCCCCTCCCACGCTGTCCTTTTCTGATTAGATATCTGCATGACTGAGACATTTCTGGCAAAAGCAATTTGTTTAAAGCAATCTGTTCGTGCTTTGTGAACTTACTTAATTGAAGGGCCTGGGGAAAGGGTCAGGATGTCAGGCATGGCTGGATCCAGGAGCAGACAGATCTTATCAGGGTTCTCTCTTCATCTGACTACCTTTTCTTTCTGCTTAATCCTGCTCTCCCTTGGGCCCTGATCTCATTCCTTCTTGGAGCAGACGACCACCTCCACGATGTCAGGAAAGGTGGGGCAGCCCCTTCCGGCTCACTGTCACTGTAGCTCTGTTCCAGCTCATGGCAATTGTGGCAATTCCCAAATGGATTCTGACCACCACCCATCCACCCCACCCTCAGCCCCAGGTCACATCCCGCCCTGTGGATGAGGTGGGGCGCTGTGGTCAGCAGGACTGTGTGCCCAAACAAGACAGCGAGAGCTTCTCAAAGGGAAAGATGCCCGAGAACGAAACCGGAATATCTGCCTCCCACCTCCCAGCCAGACTCGGGCCAGCCCCGCAGAGACAGGGGCTCAGCGTGGGGGTTGCTGTCCCTTCCCAAGTTGTTCTTACCCAGCAGTGCTTTTGCCTGCCCTGGACGGAGCCCTTGCCCACGCTCTGCTTCTCTGTCATGATGCCATGAACCCCTCTTCCCACTGGCCACTAGGAAGCTTAGCACCCCTCCCTGTGGTCTGCCCGCAGGGTCTGCACAGCTTCACGCTGGCCTGTGTGTGCCTTGCCAGCCCCTCCCCCTGCCCTGTCTGCCTCATCCCAGCCTCCCTCTAAGTTGACTTGCTGTGTGGGTGTCACTACATAAGCCACTTTAAAGCCGCTCTGGAGCAGAGTGAAGGAAGAATAAAATCAAGGCCATCAACAGCGACATTGTGCTACAGCTGGATTTTTCTTCAATTTTTAGGGTATTAACACAGAAGAAAACCTGAACGGTTCTGGGGCTTAGGGATTGCCAGCCCGCAAGGGGATCCTGCAGGTGTGTGGGCAGAGGGTGTTGACCTGCCCAGGCCCTGAAAGGGCCAAGGATGGATGTGAAGCACAAGCTTGGCCCAGGGCACTGCTCAGAACTATGACTCATGAGCCACCAAGGCCATTTTCAGGTCTGGGTGAATGTGGAATGAATGAATGAGACCTGAGTTTTCTCACTTCCAACCACCACAGAGCCTCGTGGCCTGGCTCTCACTAGGAGTACAGATCCTCCAGGGCTACAAACTGGTAGTCGAAGAGCCCTTCCTGCCCTCCCACAGCCCCCATCCACCCCCCTCCCGCCCCTGCCAGGACATTGCCTGGGCTGGAATCCCAGTCCTTCCATCCACTAACTGTGTCACCTTGGGCAAATTTCCTTTAGCCGCCATTAAAAATTTCCATACCTAGGTGGCTAAAAAACAACAGCTCAGGTGTGGGCATGGCCGTGCTCTCTCCAGAGGCTCTCGGGGAGGGTCCCCCCAGGCCTCTTGCAGCATCTGCTCCTCCAGGCACTCCTTGGCTTATGGCACCTCCTCCGACCCCCGCCTCTGTCTCCACATGACCTGTGTTTCTTCGCCCTGTGTCTAAGGACACTTGCAAGACACTGAATATACAAAGGGACAGTGGCCATCCCACTGAGGTTTGCCATCCCTTATCAAGTTGTTCTTACCCAACAGTGCTTTTGCCTGACCCAGGACAGACCCCCAGCTCACGCTTGGCTGCCATGAACCCCTCCTCCCACTGGCCACTGGGAAGCTAATGCCCCTCCCTGTGGCCTCCCCAAAGGGGTCTGTTCTGAAAACAGAACACTGACCCACACTTGCAGCAACCTGCCAGGAAACCGACCCCCATCCCCTGTAAACAGTGGAGGAAGCCAGCCGGCAGTGAGCCAGGCTCGAGGGGGCCAGACAGCCATCTCCAGTGACAATGCAGGAAGCTAAACCATGGCTTCTGTGACAATCAGCCCCAAATGGTGAAGACTTGACTCCTAACTGACAGCTTCCTATTTTTGTCCCCACTTCTGACTAACAGCCAAGCAGAAAAAGCCGAATACGTGTCCTAACCATCCCAGAGATGCCCGGATGCTGGGCACAGCCTCCAGCCCCCACACCAACAGCCCCCAGTTGAGCTTTCCCTGCAGAGCTCCTCTGCCCACCTTTGAGTCTCTACCCAACACAAGTAGTGGTGGCTGAGCTACTACGGCACCCAGGGCTGCAGTAAAGCTCTGGAGAAGTGGCCTCTGCTTCTCCCGCCTGAGGGGCCCTTGTTTCTTTCCACACTTGTCACTGCACTTAAGGTCCTCTCCGATAATCCTGGATCATCTGAGTCTGAGACCCTTCACTTAACTTCATCTGCAAACCCTCTTTCCAAGTAAGTCACAGATTCTGAGCGTTAGGAGGTGGATGTGGCTTTTTGGGGACCACCATTCACCCAGCACAGCAGGCACTTGGAGGACCCGCCCCCCACCCCCCCACCCCACACTGGCTGCCCGGACAGTAAGTGAATACGTGCTTAGAAAGCCTTGGATCAGAACCTGGACACACTGCACAGATGTCCATTACCGTTCACAGAGTGGGGAGGGGTCCCCCGCAGCGAAGATATGAAAAAACAAATTAGCAGAGCACAAGGTTTCTTTCTGGTGATGGAAACGTTCTAAAATTAGATTGTGGTAATGGCACAATTCTGCAAGTTCACTAAACACTATTGAATTAGACACTTAAAATGAGTGATCTTTATGATGTATAAACTCCATCTCTGTAAAAGCTGTTGAAAAAAAAACACATTTGACTACCAGGGATGGAAAAGGTTTTCTGGGAGAGCCTGGCCCTCTGATCTTCTGCAGCCCTGGGGAAGAGAGAAACACTGCCAGGGCCACGGGGCTGTGGAGTGGGCAGTCCAGTGCCATGGGGTGATCCGGAGCCACACCCACGAAGACGCATGGTGGGGAGGGAGGCTGTGAAATGCTGCCTTTCTGAGGGTTGAGGCCCAGGAACTCCCGGGCTGTTGGTATCAGATGATATGCACGTGGTCAGTCCTTGAGGGGTGAAGCCCCGGTGCCCAGTGCTCCAGTGGCCGCCCGAAGGGCTTTCGCTGGGCCCTTCAGTCTTCTCCCGGAACTGGGCGGCTCACTTCGCTCCTGAAAAACAAGCTTGTCATCTTGTGATCCAGTGTCTTTGGGACTTGGGGCTCCCTGCTAAAGCCCCTGGCTCCCACATAGCCCCTCAATTCCAGCCCCAGCTGCCCCCTGCCAGCCCTGCCCCACAGCAGCTGTGTGACCCCAGGTGACCTGTGTGAGCCGTGCTTCAGTTTCCCTAAGTAGGACACTGGGGCGATGGCAAAGGCTCTCTTACCACCGCCCCCCATCCCTCAGCAGGCCATACTCCCAGCAGGCAGCACCCGCAGCACTTCCTCAGAGACCACCCCCTGCTGTGCCCACCCAGGAAGGAGCTGAAGACCCTGGGAAGTTAAGTCCCCTGCACCCCCTTACGGAGGCGTGTGGACTCCCTGGGCGAGCCATGTCCCTGAGCCCAGGTGTTTCTGGGATGGCCCTGCCTGGCTTCCTCCCCGTCCCTGGCTGGCCCCAGGAACCCTTCCTCAACCACCAACTTGCACACAAGTCCCGGGCTGAGGGTCTGCTGTGGAGCTGAATTGGAGACACCCTCACACAGGGCTATGGGGAAGACTAGACAGGATACTACTTTTTTTTTTTTTTTTTTTTTTTAAGATTCAGTCTGGCTCTGTCGCCCAGGTTGGAGTGCAATGGTACAATCTCGGCTCACAACAACTTCTGCCTCCTGGGTTCAAGCAATTCTTCTGCCTCGGCCCCCCACCACACCCAGCTAATTTTTGAATTTTAGTAGAGATGGGTTCACCCTGTTGGCCAGGCTGGTCTTGAACTCCTGACCCCCTATGATCCGCCCACCTCTGCCTCCCAAAGTGCTGGGATTATAGTTGTGAGCCATTGCGCCCAGCCCAGGTTAGTACATTTAAACTGCCAGACAGAGCCTGGCATCTGCGACCCTGTGCCAAGATCACACCACTTCACTCCAGCCTGGGTGACAGAGCAGGACTCTGTCTCTAAAAAAAAAAAAGAAAGAAAAAGAAAAAGGGAATGAAGTCTAATACAGGCCACGACACAGACAGATAGTGATGCGTTCTCAGCTCACTGCAGCCTCCACCTCCCAGGCTCAAGCAGTCCTCTCACCTGAGCCTCCTGAGACAGACAGTGATGCATTCTCAGCTCACTGCAGCCTCCACCTCCCAGGCTCAAACAATCCTCTCACCTCAGCCTCCTGAGTAGCTGGGACTACAGGCAAGTGCCACTAATGCGCGGCTAATTTTTGTATTTTTTGTAGAGTTCGGATTTCATCATGTTACCCAGGCTAGTCTTGAGCTCCTGGCCTCAAGCAATCCACCTGCCTCGGCCCCCTAAAGTGCTGGGATTACAGACATGAGGCACTGCACCCGGCCTAGTTTTCTGTTACATGAATTTCACCTCAATATAAGAATCAGTCCCTCACTCCTGGGGTGCTGTGAGAACCAGCTGGGTTCCCTCCTGTGTGGCATCTGGTGCAGGGCATGGCACATGGGGTGTGTGAGTGTAGGCTCATGAGGATGCATTCTCCCCAGCACAATGAAGACGTCCGGAGGTAGCCGCGGCCACCTGAAATGCAGAGGGTGTTCTTGGGTGCTGGATTAAAAGACGGGTTTCATCCTTGGGAAATGAGCCCAGTGCTTGCTGAAACCTGAGGGTAGTATCTCAGACAAGAAGACTCTAAGCCGCCGCAGCAAGAAACCAGCCACTGGCAGCGATATTTACAGGCTGGTCATGCACGTTCCAGAGGGTTTTGCTACTGAGCAGAGAGCGCGCCTGGCCGGGATCAGTCCCGTGGAAAGCACAGTCTGTGCACAATCACACGGGCAGATCAAAGACTGGCTGCCTTCCCACAGTCTCGGGGGAAGATGGTGCAACCAGGGAACTTGCCTCAAGCCTCGAACATCAGATAAGGCTGAGTGTGTCAGTGAGAAGAACAGAGCCGCAGAGGAACCCTTGGTTACTCCATCCAGCTCCTGACCCACCAGTTCCGTCGTGACGCTGGTCGGCTCCTTTATGTTGGATTAACAGGGATGCTGTTGATTTGGATTCTTTTTTTTTTTTAAAGGTCTTTGGAGGTCATGTTTATGGTTGTGATTTTGAAGACATGTTTATTTGATGATAAAATAACTGGGAAAGGAATTTTCAACAGAGTGAGATTTTTGTAAAAGAATGTGGATGAGATCAGTCCATGAAGGATGGAGCCCTCTCCCTGGCCCGGCTCCTGCTGAATCCATCAGCAGCCACAGCACAGTGCTCCGAGACCCCTCGCCCCAGAGTGCTTACCTGCCCCTGTTGGGAAGCATGAGCAGATGATCGGTTTTGTTGACAGTTTAGAACCTTCATCTTTTAGAAAAAGCCAGATGAAAACAGGGAATGGCATTGGAAGTGGCTATGCTGTCCAGATGCAGGCGGGGCCGGCCAGCAGGAGCTGGAAGGGCCCCCGGCTTTCTAACTCATGGTCAAACGGCTATTTTTATTCAGAGCGAGTTCAGGGAAAAATGCCTTAGAACAAAGGACAGAGTATGGATAAGATGAACGAATTCACTTTTTATCTTAGATGAAGAGTGACTTGCAAAGCCAGTTGACTTCGAGGCCACTTTCTCAAGGCCGAACACCCTCCTGCAGCAGTTTCCCTGACCCACGCAGGCATGTTTGGGTTTTTTTGTATTTGTCTTAGAGAATTTTGCGGGATGGGAGAGGGGAGGCGTAGACGGGACACCATTTTGGCCTCAGAGGCTCCTGGCTAGAATAGAAAAATCAAGTGAATCGGAACAATTAAGTCCTTGAAGTTTTTCTGGTCACCTTCTGGGCAGATCTGGCCGTCCCGACATGCCATCGCTGGCGGCGTTTCTGTTATTTATCCCCACTCCATTCTGCAGAGGCTTTAGGGGGGCTTAGGAAGTGACACCGGCGCAGACAGATAAATTAGAAGTGGGCGAGAAAGATGAGAGGAAGGAAAACAAAGTGAGAGACAGGAGGGCTCCGGGCGGCGGGAGGTCCAGGCCCCGCCAAGAGCAGTGGAGCACTGAGCCTCCCAGACGGAACAAAGGAGACCCGGCCTGATTTCCCTTCTGAGCCAGGCCTGCCTCCTCCTCACCCTCAGGGGCCCCCGGGGTCCACTCTCTGATTTCCCTCCTGAGCCAGGCCTGCCTCCCCCTCACCCTCAGGGGCCCCCGGGGTCCACTCTCTGATTTCCCTCCTGAGCCGGGCCTGCCTCCTCCTCACCCTCAGGGGCCCCTGGGGTCCACTCTCTGACCACACCAGGCTGCCTCTTGTAAACCCCCATCTAGGTGTGTTCCTGCTGGCCGGGTGGCTACACCAGGGAGGACAGGAGCTGTGTCTGTGTCACCCCCTGATTCCCCAGGGCCTGAGTGTTTGGTTAGTACTTGTTGAACAAACGAATGAATGAATCGGCAGATGAGCAAATCAATGAACATAGTCTGCTAAGAGAATTCACTCGTCCCCATCACCAGGCCAAGGGACAAGCTGGAAGAAGAAAGCCATCTGTCTGCCCTAGCACAGCGGACCCAGAGCCAGGCTGTGGTCACTCTCCGTCTTGTCAGAGGCATGTAGTGACACCTTCAGCCTGTTTGGTCATTCGCTAATGCCACAGACATTTGCAGCTCAGCTACTCCCACAGTGTGAATCCCTGCTCTGCTGTGTGGCCTTGGCCGGGCTACTAAAACTCTCTGTGCCTTCATTCCCCTACCCGTAAAATAGGAATCAGAGCAGTGTCTTCCTCTGAGGGACCCTGGGAGGGCTTGGGTGTTTACAGCCATGCAAATGTGCTGGATTGTCACCACACACACGGTAAGCGCAGGCTGGAGCTGACGACTGCTAGCGTTCTCATGACTCAGGTCCAACCGGGGGGCACGAAGGTGAGTGGACAGGATCCTCCTTGCAGGAACGCCCAGAGCCAGTCCAAACCCAGCAGTCCATAGCCTCATGGCGGGCCATCTCTGCAAGCCCATTCAGATGCCCTGGCCCTTCCAGCAAGGAGCAGCCCTGGTCAGGCTCCATCAGGAAGGCGTGAGTGCACTGCGGCACTGGCCAGAGCTGTGGCTGCGTGTGTAGGCCTGGCTGCTGCTGCCTTCTGACGGCTACATATTCTGGTCACAGGGAAGCCCACCCACCTCCCACCTCTGTGCCTTTGCCCAACCAGTTTCCCCCTCCTGGGTCTCCCTTTCTTGGCCATCTTAGCAGCTGTCTGCCAAGTGGACCCCAGGAAGCCCGCTTCCCCTCCCCAGCTTTCCTTCAGAGCCGGCCTTGTGCCAGCAGCCAGGATCTCAGGGCCAGGGCAGGGTGTGTGAGACCCTGAGAGTCGGTAGCAGGGATGGGTCTCGAGGAGCCTCCAGAAGGGGCAGAGGAGGAGAAGGAAGAGATAGGGAGGAGGGAGAGGAAGGAGAAAGGGAGAAGAAGGAGGCAGGAGGAAGGGAGAAGGGGCAGAGGCAGTCAGCTCCGAGGGGTGGGGCAAAAGGGCGCCTCCCAGGGGCAGCCCCAGCGCTGAGTGTCATATGGTACTTGGGAGGGGTGGGACCCCAGGTTTCTACCCAGCTCGTGGGGCAGGGACTGATGCTGGAGGAACAGGGTGTGGGGTGGTTGAGAGAGTGGGAGGTTTTCATTGTGAATTGAGGTTTCCAGAGGAACAGGTGGTTGGGGGAGGAATTGTTGAATGGAATGTTCTAGAAGGGAAGCATAGGGGAGGGACTGGTATGTTCGGGCCATAGAGAGGGAGGGAGGAAGATCTTGGCGGAGATAAAGTGACCTCGGGGGACATCACCGTCGATGCAGATGCAGGCAGGGGCAGCTGAGGGCTGAGCCTGTATCCACACCATCCATGACAAGGGAAGGCCAGGCAGGAGCAGAGCCAGGCAGGGGTAGAGCCAGGCAGGGGCAGGCCAGGCAGGGGTAGAGCCAGGCAGGGGCAGGCCAGGCAGGGGCAGAGCCAGGCAGGGGTAGAGCCAGGCAGGGGCAGACCAGGCAGGGGCAGAGTCAGGCAAGGGCAGAGCTAGGCAGGGGCAGGCCAGGCAGGGGCAGAGCCAGGAAGGGGAAGAGCCAGGCAAGGGCAGAGCCAGGCAGGGGTAGAGCCAGGCAGGGGCAAGCCAGGCAGGGGCAGAGTCAGGCAGGGGCAGGCCAGGCAGGGGCAGAGTCAGGCAGGGGCAGGCCAGGCAGGGGCAGAGTCAGGCAGGGGCAGGCCAGTCAGGGGCAGAGTCAGGCAGGGGCAGGCCAGGCAGGGGCAGGCTGCAGCTTATGCACTGGGAGAGGATGCTGCCTTCATGGCAGAGCCACAGTGGAAGTCTCTGAAGTGGCAGGGAGGGTAGGCAGCCCACTGGGGGACAGCCACATGTCATTGGGTCATTGATTCACTCACTCACTCATTCGGTACACACTTCCTGAGCACCCAGCATGTGCCCAGCAAGGCCTTGGGCACTCAGCAATGACCACACAGACCTCACCCACCCCAGCCTCACTTTCTGCTGGTGGAGACAGACCTCAGAGAAGGCGAGCCAGGCAGTGTTTAGCAGAATGTGCTCAGGGAAAGGTGCAGTGTCAGATCCGGGGAGCAGACCTGGGGAAGAACACCCAGACGTCAGCAAATGCAAAGGCCCTGAGGCAGGAATGTGGCTGGCATGTTTGCAGAGCAAACTGGAAGTGCAGTGGCTGTGGTGGAGTGAGGGGTGGCGAATGCTGAGAAATGAGCTCAGGGAGGCTCAGGGACCAGAGGGCGCCAGGGCTTCAGAGGTTTTTACAGGTACCAAGCCTCCCAGACGGAAGAGGAGACCCGGTCTGATTTCTCTGCATGAGCCGGGCCTGCTTTCTCCTCACCCTCAGGGGCCCTGGGGACCACTCCCGACCACACCATGCTGCCTCTTGTGGACCCCCATCTAGATGTCTTCCTGCTGGCCGGGCAGCTACACCAGGGAGGACAGGAGCTGTGTCTGTGTCACCCCCATTCCCCAGGGCCTGAGTGTTTGGTTAGTACTTGCTGAATAAATGAATGAATGAATCGGCATATGAGCCAATGAATGAACATAGTCAGCTAAGAGAATTCACTCCTCCCCATCACCAGGCCAAGGGACTGGGAGAAGAAAGCCATCTGTTTGGCTGGGTGACCCAGGAGCCTTTGGTGAGCTGTGGACAGAGGAGGGGCTGGTGCGGTTCATGCCTGTGCAGGATTCCTCCAGTGCTAGGCCCAGGTGAAGGGGAAGGGGCACAGCATGTGTGAGGCAGGGAGCCAGGTAGGAGCTGCCCCAGTCTTCCGCGGAAGCCACAGACATAGCTGGAACCTGCTAGTCTCAGAAGGTAGGCCTTCTTCACAGGCTGGGTGTGGGGTGCTGGGGAAGGAGAGGAGCCAAAGAGGACCCCACTTTGGCTGCGGGAGATGGGGCTGGCTGCAGGGGAGCAGGAGGCCGGGAGGACTGGGGACTCTGCCTGGGACAGGGCGCTTTGAGGATGCCAGGGTGCGTTAGACATTCCAGTGAGGTTATGGAGAGGATTTTTGGATGGCAGGGTCTGGGGGTCAAGGCAGAGGTCCTGGCTGCCGATGTAAATTCAGGACTCATCAGCGCGTGAGTGGAATTTACAGCCATGGACAGGATGAGATCACCAAGCGTGATCCCAGACACTTGTCACTGTCTCTGCTCGATTAATGGTGGCTCCTTAGGGGCAGGACCGCGTTTTGCTTTCTCTACACCCTTGGCCCCAGCCTGGCGCCCAGCAGGGACTGAGGAGGCCCCTGGTGCTGGTGGGCGTGATGAATGACTGGCTCAGGAGACAAGTGTGTCAGAAGTAATTGGGTCCCTGCTCGCTGCAGAACATGACACCCGACGCCTCGCCTCACCTCACACCCTCTGGTACCTCCCCTTCCAGGACATTTGCCTCCCCATTGGACCCAACCTGCCTTTATCACCGGAACTGACACTAAGGAAGGGAGCCATGTGGGGTGCATGATTACGGAGTTCCAGGAACTGATTGTTTCTTCTGGTGGAGTTGTCTAAGTTAATAAATTTTAAGCAGATCTGTTTTCGAAAGGAGGCATTTGACTCCATCCCTATGGCGACCATATTTCCCAAACCTGGGGCCAAAAACACCGCCTGACACGCAGGCTGATGGATGGCGGAGGGACGTGGTAGAGGACTGCAGCCGGAGCTGTCTGGCCTCGCCGCTCATTTATCCCTCCCGCATGCCAGGCAGGATATTAAGAACTCGCAGGCCCCTGTTATCTCCAAGCGTGTCCGCACTTGTAATGGGTTGACTTCAGTAAACCTATTTGGGAGGATGTTATCTCTGGCTTGTGTTACGGCGGCGGGAAGGAGCGGGGGCTCTAGGAATCGAATATGCTGCTTTGACTAAGTTTTTCAATTTTCTGCCCATCATCTGCTGCCAGAGAGAAACAGCATCCCGGTGAAGGTAACGTGGCTGCAGAAGAGGCCGGTGCGGTGAGGCGGGTAAGCCCTCCCGGGCCGGGCGCCAGGCCCAGCACTGCCACTCCATAATCATCAGTGAGCTCTAATGGACCACTTAAAAGGTGCCAGGCCCCATGCCAAGCGTCTTCCATGAGCCACCTCATCCAGACCTCCCGAATTCCCTGTGAAACAGGCTCCAGTCTTATCACAACGTTGCAGATGAAGCAGCTGGGTCTCAGACAGAGCCACCTGCCCAGAGAAACACAGCAAACCAGAAACCAGAGGCATCACAGCAGAACCTTATCCAGCACTCCCTCTGTGCCCACCCAGGTGCCCAGCGTGTACCAATCCATTTACTGGTCACATCCATCTTTAAAGCGCGTTACTGCGAACGCTGCAGAGTACAAACCATGTGATGACCAGCCCGTGTGATTATTCCCATGTGCAGGTGAGGAAACTGAGGCACGGGGTGTGCAAGTAGCTTTCCCAAAGCCACACAGCCAACAAGGCATCGCACTCAGCAGCCTCAAGTCTCAGGGTACAGGGAATTCCCACTGTGGCCTCCACCACCTCCATCCCCTCCCTTCCTGACGTCAGGTGGCAGAGGTCACGCTCCCTCAAAGCTCCAACACACCTCCTCCCCCTGAGCAGCTGCCTGAGGGGAGACTTGAGGGCAACACTTCACTGCAGGAAGGTGGCCACCGTTCACCCAGCCCCAGGGTGTCTCCTGTATGCGCTGATGATACACCTAGAGTGTGTCAGATAGTGAGAAGGGCTCTAGGGAAGGGAGGTGGCCAGGCCATGGGGTGTGGACAATTTAAAGTAGGGGCCGGCCAGGGGCAATGGCTCACGCTTGTAATCCCAGCACTTTGAGAGGATTGCTTGAGCTCAGGAGTTCCAGACCAGCCTGGGCAACGTCACAAGACCCTATCTCTAGAAAAAAATTGAAAACGTAGCCAGGCGTGGTGCTGCCCGACTCTAGTCCCATCTACCTGGGAGGCTGAGGTGGGAGGATTGCTTGAATCTGGGAGGTTGAGGCTACAGTGAGCCCAAGATGGTTCCGCTGCACTCCAGCCTGGTCAATAGAGACAGACCCTGTCTCAAAAAAAAAAAAAAAGAAGAAGAAGAAGATAAAGATAATGTAGGGGGTCAAGGGAAGTCAGGTCCTGGAGGTGAAATGTTCAATCCAGGGTCTCAGGAGTTCCCTTTAGGATTCTCCTTCCCTCGTCCACTCCCCAGAGCTGGGGTCCACCTCCAAGGCACGTCCTCTGCCCCCATGCAGCTCAGGCCACCTTCCACTCTCAGCTTCCCACCTGCAGCGCCTCCTGGAGTATTCCTCCCTTCCTGATTTCCCACTTCCTAGCTTGAGACCCTTCCAGCGCAAGCCGCCTCCCATAGGACACAGTTAAAACTCATCCCCTTGAGCCTGAAGCTCTGCCCTTGTCTACTGCTCTAGTTCAGGGTGGAGAACTAAGCTGGGAAGGCTGAGGGCAGCCACCTGCCTGGGGAGGAGGTGATCCCATCTGAGGGGTGACCTCAGATGAATAACTTAACCTCTCTGAGCGTCTGAGCTAGCTGACTGTAAAAGAGGAAAACAATCCTCCCCTCATGTAGCTGTCTCTTTGAAGCCGGACACCCCGTGTGAGAGGAGGTCCTTACCCCCGTTGAGCAGGGCTTGGGTCCCCATCCCACTGAATGTGTGTTTTGTGCAGTGGGTGTGCCCGGCTGTCAGGGGAGGTACAGTCGTTTGCCAAGGCCTGTGACCTGTGAGCACTAAGCAAGCCACGCCCGTGAGCTCAGTTTGCCCACACTCCCCAACCACAGCTGTCACAGGCGAACACACCAAAGGCATTCTTGTTACCATAAACAGAGGCAAAGCCACCCTCCTGGCAGAAGGAAAGTTCTAGAACGAGGAATAAAATCTCCATTGCGTAGTTTTTAAGATTCACTGAACCTTCCTACTTGCAGCAAAAGTGGCTTACTTTCAAATTAGTCAGCCAGTATGTGAGTCATTCCTTTGCAAGCTCTTGTTCAGAGAATACTAATGTGGGCTGCCCCGTGGATGCGTCCCTGCAGAGATGCTCACCGGGGACCCTCTCCAGGGACCACAAGTGCCCCCTCCCTCCAGGGACGCAGCCGTCACCCTAAAAACACAGGGGTTCAGGCCTAGGGTCCGCCTCTCCTGCTCTGCCCACTTGCTGTCCAGCTTCTGTCTGCCTCCAGCAGCAGGGCAATTAATCTCCCCAAGCTGGAGCAGCCGGGGCCACGGCAGCCACATAAGTCAGGCCCACACTAACAGGAGAGAAGCATCTCCAGCCTTGCCGCAGATGCCCGAGGCCACCGGTCTACTTTTCACCAGGAAGTGGAGGGCCGGTGAAGGCCAGTGTCATGGTGAGGGGAGTGGATGGGGCCTCGGGGGCTGCACCTCCTCCCCCACCCAAGCCCCTCAGAGGCAACTGGAAACCCACGTGTGCCTACCTGCACTCATCCACAGCCATGTGCGAAACTGCACTGCCCTGACTGAAGCTCCAGCCACACTCCAGTTAGACTGGGTTGATGTGGGGGCAAGAAGGGAGAATAAGCCCCAAAGTGGAGGAGAAGTTCTGGGAAGGAGGTAGCGAGGGAAGGCTTCCTGGAGGAAAGGAGGGGTGAGCGGAGCCTCAGGAGGAAGCAGGTAGCCAGGAAGCTGAGGGTGGGGTGGAGACGACGGGGCCATCTTGGGTAGGGAACAGGCATGCCGAGGCTGCAGGGATGCAGGCCCAGGTGGAGAGGCTGGGACTGGGGCCCCAGCTGTGAGCAGGGCAGCGGCACAGTCAGGGTGGAAGTTCAGGCAGCTTGCCTTGGCTCAGCCTGAACGTGAGATGAGGACTGGAGCTTGGTGGCAGAGGGACCTGGGGCACAGTCCAGCCCCTGTGAGCAGGATGTGACCTCAACTGGGACTGTGGCTGAAGGACAGAGAGATGAGACAGTGGCTGAGGACATGCTGGGAGCTGAGTTGATGGTGCTGTGTGAACCAGAGAAAGCTGAACACATCACCAGGGGTCCTGCTGGCCCCAGGCCTAGAGAGGGTCCCATGGAGCCAGGATGTGGTGCCTGGGGAGGTCCTGGAACTAGCCACAGAGGCAGCGCAGGAGCTGACCATGCCACTAAGGCCACAGGAAAGCCGCTGGAAACACTTCCCACCTGCCTGGCGCTGGCCTGAGAGAGCCTCTCGTTCCCTACATTTGACGATGGACAGACCCTAACTGATCAGGGGCCCCCGCCTCGCCCTCCCTGCATGCAGTCCTCAAACATGCATCTGCTCCTACCACCTCCAGCCTTTCCACCCATCCTACTCCGCATGGGTTCCCACCATGGGGCAGCATGAGTCCTCTGAGACCAGGCTGGCAGTG
Organism: Callithrix jacchus; assembly: GCF_049354715.1. Classification (NCBI taxonomy): domain Eukaryota; kingdom Metazoa; phylum Chordata; class Mammalia; order Primates; family Cebidae; genus Callithrix; species Callithrix jacchus. The sequence continues at coordinate 135,573,803 of NC_133509.1, read as the reverse complement.
AGCCGAGGGCACCACGGGAATCCCAGGCCAGGCCTGAGCCACTGGGGTTTCTGCCCTTGACACCAAGCCAGGCCTTTCCCTGGACTCTCTGAAGATACTAGAAGAGCCTTGTAAAACAGAGAGGGCCTCTCCTGCCTCGCTCCCTCACAACCAGGGTTAGCCCATGCAGAGGTAATTTCTCCCCTGTGGCAAATCTAAGAATTAAAAAGGTCCCAGATGTCAGATCCAGCACCAAGGCTCCGGGATGGGGCAATTGTTTGAGATCCCCTTTGCTCTGCGGCCCCAGAACAGTGACTGGTCCAAGGCCACCAGAGAGAGAGGAGAGACCTGGGACCCCAGGACCAGGAAGAGGGGCTGGAGACTCTCCCTCCTCCTCTATGCAAGGAGTTTGTAGGCCTGAGGAGGGCGGCAGAGAGATAGTGGGATGGTGGGCATGGGCAGATGGGGGTGAGCCCCGGGCAGCCCCCAGGCTCCTTCAGCTGATCGGCTCTTTCCTGCACAGAGGATTCCCCCTTCCCCTCCCCTTCCTGCCCCCAGATGCCTGGTGAAGCTGCCTGGGACCCTGAAGGGACTGTGGCAGCAGAGGGGACTGAGGTGGAGGGCAGCAGGGTTTGGTTCCCTTGAGGCCATGGAAGGGCACAGGAGGGACCAGAGGACACCTGATGGGGTAAGAAACTGAGCCAACCCCACAAGACTGAGCACAGAGTGGGAGCAACTTTCTTGTGTTTTTTACCTTAAAAAAAAAGGATGAGAGCATGAAGCATTGAAGCCCATTCTGATAAAAGAGGAGAAGCACCCGTCTGACCCTGCGCACCCCCCATTGCCCCCAGCTCCGCCGCCACCGCCAGAGGCACAGCCGGGTTTCATCCCTACCTGCTCCTCTGTCGTGTTCCATTAGCTGACTCTCTGTTTGAGGGTTTTATTGTTTTGGGTTTAAAAAAATAAAAACAGGGTCTCGCTCTGCCGTGCAGGCTGGAGTGCAGTGGTGCGATCACAGCTCACTGAAACCCTGAATTCCTGGCTCAGTGATCCTCCCCTCTCGGCCTCCCGAGTAGCTGGACTGCAGCTACACTCCACCACAGCCACCTCATTTCTACTGTGACTGTTGGTAGCAACTGGCTCTTACTATGTTGCCCAGACTGACCTCAAGCTCCTGGGCTCAAGCAGTCCTGCCTCTGCCTCCCAAAGGTCTGGGATGACAGATGTGAGCCACCATGCCCAGCCTGTTGGGGGTTTTTAAGCATGCACATGTACACACACACGCAGAGGTCTTGTCCCCGAAGCTTCTACTTCACACAATGAAACTGACAGGTTTCAGCTACGATGTGAGTAACCCAGGTAAAACTCCCGGAGGAAACTCTTCTGGGGACACGGTCAGCATGGGTGGCATTTTCACCAGGGGGCTTGGGCACCACGCCGGTCTGATTTTCCCTTCTCTGTGGAAGGGTTCCTGCCGCCCCTCTCTGGAGGCCATTATGGGCTTAGCTGTCCTGATGTTACCCAGGGCAGGGGTCACCTCCAAATTTCAGGGTCCGACTCACACCGCGTGGGACACCTTTAGGCAAGTGGCTTTTCCCTCAGTTGGGGGTGCTTTTCTTGGAAGCGCATCTCCAGAGGGGGAAGACTGCGTGGCAGGGGCACCTGGCCTTTGAGAACGCTTCGTACATGCTTTCCCGTTCATTTCCGAAGAGGCTGTCTCCCTTTCAAGCTCCCCAGCATATTGGTGACAATTTCCTCACTGCACTGGGGTGTCATTACGTGCAAAATGACCTGATGTCTCCGCACCCGTGCTTCCCCGGAAGATACAGAGCCGAGATCTGCTTTGTTTCTTCCCTTCATCTCCGGAATCACCTTTTCACAGTTATTTTTATTCAATTACGAGACATGGACGTGCTTATTTCTACGATTCCTGCCCTAACACGGTGGCACTTTCATGCGGTTCAGCCCCAAACTGAAGATGTAAGTGGCAGGCTGCAACAGGCTATTGAGAGCAGAGACCAAGCGGCCATCTCTCCTTCCCTCTGGCAAGAAATCCTGAGGTGACTTTTCAACATGACATTCAATTTTAGGAAATTAATTCCATCCTCCAACCTGCTTGTTCTTCTAAGGCCAGTGTCAGCCCGACGGCGAGACAGTCAGGTCTCTGAAGCGTCTGATATTGCTGGGGCCAAAGGGGCTGCGCGACTCTGGTGCATCCCTTAATTGTCTGTTTTTCTCTGGCCAGGCCGGAGGGGTGAGCATCAGGGAGCCTCACCTGGCTTTCTAGCTTGGAGCGTGTCCCCAAAACCCCTGCCTTGCCTTCTGCAGCCTCTTCCCCAGGCCCGGCATGGCTGGCCTCTTCCCTGGAGCTCTGGGCTGGAGACCAGGAAGCCTGGGCTTTCTTCCCTTAGGAGAAAGCTCTGATCAGCCAGCATGAGGCTGAGGAAGGAAGGAAGAGGAGGAGAGTGGCACACAGGCTTCTGAGGACACCCCGCCTAATGGCTTCACAGCAAAGCACCGTTATGGTGAACCATACCGATTTCATAAACTCTTAATGAAATACAAATCTTGATTTTTTTTTTTTTTTTTTTGAGACGAGTTTCGCTTTTGTTGGAGGCTGGAGTGCAATGGCGCAATCTTGGCTCACCTCTGCCTCCCAGGTTCAAGCGATGCTCCCGAATCGCTGGGATTGCAAGCACGCATCACCATGCCTGGCTCATTTTTGTATTTTTAGTAGAGACAGGGTTGGTTTCATCATGTTGGTCAGGCTGGTCTCGAACTCTCGACCTCAGGTGATCCACCTGTCTCGGCCTTTAAAAGTGATGGGATTACAGGCTTGAGCCATGGTGCCCAGCCTAAGTCTTGATTTTTTAACTGTGGTCAAAGAATGTTTGCCATCTTAAGCATTGTGAAGTGTCCAGTTCAGTACTGTGACGTACATCTCCGCTGGTCGTCACCACTATCATCTCCAGGACTCGTTTCATCCCGCAAAACTGAAACTCTAAAAGATTAAACACTAACTCCCTATTCCCCCTCCCCCGGCCCTGGCAGCCGTCATCCTACTTTCTGTCTCTATGATTTTGACTCCCTCATATAAAGGGAATTATATGTAACTTTTTGTGACAGGCTTATTTCACTCAACGTAACGTCCTCAAGGTTCACCCATGTTGTAGCCTGGGCCAGAATTCCCTTCCTTTTCAGGGCTGAATAGTATTCCATTGTGTAGACTGACTACATTTTGTTTCTCCATCCGCCCCTCGGTGGGCACGAAGCTTCGTCCACCTTCTGGCTACTGTGCATGATGCTGCTGTGGTCACGTGTGCATGGAAAGGAAGCAAATCTTCACAGGGTGTGTGAAGTTAGGAGGGTCCAGCTTCTAGTCAACCCTTGGGAGAGGTTTCCAGAGGAGAAACGGAGGTGCTGTGGGCAGTGTGTACAGAGTTGGGTGGAGGTAGGCTCGGGCTCTCCCTGTTCCCTCCCTCTGTTCCTGGAAGCCTCTCTCTTGAGGCTAGCTAAAGGAAGACCCTTGCATGGGAGAGGCTGGCCCCTGCGTCCAGCTGGAAGTCCTGACAGCGTCATCACCTTCCAGGTCCATATGGCCCCTGCGTCCCACAGCCCGGCAGCAGAAGAGCCTTCCATCAGTATCCAGAGGGTGCAGCCTCCAGCCTCGCTTTCACATGGCCACAGCCCCACTTCCAGATGGAAACCCAAAGCTGTGGCCCTCCTGAAGGCTGGCCCGGCCCTGCCAGCCCCTCCGTGGTTCCCAGCCTCTCCAGCGCACTGAGCAGGGCCAGCTGCCAAGAGACTCAGGTAACAGATGATTCCTCAGACCTGGGCACTTTTCATTAGATTGAATGCGCACCTCGAGAACGGCCAGCTCCGAGTCTGCCAAAGGGCGGGCCCACACTCCAGGCTCCCCAAGGCTCGTTCAGGCTGAGTGCTGTCTCCATCAGAAGCTACGAGTCTCTGGCCACCTACCGTGGGGACAGAAAATCCCGCCTGTGGACACCTTTGGCGTCCAGTCCTCTCCACAACCCAGAGCACACGACACATTCCCGTTGGCACTTTCACGGTGCGGATGAGCAAGCCGAGCCCAGACAGCTCTTGCCATGATGAGCAGGGCATAGGGACCGAACTCAGCTCCGGGGGGCAGCAGCATCCCCTCCACGGCCCCAGCTGCCTCCCCGGGAGTCCATCAAAGTCCTCAGAGCCCTGGAGTCCTCCCCCACAGACAATCCCTGCAGGGGACGGAGTGAACCTTTCCCCCTGGAGTGCCCTTGAATGTCGGGGTTACGGGACAGGAAGCAGCTTCCTGCTCCCACCTCCCCTCAGCTCAGCCCGTCCTCCCCATCCTCTCATAGCTGCTCACCCCCACCCACACCACTGGCTTCTGCCCCAACCCCCAAGGATGCCAAGGCCCCAGGTTGCCAGACTGGATGACACCCCTCCCGCCTCCTGTCGTGGCCACCCCAGGCAGCCAACCGTCCCTCCTGCTGAAACACCTCTTCCCGTGGCTTTGGGACCCCAGTTCCCCCTCCTCTTTGGAGACCCTTCCCAGACTCTCTCCAAAGGCCTGGCTCTTGCCCTTTTGCCTCTGAAAGCTGCTACTCAGAAGGTCAGTCCTTGCCCCATGCCCTCCCCTCCTGCCATGCTGCCGGTGACCTCATCCTCCTAGCACTGAAGACCCCATCAGCTGCCCAAATCCCAGCTCACACCCAGCAGTCCACTCCAGAATCACAAACGCAACACCCCTCTCTTCTGCAAGCATCAGCCTCCACGTATGTGCCCCCCATCTGCCACCTTCTTGAAAATTCTACCACAGCCCACGCACTCCTTCAGCCCTCTGCCCATCTGTGCCCCCTTGCCTCTGCTCCGGGCACTCTCCACATAAGCCCCTCTGGTCCCCAGAGAGCTGCTCAGGGATGGGTACGCATCATGGACCTTCTGGGGTCCCTTCCCCCTGGAGTCTGCTGTTCCGTGCCACGGGGTGGCCCTTGCTACCCTGGCCCATGTTCTGAAGAGAAGCCAGATGCAGACCCCGCATCACTCCCTCCCAGGTCCCAATCAGAGCCGTCGATGTCACTGTCCAATCACATGCTGTGTCCTTCCGGGGCCCTCTAGGATAAGGACATGTCCATTATCTCTGTGTTCCCAATGGTGGGACAAGAAGGGCATTCAGGCAGAAGGAACGGTCCATGCAAATGCTTGCACTCAGCAGCAGGAGCATAGGGACAGTTCACCCACAGCTCTAAGCAGCTGAGCAGAGAGCTGAGGCAGGAGGGTGTGGGGCTGGGGCTGGGGCACGGTAGCCAGCGCTGAGGGCCTCTTCCGGTCCCTTGCGGGAGGGGCGTAGCCTTTATCCAGGGGGCCACAGGGGTGCCTTAGGAAAGGTCTGAGTAGAGACAGGAAGTGGCCTCTGGCCGAGATCGCCTGTGCCGGGCCTCAGGGCCATCCGCTTTCCCACAAGACTGTTGGCCATGGTTGTTCAGACCACTGTGAGTTTTTATGAGGCTGGAGGTTTGTAAAAATTATTAGTTGGTGCAAACTTGTGGGCTGCTGGCCAGCCCTCTGTGGTGGCGACGGAACCCTGCCCGCAGGATACCCGCGAGGCCTCTGGCAATGGGGGGAGGCAGAGGGAAGGGGACCCCGGTTGAGGGGTGGTCATCCGCAGCTTCTCACAGCCAGATGTTCTCAGCAGGTACTGGAGGCAGGGGCTGTCACCTCATGCCCACCAAGTCCTCAGGACACTAGAACCAGGGTCATGACAACTTGGGAGCCTCTGGGTCGGGGACCAAGCTGGTGGCAGTGCAGGAAGGGGGGTCATCACCAAACAGGGTGGCCCTAATCACAAGGGAGCCACCCTGGGTTGTATCCTGGACACAGGTTCAAATCCCTGGTATGCTGCCACCTAGCCATGTGGCTTAGGACAATGGCAGTTAAGATTCCTGCTGGTTCCAGGCTCTGAGCTGAGCTCTCACGCGAACCAAGTCAGTTGTAACAGCCCTGGAAGGGGCCACCATTATCGTCTCCTCTCAAAGTCACATTCCCCTCTGCAAGAGAAGGAGAGCGTGGCACCCACTTTCCCATGTCACAAGGGAGACACCGGCCAGCACCTGGTGTGCATTACCCGCCGTGTGGACGCAAGCTCTCTCCTTTCCCACCGCGAGGCCCTCTTGGAGCTAGCCGCCCTTCTCCGCCTTGCTGGGGAGTTCCCTCAGCAGGAAGGAATGTGCAGGCCCAGCAGTCTCTGGAAACTCCCGGTGTCTGCAGAACGTGCTGGACGCGGCCAGCTGTGTGAGGCCTTGGCCCGCAGGCCTCTGAGCGCACTGGTCATCAAGACCATCTGAGGACCCATGGGGCGCTCACACTCTACCTTCCCCAGCTTGGCTGAGAGGCCCGGGGAAGGGCGGAGGGAGGAGGGAGAGTGGATACAGGCCCCTCTTTCGGCCTAGATGGAGGAACCACGTGCACAGAGGTCAGGAGGTGTGACTCTCCTCTCAGTCCAGCCATCCATGGATTGTGTAACTTTGAGCCAGGCCTTGTCCCTCTGGGCCTCAGTTTCCCCAAGCTGGATGTGTCATCCCTCTGCTTCATCCACAGTTACCGCCAGAAAGACCAACGCCACCACTCCACAAGACTCACCAGGGTGATGGGTTCATCAGCCAACAACAAAACAGCAGAGAGATGACCCAGGGCTCCATTACCAGGAGCATGGCATTCATAGCCGGGGAGGTGAGAGCCAGCTGCAACTGCACCTAGGCACTAACACTCAGTTCTGGGAGAAATGGACAACTGACCCCCGTTCAGAAGAGGGCACTGAGGTGGGTCTTGCCAGGAGCAGGTGGGAGAAGCCCTGAGACTTGGTTTGGAGGGAAAAGTCCCAGAAGGTCATGGTTGTCACCTGCAGATGTGCTGGGGCCCAGGAGCAGTTCTAGAAAGCCCCTTCCTAGCTATGAGAGCTCCTTCACAAAGGATAAACTTCCAGTGAGGTAGTGAGCTCTCTAGTCCCAGAGGTAAGCAAGTCACTGCATTTGGGACACTGTGGATGAGTGGCTGGTAGGCCCTTTGGCCCATGGTTCATGAGGCCTGTAGTGTTCCTCTAGGGGAAGGGGCCACTGGTGTTTCCCCACCATGGAAGTGCCAGGCAGACCTCACAGATGCTTTGAGGGTCCAAGCCTCTGGATGCCACATCCTTGGGCTCCAGGATGAGAATACAGGGGAGGGGCTTTTGCACCCTGTCGAGGCCTCAGATCGCTCCTGCCTTTCCTGCTCCAGACCCAGCGTCACCGACACAGGGTGGCCTCTCCCCTTAAGACCTTGCCCCACCGGGGCGTCTCCACAGCATTCCTGCCTCCCGCCTCCTCCAGATGCTCTCTCCTGACCTGGAGGTATGGGTTTGCTGGGCTGTGCCTGCCACCTCCAAGACCCCATGGACGGGCAGGAGGACCCAGCCACCTAGAAAGCTGCAGCTCCCTCCTCAGGCCCACACAAGGAAGTAGGGGCGGAGCAGACCAGGGCCCCAGCCAGAGGGGCCCTGGGCCCCCAGCTCAGCATCCCCTGCCCCCCTGGCTCCCGCCCCCGCCCAGCTGCCGGGGGCCTAATCCAGGGCTGTGGGAAGAGGCCCTGGGTGGAGGCGGACGCGATAAGGAAGCTGCTGGGATGCCTGGACGCTGCAGATGCAGCTCTGGGCTCCAGCCTTGGGCGGATTTGACGAACTTGCTAAACTGCAATTCTCCGTGGCTTAGGGGAGCTGGACCCGGGCCAAAGCGTGCATTATCCTCAGCAGCTGTGGGCTGCGGTGAGCCAAGGGGCGGAGGCCTGGCCGGGCAGGGGCTCCAAGGCCACCCGGACCTCCAAACCCTCCACCCTGGGACCCGGCGACTTTGGGGGGTGCTATTCCCAGAGGTGCTAAAAGGGGTTCACAGATACCAGTACCACCAAGGCCCAACCCACAAAGGATTTCCACCCAGAAAATACATTTCCCAGGGGTCCATAGACCAGAGTGGGGTTAGAGAGGACCCTGTGCTAGAGGCACATGGCCAGCGAGTGGGTGCTGGGGGTTGAACCCTGCTCTTTCCACTGGAGGCTGCACCCACCGTGCTCTGGGCTAGGCCGATTACAGGCACTTCCTCTAGGCTGGGCATGACCTTGACATTGCCTGGAGTTTCCTGTTCTGGGGGAAGGAAGGGGCCTCTCAAACGGCCGGGCCAGGCAGGAACACGGGCTCGGGCTTCTGTGTTGGGGAGGCGGGAGCTGTACCGCGGCGCTCCCTGGGGTACCCAGCACCGGCAGCATGCCCAGTGGAAGGAGTAGGGGCTTCAAGACTTCCACGGCTGGAAGGGTAGGTTCCAGGCGGACACCACGGCAGCCAGGCTGAGTTGCCCCCGTCATGAGGCTCACAGATTCCATGGATGTCATCAGACTGGCAGAGTTAGTGTCCCCCAAGAAATGGAGGCTGTCACCCCACCCAGTGGGGTGGCAAGAGCTTCAGGAAGCCACCATGTGGATAAGGGTGGGCCCATAGTGGGCCTGAGTGGGACGCTGGGCTGGGTCTTCACCCCCAGACTCTGCTTTCCCATCAGAGCCTCAAGCAGAATTCTGTGCTCTAGACAATAAATTTCCACACAAGTACCCAGAGAGCAGCGTCTCTGCTTCTGGCTGCCTCATCTCCTAGAATAAAAGCTGTCTTTTTTATTTTTTATTTTTTTGAGACAGAGTTTTGCTCTTGTTGCCCAGGCCGGAGTGCAGGGGCGCAATCTCGGCTTACCACAACCTCTGCCTCCTGGGTTTAAGCGATTCTCCTGCCTCAGCCTCCTGAGTAGCTGGAATTACAGGCACCCGCCACCATGCATCTTGTGTTTTTAGTAAAGACGGGGTTTCTCCATGTTGATCAGGCTGGTCTCGAACTCTCGACCTCAGGTGATCCGCCTGTGTTGGCCTCCCAAAGTGCTGGGATTACAGGCATGAGCCACGGAGCCCAGACAAATAGCTGACTTTTAATTACACGGAAGGGTCACCAAAAAGAAAAAGGAAGAAAAATAGCCAGTCACTAGAAAATCATCTCCATGCCTAGAACCTCGCAACAAAGTAGCTGAGACACCAAGCAGGTCCCGCCAGGCAGGGGCTCAGGGGCAGGGTTGTGGGGCCACAGTCGCGGTCCCTCCACCCACAGTGTAGGCTGATAGATTGTGGAGACTGTGAGTACCCTCCTTCCCTATGGCTGAGCGCCCAGGCCCTGGGCTTGGCACTGGGAACACAAGCCAACAGCCCGGCCCCCTGTGAAGTCCAGGGGAGGGGGGCATATTTGAACCCATTCATCACACCAATGTTGCATCTTAGTGTGTTGAGTGTTGCAGGCCTGGCGCAGGGAAGTGTCTCAGAGAAACCATGGAAGGCAGCATGGGAGCAGCACAGGAGCGTTGAGGAAAAGTGGGCCGTAATCAGGGAGCCTCTTCAGAGTCCAGGTAACTCTTCCGAGTGACCTGGGCACAAAAGTGACCTGATGCTCAGCACTTCATAGCTGCCTCTTCGTCCCAGGCCAGTGTGGGCTGGGGTGAGGGCTCTAGCCCTCTAGGAGCGCCCACATCAACCCTGCATGCTGGATTGGCTCCGGAAGTTGCCGGATATTGCCGGCTTTGGGGCGATGATGCCAGCTTTGGGGTCGATATTGCCAGCTTTGGGGGGATGCGTCGATATTAATTCAAAGTGAGCAAAATATTATCCTTTCTCTCCCTGTAAGGAAAATTTGAAAATTGGGTTTACCGGTCAAATTAAGAAAATGTGCCTTCCCAGTTCAGCCTCATCCCTGGGACTAGTCACTTACTTAAAAATACATATTAAAAATACAGTGAATCATCTCCGCTCTGTAAAAACAGTAATGCAAAGCAAATGTGCATGCATGTAGCCAGGGGCAAAACCCAGACAAAAAGACCGACCACGGTCTTCCGCCTGCGGGCAGGGTCCTCTGGGGTCTGCATTTCCGTCTTCATGTTCATATAGTTCCCAGCTAGTTCACAGTGAGCTGATTCCTCTTAAGGTAAGGAGAAAATATAACATTTTAAAATAAAACAATAAGGTATCGATATTACCAATTGCAGTTTTAATTGTATGAAGTCCCCCCGCCCCATGTCTCCACTCCCACTTTGAAAGTGACAGGGTCTCGGCGGCCCTGTTTCCAGGCCGACGCTTCTGCACATGGCTGCACACACGCAGGCAGGACGTTGGGCTCCTGCTCTGTTCACTTGACATTAAAGATAAGCATCTCTTTCCACCAAGACTTCATAATTACGGTGGTTAAGGGCTGCAGCATCTTCCTCCTGGCAGCCTGGATTCTCGCTTTAAATTCGGCGGGGGGAGCGACAGCCTGCAGAGCTATTAGGGGGGCGTGATTGATGGTTCACTTGGAGCAAGGCTAGCTCAGCCGCACACCCCCGGGAGAGCGTGTCGGCCTTATTAATCCTGTGTACCTGTCTGGTCAGGGAAACGACTGTGTCATGTGCCCCCAGAAGATGCCCTGAGCTGGCCTTCTGGTTGCCCTTGCAGCTCCCCAAACCCAGTGGGGGGATCTCAGACCCCAGCCAGGGTCCCAGCCAGAGGGCCACAGGTTGCTTGCTCCCTGGCATTCCAAGTCCTCTCAGGCTTGATCTGTTGTACCTCTCAAGCTGGGTCCCTTGTCCCCCAGCGGGCACTGTGGGGCATCCTCACTGCATCCCCTCAGGTCAAGACCCTTCAGAAGTCCCTATACACATAGCCATAGTCAGTATCTGCTCAATCTGTCATCCATTCCCACATCCCCTCCCCTACTAACCAAATGGCAGGCTGTGCCTTATGCAAATGCCCCCCAGGCCCCAGAACACAGCTCCCCAAAGAGGAGAGCTCAGGAGGAAAACAGGCGGGCGTGCAAGGGGTTCTCTTCTTTTACCTAAATCTTACTCCTCCTCCCATTGCTTTTCCATCTCAGAAAATGGCACCAGCACTCATCCAGTGGCCCAGCTGGGTCACCCTCCCGTGACAGCCCCCAGGGCAGCCACAATCATGCCAGCATGAGGCAGCAGTGCCACCTCTCAGCAATTCTCAATCTCCCACTTCTCCACTGGGATGGGACCAGCAGCCTCCCAGCTCCCCTGCCCACCTATGGCAAACTTGGCTCTAATCCCCTTCTCTCTGCACTCAGGAGCATATAAAAATGCCAATGTGAACACATGTAAAAATAACTAACACTGCCCTTAGGACAAACTCCCAGCCCCTTCCTGCATCTGCAGGCCCACCCTCTTCCCGTCTAGTCTCCATTGCAGAGAAGGACTCCCTGACGCCTCCTGCTCGGAAGGAAGGAAAATGAGTAGAAATGAATGCAGGGCTGGAGATGGCCTGACTGGCTCATAAGAACCCGTTGTTAAATTTTCAAGAGAGCTTGTGGGCTGTTTTTTAAACACTTGGCATCTTGAAGCAGCCATGGTGGGGGTATTTACACCAGGGAAATTGGCAAACACCACATCCCAGGGCTTTAGTTCAGCACCGACTCAACTCCCAGTTCTTCCCTCACTAGCCCCAAATTCAACAAGGAATTGTGGACTCACAGAATTGGAAAGGGTCCATCTGCCCTTCTCGTGAGAATCCCACTTCACTCATTCATGCACACCATTCAGTCATTCAACAAGCACCATCTGACCATCTCCCCACGTCGGGCTCTGCACCAGGCCCCAGGTTGCTTGCTGGCCTCAAGAGCTTACAGTCTAAGGGGCACGCTGCTCATGTATGTGACAATGTGGCAAAGTGCTTTAGGGATGGCCAAGGCTGGGGTGGTGGCCTGGACAAGGTCACGCCTCAGTTATTTCCTGAGGACATAAGGAGACCCCGCACTGTTTTTACCATGACTCAAGTGACTTAACCTTTCAGAATTTGTTCAGATTGCCTCTGTGGGCCAGCACGTGAGCTTATGAATTAGGACCGACATCGGAGGCAGGTTTCAGCAAACTCAGCCGGCATCCGTCGGCTTAAACAAGCAAGGCTTTTTTTTTCCTCACTTAGTGAGAAGTCTGAAGGTGGACAGTTGCTGGTGTTGGCTCCACAGCTCCATGAAGCTCTTGGGACCCTGGGCTGGTTCTTCTCCCTCCTGTCCCTCGCTGCCTGCCTGCCGGCGTCGATCACAAGATGCTAGTGGGCTCCCCTCCCCCATCTGCGGGTCAAGGGGGGTCAGGGCAGCAGGAGCCCTCTGTCTCCTGTTACCAGGGGCCTTGGCTGGTGCTTTCACCATCTGCTGGGTGTCCCTGGAGAGAGGCTGAGCTGCTTCCTCTCTGAGTCCCAGCCCAGCCCCCAAGCCCCAGCCAGGTAGAGCAGCATGTTTGCCTCAGTTGAGCAAACAACGCGGTGCTATCGTCAGAGAGCTGGCAGGGCGGCCGGCTCGTGGCTGCCTCTCCGCCTGAGGAGTGAGATACTGCTGCCGTCCTCATCTGTAATCAGCTACCTAATGAGCTACATCGTTTGGCTGTCCAAGCTGGTACCTGGCAGCTGGCTGGGAGCCTGCAGAAGCCCCATTAACCTTTTCAGTTCTTGCAAAGAGCACATTTACCAAAGGATGAGGGATCTCAGGTCCAGGTGGGCCAGCCCGGGACAAGGCAGGAGCCTGAGAGCCAGGACGGCACCCTCCCCAAGTCTCCCGAACTCTCCTGGAGAATGGGGCTGATGAGAGTAAAGCCACCTAGAGTATCTGTAGAGTATCTGGTAGGTCTTAGTTTTCAAAGGCCGGATCCCCTCTCACGAATTTCATCAGAACATGGCTGGTCAGGGGGTACCTGAAGCCTTGTAGGATCCCCAGGAAACCAAGCTTGACTCTGCCCACGTGGGATCAAAATCAGCTGAAACATGCAAGCACGTGTTGTGCAGGTGCCCAGCTGCAGACCCAGAGGCAAGGACTCCAGCAAGGGCACGTGGTTTGTTTGGGAGGTGATTGCAGGACGGCGGGGAACAGAGAACGAGGCAAAAAGGAAGGGGCGAGCCCAGGCAGCTTCATCAAGCGGTCACTGACTCCACAATGACACTCCATCTCAGGGTCTCTGGCCCTGGGGCGCACACAGCTTGGAGCATCCTCCTAAGGGCTGGCTGCGGGCTGAGGGCTGCTCCCAAAGGACCAATTTCTCTGGCACTTTGACCTGCTCTGCACACAAGAACGCCTCAGGAGGCATCATGTGTGATGCCAATGGGATGTCAGGCCAGAGCGCAGGGAGGGCAGAGAGCAAGGGCACAGGCAGGGCCCCCACTGCTCCAGGGAGCCCCTCTGCTGCCTCAGCTCTGCTCAGCACCCGGGACACCAGGATGAGACCCTCTGCCCCAGAGGCTCACTGGAGAGAGGCTTTCTGACACTCCTGCCTTTCCCTGCGCAGTCTTACACAGAAGTTTCTGCAGGGGTCACCCAGGCCCACGCGGGACCTTGGCCACAGGACCTCTGGGGAACATTGCTTTAGCTTTCTGAGCTCTGTGGAACAAGAGGGCAGGAGGTGCTTGGAGTAGTCTCGAGTGAGGAGAGCTGTGGTGTCTACTGCACCCACCTCAGGGCCTCCACACGCACCGTTCCCTCTCCCTGAATGTGTTTCCCAGTCTTTCTGTATCTGAGTTGCTCCTCGTCTTGCACGCTCTGCTTGCATTTCAGCTTCTCAGAGAGGCTGTCACAGCCCTCTCTCTCCCTTCGACCTCTCTCTGTTACCATCTAGCACATCATCCGATTTCATTTTCTCTGAAGCACCTGCCCACTGTGTCTACAGGATAATCTTGCTTGTTTACATATTTATTCTCCATCTCCTCTTCTAGATAGAAAGGTCTAGAGGAGTCACAGCCTCACTTCCCTTATTCACTGAGGTGTGCCCAGCGCCTATGCCTGTGCTCGGCACGTGGTGGGGCCTCAGGAAGTATTTGCCGGTGAGTTATTGATGAACTGTCTCTGGGGTTGCCGATTTCTTACGGTACTGTGCATGAAGGGCTTAGCAAAATGCCCAGCACTTAGTAGGTGCTCAACAACATGCCAGCTCAGAAAAGGGTGATGCTAGTATCATTTTCCTGTCTAGCCTTCCCATTTTCTGAATAAGGTGACTGCAGCCCAGAGAGGGTTGGGAACTTGTCGAAGGTCGCACAGCACATCCTGGCAGAAGAGGAATCGAGAACGCTGGTGTATTCCATGACAGCCCTCTCCACTTCCACTTTACCCGCGGTAGCTCAGGCCCCTAGAGAGTGAGCCTCCAGGTTTTAAAACAATAGGGGGAAAAGTTATAGCTCTCCTATTCCTCAGGAAAAAGTAATTCCACCACCAGGCATTTGTCCCCTACCCTTCAGAATCTGGAGATCAAATCACCACCCTGCCTTTGCTGCCACCATGCTCCAATGTTTCAGAGTGGATTCTCAGGTAAAATATTGCCATCCCAGTGGCCCTGGGCACAGCAACACCCCAAGTAATCTTCCCCTACACAATACAAATGGGATACAATGTTGTCCATCCCGGTTCTAAATGAGAAAGTTGGAAAACAAAATGCGGAGGTAGGAAGCCGTTCTGATTACAAGGAGCTGAAAGTAATTGCCTTCCAGGTGCACCTCCGCCAGTGTGGGGGGGCCGCCTCCCCACCCTCCATCTATCATCCCATCGAGCGGACTTTGAATATTAAGTAAAGTTTTATTTATGATTCTTCTTGCGGGCTTATGACTCTCAGGCGAGGCAGGGATAATAGCAAATCCTCTCACACCAAAGTTAGGCTATAAAAAATAATTCAGGAAAATTTTCCCCGCAGTACAGGCAGCTGAGAAGCTGAGTCCTTCTGCAAACAGACTCTGCCATGGCCTTCATAATGAAAGCAAATTGCTTCTGCGCTGGAAGTGGCAGGCGCGTGGGGAGTGGGAAGTCAGGCCAGCTTCTCCCCCTCCAGCCGCCCAGACGGAGATGGGCCCTGGGGGAGGTCACAGCGCCGGCACCCCTGAAAAGTGTCCTGCCTTCGGTCCACCCTCAGTCCACTCCCAGTTGGGCAAGCCCCAAGAATGCCAGGATGCAAAAGTTGTTTTTGTTTCTTTTCTTCTTTACAGAAAGTGAAAGGTGCACTTAAAACAGGCGGCAATAGAATGACAGGCTGTTTGTCAGGGAATGTCAGCCTGTTCAAGTGGCCCCAAGTTACCAGGGGGGGAAACTGAGTCTGGGTGGATAAGAGGGATCAGGTCGATCTCTCTTGGCCCCTGGCTGCCTGTCGAAGTCACAGCTCCTTGCTCAGAAAACAAGACTTTCCCTGCCTTTCTGCATGCGGAGCAGCCCTGCAGCCTCAGTTTCCCCATCTGCAGCCTGGGGACAGGGATGAGCCTCCAGGGCTATTGTGAGGCCCAAGAACAAGTTCGGGATGCCAGGCATGGGCTGGAGACTGAAGGCTGGTGTTCTGTCACTGCCAAGGTGGCTGAAGCTTTGCCACCATCCCTGGAAGAGCCGCACTCTGTTGCAGGTGGGTGGCCCTTACCACTGTGACCACCACCACCTCCAGGGCTCTCGCTCTGTGCCAGGCCCCAGGCTAAGCGTTCTGTCCATGTCATTATGACCAATCCTCACAGTAGCCCTGGAGGCTCATCCCTGTCCCCAGGCTGCAGATGGGGAAACTGAGGCTGCAGGGCTGCTCCACACACACTGAGAGGAAGGGACGTCTTGCTCTCTGAGCGAGGAGTGGTGGCTTAGACAGGCAGCTGGGGCCATTTCTCTAAGCGGAGACGCACGGCTGGGCAGAAGCCTGGTGCATGTTTGCCCCACTTCCCCCCTCTTCTTGCTGGGTCTTAGTCATCAGCCAGGAGCCCTGTGCAGACCCTCATTTTAGCAGCCCCGCTTACTAAATGGTATGGAGCATATATTTCTGTGTTTGGAGCACGTGAATTCAAGCAATAAATATTTACCAAGGGCCAGCACTGTGCGTGTCAGGGGGGACACCGCAGACACAGCACGCCCTGAGAACGGAGTAGGAGCAGGCGTGGCACAGTGTCCCGCCAGGCGGGCAGCGTGTGTGGAGACCCGGAGGTGGAAGGAGTATTCCCCCCAGTGGCTCTTCTGTCACTGTGTGTCAGCCAGCACTGAACATTCTGTTTCTGCAAGAGTGTCTGTGTGTGTGTGTGTGTCTGTGTGTGTGTGTGTGTGTCTGTGTGTGTGTGTGTGTGTCTGTGTGTGTGTGTGTGCTGGGGCGGGGGGGGTGGGGAGTGGGGGGCTAGTTACCCGGTTCGCATATTCAGCTGAGACTGGTGTCACCACTGCGCCCGGCAGGAGGACACGGGGGTGAGCAAGTGCTCTGAGCCCTCTGGAATCAGGGCTCTTACCAGGCTTGCCAGTGCTCAGGGGCCCCTAAAGAGAGCTCCAGCTCCCGACGTGCCGGGGCTTCGGCTGGCCTTGCTCCTCACCTTCACGCGCGGCCTCCCCGTCTGGAACGCTCCCCTGCACCTTGCTGATTGTCACACGCTGCTTCACCCCTGGGAGCCCAATGCCAGGGTCACCTCCTCTGGGAAGCCTTCCCTCAGTCCCCATGGCTAGAGTGTTTGCCCCTGTCCGTTCACACATGGACCACTTCCAACTGGAAACATATTTACATGGCTTCCGCTTCCCCACCCAGGACTGTAGGGAGCAACCCATGCCGTCAGGCGGGAAAGGAAGGGTGAGAGGGTGGTCCCTGGGGCCAGCTGTGCCGAGGCAAGGGGAATGTGTCGGAGGGTCCCAGGCTCGCCCTTCTGTGTGAAGGCCTCGATGCCAGCCTGCACCAGTGCCTGGCAGGCCTCCATGAACTGTCTGGAGGGATGGGGTCCATGTGGGAATGAAGAGCCCAGGAAGACGCAGCCCCCCGGGGCCTCCTGCTCGAAGGATGTGCGTTCATGTCAGAGTCCACAGCCAGCCTGAATCTCCTTAGAGGAAGTCATTAAAACCCAGAGGCACGGAGGCCTCAGCCCAGCCTGTGCGGCCAGTCCTGAGATTGGCGTGCCAGGACCTGGGTGCGGAGGAGACGCCTGTGCGGAAGGACAAGTGTGCCGAGGCTGGCGGCCCCTGGCGGGAATCAAGCAAAGCATTGGCCACAGCCAGACCCCCAGTCAGAGCCCCTCCTCAGGGGGCCACTGTGTCCCCTGGATGCAGAGAGGCAGGTGGATAGGAACCCGAGCCCTAGGAGCCTCAGGACACAGGACACTGGGGGAATAGGCATCCTGAGACCCAGCCCAGACGAATGGAACAGACCACAGAGAAGTGGGCATCACTTCTGCCAGCTCAGCTCTCCCGGGCCCAGCCTGTGCTGCCCCACGGAAGGCCCCGTCAAGCCTGGGTGCAGGGTGGGGTTTCCAAGGCATTCCAGCCCAGGGAAGGCCACCTCCAGGGTTGTGCACCAGGAAGCCCACCCGCCTCCCCCACGTGTGCTAACTGGACTGCCCACATGGCTCTGGACACAGCCCAGTCTTCCCAGGGCATGGCCTGGGCCTGTGTGTACATGGGGAACAGGAGAGTGTGTGTGCGGTGTGCGTGAGGGCATATGATGTGAACACGTGTGTATGTGTGTGCAGGTGGGAGGCTGCGGGAGGGCCCGTGCCTTACGAATCAGCTATAGCAGGGTCTCTTGAAGAGCCAGCCGTTGACCCCCTCCCTTCCCCAGCCTAATTCCAGAAGCTTCCTTCGTGCCCGCCCCTCGCCACTGCCCCAGTGCACCTTGGTCTGTCTGTGCTTTGTCTTCTCTGTGTGTCTCCCCCACACTGGCCAGGACTCTTGGCACTCCTTGTCTCTAAACTCCAGCCAGGAGGCCAGAGACCTTGCCCTTTCCCATGCCTCCAACACCACTGAGTTAGTCCTGGGCAAGCCACCGGCCCAGGCCCACTGTGCATGATGGTGTCCCAGGTGTGGTCACAACTGCCCGGGTGGTCGGGGCAGGCCGGATGGGCTCTGGGAAGATCTGGCCATGGCTGCTGCGGCTCCTGAGGCCAAGCGGCCCCCTCCGTGAGAGCCTAGCTGCCTGACACTGCCTCAGGGACAGTTTTTTCGAGATGAGACCAGGCATCAGGGTTTAGGGGACAAGAGAGAGCTAATACCCATGTCGGCCTGGCCAGGGGACACTGGATCCGCTGGCGAGGAGTGAGGGGCCGCTTCCTGCCTCCCAGGCGCCGCTGCTCTCCATCTGTGTGCGTGGCTAATGAATGCTCCTCGGGAGGCCTGGAGAATTTGTTCCTGGGGCCCAGTTGCCTCCTGGAACGTGAGTGGGTGACTGAGGACACTTTGGGCAGGGTGCCCAGCCACCCCTTCTTAATAACCGTGTGGACATCCATGCCCTGCCCAGACCCTCTGCTTCCCAGGGAGGCTCCCAGTCCTTCACATGGGCCAGGCTCCAGCCTCGCCCTCTCCAGCCTCAGCCTCCCTCCTATTATGAAAGGCTGAGTCAGGTGAATTAAAACCTTCTTGCCATAAAGCACAGTTCTCCAAACATGCCCTCACACACGTGCCCCAAATGCACAAAATAGATCAAAATGGTCCAGGAGGGCTGGGGCCACACAAGCAGCCAGGGTAATGTGGGGCCCACGGTGGGTGCTGAGGGCCAGCGCTCCTGCCCCCAGCCTTGGTGGGTCATTGCATCTCTCTGAGCCTCAGTTTCCTCATCTGAGAAATGGGGATGACGTCATCCTCCTGGTAGAGGTGAAGTTTGGTGTCTTCCAGGCCTGGCTTTGTTCTTTGCCTCCCCAGGCTCACGTTCCTCATCTGTAAAATGAAGAGACTCCAACCTCACTCGCCTCCCTGACAGCCATGTGCTATTCAGACTCATGATGGTGGCCACAGTCACGTGGGTGGCTGGAGAGAGGGTGCCACGAGCCTGGGAGAGGTAGGGCCAGCGGAGTAAAGGTTGAGGGCTGGGGGCTACCTCATGTGCTCCCCTGAGGAGTCAGCTCTCTGCCGCCCCTCTCCAAGATGCCTGAGGTAGGCTTGGGAGGCATGAGGACGACCTCAGCATTTTTCACCAGCCCCACACACCTCACAACCCTCTGGACACCTGGAGATGCAGGTCAAGACTGTCTGAGAACTATTGGCATAGTCTCTATTTATCCCCCCGAGTTCTTCCCTGTGTCTCATGAGGAGGAGAGGCACAGTCTCACATCTCCAAAGCCAGAATGATGATGGGGTCCACTCTGACCCTGAGCTCTTTTTCTTCTTTGTCAATAACATAAGGATGGCACCAGCCTGTCTGACCCTAGAATCCATCACTCTGCAATGCCTGCCTGGATGGCTGCTGACCTTCACCCAGAAAGCCAAGACTGTTGAGATAACAGGACCAACTCAAAGAGAAAGGAAAACACAGCATCTCTGCAGCAGGGGCCAGGCAGCACTCTGGTCCTAGGGTGGGGATCCGTGGGGGAGGTGTCCCTGAGCACAGCACATTCCTGCCCTGTGTAATGGAAATCTCTGGCTGGCCCCAGGTGAACACAGTGGGAAGTGCTGCAGAGTGGAGAGCAGGGCTCAGCCATGCCGGCTCTGTCCCTCACCTGCTCTGTCTGTCTGGATGCCGCTGAGTCCTCGTCACTAAAGCACGACCAATCTACAGGCATTTGCTAAATGGATGGTCCACACCTGGGCAGCTTGTTCCAAACCCCAAGGCAGGGTCCATCCTGCTGTGCCTGAATGAGAACCTCCAAGGCTGGGCTGAGGACTGGAATCTTCTAAAGTTTTCCAGGTGATTCTTCCACAGCCCATGAGAAGACCTGGATGAGGGTCCATGAGTCTACATGCCACCAGCAGCGCCTGGGAAAGTGCAGGGGGAAAGCAGAGGCATTAGGTTTCAAAGGTGCCAGGCAAGCCTGCCTGCCCTGAGAGCACCTCCTTCGGGTGATTTTAGGTGAGTCACTTCTCTGGGCCTTCAGGAGCCAGCCCAGTAGCACCCTCCCGGGGATGGAACCGTTGGTGTTTCTCCCACCCTCCCTCTGTCCCCATACGTCTTTCCCCCACACTGCCACCAAGGCACTCAGCGCAGTGAGTGTTGCTTCCCATGGAACTTGAGCCACCAACTGCCACCTCCACCAGCTCATGCCTCATCTGTGCCAGCTGAGTGGCTGCCTGGAGTAATTCTCACGGCGACCACCTGCCATTCTGCCCACTTTCCTGGTCAGTAAACAGTGGGCAGTGCCCACTTTCCTGGTCAGTGCCTCACAGAGTTGCAACCTGGCTTGAGTTGCAGCTCAGCTCCCCAGACTCAGAAGCAAGTCAGGTTTTGATCACGGAACCGCCTGGAAGGCAGAGTCCCCAGACCTCACCCTCCCACCCTCCCTCTTCCTCTCACAAACAGTTGTTCAAGGTCCGCTGTGTGCCAGGCATTGTCCTGGATACCAGGGCTGTGCAGACACATCAGAACGGCTTGCCAGGGGAGACAGATGCGGGGCAAATGCTCGAAGGACAGGGTGGCAGGAGCTGGAACTAAAGGGAACTTGGGATGTCATTCACACTACAGGGCCACAAGGAGGAAAAACGTCGCTTTGGGGGTGCGGTACGCAGAGACGCCACAGAAAAGACAGAAAGCCTTTGCTTTCCTCGGGCCCCCAGCACATAGCAGGAGTGGCTGCAAGCCCAGAGGACAAAGCAGAGCTTCCAGCCCATTCCTTGCTCATCTCAGTTCGTTGAAACCCCTCAACCTCATGTGGGACCGGCCCGCATCTGTTTATGCGCTCATCGGAATCCGAGCTGACAATATATTTGTTTAATTTCCAGCAAGAAGGGGAAGATTTGCCAGGGTCAGGGATACATCTTGCATAAAACATTCTGATTAAACTCTGTTGGCCAGAGCATTCCTTTCCCGTCATACTTAGAAAAATCTGGTTGCTTCCTAATTGGAGTTGCTGCCTCGCCAGCGCGTTCACCATTTACAGTTCATTCTCTGCCAGATGTTGCTGGATGTAAATTCCTCCCCAGAAGGGGGCCCAAGGTGTCTTGGGAGAGGTGCTAACTGGCACAGGCCATGGGACTGGGCAGGAGGAGAGTCAGTTTCCTAATGGGAGGCCGGGAAGAGGGGGTGGTTCTTTAAAAACATGGGACCAGGGCCAGGCGCAGTGGCTCACACCTATAATCCCAGCACTTTGGGAGGCCAAGACAGGTGGATCACAAGGTCAGGAGTTCAAGACCAGCCTGGCTGATATGGTGAAACCCTGTATCTACTAAAAACAAAAAAAAATTTAGCCAGGCATTGTGGCACATGCCTGTAATCCCAGCTACTCAGGAGGCTAAGGCAGGAGAATTGCTTGAACCTGGGAGGCAAAAGTTGCAGTGAGCCAAGACCGTGCCACTGCATTCCAGCCTGGGTGACAGAACAGGACTCTGTCTCAAAAAGAAACAAAAGCGAAAAGGGAGCAGCAGAGTATATAAAGCGTCATCGGCTGTGCGATAGGTGAGAGCCCACTTGGAGCCCAGCCGTGCAGCCAGAGATGGGGGCAGGGCTATTGTGCTAGCTGCTGAGCGCTGAAACTGTCCTTGTCCTTGACAGAAGGGGCTCACAGAAGGGCACTGCTGGAAGCCAGCAAGCAGGACGCCTCACTCAGCCTTGGTCGGAGCTGAGAGATCGCCAGGCAGGCGCAGTAAGGAGCTATCTGCCTCCCGAGAGGGTTTTTGGTGAGGGCAGACTTTGAGTGTGTCCTGAGGGAACTGGGGGTAAGCAGGAGGAAGAATTGGGAGCCACAGCTCACTCCACATCTATTCTGTGCCAATTCTTCATATATTTAGCAGTCCCACTACCCAGTGGTTATTACACCCATTTTTCAGATGTGGAAGCTGAGGCTTGCAGAAGTATAGTGGCTCATCTGGAGTCACAGCCAGAAAACAGAGGCACAGGGATGTGAACACAGAACCCCAGGGTCAGTACCCCTGGAGCCTGGCCCACTGCACACAGTAAAACCCACAGGAGGGCAGAGGAGGGGGAGGTCACCATGACCCTTGGTGTATGCCCACCCACAGGAATACAGAGGTGCCTTTGCACTGCGCAGGCATGGCTCACCGTCAGTCAGTATACAGGAGACACAGATCCTCCCCCAGCCCCCCTTCCATGTCCACAGCAGACATTGCTAATCAATCGCAGCACGCCTCTAAGCACCAGCGCCAACAACCAGGGTTGGTAGACTGGATGGACCAATTCGCCATCCCGGGCTAGTTTTCTGATTTTAGTGGCTGAACTGTCCAATACAGGAGTCACGAGCCACATACGGTCACCGAGTGCCTAAAATGGAACTCGGGTCTGAAGTGCACGTAAGTACCAACAACATGCTGGATTTCAAGACCTAGTCTAGCAAAAAAGAATGCAAAGTATCTCATTGATAAATGTTGTGTAGGTTACATGTCAAAATGATGCTATCTGGATATACCGAGTTAAAAACATACAAAACGCTCATTTCACTGGTCTTGTGTACTTTTTGGAAACGTGGCTTCCGTTCGGTTTCCGTCGGAGAGAGCGGGTCTGGAGTTCAGGCTGCGCGGACAGCGCCCCTGGTGGCCGAGGGGGTAAATTCATGTCACCAAGGGCGTGTTTTTCTACCCGAGATCCAGCGCAGGTTCCGCCACGGCTCTGTACCTGTTTCCTCATCTGTGAAAATGGGGACAAGAGTAATTCCTGTCTCATAGATTGCAATTGAGGAATAGATGAGTTAAAACATGGAAGGTATGTGAAGCAGCACCTGGCGCCGTTATAAGCACTGAGTGACTGTTGGCTATGTTTCTATTACAACATCGTGTTGACTGGGAGATAGATCCCAGGCCCTTTTCTCTCCTGGGCCTCCCGGTCTTGGCCCCACTCCAGAGAAGCCTCCGCCCCCCAGGAGAGATAGGAGCTGACGTCCAGCAGGAATAGCACAGCTTCCTGCCACGTACACCGGAAAAGACCCCGCCAGGCCGAAGCCATCACTGGAGCCACTTCCTGTGTTTCACTGATAAGCTTCCCCGTCACCCCTCACTGAGGTTCTGCTTCCTACCTGAGCTCTCGAACCCTGAGCCACAGTTCCAATCTCTGGGGTCCTCAGAGCCCCCAATGCTCTTGCTGTTCCCTGACTCTCCTCATAGCATGGTTGCTGACACTGATGCTTCAGGGAAGCTGCTTAACTCCGTCCCATTTCCCAACAAGCTCTGAGAGTCATTAAAAATAATAGTGGTTGTGCCTTTGCAGATATAAAGCAAGAATGGCTAGTTTTGGCATTTCTGCCAAGCTTAGAAAACACAGAAAAACCTTATTTTAAAAAGGAGGGAGGGAAGGCTTTTGTAAATCTACCACCAAGAGTCAGCCACTAGTTACTAGCTTCCTAGCTCCCTTTCTAGAGCAGTGCTGTCCAATAAAAATGTAGAATGAGGCCAGCACCTCCCAAAGAGCTAGGATACGTGGCTCACACCTGTATCCCAGCACTTTGGGAGGCCGAGGCGGGTGGATCACCTGAGGTCAGGAGTTCAAGACCAGCCTGACCAACATGGAGAAACCCCGTCTCTACTAAAAATACAAAATTAACCCAGCATGGTGGCACATGCCTGTAATCCCAGCTACTCAGGAGGCTGAGGCAGGAGAATCACTTGAATCCAGGAGGTGCAGTAAGCTGAGATCAGGCCATTACACTTCAGCCTGGGCAAAAAGAGCAAAACTCCATCTCAAAAATAAATAAATAAATAAATAAATAAAACCATACAGTGAGCCACACAGGTAATTTCACAATCTCTAGCAACATGTTTTGAAAAGTAAATTTCATCTGGCTGTCAACCAGGTGAAGTTAATTTTAACAATATATTGTTATTTAGCCCAATGTATTCACAATATTATCTCCATGTGTAATCAATATAAAAATATTAGCGAGACAGTTCCCACTCTCCTTTTGAGCCAAGTCTTTGGAGTCCCGTGTGCCACTGCACTAACAGCACCTCTCAGCTTGGTTCCAACCGCATTTCAAGTGCTCAGTACCCAGTGGCTCATGGCTGCTATCTCAGACAGTGTGGGTCTAGGTGCTTTTTAAAGCAAATGGGCAAGGGTTGAGTGTGGTGATGCTGGACTGTCAAGGCCTGTGCAGTTTGGGGCGCTGCTGGTCTTGCGATAATGAAATCCCTTCCTTCCTCAGGGCCTGCTGCTCCATGCGCACCATGTAGAATCCATACTCCTTCCCAAGTGCTCCACGCATTATTAGGTGGGGAATAACTGGATGCCAGGAAAAGAAAGGGCAAGATAGCTTCATGGTGCCCTGGCTCGACAATGGTGAAGCCTTTGAGAGGCCTCCGAGGGTAAGAAACTGGGAGTCCCCAGAATCCCTCAATCATCCTCATTCACGTCGCTGCGGCCCTGTTTTCCACACTTCCGGTTCCTCGGATTTCCTACTCCAGGCAGAGGCTCCAAGACGCCTGGTACTTCAGGGTTTGACATCCTGCCAGCTTGGGCTCCCCTTACGTTGCTAACCGCGTGTCTCCCAAGATGAAAGACTGTAAGAGAAGATAAAAATAGTTCCCGGGGAGGGGACTGCTTCAGCTGGCCCAGTGTGTACAGTCCCGGTTTCATCTCTGATGTGAATAATTCATCTCTCCTAAAACGCCGCTGCTGAGTTGGGAACATCACTATTGCATTTTTTTGATGAGGCACTTTTTAAAAAATCATAAACACCCAGCACATTAAGAGGAGAGCCTGAAGTACGCCATTTAGAGCCATTTGCTCAGGCAGAAAGCAGCGCGCGTGAGCTGCGCCGGCAGCTTGTTCCCCAAGTTGACATATCAAAGCTGCCTTTGGTTTCCTCCCTTGCTTAGACGAGGGAATATGACCTTGTTTCTTGTGAAGAGTTAGCAGAGGTGGCCCTGGAGAAGGAAACGGCCTGGCCAGGGCAGCAGGCAGCCTGAGAACCGGCCCTCGCCCTCTTCGGGCCTCTTCTTAATGACCTCGTGAAGATAAGCACAAGTAAACCACGCTGCAGTGAGGCCAGCTCAGTGCATGTTCTTGAAGAAGCCAAAGGGCGTCTGGCAAGGCTCTGGGGATATGAATAATAACATGAATAACTGTGACCATTAATCACTTACTACATGCCTGGCCGCCCACACTAACAGCTCTCGATGTGTTATCTCATTTCATCCTTGCAACGCTATGAAGAGGGACGCTCTTATTATACCCATTTCACAGATGAGGGCACTGAGGCTTGGAGGGCAGGGATGAGTCATTTGCAGGGCTGTCTGCTCTTGTCCTTCTCCAGGTCTCTCAGTGGGGAGGGACACTCCCCTCCAATTGCTGATAGTCCCTAGAATCACAGCTGAGCCCAGAGCAGGTGTGCAAAGAGGTCACCAGAGCTCTCTCACGGCCTTTCACTCTCTCCGATGACCCTGAAGCCTCAGGCTCCCCTAGTTCACCAAGCCTGGGCTTCTGGGAGTGAACCTGGTCCTGCTGCCTGCCCCACACCTTCTACATCTTTGCCTCAGGTCTTGGGGGACAGGATTGAGGTGGCCCTGTCCCCTCTGTCCCCTCAGTCCCCCATGACAACTCATGGGTTCCAGATTTTCTGTTTCCCTGGAGCAGGAAAATGGAACCCAGTGGTTTGGTCTGGCTTCCCACGTGAAAAGTCACCTCCTGGACCTTGGAGCCTCCCCTCCGGTACAGTAGGGCCAGGGTGGAGGGTGGCCCCATGGGGACAAGGCTTGGCAGAGCCAGCAGGGAAGTGGCTGGCATGGCAGCCATCCACAGCTGGGCCCAGGCCTGCCTCAGTGGTACACACAGGGGCCCAGCTCAGGCCCCATGAAGAGGGAACTAGAAACAATTTTCCTCACCTCGCACGAATCCCATCCCAAATTCCCACCATCGGCTTCCGGGGAGCGGAGGCCTGAGCGCCTCTCCTCCTGTGGAGCTCGAGTATGGTGCTGGGTCCTGAAGGCCTCAAAATCCCTGTCTGGGCCCCCAAGCCCCCGTCTCCAGAAGGCAGGGAGCCGCCCTTCCAGCTTTGGGCCTACTGACATGGGACCCAGCGTCTGTTGGTCCAAGTCCAAGGATTACGAAACGCGGGTGACTGCCCTGCCCTTCCCCTGCTGCCTGTGTGGGGCCCGCATCCCGGCCCCCACATCGCGAAGCCCCAAGCTTTCTGGAGGCGCTTGGCCTCATTTTATTCCCCCAATAAGCCCCTGCGGTGGCCAGAGCAAGACTCTTAGCCCATCTCTCTGGCAGGAGAACTGGGGAGTCACGGCAGTGCCCTGGCCCCAGCATGCGGAAGTGCGGCGAGCTCCTGGGATTTGGGATCCTCTTGGAAATTCTCAAAGGAGCCAGCCCCTTTTTTGCCAAGTGAGTCCCACTGGGCCCATCAAACTTCGCTCCCCATGAGTTTGGGGTGGCTTCAAGCAGGGTCCCCCCTGCAGAGGGACAGGGACAGCCCTGAGTGGTGAAGCGGGGCTCTGTAGCATATCTCCTGGTAAGGAGTCCCCTGGCCACACCACTGCCCAGGGATGCTGCCCCAGCGGGACCCTCAGCCTCCTAGGCTTGGACCGAGGCAGAGCGGGCTCGGGCCACACATGTGACCTTCTGTATATGTCTTTGTGTATATGTACATGTATATGTATATGTATATGTATATGTATATGTATATGTACATGTACATGTACATGTATATGTATATGTATATGTATACGTATATGTATATCGCCTGTCTCTGAGGCTTCTCCCCATTCCCCAGCTCAACTACAGTGGACACTCTGCCTTGTCCAGACCCCACCCTCACCTGGACCGAGGTTGTCACGGTTGGCCTGCATGCCAGATGGCAGCTCCTCGGGGCAGTGACAGCATCTTTCTTTTCTTGAGCTTCTCTGAAGCCACCATACCGCACAGTTCAACCCATGTTTGTTGAATGAAGAAATGACCTAGAATGACCTAGAATGGGGCCTTACCCTTTTGCTCCCAGGACAAAGGCATTTGCTCCCTCCAGGGCTGCTTTGCCAGAACCACCACCCTTGCTGTCCTCTGCTTCACCCTTACCTCCCATGGCCCCCACTGGTTGTCCACCTTAAAGGGAACCCCAAAGCCAATGAGTGAGGCATGAAACCCTGACTTCCAAGTCCTCCCCACCTGAGCTCCTCCCACGGGAGCCTCTGGATGGAGAAGGTTCAGGCTCACCTGAGCTGGGACCTACCTGTGTTCCTAAGGGCGTGGCCTTTCCGGCAACTGGACCCAAGTCACCCTCTGGAGACGTTAGCATCCAGGCTCCTCTGATCCTGAAAGGGAAGTTGCCTTTTGCACCTCCTGGCAGGGAGCACCCAGTGTCCCCGTCTTCTGCTGTCACCTGCTTCACAGCACATCTCCCAAAATGCTTCAGAGCAGTTTCCATTTTTCCATGAAAGAAACGACCCGTTTTCCAGGTTTCTTTCTCCTCCGGGCCTCTGTGGCAGCGAGTGCCGCCTTTGCCGTAAGATAATTTCGGGCACTTGCCTCTCTCTTTCATGCAGAACTGTTCAAGGCTCTTTCCTCTGACTGACTTTCATGTCGCAGAACTCCGGTAAGCTTTCATCTGCCTGGGGAAGCTGTGCCTTGAGGAACCAGGGCAGGGAAGGAGGGCTCCTGATGGTGAGCAGGGGATGCAAATGGGTGCAGAGCTCAGAGCTGCCTCTGCCCCCCAGTCCTGTCCCCAGGCAAGAGCCACCCTGCCTCGCGCTCCCCCGCCTGCTCTGGGAAGGGTGCTGTGAGGCAGGCAGGGCAGAACCATCCTGAAATCCTCATCTGGATCATTGGTTCATTCCAGTGGCAAAGAAACTCACTCCCAGGAATCCAGGTGTATTCAAGGAAGCTGCTTTGGTGGAAAGAGCACTGGGGCAGGAGTTGGGCCTAGGTTCAAGTGACAGCAGGTGCTGAGTCCTCAGGGTCTCTACAGTTCCTGGCAGGGAAGGCCTGGCCACATTACCGTCTCCGACATTTGCCTGATATAAAATGGGCCGCTTGTTGGGATTTCACTCCTGTCTCTGAATATCCACCACCATGGAATTTTGTATTCCTTTGCCCCAGGTCAGACCCCACCATCAGAGCTGCCACATCTCCCAGCCATGTGGCCCTGGGAGAGCCACCTCCTCTGTGTGCCTCAGTTTCCCAACTGTGTTTCCTCAGTGTTGTGAGGACTGGGTTGCATCGAAAACCACTCACATGTACCGATGGAGTGTTACCGTTTCCAAATACACATGCCTCATCACTGGTACTAATTCCCACCAAATAAAAAATGCTGAGGTTTTCACCAGTGAACCAGCTCACAGCAACCACAGCGGAGCTGGGCTCAGGGTGAGCAGCCTTGGATCATTTCGAAGCGGCCTTGGGACCTAAATTCCATTCCCCGTGGGCAGCAGCTCTCCTCCAAGCCTCCAGCTGGGAAAGAGAATGGCCCGTCTTCTTTCTCCACCTCCAAGCCGAGGGCACTCGGCCATGAGCCAGCCCTTCACAAATCACTCACTCTTCATTCTCACAGCAAGCCTCACGAAAGCCCCATGTCACAGATGAGGAAACTGAGGCTCCACAACATGAAGCAGCTTTCCCAAGGCCCCATCTGTCTCCTGGTGAGCTCCTTCCCAGTGACGGGGCCCGTGCTCTGTCTGTGGGGCCCCGAGGCCACCCCGTTTCACCTGACGGGAGGCTGTCCTGCCGCAGGACAGCAAGGGCTGGGATGGGCCTCCTGGTCTCAGTTCCATGCTTCTGTCTACTCTGTGCCCCATGCTGCCGGCTGACTTCCAGCTGCCCAGGGACACCGCAGCCCCAGCAGGGCGGACCACCCTGGGCTGCCCCCGAACTGTCAGAGCCGTGGGTTCTGCCCATCTGTACCCATCTGTCTCACCTGTAACCCTAACAGCAGCCTCTGTCCAAAACCACCAGCACGGGCCTCCCCCACCTCACAGTGCCACCTCTCCAACCCATCCCTGCCACCTGGAGCCCGAGGGACTGTCGGAAGCCTGCTGGGGGAGGCGGTCAGAAGGTGGAGGCTAAAGGGGACAGCGTGGAGGACTCCAGAGGTGCTAGGCTGACGGCAGACACTGCTGCCCCCGCCAAAGTCCCCGGCCACTGGGGTCATTATTTTTCCATCGGGGAGGCATTGTACACGCATTTCTTAAAAATGAGGAGGGAAGGACGTCTGCAGGAGCGTTCCCTGCGTTGGAGTCACCAGCAGCTCACGGCTCATTGCTCCCGTCTCCTCCGGCTGCAGTTAAGCCAGAGATCCCAGGCGCCGCTGCCGGCCCAGCTCAGTCCCAGCACAATAATCAGCCCTAGTTAAGGGAGGAGGATAAAGGCGGGTCGGGACTCCAAGTACAACAGCCCCCAGTGGCCATCTCTGCAGACCACCTAGCTGCCTTGGTCACGTGCAGTCAGGGGAGCCACAGAACATTCAGGGCCTCCTTGGTGGGAAGCCACGGACACGGGGCCCCCCATGAGGGCCCTCAGTTTTCTCATCTGTAATATGGGGGAGCAGACAAGTCCCCCACATTACCCTCTGCAGGCCTAACTTTGGTTCTCGCCATTTTAGCCTCCATGTCCCAATCTCCTGGGTCAGACCTGCAGACACAAGCCCCGTAATCTGCACTTCCCAAGGTGCCCCAGGGAGCCCCTCCGTGGAACTGAGTGTGCCAAGGCCTGAGAGGAGGGCAGGTGGCCAGAGGATCCTGGGGTCCCTCTCCCAGCCTAACCCCACCCCCAGGCCCTGTGGCTTCTCCTCTGCAAAGGCACCAAGAGGGAGGTCAGGCCCTGTTGGAGGAGCCGGTGACGCAGGTCAGCACCCCGGGCCAGTGGGTGCTGCCGTGGCCTCAGGCCACAAGGGGGCAGAGGCACCCAGCAAGGCCGCCGCCGTTCTGACGATCCGGGCCTGCCTCACTGTGCCCTGCGGTCCTGTGCCCCCCGCTTCCCGCCGCGGAGGAGACCCCGGGGGGGGGGCAGGGGCGGGGGGAGGCCTCTCCGTGTGGCCTGGGTGGTCCTCGGGTCCTCGGCCCCTGCCCCCCTTTCTGTTCCAGAAAGCTCCTTCCAACACTGCCCAGCCCTGCGGCCTCCCATCCCTGACCCAGGAATCCCATCTCACTCCAGCGCCTGCCCTCCCCTTCCACGGTGCAGGCAGCTTCATCCCTGCAGAGTCTAATTCCGCCCTCATTCGCCCCATTTCACAGGACGGGTAAACTGAGGTCCAGAGAGGGTAGGGACTGGAGCTGAGGCCCTCCCTTCCAGAGCAGCAATCCTAGAATTGGGAAACTTTGCCTTTTGTTGTGAGAAACGCTGTTGAGAATTTCTTAATTCCCCTTTGGAAAAAAGACAGGTTGTGCTGTGTGCAGAAATCGTTATTCAAAAATTACAGACTCTGGTTGTTTCTATGGAAACATTTTTTCACCTTATGCAAATGAAGGAAGCGGCATGAAAACAACGCCTTCCCTTTCTGCCCCCTCTTCTTTCTTTCTGGAACCTTGAAAAGCTGCTTGAAAAGTTTTGTCCTCTGCAGTGGGGCTGGAGGTGGCCTCCGACCCTGTGGGGGGAGTTTGCTTCATTAAGTCCCCAGGCTCTACGGCCTGGGCCCCGCCGAGGCTCAGGGTTACCCGGCCAATTACTCTGAGGCCCAGATCCATTTACTCCCACTCTGATCATTAGAGTGGTAGGTGGCAAATGTCATTCCAGAGTGTCTTCCCTGTCCCCTTCAAAGGGGGACCCCTGCTTCCCAGCAGGAGGGAAACACCCCCATCCCACAGAGGGGCCATTATTTGCCCAGCCGGACTTGCGTTCTCTTGGGGAGCCAGCCCTCTGCACTCACCCCTGCACTCAGCTCTGCCTCCACCCCTGTGAAAGGACCTCCCCACGCCAAGGGACAGGAATGCTGGGCATATCTTTCCTCTGTTTTGAGTCAAGCCCCTTGGTCAAGTCTCTTTGCCTCCTTGAGCCTCGTTTTCTTCCCTGCCGCCCCCACCCTGCTTGGCTGGGGGTGACAGCACCTACCTTGCCAGGCTGCAGGGAGGGTGACACGGAGCAGCCATCTTCAGTACTTAGCACACAGTAGGGATTACATCTATAGGAATCCCCCAAGTTGCTCCTAGAGAAGCGGGGAGCCAGGGTGAGGAGAGGCTCACTGGTGTGTGTGCACGGCTGGGATGTAGCCTCCCTGGGGAAATTTGCTTGAAGCCCCCCAAGAATCCCACCCCCAGCTGCTTGTGGCTTAGGCAGCCACCAGGAGGCAGTGTCTCACAGCAGCCAGAGAGCTGAATTTGGAACCCAGAGACCTGTGTTCAAGCTCTGACTCAGAGGCGTCCTCACTGGGTGATCCTGGAGATTATTTCCCCTTCCCGGCCTCAGTTTTCTCATCCACGGGGAGCTGAATCATCTGCATGCCCCAAAGGCTGTGCAGGGACCAAGAACTGAAGGCTATGGGAAGGTGGCAAATGGACCCTGACACAAAATTGGTACCAAGAGTGATTCCAGGTGATGGGTGGGATTTGGGGATGGGTTTGGTCATGCCTTTGGGTTTGAACACAGAGATGAGCTCCTTGCCAATGGGATGTGGGATGTTAGGAACCCAAGTGCAGCGGCATTGCCATTAATCAGCGATCACCTGCTATTGATTGCGATAAAGTGGCCCCTGTCCAGGGAACCCAAGTGACTGCTGACTTTGACCATTACCGCAGTAACGATGACTACAAGGACTCTGGTGAGGTGTGGATCTTCTGAGCATACTCCAGCTCTGACACAGAGAAAATGACAAGCTCGGATCCGTCAGCCTTCAGCTCGAGTCACAGTCTGTGAGCCAGCGAGCTTCACTGACAGCTCTAAAAGAAGCTCTTATTTCATGTCGCCGCAGGGCTGATATTGACGAAAATCAAATACACACTTTAATTGTGCAGGCTGCTGAAGTATAACAATAGAATTCATGCTCTCGACAAGTTTCTCATGGGAAAGTAGAGCCCTGATGAGTGAAGAATCAGATCTCCAAACCTGGGATGAACACACCTGATTGGATCCAGATGAGACTGCCAATCTTGAGTCCTCAAGTCACACGGAGCCTCCTTGCAGGTGGAGGCAGCTGGCTGTCTCATGTCTGAAGACACTGCCTCTCCTCGGCTTGAAAACCATGGGATAAACTCACCCGGGGCAGATGCCCTGGAAGGAGGTGCCCATTCATCTCAAGATCCGTCACAGCCACCCTCTGGCCACAAGACCCACAGCTGGGCTCCAATCCCAGCATGCTCCAGGGGCACAGCACACACGTCACCACCAAAAGAATTGCAAGATTTCGCTTACATATGTGGGAAGAAACTTGGGCACCATGTGCAGGATTCTAAGGGGGTTGGACCACGGAGGGAGAAATATTAATCCAACATTAGACCAGGCCAAATATTTTGGCATAGCTGTACTTACTAGAAAATCTGGATCCAATATGCTAGTTTGCATGACGATACATTAGTCATCTATTACCATGTAACAGATTACCACAAATTTCAAGGCCACATTTTAAATCTCACAGCGTCTATGGGGTAGGAACCTGGGCATGGCTGAAGTGGTTCCTCTGGGCCAGGATTCTCACAGGGCGGCAATCCAGATGTCAGCCAGAGCTGAAGGGTTCCCTGAGAAACCATCCACTTCCAGGCACACAAAGTTGTTGCAGGAGTCAGTTCCCTGCCGGCTGTTGGGCTGAAGGCCTCAGTGACTAGGCAGCTCTGGCTGAAGGCTACCCTTCTGTACCTCTTCACCACAGCCACTTACTTTATCAAGACTGCAAGCTGGGAAGGCAACTGAGAGTCTGCTACCACCTTACAGAGGCTCCTCACAGCAGTCAGCGCCCATCAGCTCCATCATATTCTATTGGTTAAAAGCATGTCATAAGCCCATCCATACTCAAAGGAAGGGAGTTACATGAAGGAATGAATGGCAGGAGACAGGGATCATTCAAAATCTTTCTACCACCAGCAGGAGGTAGATATAACAGATTATGTGGTTGGTTCTTGACTAAGCCTTGGACTCGCCGGTGACCCACAGGTGGTAAGGTGGAGATGGCAGCGCTTCCAAGGCATGGTTTGGAGGAGGGAGCCCAAAGGCTTCGTGGATAGGAATGCTGGGCTGGATCTATCAAGCGAAAGCCACAACCACCATCCCTCGACTATTCCGCAAGAGGGCCCAGGAGACACTTCCTTCATTAGGAATTGAAAGATACACTGGTGAGTGGCACGCCTGCTTCCCTGGAAATCTCCGTGGCTGCAGTCCTTCCCAGGCAGGCATGATGGTAGGGGATGGTGCCACCAAGTTGTGGGCCCCGATTTTAACGGGAATAGTGAGATGGCTGAGTGACAGAAGCCAAACGGCATCACCACTTCCCTGCCGATGACAAAGTGGGTACCTCTGTGTCAAGGACAGCAGGGATGCATGAGCAGTCAACATGCCTTGGCCCACAGCGATCGTCGGTGGTGGCTAATTCGTCATAGTGTCCCTGGGAGTGAAAGACATGGGCAGCCTGCGACGGCCTCAGTTTAAATAGGAAACACAACTGGGAAAGGTCAAGGCCAGGTCGTCTCAAGTCTGACCTGAGTTGTCGCAGTGAAGAATCATGGCCTCTCACCCAAGTTCCAGATCTCAGCAAATTCATAGACCCAAAGCGACTTGGTTGAGGGGAGGCCAGTGTGTCCGTGCATACTGTCAGCCTTCCTCCAAGCCATTTCCAGGGGCCTCTGTGGCCATTTACTACAGGGAGTGTGCAGTAGGGAAAGGAAGTGTCTAGAAGATTTGAGGATCGCCAGTCAGTGGTTCTGAACTAATGCTCATTCTGGAGGCCCGAAAATGCCACTGTAGCCCAGCAGTTTAAAAGGAGGTAGACAGTGAGAAGATGACAGATGGCATCTCAGCTCAGGTCTGCTTCTCAGTGGGCCCAGTTGGTCCATGGATGCCACCCCCACCGGTGGTTATCTCTTTTTTTTTTTTTTTTTTGAGACGGAGTCTCGTTCAGTCACCAGGCACCAGGCTGGAATGCAATGGTGCAATCTCAGCTCACTGCAACCTCCGCCTCCCAGGTTCAAGCAATTCTCCTGCCTCAGCCTCCCGAGTAGCTAGGACTACAGGTGTGTGCCACCACGCCCAGCTAATTTTTGTATTTTTTAGTAGAGATGGGGTTTCATCAAGTTGGCCAGGATGGTCTCAATCTCTTAACCTCATGATCCGCCCACCTCGGCCTACCAGAGTGCTGGGATTACAGGCAAGAGACACTGTGCCCAGCCTCCAGCTCTTAAATGTATAACCGGAGGAGACGCACTAAGCAACTGTGAGCATCCCCGAATTGGCTCCATGACCCAGGTGGTGAGGGCCATTATTGCCAGAAGGACTTAGTGGAAAACCCTGAAACTTCCACTCCCATCTAAGTTAGTTGAACCAGAAGCTATACTTTATCCCAGGGAGATTTGAGAGACTAATGTCACTTACAAGAAGCAGAGATGGTCATACCTGTCACACTCCATGCAGCTTCCCAGTTTGTACTGTTCAGAAGTCCGGTGGAATGCTGTCACTAGCAGACACAGCGATGGTTTCACTGAATTGGAAGAAGAGACCATCGCCTGGCTGTTTAGGACTCCTTACGTCCTGAATCAACACAAAAAGAAAAGAAATGACTCTACTGGCTGGCGCGATTGATTCCGATCAGCAAGGGGAAACTAGGCTGCTAACACACAATGAGGACAGGGAGGAACATACCTGAAGCTCAGGAGTCTCCAGGGCACCTCTCTTAGTTCTTCCATGGCCAAAGTAATGGCGTCTGGGTCTGTTTGCTATCACAAAATACCACAAATTGAATGGTTTATAAACAGCAGAAATCGATTTCTCACCGTTGTGGAGTCTGGAAAGTCTGAGATGAAAGCACCAGCAGATTCGGTGTCTGGCGAGGGCCTGCTTCCTCACAGACAGCACCTTCTCCTGTTCTCACATGCTGGGAGGGGAAAGAGCACTCTGGGGTCTTGTTTTGTAAAGGCACCAATCCCAGTCTTGAGAGCTCTGTCTTCATCATCTCATCGCCTCCCGTGTTAGTCCATTCTGTGTTGCTATAACAGACTATCACAGACTGGGTAATTTATTATAGATGGAAATGCAATTTGGCTCAAGGTTCTGAGGGCTGGGAAGTCCAACAGCATGATGCCAGCATCTGGTGAGGGCCTTCATGCTGTGTCATCCCACGGTGAAAGCCAGAAGAGCAAGGGCAAGAGAGGGCAAGAGTGAGGGAGCAAGGGGGTCCAAACTCACCTTTATAACACACCCATTCTTGTGATAGCTCACTCACTCCCACAGTAATGACATTAATCCATTCGTGAAGGCAGAGTCCTCACGACCTAATCACCTTTTATCAGAACCTGTCTCCCTACGTTGTTGTATTGGGGATTAAGTTCCCAAAACACAAACTTTGGGGGACACATTTAAACCATAGCATCTCCAAAAGGTCTCATCACCTAATGCCATCACCATGGGGGTTAAGATTTCAGCATATGGATTTTGGAGAGACATGAACAGCCACTTCATAGCATTTTACCCGGGGCCCCAAATTTAATGTGCTTCTTGCATGCAAAAACATTCATTCCATTCCAATTGCCCAAAACATCTTAACTTGTTCCAGCATCAACTCAAAAGTCTAAAGTCCAGAGTCTCATCTAAATATCATCTGTATCAGATATGGATGAGACTCAAGGTATGATTCATCCTGAGAAAATTGCTCTCCAGCTGGGAGCCTGTGATATCAAACATGTTATGTGCTTCCTAAATACAATGGTAGAACAGGCATAGGATAGACATTCCCATTCCATAACGGAAACACTGGAAAGAAGGAAAGAGTCACAGGTCCTGGCCAAGCCCAAAACCTTAAGGCTCAAAAATAATCTGCTTCAGCTTGGTGATCTGCCCTCCAGGCTCACTGGGGTGGAGATCCTGCCCGTTGGACACACAGAGGTGGTGGTCCTGCCCCCATGGCGATGCTGGGCACACCGCATGCCACAGCTCTCACAGGTTGGGATTTCATGTCTGTGGTGTCCCCAAGCTAGAATCACATTCCAATGGCCCTGTTGGTCTGGGTTTGTGGAGATGGTCCCACCCCCTGGCTCTTGGAATTATTCTAGCAGGAGCGGCCTATGATGGTCCTGTCCCTTGTTTCTCTCTTTGGGCCCTCTGAAATCTAGGGGGAGGCAGCCAAGCCTCAACAGCCTTGCTGGGCACAGTGTGTGCCACTCTAGGGCCTGCAGAAGCCACACCTGGGGTGGATGAGGAGCTCAGCGATGGAGTGCATGGAGGGAAATGGAGGCTGCAGTGCCATATGGCAGTGGCAGTGCCCCGTCCTTCACTATCATCCTGCCCTCCAGGCCCTGGGACTCTGGGCCTGTGAGGGAAAGGACAGCCCCAAATTCTTCCATCATTTTGGACAACAGGTTCTGGCTTCTGTTCAGATCAAGCTTGTCCAACCCATGGCCCGTGGGCTTCATGTGGCCCAGTTCAGCTTTGAATGCAGCCCAACTAATGCTAATTCTGAGGCCGCAGAGGTGGCCCAGCAATCGAAAAAGAGGTGGATGGTGGGAAGACGATAGCTGGAGTTTTAGCTCAGGTCTGGTTCTCAGTGGGCCCAGTTGGTCCATGGATGCCACCCCCACCAGCGGTTATCCCTTCAGCTCTTAAATGGAGATAAACTCTCTTAAGAGATTAGGAGTTGTTGTTGTGTTTTTTTAAATCTCATCAGCAATGGTTAGTGTTAGTGCATTTTAGGTGTGGCCCAAAACATTTCTTCTTCCAATATGGCCCAGAGAAGCCAAAACACTGGGCAGCCCTGGTTTAGATGATTGACTAATCTCCCCTGTCATCTTAATGAATAGCTCCTGGCTTCTTTTGAGATGGCCAATCCATACTTATCTCTCTCTCTCTCTCTTTTTTTTTTTTTTTTTTTTTTTGAGATGGAGCTTCTGTTTTGTCACCAAGGCTGGAGAGCAATGGTGAAATCTTGGCTCACTGCAACCTCCACCTCCTGGGTTCAAACAATTCTCTAGCCTCAGCCTCCCGAGTAGCTGGGACTACAGGCACGTGCCACCATACCTGGATAATTTTTCTATTTTTATTAGAGACAGGGTTTCGCCATGTTGGCCAGGCTGGTCTCAAACTCCTGACCTCGGGTGATCCACCGTCCTCAGCCTCCCAAAGTGCTGGGATTACAGGTGTGAGCCACCACGCCTGGCCCATACTTATCTATTTATCAGTCATTTAGCCACATCCTTGTTCTCTCTCAAATATGTTTTCTCATTTTTTCCAATATGGATGGGCCGAAAATTTTCCAAATTTTTAAGTTTTGCTTCTCTTTTGATTCACAATTCTCTCTTTGAATCATTTCTCTCTTCTCACCTTTTACTATAAGCAGTCAAGAGAAACCAGGCTACACCTTCAACACTTTGCTTAGAGATTTCCTCCATCAAATATCCAATTTCATTGTTCAGAAGCTCTACCTTCCTCACAACGCTAGAACATGAACACAATTCGGCCACGTCCTTCGTACTTTGTAACAGGGGTGGTCTTTCCTTCCTTGTCCAGTGATTCATTTCTCCATCTGAGGCCTCATCAGAATGGCCTGTCCCATCCATATTTCTACCAACCTTCTGTTAATGAGCGCTTAGGTATTCTCTAAGAAGCTTGAGGCTTTTTCTGCAGCTCTGCTCCTCCCCTTCTGGGTCCTCACTAGAATTCCTCCATATAGTCCACACACTGCAATGTAGGCTTTTCCTAGAATGTACCTCAAAACTCTTGGCAGCCTGTACCCACTACCCAGTTTCAAAGCCACTTACGCCTTTTTAGGTACGTGTTACAGCAGCACCTCTATTTCTCTGTACCAAGTTTCTGTCTTAGTCCCTCTTGGCTTCTATAACAAAATACCATAAACTGAGTGTCTTATAAAAACAACAGAAATGTATTTTCCATCGCTCTAGCGGCTGGTAAGTAGAAGATCAAGGGGCTGGCAGATGTGGTGTTTGGTAGAGGTCCGATTCCTCATGGACAGCGTCTTGCAGTGTCCTCCCATGGTGGGAGTGGAAAACTAGCTGTCTGGAGTTTCATTTGTAAGGGCACTTATATCCATCAGGAGGGCTCACCTCTCAAAGGCCACCTCCTAATACCATCACCTAGGGGTTTCAGATTTTAATGTATGGATTTTGCAAGCATTCAGATCCTAGCAAATGGTTAATGGAAGGGAGTCTGGGCTCGCTCCACTAGTCAGAGACTGGCTGAGGTTCCGGCTGAGGACAGGGGAGTGCAGAATGTGTGTGTGAAGGAGGAAGCCATTGGCATCAGTCCTCGCCTCACAATGAGCTTACAGAAATGAGTCCCATAGTAGCTATTTTCTACTTGTTTGTTTTATGTACATACTTGTCTGTATAGTCTAATCATCTTTTTTTTTTTTAGACAGGGCCTCACTGTTGCCCAGGCTAGAGTACAGTGGCATGATCACCACTCACTACAGCCTCACCTTCCCAGGCTCAAGTGATCCTCCCACCTCAGCCTCCCAAGTAGCTGGGACCACAGGCAAATACCACCATGCCTAGCTAATTTTGTAAATTTTATGTAGAGGTGGGGTCTTCCTATGTTGCCCAGGCTGGTCTCGAACTCCTGGGCTCAAGTAATCTCCCTGGTTCAGCCTCCCAAAGTGCTGGGATTATAGGCATGAGCCGCCACACCCAGCCTAGACTAATTCTTTTCTTCTCCCTCCCTTCCATTTTTATTTTATATCCAAACTGTTGGAAGTTAACCTCACAGTTTAGTGTGTAGGTAATAAAATATTTAGTGGCAATGTAAATGAATTTGAATAGGAACTCACATAGTCAGTGATGGAAACAATGGCTGCTGGACTGCAGGTCCCCTCGTTTCAAGGAGAGGCAGAAACTGTCATCTGTGAGATCTGTAGCTGGGCCTCGTTAGATGGAGATATACAGTTGTTTTGCTGCCTCACAGGCCTCTAAATGTGCGTAGTACACGTGGAAGGTGAATAGCCAAAGGGGTGGCCCATGCCAGCGATCAATTTAGTGTCTCCCAGCCCCGAATCTGCCCTGCATTGGCTGTTGTATTAAAAAGTGAGCTGGTGCCTTTGTAATTTTCTTTGCCTGCTGACACCACATTAAGCTTTGTCAGCAGAGGGCACTGGAGAGACAGGGCAGGAAGCAGGGATTTCCCCTTCTGGTTCTGGGTGCTGGCTGGGCAGGCTCCTGTAGTGTGGGTGGCCTCTCTAGCAGTGCGGTGAACGCAGTAGGCAGCATCCCTCTGCTGTCTCTAGGGTGGGTTTGTAGCAGATATCTCCCCACGAACAGCCTCCCCAGCACCCTAAAGGGTGATTTCCAGTGAGCTCTGCTGGTGCAGCTTACAACCACGTGCACTGAGTCACAGCTGTGCCCCCCCACCCTGCCCCTGTGGGGAAGGGTCTTTGACTGCTCTGTCTCAGAGCTGGGGTAGCAGCTGCTCCTTATACCTGCAGCCACTATGTTCTTTCAAGTTCCTGTCACTCCTTACTTCCCAGTTCCTCATGACTGCAGATCCCTGTTACAATCAATAATCTATCAATCTATCAACTCTCCTTTATCAGATTACTGTGCGGATTCTGTCTCCTGACTAGAGTCTGGCTGCCACACTGAGCCGAACGCCCGGAAGTGAGGGGATGGCTGAGAATTATTCCAACTGCAATAAGCCCTCCTTAAGAGGTCACCCTGTGCCAGCCGCCACACCCCGAGATACAGGCATCAAAGGGGCATGGCCTCTGCCCTGGCAAGTTAAAACCTAGGGGGACAGGCAGACACTAGGCAAAGTGTCACAGGCAAAGATGTGACCGCACTGGAAAATGTCCTATAGTGTGAAGAGCGGGGGAAATTCAAAGGGCACCTCCATGCAGTGGCCAGGGCTGGGAGTGGGCAGCAACTCTGCGGGGTGCTCAGGAAAGGCCTCTGTGCGGAGACGATGTTCGTGCTAAGACGGAAGAAGCTCAGGGAAAGGCAGGGGCAGAGGGATCATTCCTGGGGCAGAAAGAGGGATTGCAAAGGCCCTGACATGGGCATTGATCAGGCATTTTTGTACAACAGAAAGAAGACCACGAGTTACAGGAAAACAGGAGGAGGAAGTGGTAAAGAATGGGTCTGAGGCCGGGCGCGGTGGCTCACGCCTGTAATCCCAGCACTTTGGGAGGCCGAGGTGGGTGGATCACGAGGTCAGGAGTTCGAGACCAACCTGGCCAATATGGTGAAACCCCATCTCTACCAAAAATACAAAATACAAAAATACAGGAAAACAGGAGGAGGAAGTGGTAAAGAATGGGTCTGAGGCCAACCTGGTGGCGTGAGCCTGTAGTCCCAGCTACTTGGGAGGCTGGGGCAGGAGAATCGCTTGAACCCGGGAGGCAGAGGTTGCAGTAAGCCAAGATTATGCCACTCTCTCTGTCAGCCTGAGTGACAGAGAGAAACCATCTCAAAAAAATAAAAACAGACTCAATAAATACAGCTGACGCCATACCTCGTACCAGGAATGTTTGAGCAAAACAGCAGAAATAACACCCTGTGAGATAGGCAGGGCAGCAAGTGCTCCTGTCCCCCTGTAAAGAGCAGCAAGACTAAGGTCCAGAGAGGTGCTCCGGGTCGCACAGTACGTGGGTGGTGCCAAGTCCAGGCCAGCGCCACAGCACCTGGCTCTCTGCACCTCATGTGTAGGAGCAATGCACACAGCTCTCTTGCTGGTGCAGCTGGGGAAACCGAGGCCAGGTCCCAGACCACGCGACAAGGGTGGTGTGACCAAGAGT
Source organism: Callithrix jacchus (assembly GCF_049354715.1). Taxonomy (NCBI): domain Eukaryota; kingdom Metazoa; phylum Chordata; class Mammalia; order Primates; family Cebidae; genus Callithrix; species Callithrix jacchus. The sequence goes on along the minus strand of NC_133509.1, from coordinate 135,533,093 downwards.
GACCAGGCGCTGGGCTGATTGCCAGGGCCGGGAGGGTGGGTCAGGCTCTCTCTGGCCAAGAGGGACGCAAGAGGTAGAAAATCATTACAGGTGGCTGAATTATTCACAGCCCTGTCAACCTCCTCAGGCCTCAGCTGCGCTGAGCAGCCCAGCGCATCTTATTACCCATGTGTGATGGCCTCTTTCTCTGTCTCAGAAGTAAGTGATTCAACACCATCAAATATTAATTTGGGGTAGCAGACACAGTGGCTACTCACATACTGGCCCTCCAGCACAGCCCCAGTGGTCACAGATGACGCCAACCCAGGAACCAGAGACGTGGCCAGCAGGGCCCAGGTGGGCACACCTTTGCTCCAGCCCAAATCACAAGGCCCCCACATGACAGCCTGGAACCTCCGTCTGTAAACTCAGGCACACTGGAAGTGCTACTTACTCTGTTTTCCTAAAATGGAATTTCATGTCAATTTTGCAAACTGTTCTCAATCTCTCCTCTTATGTGAACACTAGTTCTTGGATTAGGGCCACCTTGTTCCGGTGTGACCTCATCTAACTGAATGGCACTGCAATGCCCCTGTTTCCCCCAGGCCTATCTATCTGTGCCTCAGAGCCGCTGGATTGGAGTTACCTGCTCATGTGCCTGCCCCTTAGGATCCGCTCCCTGGAGTGGGGCCAGCTCTCTATCACCAGCCTCAACCCAGGTAGAGGCTCCCACAGTACAAGCTGTTATGAAGATCAGCTTTACCTCCCAGCCCTTCCTCTGCGCTGGGGCCCCCATGCCATGCTCATGCCCGTCCACCTGGAGCCAGCCCATGGCCCCTCAGTCTTCCCACTCTGGTCCTCATTCATCTGGAGCCCAGGCCCAGATGAGTAAGGCAGTGAGGGAGGGAGTGAGTGAGGGAGTGGTGAGTGAGTGAGTAAGGGAATGAGTGAGGCAGTGAGGGAGGGAGTGAGTGAGGGAGTGGTGAGGGATTGAGTGAGTGAGGGAGGGAGGGAGGGAGTAAGTGAGGGAGGGAGTGAGGGAGGCAGTGAGTGAGTGAGTGAGGGAGTGAGTGAGGGAGTGAGTGAGTGAGGGAGTAAGGGAATGAGTGAGGGAGTGAGTGAGGCAGTGAGTGAGGGAGTGAGTGAGGGAGGGAGTGAGGGAGGGAGGGAGGGAGGGAGCGAGGGAGTGAGGGAGGCAGTGAGTGAGGGAATGAGGAAGGGAGGGAGTGAAGGAGTGAGGGAGTGACTGAGGGAGGGAGTGAGGGAGTGAATGAGCGAGGGAGTGAGTGAGGGAATGAGTGAGGCAGTGAGAGAGGGAGTGAGGGAGTGAGAGAGGGAGTGAGGGAGTGAGAGAGGGAGTGAGGGAGTAAGGGAGGGAGGGAGTGAGGGAGGGAGTAAGTGATCGAGGGAGGGAGGGAGGCAGTGAGTGAGGGAGTGAGAGAGAGAGTGAGGGAGTAAGAGAGGGAGTGAGGGAGGGAGGGAGGGAATGAGGGAGGGAGTGAGGGAGGGAGTGAGAGAGGGAGTGAGGGAGTGAGGGAGGGAGGGAGTGAGGGAGGGAGTGAGAGAGGGAGTGAGGGAGTGAGGGAGGGAGGGAGTGAGGGAGGGAGTAAGTGATTGAGGGAGGGAGGGAGGGAGTGAGGGAGTGAGAGAGGGAGTGAGTGAGGGAGTGAGAGAGGGAGTGAGGGAGTGAGGGAGGGAGTAAGTGAGTGAGGGAGTGAGGGAGGGAAGGAGTGAGGGAGGGAGGGAGGGAGGGAACTAGGGAGAGAGGGGGGGAGGGAGGAAGGGAGGGAGGGAGGAAGGGAGGGAGGGAGGGAGGGATTGCCACTGGCCAGGCCCCATGCCTCCCACCTCTCATATGCCCATAGCAGCGTTGGCCAGGACATCCTTGTCCTACGCTGTCGGGAAAACCTTCCCTCTAATCCAGGGCTAGTGTGGGTTCCTTCTGGGCCCAGACCCTGCCCCGTTACAGAGACACCCAGAGATACATTCTCTCAGAAGGCGGAGTGGGGGTCCCGTTCACTGACTGCCCAAGAGCTGGCACTGAATTCTCACAACAGCACCATGGGCAGGTGGCGCCTATCCGCATTCTATAGAGGAGGAAATGGAGGCTTTGAGGCGGTGTCGTGGCTGAGACGTGGTGGTGATTGTGCCTGTGAGTTTCCAAGTTGAGTGCACCTCATTTAAGGCGCACCCACAGCCTCAGATTTCCCAGCTGTAGCCTGGCGATGAGGATCCCTTCCCCTTGGATTACCATGATGATTGATTAGGATAATCTGTCCCCCATCCATCAGCATTTATTGAGTGCCTACTGTGTGCCAAGGGCCCTCCCAGGAGCTTGGGAGGCATCACTGAACAAAACAAAAGGGAAAGTTCTCTGTCCTCACGGAATTGACATGCGAGTCAGGGGGGCAGAACACAAACAGGGAATTGAAAAGCAGAGTGATGCCAGGCGGCGGCAAACGTTTCAAAGAAAATACATCTGCCAAAAGGGCGACACGGGGAGCCGCATCACCGGTGCACGTCCCCGTACGCGTCGTCAGGAAAGGCCTCTCTGAGAAAGTGGAATCTGAGCAGAGTCAGAAGGAAGAGAAACAGTGAGCCACGTGGTGTCTAATGAAAGGGCATGGAGCAGAGGGCACAGCCAGTGCAAAGGCCCTGAGGCAGGGGCGGGAGTGCACACGGGAGGAGCGGAGGACCACCCAACAGTGGAGCGGGGCAGCGGAAGGAGCAGGGAGTGGGGCTGGAGGTGCAGTGGGGCCCACAGACCTTGTGAGGACCGGGCCAGGTCCCTGTGCAGCCTCTGAACAGATGTACTTTTATCAGCCTCCTCTGGCAAAGGCTGAAGTGAGAAGACGGGAGGGAAGGACACCAGTGTCCGCAGGGCAGGGGACCGTGCCAGGACAGGGCTGGCACGCAGAGGCTGGGAGAGGCCATTGGCTTCTGGCTAACCTAGAACTGCGCTGTCCAATTCGAGAGCCACTAGCCCCAGGTGGCTCTTTTAAATTAAATGTATTAAAATTGAATGAGAAAACAACATGAGTTCCTCAGTCACACTAGAGGTATTCTGAGCGCTCAGTGGCCATGCTAGGGACACAGATAGAGAACGCGTCCCACCAACCAGCAGGCTCTAGGATCCTTAGAGCCGATGGGGCAGTTTCCCGCCTGGAAGCAAGGAAGTGAGGGCGTGAGTGGGGGAGCGACGGATGCCCCAGCCTGGGGATGCAGTGTGTGTGTGCGTGTGTGTTGAGGGGTTTCTCTGGGCAGGTGCAGAGATGACAAGGGGATGATTTCCCTGGAGAATCTAGGAGGAGAGGAGCTGAGGGCCACCCCAGGTCCCCGGAGCACCCAGCACACAGCGAGAGCTCGAGGAGCTGGCTCCTGTTAGTTTCACTTGTATTCATTAATTCCCATGTGATTCATTCCTGGACCATGGAGCACATAGGTTTGGTCGGGGATGGTGGAGTTTGGTGCACTTTGTGGACCCCGGCACCCCTTCTCTCCAGGCTCAAAAAGTCCTAGAAGACCCTCAAGGAAACATTGGGGAGCGGGGGCAGCTGGCAGCCTCCAGCCCCCACCCACAGCCCTCGACGCAGAAGAAGGAAGGTCATCCCTGCAGCCACCACTCCCTGAGCCTGGAGCAGGCGCCCTGGGTTGGGGAAAGGCACTGTGCCCCTTCTGGCCCCAGCACTGGGCAAGTCATCTTCCCTCTCTGGTCCTTGGTCTCCTCATTGTGGAATGATGGGCTTGCCTCATTCTGGTTCCAGGGCTCATGACCAGGACAAAGCCCCAGCTTAGGGGATGCAGCGTGTGTGTGTGAGTGTGTGTGTTGAGGGATTTCTCTGGGCACATGGTGGCAGGGGCAGAGATGACAGGGGGATGATTTCCCTGGAGAATTACCCAGCTCTGTCTGAGTCGTCTGCACCTCCAGAAGCCAAGAGGCCAATTGTGGCCTTTCATCGTGGTGATCTGCAAAGTACAGCCCCTGTCACTCAGACGCCTGCAGAGCAGTTCTCACTCTTCAAAGCACACGACTCTCCCATGTCTCCTGACTCTCCCCAAAATAACCCGCTCAAGCTTCCCAGCCAACACCCCACCAAAAGAGACAGAGGGTGGTTTCTGTGGAAGGCTCATGCAGATACCGCCAGGTAGGGCTGGGGTGTTTGTGTGATCAAGGTGGGCCAGTAACCCCAGAGTCTGCTGCTCTACAGAAGAGCCACTAATTGCAGTGTGAATTTCCAGAACCTCTCTGTCTGTGTTAGGGGAGGTGACGTCTGGGCCACCCCCTGTGGCTGCTGGCACATTTGCAGAACAGTCCACACTTCAGGAAGAGTGACGCCTTTCCCCCAGGGACCCCAAACAGATCCGCTGGTCTCATTTGATAGCAGCAAGATGATTTGGGATTAGGGAATGAACAGCCAGCCCCAGGTATCCAGGTGCCCTCCAGCCCCTGCCAAGTCCCAGAGAGGACTTCTCTGTTTCCAAGACAATGAGCATCGAGCAGCCGTGGCCACCGTCTTCTTTTTTTTTTTTTTTTTTTTTTTTTTTTGAGACAGAGTTTCGCTCTTGTTACCCAGGCTGGAGCTCAATGGCGCGATCTCGGCTCACCGCAACCTCCACCTCCTGGGTTCAGGCAATTCTCCTGCCTCAGCCTCCCGAGTAGCTGGGACTACAGGCACGTGCCACCATGCCCAGCTAATTTTTTGTATTTTTAGTAGAGACGGGGTGGGGGTTTCACCATGTTGACCAGGATGGTCTCGATCTCTTGACCTCGTGATCCACCCACCTCGGCCTCCCAAAGTGCTGGGATTACAGGCGTGAACCACCACGCCTGGCCCTCCGTCTTCTTTTCTGCTTCTTCTCAGGGCCATCTGTCGACCCAACCCTGGACCTTAATATCAGCTTGGCCCCAAAAGTGCAAAACAGGAGTCAAGAGAGATCACAGGTGGAGACCAGGTGAGAAGCATTTTCTGGAGTGCCAAGATGTAAACCAAACAAACACACGGGATTCTGAAGGCGTCTCTGTCCCTTGCCACCCTCAGCTAGCAGCAGGGAGAGGCTGCGCCCCAGGTAATAAGCCATATTCCTGCAGCATGTTGGGGTTCAGCCAACATTAAAAATGGAAAAATGGGAGTTTATTTTTCAATTCACTGAGAAAAGATCAAGTCAGAGTTTTCTCAGTATAAATCCCACTGCCCCCAAGAACTGCTCCTCAGTCTCCAAACCTGCTGGTACAGATGGACCTTGGAACTGCCCAGGGAAACACAGCGCAGCCCAGTTCACTTGCTAGGGAAGCCTGGGGTCCCCTGTGAAGAGTGCTTGTCCCCAAGCTGCCCTCAGAGGGGACCATTGCTTTGCTGCCCGTTGCCCTGTCCCTGACATATGGAGGCCCCGGTGTCCTCTCTGCAGGCTGGAGCACTGAGTGTCAGCAGCAGGACAGAAAGAAGCTCCGTCACTAGTTTGCAGCGGGCTCCTGAAGGGCTTGCAGCCCCCGGCCGGCTCACCTGTTCAGCTCTGGCGCTGTAATCTGCACCCCTGAGCACTCACTTCCAGAAAGTCTCTGCCAGCCTCAGATGAGCTGCCTGGCTGCTGAGCGCCAGCCCTGGGCTAGAGTTGGCCTGCCGGGTAGCTCTTGCAACCACACTTTGACTCGGCCGCATCCAGCTGTGAGGACCAGCTAATGAGGAGCAGCTGCTGGCAGGTGGGCAGGATCAGCGCACTGTCCCCAGGTGATATCAGCCCAAGTTTCATCAAGAACACGGCTCACCCTGCTTAGCTTGCTAATCTAAACTCTATGCATCTTCTGCTCTCGCTGCCTGATAAATAAACCCTCTGCAGCCTGCCCTGCCTGTAGGATGAGGGCAAGAACACATCCAACAGGCATTAAAGTCACAGGGTCCTGGGTTCGAAGCTGGATTCTGCTACTTCAGAGCTACAAAGGCTGAGCCACTTACCCCGTCTGGGCCCTGCTTCCTCGTCTATGAAACGAGGATAAGGACACCCCCCCATACGGGATTATTAGGGAGTTCAATTACACGGGGCAAGAAAAGGTCCTAGCCCCAAATGGGCACTCAGAAAGTGCCCCAAAAAGCATAGACACAGTGTTGCATTGCCAAAAACAAAATGGCCCTGTGTGCTCATCACTAGATTCTAGACGCATAATCACAGTTTGTTTTCAGGTCTTCAACAGTTTTGGCCAATTTGGTTTAAAAATCCACCTTGCCGAGTTAACGCTGGCATGGTGGAGCTACAGCCTGTCGACTCACCTGGAAGCTGGCAAGGAGGTGGGGCTGCCTCCTCCCGGGATCGGGAGAGCACACACAGGCAGCTTGGGAGGCACCTGCCTGGGGTGGTTCCCCCGCCCCACACACTGGGGTGGGTGTCACATGACCCCATAAGGAGATGAGCCGTGAGGGAGGGGGCGGGAGGGCACCGGGAGACGCATCGGCATCCACAGGTCGGTCCTGCCCAGGAGTCAGCTTGCACTGTGAAAGGAAGGGGCGGTTTTCAGTTCCAGATGCTGATCAGGCTGTTTATTGACTGGAATTGTGCCCCTGCACAACTCACATCCTCTGGAAGCTGCAACTGTACTGTCATTTGGAAATAGGCCCTCACAGATGTGGTTAGTTGAGGTCCCACTGGGCTTGAACAGGCCTTCGTTCCGATGATGGGTGTTCCCATAAGAAAAGGAAGGGGTACAGAGAGACACACGGAGGCAGCCCATGTGACGATGCAGAGAAAGACTGGAGCATTGCGGTCACGCGCCGAGGAAGGCCGGGAGCTTCGGGAAGCCAAGCAGAGGCGGGGAGAGTCGCAGGCGGCCTCCGAGGGGGCATGGCCCGCTGGCACCTTGATTCTGGACTTCCAGCCCAGAACAGCCACGGACTAAATGCATGTTCCATGAGGCCTCCCAGTTTGTGGCAATTTTTTTCTGGCAGCCACAGGAAACTAAAACAGGTTGGGAGGGAGGTGTTGAGCTGTATGGAGAGGACGCAAGGGTGAGAGTCGGAAAGACCTGCCTTCCCAGCCGGCTCCCAAAACCTCCTCAGCAGCCCAGCTGCCCTTCTGCCACCCTCCGTGGACTCATCTGTGAAATAGAGCTCTCGAAATGGTCCAAATAGGTGATGCATGAGTTTTTGGAAGAGTTAAGTCTCAAATGTGTTTAGCAAATCTACTTTCCCCCCGTTTTCCAACTGAATTTCTATTTCAGTGTCTTCTCCTATCTTTTGGGTTTTGTATATGGTTCATTTATTTCCTTTATGTCTCCTTTTTTTGAGACAGCGTTTCGCTCTGTCGCCCATGCTGGAATGCAGTGGCTTGATCTCCGCTCACTGCAACTTCCGCCTCCAGGGTTCAAACAGTTCTCTTGCCTCAGCCTCCCGACTAGCTGGGATTACAGGTGCCCTCCAGCACGCCCAGCTACTTTTTTGTATTTTAGTAGAGACAGGGTTTCACCGTGTTACCCAGGCTGATCTTGAACTCCAGAGCTCAGGCAATCCACCTGCCCTAGCACCCCGATATTTTTTTTTAACCAAGATCTTTGTCACCTAGGCTAGAGTGCAGTGGTGCAATTATGACTCATAGCAGCTTCTAACTCCTGGGCTCAAAGCAATTCTCCTGCCTTAGCCTCCCTAGTAGCTAGGACTACTGGTGCACACCACCATGCCCAGATAATCTTTAAGTTTTTTTTGTACAGACAATGTCTCACTATGTTTCCAAGGCTGATCGTGAACTGGCCTCAAGTGGTCCCCCCACCTTGGCCTTCCATATTGCACAGGTGAGCCACTGCACCCAGCCGTTGAAAATATTTGTTATGAATTTGCCTGTGGTTACTGCTTTGTCTATACCCTGTAAATATTATTCTCAAGATCATTATTTTTTAAGTATTTTGCTTCTGAAATGCTCACATCTTCTTTGACTCAAAATGTGTGTAGTAGAGCCTTAGAGTTTTTTCTTTGTCTTTGGTTTTATTTCTCTTGTTGTTGTGTCGTGGGTGGGCAGCGAGGTCTGGATAGCATCTGCATGTTGATATTTACTGAGGCCACTCTGTGGCCTTATACACGGTCAATGATTATAAACACCCCATGATGACAGAAAAGGAAGTGTGATCTCCTGATACAGGGTGCAGACTTTGAGAGGAATCCAAGTTCATAGGGTGGTCTCAGTAGGGCCTGGGGGAGAATTCCAGACTCCTCATTCCTCTGAAAGCTGCTTCTGGAAGATCCTGGTCTTCCGGGCTGCAATTCCTCACCCGTGATCAGGCCTCCTGGCGGCAACCTCCATTTTCTGTCTTCGATGACTTTCCCATTTTGCCCCTGTTCCGGGTTTCTCAAAGTGAGGCCCCTAGACCCCTGCACTAGAGCCACCCGGGGCGTCTGCGGAATTTGGGTCTCAGAGGGTGGGGCCTGAGGGTCTACATATGTCACAAGTGTCTGCTCTGGGGACCTGCTCCAGGTGCTCACAAGGCTCTGGGGACCTGCTCCAGGTGCCCACAAGGCTCTGGGTCAATCGGATGTTGGCTGCATTGCAAGAGCATTGGGTGTGGCCAGAGCACCAAGGCCAGCTCTTTTAAGGCTCAAGGGCAGAGGCTGTGACAGCCGGGAGCTCCCAGGATACAGCTGAAGGTCTGGGGAGAGCACGCTGTTGAACCTGCCTTTCAGGTCACACCACCCTCAGTGATAATGTGGGAAGGGAACTGTCGAGCAGGGTGGGAGATGCTGACCCTGGGGATGAGTGTGCCATGGGGGCCAGGGAGGGGTGTCCTGGTGTCTGTCCAAGTCCTGGTCTCTGATAAGGCCCTTTCATCGAGCAGGGGGACTCTGTTGCTGGCTGGGAGTAGAAGTCCAGGCACCCTGCATCTTGGCCTCTGAGTCACCAAGAAAAACTCAGTCAGGCGCTGACTGGGACTGGAATGAGGAGAAGAGACAAGGCAGGATTGCCTCCAGTGATTGCCACTGGTCCCCACGGCCAGTGCAACCCTCGTGGCAGCTGGGGCAGGGCCACTGGCCAGCAGTCATCTCTCCTGTGTGGCAGCAGGAGGGCCCTTCTTGCTCCCCACAGTGGGAGTAATGTCCATATGCTGTGTGACACACAGATTTAAGCAGGGCAAAGAAGACACAGCCTGAACCAGGAAAAAGTCTTCCCACACACAGCAGCAAGCCCTGCACAGGCTTCGAGGGACCCTTTATCTTGGGGAAGGAAGCGTTCCAGGCCCAAGGACCATTCTGGTGCTGCCGAGCGGGAGTGGAGAGGTGCATGAGACTGCCTGACCCTACACCTCTGGCTGCAGATGTGGCAGCAGGAGCCTCAGGGCCCGGCCAGCGGGAGGGTTGCTATTCATCCTTGCGGTTATTATCAGACCCTAGAGGGCTGTGACTGCAGGCATCCCCGCCACCTCCACGCGGCTGGCCAAACCCTGCAGAACATCTGTGGGACCGTGGGACCGCGGGACCCTGGAGCAGACCCATCCTGTCTGGGCAGATCCCTTCCATCCCACGTACCCCTCCCCAGCCTCAGTGAGCTTCTGCTTCACTAGCCACCCCTGGGGTTCTGCTTTGGCTCCTGAAGCAGTGTTGGCCAAGGTCCCAGAGAGCCGGATAGTTGGGCAGCCACAGCTTCCTGGGGCAGCACTTAGCTGACAACTGACCAATGCAGGAGCGTGAAAGCCCCAGCTGGGTCAGGAAGGGCTGGGCACCGTATGCCCAGGAATCAGGCCAGAGCTGTCCTCGAGGGATGTCTTGTCATCGCCCTTGGCCAGGCCTCCTCCCTTCTCTGTCCTGATTCCTGCTTCCTCACCATTGTCCCCTGGAGCACCCGCTTCATCGAGCACCTGCCCATGGGGCCTCGATTCAGGGCTTCCTGCAGAACCTGCCCTAAGAGGCATGAGACAGAAGCTTCCAGGTGAAGACCTCTGTGCGAAGGAGACGAGGGAGGGGAGCAGAAGGAGTAAAGGGGCCGGAGACCAGCAGGCATCAGGGACTTGGCCACTGAGGACAGGCTCCAAACTTGCAGGAGCCCTCAGGCCAGTGGGGACAATGGGAGACGGGGTGGGGAGAGAGCCCAGGGGCTCTTCCTTGATTGCAAGGTCCGGGGCCAACCTCTGTGCAGGAGCCATAGCCTCTTCTCGCTGAGTGTCAGTGGATGGCCTGCTTGACGGTGGCCACTGTCACCTTTCTCTACCTTCCAGGCTGGGGAAGGAGAAAGGGGTGAGCGCTCCCCCTGGGCCTTCACAGAGCCTCAATGCTGAAAGGTCCGGGAGACTTTAGCACCTCTTCCAAGGCCAGCAGATACTGACAGCCAGCCAAGCCACCTCTTCTCTGTCGCTCCTTCCCCAAATCGGGAATGCAGTGAGTGGGCCACGGTGGAGAACTCCAGTGGCATCCAGGGGATGAGAGGCAGCGAGCCTTGGACTTTGCTTCTTGTCTTTTTTCTGCACACCTGCTGTGTGAGTCTGAGCAGGTTTCCCAGCCTCTGAGTCTCAGGTCCTCATCCGTACGGTGGAGTAACAGTGCCTATGACGTGTCTTTTTTCACGCTTATCCTTTGTGTCCTTCTTGGGGCACATCTGGGAGCCAATCCAAGCCAAAAATAAAACTCAGGCAGCGCAAAGCGTTGGCGATGGGGCTGCTGTGACCTGAACAACTGTGCCCCCGAGATTTCTATGCTGAAGCCCTGATCCTGAGCGGGACAGAATTTGGAGATGGCATCTTGGGTAGTGATGAAGTGATGAGGATGAAGCTTTCATGACAGGATCCGCGCCCGTGTGCATGTGTGTTCGTGTATATGCGTGCGCATGTGTGTAGCGTGTGCGCATGTGTGTGTGCGCATGTGTGTATATATGCATATGCACATATATATGTGCATGTGTGTACCCATGTGTATATGTGTGTACCTGTGTGTCTGTGTGTACTTGTGTGTATGTGTGTGCATGTGTGTTCGTGTATATGCGTGTGCATGTGTGTATGTGTGTGTGCATGTGTGTATATATGCATATGCACATATATATGTGCCACGCCCTCAGAAAACGACCAGAAAGCATTCTCCCCCAACCCCACCACCCAGGGTGCATGTGTGCATGTGTGTTTGTGTATATGCATGCGCATGTGTGTAGCGTGTGCGCATGTGTGTATGTGTGGTGCATGTGTGTATATATGCATATGCACATATATATGTGCCGTGCCCTCAGAAAACGACCAGAAAGCATTCTCCCCCAACCCCACCACCCAGGGTGCATGTGTGCATGTGTGTTTGTGTATATGCGTGCGCATGTGTGTATGTGTGTGTGCATGTGTGTATATATGCATATGCACATATATATGTGCCGCGCCCTCAGAAAACGACCAGAAAGCATTCTCCCCCAACCCCACCGCCCAGGGTGCATGTGTGCATGTGTGTTTGTGTATATGCGTGCGCATGTGTGTAGTGTAGTGTGTGCGCATGTGTGTAGTGTGTGCGCATGTGTGTAGTGTGTGCGCATGTGTGTATATATGCATATGCACATATATGTGCATGTGTGTGTACCCATGTGTATATGTGTGTACCTGTGTGTATGTGTGTACTTGTGTGCATGTGTGTGCATGTGTGTATGTGTATGTGTGGATATGAATGTGTGTGTATATGTATGTGTGTTTGTGTATGTGTGTAGATGTGTGTATTTGTGTGTGCATGTGTGTGTATTTGTGTGTGAATGTGTATATGTGTGTGTATATATGTGTGTGGGTGTGTGCCCACCATTGAAAATACAGCAAGAAGGCAGACCTTAAGAGCAGACTGAATGTTTGTGTCCCCCTCAAAGTTCATGCATTGAAGTACTAATCCCCAGTGTGATGGAATTTGGAGACAGGGTCTGTCTGTTGACAAGGGTCAACATTCAGTTTCAAGAAAGAGGGTTTCAGAATCAGCCAAAAAGTCCAGCAGGTGATGGACACACATGGGGGTCAAGTGTGGGTTCAAAGCCACACCTCTTGAGCCCAAATCCCTTCTCCATCACTCACTCACTCACTCACTGCTGCATGCCCTGGGCAAGTTATCAAGCCCCGTTGCACATCCGTTGCCATGTTAGAGAAATGGAAATGGCAATGGTACCAACCCCCCAGGGCTGCACTTCAGACTCTCTAGCACCTGGCACACCCTCAGCTTTCCCACGTGGCCTCAATATGACTATCGCTACCACCACCATCCTAGCCTTGGAGCTTCTGTGGTTCACCATGATTACGTCATTGGGATTCCCAGGCGTGGAGCGTCACGAACTGAGGAGCAGATGCAAGCACTGTGTGCTGGGATCCCAGAAGAGGGAGCAGGGTGTGTCCAGAGGTGAAGCTGAGAGACCCGGCGGCAAAGAATCAAGGGTTCTTTCTTAGATTCAGATAATAGACGACCTACATCACAAAAGCAGGAGAGCTGGTGGCACTGGGTCTCCTCTACGCTGGGCAACACAAAAGCAAAAGGGGCCAGGTGACTGCCCTGTAGATGCCAGACAGCCCATTGCCAAGGAGCCTGCGACCTGTGCAGGGAAGCAGCTTAGTAGCCTGCAGCTCTACCCGACGGGGCAAGGCAGAAGGCCTCATGCTTCATCGGAAATCAGGAGGGATGGGACGTGGCCTGCTGCCCGCCGGCCTGGAAGAAGGGAGGAGGAAGATGAGTGGGCGTTGGGCAGCTCCTTGCAAGCACCCATGCTCTCCTGGCTTTCTGCCAAGGCTTGGACCAGGTACAAGTGAACTGTGTGTATGTGGCCTACATAGAGAAGTACAGGTTGCCAGAGGGCCACGGTGGAGCCATTACCCTACAGCTGCAAGGAAGTCAGCCTTAAGGAGATGACCTCCCTAGTCCTTGACAATGAGTTCGATTTGAGGAGGCCAAGACTCAGAAACAGCATCCCAGGTGGAGGCTACAGCTGGGGAAAAAGTGCAGAGGCTGGAACCAGAGGGCTTCCTGGGAGCTATGGGCGGTCAAATTTGGTTCCTCCAGCCAGTTTGTAAGTAAGCAGGTTTTGGGGATACAGAACCAAATTGGACAGTGGGGGATCATAGTCTGCTGGGAGAGGCTGAGCCAGGCATGCAGGCACCCAACACCCAGAAGCTGGGACTGAGCAGCAGAGGCAGGAAGGAGTGAGCCACAGGAGTCTTGGAAGGCACATCAGGGAGGGCTTCCTGGAAGAGGCAGCTGCTATGGCCCACCAGGACACCTGCCCACAGTGATGTAGAAAAGGTGGGCACAAACTTGGCATGAAAAACATTCAGGTGCCTTCATTTTCTATCATTCTACATAGCCTCTGAGGTCCCCCTTTTCCTGAGAACTTATATGCTCTCATAGCCTCAGGGTCACAATGGGTTAGCTGCAGCTGATCCCCAGCATTGTCCATTCACGCCTGATGTGGGGGTCGGGAAGCAGGGCTGCTGTCCTTGTTGGCTCCACAGCTAAACAAACCCAAGATGCACTGAGTTTTCTCTCATTAAATCACCCCTGAAAAACAAAACATTTTCACTGCCCTGAACTCCGACCCTCCCCAGTGGTCTTGAGAAGACCTTTGGCCAAAAGCAGTGCAGCCAGCCAGACCTGCAATCCCATATCCTCCACCTAGGTGGGGGCATCACAGCCTAGCGCATGGCTGCCCTAGCCACCCGGCACTCCGGCTGCCCTGGCATCAATAGACATACCTCAGCAGCACAGAGGAGCCCGCCGGCAGCAGATAATCAGTCTGCTTGCCCCTTCTCACCAGCTCTGGGGGGGCAAGTAATCATTTATTCACTTGGCTGATTTTTCTTGATCAGAGTAAAGGCAATGTTTAAAATATACGTGAAACCCCCAAACAGAAACCTATGCCCCCACCACTTAGACATGGTACAGCTAGTGATGGGAGGTCAGGCAGGGAAGGGGGCAGTGAGGTCTGTGGGTCAGAGATGGATGCACTGGGATTCTTAGTCGTGAATGACCTCCGTTGAGCTTGCTCTGTACCAGGAGCCCCACCCACATTCTGCATTTGATCTTGTGGATTCATTCTTATCTCCCTTTCAGCCTGAGGATAAGACACACAGTTGACTGACCCGAAGATGAGGCCGAGCATCCCTTCCTCAGGGCGCTAGTAAAGGGTCCTGCGCTACTCTTTAGAGCATAGGGGCAGAATCTGTAGTTGCTGTGTATCAAGGGAGCTATGATGGAGACATCAGGCACAGCACTCAGCTAGGAGCTGCCTTCAGCTGCCGGTTAGGGGTCCAGAGATAAGGGTCACAGGCTCTCTCACCTCACAAGTCTGCAGGCCAGGAGGCAGGGCTGGTGGGGAGGCAGCGGGATGTCTCCTTGTTTATCGATGGGGCATGATAGTTGTCCCTGAGGTGGTCTCATGCTCCCAGGATGACTTCAGCTGCCACCTCCTCATTCCAGCAGGAGGAGGGGGAAGAGGAAGGACAAGGTGGTGCCTGCCAGGGCTGAACCGGTCCCTTGCAGAGCTGTTCTGGGACTTCCGCTCACATCCTGTTGGCCCCACCTTCGGGGAGAGGAGACCCACACAGGACCCAATCAAGCTGGACAGCCCAGCCAGGGAGGGAGCAAGAGGGGAGTCATTCTGGGTCCACGGTGATGAGCCCGCTCTGAGTCAGCCTGCTCTTCCCCTCCCTCTGCCTTGAAGTCTGGCTTCTGCCTTGGGCCTCCTTGTTTGTCACTGCCTCTCCACCTGTTTCTGCGCATTGGCCCTCTCGAAGGCATCGTCCCAGGCCAGGCTCCTTCTCTCTGCTTCCGTGCCCTGCCCGAGAGAGAACATCTGATTGGTCCCATTCATCTTTGCACGCCACACCCCTGCCACATGGATTGGCTGCCCTCCAGGGGTGTAGACACACTACCTTGGACCAATCAGCTGGGGCTGTGAGGTTGTGGTCACACGGCCTTCTTAGGGCTGCCCCTAGTGGGTGCTGGGGGTGTGGCCAACATACTGGGACAGACCCCCAACCCAATGCCAGTGGGTACCAAGAAACCCTTGCAGACTGAGGGTGAAGGGAGGTCGTGCTGAGGTATACACCCTGGTGTAGCGCTATGTGCCAGCCTGCTGTGGGAGCTTCCGCAAGTCACTCTGCCTCTCCACACCTCCATTTCTTGCTCTATAAAATGGGCTCATAACCGTCTCCATCCCATAAGGTTGAAGTAAAAGACTGAATGAGGCTGATGGGATTATTATGCATTGCATGCCTGTATCAAAACATTTCATGTACCCCATAAACATATACACCAACAACAAACCCCAAAGATTACAAATTTAAAAAGATTAGGCCAGGCACAGTGGCTCACGCCTATAATCACAGCACTTTGGGAGGCTGAGGCAGGTGGATCACCTGAAGTCAGGAATTCAAGACCAGCCTGGTCAACATGGGGAAACCCCATCTACACTAAACATACAAAAAAAGTTAGCCAGGCATGATGACACACACCTGTAATCCCAGCTACTCAGGAGGCTGAGGTAAGAGAATCACCTGAACCCAGGAGGCGGAGATTGCAGCGAGCCAAGATCACACCACTGCACTCCAGCCTCGGTAACAAAAGCAGAACTCTGTCACCAAAAAAAAATAATAAGAAGAACATTCAATGAGGAAATTCACATAATTGTACCTGAGCAAAGCAGAGGCTTGGCAAATGCTGGCTCCTTATCATCCTCTTTTAAACGACAGCAACATTATTTATTACGTTTGGAAGGACTGGCCTGCTGCCTGTCCCCTCTTCAGCAGCCTCTGAGGACTCTCTCAGTCCTTTGGTCCTGAGCCTTTTTGCAGTCTCCTTGGGGCCAAATAAAGAATATGGGGATGGGGGGTCGGGGGGGGTGGAGGCTGGCTGGAGGGAGGATGGTGAAAGCTGTGATTATCGCCTGCCCGCTGCAGGCTCAGCAGAAGAGAAATTGCTTGCCCGGCACACCTAGCAATTACCCACAGTGATGATGCCAGTGGAGCTAGATGCTGTCGGGGGCAGGGAAGGGGCTGGGGGGATTCCTTCCTCTTTGGAGAGAGCAGTGGAGAGGGAGTCTTTTTGGAAGGTACCTGGGCCAGTCTTCTCCCTGCCCAAACCCTTCTAGATCCCTGTAGTTCCTAGAATAAAGATCAAACTCTCCTGCCCGCATCCAAAGCCCGGTCTAGACTGTCCCTTGCCACCTTCAGGTCTCCACCACACTCCACTGCATTCACTGTGCTCCAGACACCATGGTTCTCTGCCAAGCTCTTTTTCAACTCAGGCTATTTGCAAGGGTTGTTCCCCTGCCTGGAAAGCTGTTCCCTCTGTCCCCTGCCTGGAAAGCTCTTCCCTCTGTCCCCTGCCTGGGAAGCTGCCCCCTTTGTCCCCTGCCTGGCTAACTCCTACGGTGGGTTCCTCTTTAAATGGGCCTTCTCTGACATCCCGTCCAAACGACATCCTCTAGGGCTTCTTACTGTGTAGCCCAGGACTCCTCAAAGCCTGGCATTAGGTCCACACTCAGGGACACCTACAGGATGGCAACGGGCTTTGGAAGCACCAGTTTTCTCAGGGAGGCAGGCAAGAGCTGAAGGGTTAGGGGCAAGTAGGGCCTGCCCTCGCTGAGCCCCTGCACCATTACCTCTCCATAGACCTGACTTCCAGCTGCCAGCCTCCTGCCAACCACAGGGTGAAGTTTTCCTGACAAGGATCCTTTTTAATGCACTCAGGCTGGAGCTCATGTCGGAGCTAATTAATTTTTAGGTTCCACATGAATGCAAGAGCTGAAAATTAGCACTTGCAGAAAGCCAGTCCAAGCCTTTCCCCTAAATTGCAAGGGGGCCTGGAAGCCAGAGTGCTGATAGCTTCTGCCAAGACAGCGCCCACCATAGCTGCTTCCTTTCCACCCTCCCAGGCAAGGCCTCCCTGCACCAGCTTTTCCTTCAGGGCTCAGGGCTGCAGAGAAAGCACACAGGGGAGAGGCCACAGGCACCCCAGCATCCAGCTAGGGTCCCCTGGGGTCATGGCCCTTGGAGGGTCCCTGGAGATGTGTGTCGTTAGACGATCTCTGCCCCTGGCCTGCTGCAGCACTGCTCCTGAACTAGACTGGGAGGCTCCCTGGGGACAGGGCTCAGGTCAGTCCCATCTCTAGATCTCCAGCAGCTTCCAAGTTAGTATCGCTTAATAAGTCACCCCTGCCTCCTGGGGTGTAAGGGAAACTCCTGCAAACCTTGGGCAAAGCCTGGAGCCCCAACTTCCCCTTCCAGTCGGGTCACCTGTGAGCCTGTCGCCAGGGTCCTGGGTATCCCTGTAAAATGGGGGCAATGCCACCCACTCCCACGACTGTGAGGCTCAGGCAAGATCATCATGGCAAATGTGACAGTGGTGGCACGGCATGAACTGGACATACCTGTGCTCTCCTGAAGGCCACGCAAATCCAGACAACACTGGAGAAAACTTTCCTTTGAGAAAACGGAGCCTGGGCCTCAGAGCCAGCCAGAGTTCTGCATGGGTGGCCTGCAAAGTGCCTGGGCCTCAGGCCTCACGGAGCTGGGAGCAAACCCCCCAGCTCAGTTTCCCTTTCTGATTCCAACCCTTCAAATGACCCCTCTATAAAATAAGACGAATAGGCCGGGCGCGGTGGCTCAAGCCTGTAATCCCAGCACTTTGGGAGACCGAGGCGGGTGGATCACGAGGTCAACAGATCGAGACCATCCTGGTCAACATGGTGAAACCCCGTCTCTACTAAAAATTACAAAAAATTAGCTGGGCACGGTAGCGCGTGCCTGTAATCCCAGCTACTCGGGAGGCTGAGGCAGGAGAATTGCCTGAACCCAGGAGGCGGAGGTTGCAGTGAGCCGAGATTGCGCCATTGCACTCCAGCCTGGGTAACAAGAGCGAAACTCCGTCTCAGAAAAAAAAAAAAAAAAAAAAAAAAAAAAAAAAAAAAAGCGAATATAGGTCCCGAGTCCCTTATCCGGAACCCTCAAGGCCAGAAGTCTTCTAGAAATTCAAGTTGTGTGGCTCTCAGAAAGGTCATGTGGCGCTTATACCATCTATCACATCACAGCCCCCGGCGCCGGGAAGCACCTCCTAATCAAACATCCATATCTCCCAGTGCGTTCTGTGCATATTCCCTCCGAGGGATCGATAAAGACCACAGATAGCCTGGTGTCCGATCACACTGGGCTGTGCCGCCAAGCTTAGGAAAAAGTTTTCCATTTTTAGAGCGCGGTGCATTTGGAAGTGAGGGTAAGGGCTGCGGCGAGGCTTAACGGCGATCGTGAGCGTAGCGGTGAGCCTGGCGGCCAGGAACTGCTCCTGTTACCACCACTGATTCTCTGGGTACAACGATAAACAAGGCAGCATTTGCCAGGAAGTGTCAGCTCGTGCTGCCACCGACCCCCACCACCCTCCCCGGGCCGCAGAATCTAGGGAGGCTCTGAGGAGTGGCGCCCAGTGTCCAATCACCTTTGAAGTCAGATGGTGACCCTGTCCTTTCTGGACTCACAGTACTTTCTCACAAAGAGGATTTGAGCCAAAACATCATCAGGCTTTCCCCGGTCTCCTTCCAGGAAGGGGAGCAGTGACCTGACTTCCTCATTTTTCTCACCCCTGCCCCAGGGCAGAGAAAACCCCATCAAAGCCACAGCTCTGATCCTACTTCTCCAGAAAGCTCTGGGCAGCCAGCCGCAGCTGCTTGGAGGAAGAGACCCTCCTCGCCAGGGACAGCTCCCTCCCCATTCCAGGCCCCTGGCTGCTGCTGCCTAGGGCAGGGTGGGCAGGAGGCAGCCTCTACTTTCAGAGGGGCAGAGTTGCCCATGAGAACTGAGCATGATTAAAGAGGGAGCAGCCCGTGAAAAAGATCCTAGGAAGGACCCACGTGTTTGATCAGTGCCCCACTCAGGGCCCTGGAGCCTGCTACCGTCCTTCAGAGAAGCCACGGAGTGGGGGTGGGTTCTGCTTCTGCACCAAGGCCTCGTACATGCCACCCCAGCAGAGAACCCTCCAGAGCCTGGCCTCTGGTTCCGAGCACGTGCTGAGCTGGTGGGCGCAAGTCGGCACACCGATTAAAGCTCCCTGTGGTTTGCACAAGCGAACTCTTGTCTTAGCTTTCCAACAGTGTTATTTTAGCAAGGTTCCCAAACAAGGGAGGCTTTCTAAAAGCCACCCTCCCCATAAGGCGGGTCTTTGTTTTAGCTCACTCTCCTGATTCTGGTTCCATCCCAGGGACCAACGTCTTTAAGGCTCTTCTGTTACTCGAGAGAAGGGTATGTTGGCTGTTCATTCAAGAAGTCCGACAGCTGGAAGGACCCCGGGTGCTCCCAGGGGTTCTTGCCCTGGAAACCCTGCCCAGACCAGCCTGCCAGGTCTCTGCAAATCCGCAGCTTCTCACCACGGCTGCCTCCCTCCCACGCACACCTCGGGGAACCAGCATCCCTCCCTCCGGTTGCTCTGGAGGCTAGGGATCACCCCAGTGGCTTTGACCAATGGGAGGCAGGAGTTTCGAATCATTTCTTCTCCCTCCACTGCCCATACACATGCTCCGCATGAGAGTTTTCAGGCAGCCTCTGAAGTCATCCCAGGAGACAGAACAAAGGTCGTGCTTCTCTTGCGTGCTCCTGTGCGAACCCTCCCCCACTCCCCTTTTCCCTCATCCATCTTTCTGGGGTGGCACCCTAGCACCAATCTGCAGGAAGCAGCTACCCAGTGAGTCCTGAGCTGAGGCAGGAAGCCTCCTCTCTCTCTCTCTCTCTCTCTCTCTCTCCCCCTGCCCCCAACTACACAAGGATAACCTATAAGAGGGGACAGACGTCAACTGCTCTTTCTCAAAATCCCGCCCAGGAAGGTGCTCGCCAACATATCCAGCTCTGCTCCGGCATCTGCCAGTCAGAGAGTCACTGAGAGAGAGTCAGAGAGTCACAGGCCACAAGGCACCCTCACTTCTGACACCACCTGCAGGTTTGGAGATTCCCAAGACCGTGCTTCATTTTCAGAATTTGATGGAATCATTCACAGAACTCGCCGGAAGCTGCTATGCTCACAGTGAGCTGATGAAAGGGAACGGATGCAGATTAGACTCCACCGAGGGAGGAGGTATATATGGCAGAGTTCAGGAAAGTTCCAGACACGGAGCTTCCCATCGTCTTCTCCCCGTGGCGTCACAGGCAACATTGCTTCCTATGGCATGGAGTTTCGTTGAGTGGGGAAGCTCTCCCAAGCCTGGCATTCAGCTCAGGATCTTCCCTGGAGTCTCTGGGGTCAAGCAGCTACCTGGCTGACCCCCGTCAACAGCCCCTCCGAACATCTAGCTGACACGTGCTCCCATGTGCCCGCCTCAAATCACCTTGTTAGATTTGCTGGTCAGGCCCAAAGCTTGCAGGGAGAAGACGCTCTTAGAAGACATTCCAGGGGCCCAGAGGTCACCTCCCAGGAGTTGAAAGCAAAGACCTGAACTCCTTCTGGGCAAGGTGAAACTCTTTTCTACACCCAACCAATCAAGCACAGCCACATCCGTGTGTGCCGCTGGCCATTACTCCAAGGGCCTGTGGAAGCGTCCAGATGTCAGGAGCAGCAGCTACATACACAGAGCTGTCCAGGGTCCCCCGACATTGTGCACCCCATCTTTCTTCTGCAGCCCCGTCCACTCCAGCTGCTTCTTCAACCCTGCGTCTTCCCATGTGTCTGGCCAACCTCCACACAGAGCAACCGCACAACGACTTGCTGGCACAATCTCAGGGGGTTTTTTGGGGGATGAGGTACCCAATGCCCTAGGGCAGACAGGTGACCTCTTGGGCCGTCTTGACTCAGAGAACAGGTTCTCCATGGAAATCCCAGGCCACAATATCCCAGTGCATAGCCATGTGACTGCTGCTTATTCCTGGAAAAGATCGACATTGCTCTGAGGCAAGACGAAGCTGCCTACCTCCTGCCAGCTACTGCATAAGGGTCTGGATCAGGTCGCAGGAGGGGAGGGGAGGTCAGGGCTAACACTTAACGGGGCTTGGGGGCCTGGGCTGGAGTTCAAAGCAGGCCTTTCGATATTGGAGGTTGGCAAAGGTTTTCTATTTTGTTTTTTTCTCTTACAGTTTTTTAAAAATTGGCCAGGCACAGTAGCTCATGCCTATAATCCCAGCAGTTTGGGAAGCTGAGACAGGCAGATCACCTGAGGTCAGTAGTTCAAGAGCATCCTGGCCAACATGATGAAAACCCATCTCTACTAAAAATACAAAAATTAGCCGGGCGTGGTGGCAGGTGCCTGTAGTCCCAGCTACTCAGGAGGTAGAGGCAAGAGAATTGCTTGAACCTGGGGGGTTGAGGCTGTGTCTCTGCACTCCAGCCTGGGTGCCAAAGTGAGACTCCATCTCAAAAAAATAAAAATAAAAATAAATCATTTTTTTAAATTGTGGTAAAATACATATAACATAAAAGATACTGTTTTATGGTCTGGGCGTGGTGGCTCACGCCTGTAATCCCAGCACTTTGGGAGTCCGAGGCCAGCGGATCCCAAGGTCAAGAGATCGAGATCATCCTGGCCAATCTGGTAAAACCCCGTCTCTAACCAAAACTACAGAAATAAGCTGGGCATGGTAGTGCGCACCTGTAGCCTCAACTACTTGGGAGGCTGAGGCAGGTGAATTGCTTGAACCCGAGAGGCAGAGGTCGCAGCGAGCCGGGTTGCACTACTACACTCCAGCCTGGTGACAGAGCAAAACTCTCAAAACAAAAAACAAAAAGAGAGCATTTTAAGCACTTTTAAGTGTACAGTTCAGTGACATTAATACATTCACGTCATGCAAGCGTCGTCATCACCCACCTCCAGAACGTTTTCAGGTTCCTCAAGCTGAAGGACTCTACCTGTAAAGCAGCGCCCCCACCCTCTCCCCCCCACCCTCTGCCCCCCACCCTCTCCCCCCCACCCTCTCCCCCCCACCCTCTGCCCCCCACCCTCTCCCCCCCACCCTCTCCCTCCAGGCCCTGGAAAGCGCTCTACTTTCTGCCTCAGTACATTTGACCCCTCTGGGTACCTCCTCCAACTGGAATCATACAGGACTTGTTCTTTTGTTACTGGCTCAATTCACCTGGCACGACGGCGTCAAGGTACATCCACCCTGTAGCCTGTGTGGGAATCTCCTTCCTTTCAAGGCTGAATAATATTCCACTGTGTGGATGGACCCCATTTGTTCATCCACCCGTCCCTCCACAGATGCTCCACAGTTTCTGCCCCTTAGCCCTGGTGAATAACGCTGCTATGAACACAGATGTGCAAACATCTGTCGGCGCACACCTGCTTTCCCCTTTTGTGTATACATACCCAGAAGTGGAATTGCTGGACCAAATGGTAGTTCTGTTTCATTTTTTGACACAGGTTTTGATCTACAACAGCTAAGGATGGGTAGACTCGGTGCCAAGGGTGGGTCTTCAAGTGGGTCCCATTTGATAGTGAGCAGTTACCCCACCGAAGGACCCATTGACCTGAAAGACTGGTGCCCTGGGCACTCACTGTCCTGTGAAGGGGGCAGTCCAAGTAACCCACTGCAGAGATAATTTGATTTTTAAAATTTTTTTTGAGACAGAGTTTCACTCTTGTTACCCAGGCTGGAGTGCAATGGTGCGATCTCAGCTCACCACAACCTCCGCCTCCTGGGTTCAGGCAATTCTCCTGCCTCAGCCTCCTGAGTAGCTGGGATTACAGGCACGCGCCACCATGCCCAGCTAATTTTTGTACTTTTAGTAGAGACGAGGTTTCACCTTGTTGACCAGGATGGTCTCGATCTGTTGACCTCTTGATCCACCTGCCTCGGCCTCCCAAAGTGCTGGGATTACAGGCGTGAGCCACCGCGCCTAGCCGAGATAATTTGATTTTTAAATTTTTTTTTAGACAGAATCTTGCTTCGTTGCCAAGCTGGAGTGACCTCAGTTTACTGCAACCTCCACCTCCCAGGTTCAAGAGATTCTTGTACCTCAGCCTCCGGAGTAGCTGGGACCACAGGCACCAACACCACGCCCAGCTAATTTTTGTATTTTTGGGTTTTGTCATGTTGCCCAGATTGGTCTCAAACCTCCAAGTTCAAGCAATGTTCCTGTCCTGGCCTCCCAAAGTGCTGAGATTACAGGAGTGAGCACCGCACCTGGCCAAGACACTTCTTGAGACAACCACCGGCCTGTGACTAGAGGAAAACTGAGGCAAGGTCTTCCAGAGGTATGCACCCCAGAGGGCCTAGCCACCCTGGGAGGTCCCCTGGGGTTAGCACCTGCCTCACTCTCCAGTGCGACATCGCAGCTCACCCCACGGCCTGGCGAGTGTCTCCCACAAACCAGATGCTTTGACCAAGACTGGCAGTGAAGGCAGGGGCTCCATGTTGCCCTTCCCACTCCAGGAGGACCCCAGCTACCCCAGGAGGCCAGGTAGACAGGAGCAGGCCTTCCCAAGGCTTCTGTGTCCCCACCTTGAGGTGCACCCACCCAGCAGCACTTAGAAACCCTGACGCACACTCTCTTATTACCCCCATGGCAGCCAGTGACGATGATTCAGGCTGAATCACATGTTTACAGCTGGAACAAGGGCGATTTCTCAGCAACAAGGCACTGAGCCACAACCAGAGCAACAGCCTGGTGGAAAGGGATGGGCAAGGTCGGCCGGTTCGAGGGGAGACGCAGTGGGCGGCTGAGGGCCACTACCCTGTGCAACAGGACCCTCATCGCAGTGTCAGGAACCGGGGCTCACAGCAACTGAGGGGACCATGCACAGTCTGAGGGGTCTGAAAAGTCCACCTGGGACCCAGGGCTATGAGGAGGGGCTTTGAGGCGTGGCAGGAACTGGCACTGTTTGTCATCTGAGAGCTCAGTGGCACCCACCCCCACCAGGCCCCTACTCCCCTCAGCAGCCCCTCCTCGGCCACTAACCATGGCCCCTGCACTGCTCTACCTACCCGCACCCGCTCCCTCCATGCGCCTGCTCCCTGGGCCCCACCCTGGGCTGGTTCAGAACCCAAAGCCAGTGGGTGGTTGTTTCCTCGGCCTGGCTCCAGGAGGCCCATTTTCTACCCAGCTGATCACCCAGAAATGCCTGTCACCCAAGTTTATGCGGCCCTGGCTATCTGGTAACCCCTTTACCAGCTTCTGGGCACACAGGAGGGGTGGTCCATGGGGCTGAGGATAGGAACTGCACCCCAGGGCCCAGCCTCCAGGGCGAACACACACCTCAACCATTCATCACAATCAAGGGCAGGAGGGCTGCAAACAGCAGCATGGACTGCACTGCGGGGCAGAGAAGGCACGGACGCACCCAGGGCTCTGGGGAGGCTTTAAGGACATGCCCTGTGGATGCCCAGAGCCCCAGAGGTCCAAAGGCCCACCCCAAGCACCCCACACTCCTCCGCCAGCTGGTGCCACGGGGCAGGCTATGGCAACGACCATGCCAGGCTGTCCTTTGATGGGACCTGCATCCGGCCTTGATCTAGAATCAGATGGGGATCCATGAGCCTGCCAGGTCCCCAGGGGCAGGGTCTTAGGAAGGCATGGATACTGTGGGCCAGAAAACAAAGCACAGAAGGGGAGCCTCTCCAAGGTGGCAGGGCTGGGATGAGGGGTCCTGGCAGAGGAGGGACCTGGTGGGGAGGCTGCGGGCAGGTGGCTGCTGGGGGTGCACCTTTGGAGGACCCCAGCAGCACCACCTCTGCCCCTACCTGGGGAGGGAGCAGAGAGCAGGAGTGCTTGGGTTCGGAGGCCATCGAACCACTCCAAGGGGCCCCAGGAGCCTCCCAGCCTGCAACCTGCTGCTGCCCAGCTCCCGCTCACCCACTCTACTCAAGCCTCTCTCACCCTTGTCCCCTCTGTTCCTTCCGTCCCTAGTGCCTGGCTCAGGACCAACTCCGCATTGCAGGTCCAAGGTGACCTTCCTAAGTGGCAGGCCTGACCCTGGACCCCATCCCAAAGCCGTCACCGGGCCCTTTCCCCTACCGCACATGGGGCCTGCTTTCCTCCCCCCCCCAAGTCCCCATGTCCACCCACTCTGCTGCCTCCTCACCCTGCATGGCCCCAGCCCCCAACATCACACAGGCGTCAGCTGGCCTAAGCCGTCCCTGCCACCCTCACACCTCCACACCTTTGCACACGCAGGTCCTTCTGCCTGGCAAGCCTTCCCTCCCCCTGCATCCCGCATACGGGCCTGCTCAGATGTCAGGGGGCCTTCTCACCTTCCACTGGTCTGCCTCACTGAACGTGGGTGCTGGGGGCTACTTCTCCAGCTGATCACCCGCCCACTTTATGTTTGTTTCTATAATTACCCCCCACACTCCAGTCTGCGGGCGCCTTCAGGCTCGGGAGCCCCATCCCGACTCCATAGCGCCCTGCCCGTGTTCTCAGTCCTCATGGCAGGGGCTGGAACTGAGTAGCTGCTCAGGAATATTAAAGGAAGGAATTAATGAATGAAGCCCTAATGAAAGCTAAAAACAGGCTGCCCTTCCCGGGACTTGACCCACTTCTCAGCCTTCACCAGCTGCTTGGGAAAGCAACACTGATTCTCCAACGTGGAAAGCCGGCGCATCAATGAGCCTCTGATTGCACCCACCCTGCGCAGCATGGAGGCACCCAGCAGGACCAGCGAGGACAGGGGAGGGAGGACCCGGCTCTCCGAGGGTCTGAGCGCAGGCTGACGGCTCTCCTGCCTCTGGGGTCATCTTCCCATCCTAAGCTCAGGAGCCCCTCACATCCTTGCCCAAGTTTCTGACCCAACTGAGCCTCAGTTTCCTCAAAGGTAAAGGGGGGTTCCCATTGCTGGCAAGGGTGAGTCAGACCAGGGGCCAGCACACTTTTTCAGGGCCGGATCATAAATATCTTAGGCTCCATCAGCCAAGCTACCTCTGTCTCAAACACCCAGCTCTGCCACCAGGATGTCAGAGTGACCACAGACAGGATGGGAACCAGGGGGCTTGGCTGGGCTCCAGGAGCACTAGGTTTGTGGACACTGGGTCTTCACTTTTATAGAATTTTACATGCCACAAAATATTCTTCTTTTTTTCCAACCATTTTAAAATGTAGAAACCATTCTTAGTCTGCAGGACGGACAAAAGCAGACGGTGGCCGGGTTTGGCCCACTAGATTCGATTATGGAAGGCACCCTGAATGCAAGCCTTCCCTTCGTTCCCAGTATGACTGTGTGTTTCTGGCTATCTCCAAGAGGAGGCACTTGGAGATCTGATGTCAAAATAATTGTTTTGTTTAGACATTAGCTCAACATGCATTATTTATTAAGTAGCTGATACATTTCAAGCAGTCAGGGGATTCTATAGATGGAGCTGGTTGGGACAAGGGTACTGAGTTCCCCATCTCTAGGGGCATGCAAGTGGAGTGGGATGACCGGGCAGCAAAGTTGTAGGGAGTATTTAGGCATCAGGTAGGTAGTGTAAGGAAGTGTCCTTCAAACACCAGATCAGGTACTGTATGTTGGCCTATGGCCTCAGCTAGACCTGGACGACTGAGCCTTCTCTTCCTCCCCTGGCCCTGCCCCCAGATCCTGAGCCAGCACAGGGAACACTCACACAGAGGTTACCTGGACACAGGAGGGCCAGGCCGTCTTGCTGTCTTAGTTTGAAGCTTCAAAGTCAACCCTGAGACAAGCATTTGGGTACCGGTGGCTTCTGCGGGAGGCGGTTCCAGGACGCATGTGCAGGAATGGGGAAGTGAGACAGGGTGGGGGTGTCAGTGAGCAGGTTAACACCGGGGCTTAGCCTGCCAGCGCCCTCCAGGCAGTGGGGCAGAATGCACCTGGGAGCTGGTCTGCTGCGGGGCAAGGAAGCTAGGGTGTTTGTCCACCACTCCCGCCCCTTGTTACTTGAGGATTTGCTCCAGGGCTGTTACCTCTGGCACTTCCAGCCTGCCCAGTGCCTGTAGGCCAAAGTACGGGACCACAGCCCGAGAAGCCCTCAGCAGAACAACGCAGGTGCTCACATGAGAAGCCCAAAGTCCCCAGTGCCCTCCAGGGTGGGCAGGGGGCATAGTTCAGGAAACGCTGAGGATCTAATTCATGCTGGCTTTTAGCTCCGGACGTGCACAAAGCCCCTGCTGTAAATGGAAAACCAGACCTGGGCAGCAACCTTAACTTCCTTTGAGTCGTGGGGCGGTGGCTGAGTGGCTGTGTGGCGACCTGGCTGCACCTATGGGAGCTTAGCCTCCTTGCTGCAAGATGAAGCCCAGAGTGCTCTTCTCTCAGGGCTGTCGTGAGGATTGAATGGGACCGTGCACATAAGGGAGCACAGCAGATAGATCCTGTATGTCACAGGAGCCCAGTAAGTGACAGTGTATTGCCTGGGCTAGGTGACTAGTGGACATTCGTTGGTCACCTCTCCTTTCTCCAGCCAACTGAGACTCAGCTCTCCACAACTGACTCTAACTCCACTCTAACGTGGCCATGATTGGCTTAAGTCAATCGGCACCTCCCGCCCCTGGTTACAGGGATTGGTTGGGAAGGGGCATGTGATCTACTTTTAGCCAATAAAGAGGCAATTTCAGGACTGTTTAGTGTTACCGAAATTGATCCTTTCTGCCCCAGAATGGAGTGGTGAGGAGTCCTAAGGGTATGAATTTGCAGTCCGGGCAGACATTTCACTAGCAAAAGGGGAGCGTCTGGGCATGCTGGGGGCACCATTTGGATCCAAGGATGAAGAGAGATAGAATACAGCTGGGTCTGTGGTGACAGTCTTTTGAGCTGCTAGATCAAGCCTTACCTGAAAGTTCTGAACTCTTGCTTTACATAAGCCAATACATTTCCTTTATGTTGATGCCACCAGGAGTTGTATCCTTTGTTCTTTGCAACCTGATGAGTCCTGACAAATAGGGCATCTCCCTGGTTTCCTGAGTCCCGAGAGCAGGAATGTAAAATACGAGAGTCACTGAACGAACAGGAAGAACAAGGGCTTTCGAGTCTGGGGCCAGTGGGTGGACGAAGAAGAGGCTGGGAACCTCAGCTGGCTTGCTGCTTATTGCAACAGCAAAGTCACTCTTGGCTCGGCTATTGTGATGCCCTGAGGACACCACAGAGGCTCCTTGAATGACCAAGTGGCCGGCCAGGCAGGCAGCGGCCTCGGTTATAACCACAGACCGCAGAGGCAAGGTGAGGCAGCAAAAAGGTGGGCGTTTTCCACACACACGGGCCCACTCCGCCAGTGTCCGCTTGACAAGCACGCCCACAGAGGACACGCAGGGGCTCTCGCCTTCTCTCTGGATAATTTCAGTGTGAAGAAAACCCCCGGCGACGCAGCCCACGATGATTGCTTTGCAAAGTCTGGAGACCTTGGGAGAGCTGTGGCGGGGGAGAGAGGCACGTGGGAGGGAGGTGGAGGCTGGGCGGCCCGGGGCTTGTGGAGCTTAGAAATCTCAACTTTGCCTGACACGGTTAACACATTCGTGCTTCCAGAGACGCCGGCAAGGAGGATGGGAGTGAGAACTGCCGGTTTTTCCGTTCTGAAACAGCAGTGAAATAGCCCTCACGCATTCAGCACTTAGCCAGCACGATGCCAGCACTCCTGACAGGCTGGAGCAGGTGGTTCAGGACGACGATGGTACACACGGGACACCAGAGGCCAGCTTTAAGGGTGGTGAGCTGCTCAGCGCATGGGTGGCCCAGTGGCCATGAGGCCCTGGATAAGCCCAAACAGAGACCAAGCAAATGCCTAGAGCCAGCAGCAAGGCCTCTCTAATGCCTGGTACTCAGAGCCAGTGACCAACCTGCCCGGAGGCAGGAACTGCGGCACTGACTGAATAAAAGCACCAGGGCCACTCACACTCCTTTCAACAACCCGCGTCCTCCATCACAGGCCCATTTTACAAAAGGCTGAATCTGAGGCTGGAAGGCAGGGTGGTTCTTCCAAGTCACTGAGACTTTCTGAGATCCACAGGAGGACAAACCCAGCTCCTTTTCTTCCTTGTACACGCACTTACCCTCCTCAAACCTCCTAGCACCCACACTTTGAGCCACCCGCCCCCTGCCCTGCAGAGCCCATCCCGCACCCCCAGCCCCGAGCCCCTCTGCTCTGAGCTGGCTTGAAGTTGCCCTCTGCTGAGTCCCCTCGTAGACTTAGCACCCAGGCGGGGTGAGAACTCCCTGGGCCCTGACAGTGGCAGGGAGACAAGCAGCAAGGCTCGAGGGGGACCCAGACACTGGTTGGAATGGGGGATCCACTGGGCGGAGGTGGGCCGAGGCATCCTGCCACTGCATATGTGTTGGGCCTGACGCCTGCTCTTTGGGGCCCTGCTGGGGACATCCCTTGAAGTTGAAACATCAAGATGGACCCCTAGTTACTGGATTTCTCGACAGCATCCCCCTTCCCCAGCACATGCAGAGCCGGGGGCTGCAAAGCTGCTTTCGGGAGAGAAGCGAAGGTTTCTGTTTGGGGACCCTTCCCCTAGGTTCCCTCCACCCTGCGGAGACCAGGACCCCCCTCCCCAAGCTCTCAGCCCCCAGCCGCCTCCACAACCTCACCTGGAGCCACTGGCAGGCCACAGGCCCTCCATGGTGCAGGGAAGGGAGAAGCGTCTAGGGCACCCAGGTGGCCCTCAGAGCCGCCATCTGCTCCTCTGCTCCAAGCACAAGGGCTGCAGGGAGGAGCGTGAGCTGGCAGCTCTGGCAAGGACACGGATGGGGAGGGCGCTGGGCTGAGCCAGGGACCTGTCCTGAACCCAGAGCAGGGGACACTCTGCGCACCACGCGGCCCCACAGGCCTGCAGACCAGGCGCCGGGCGGGGGGAGGGCGCCTCTGTGTTTCGTTTTGTTTCATTTTGGAACAGCAGGCTGAACAAAGTGTGCACAGCTGTGCGCCCGCCGCACAGAAGGACAATCACCCGCATTCTGTCCTGATTGTTTCAACTCTTTCCCTTTTTTAGTGCAAAATATAGAAACATTACAAATAATATTGAAGCCCTCTGTGTGCCCGGGGTGAGGTGGGGACCATCTGGGACCCATATTCTCTTGCCACCGCCACCCCCACTTCAAGGAAGGAAAACAAACCCTGCTGGGTGCATAGCGTGCCCACAGCCTGTCCCGGGAGTCCCCTCCTCCTCATGACGCAGGCAGCTGGTGACTCTTGTCCCCGCACCACAGCGGTGAGGAGGGCCTGCTTCAGGGGAAGCGGTTCAGGTGGGTTATCTCAGCACCTGGGGGGCTTCATCGGGGACTCAGTCCTTCCATTGTCTGCTCTCCCAGCCTTTGTTGCTCGGCTTCCATCCCGTACGTCCCAAGGTGGCCCTTGGTTCCAGACATTGCCTGCACATGTTCACACACCCTTAGGGAGGACGGTGTCTTTCCTGTGAGTCTCTTCGATGGGTGAGAAAACCTTTCCCCAAAGTCCCTGCAGTGCTTTCCTCCCATCTCCTCGGGTCCGCCCCAGCCACCTCAATACCCATCCTGAACTGTTGCTGGCAAGACCAATGCCACCATGATTGGCTTGGTGGCCACAGGGCCACCTGCAAGAAACCAGGTGATCAGAGCAAATCAGGGTTCTCTTAGCAAGATAGAAGGACAGGCAAGGGGGTGAGGGGAAGGGTATCAGGCAGCAACACTCCACAGGCTGGCCAACCTTGCCAGGGAATAGCAACCTGCGGGAGGCGGGAGTGTGAGGGAAGTCACATCATCCATGCCAAAGTCACAGCCTTGCACTGCACCCCACCCCACCACTGGGACTCCCTGCACCGCCTCTACCACCAAACTGCCCCCACGGCTCCACCCCTGCACCCCTCACGCCACTGCCCCACCCCCAGGACTGCATCCCACAGGGCTACAGACCGCACTGTCCTCACCACTGCTCCTGGTAAGGTGTGTGGGCCCAGCAGGGCTGGACCAAGGCTGGCATGATATTTGGGGAGCAAGGGCAGGAAAGGGAGGCAGGACTGGGAACAAAGTCCACTTGTGGGCCAGATCAGGGGTTAGAGGAAAGACGCCAAGACAACAGCCAAGAAGACTGGCTGCCCTGGCCAACTGCGGAGGGGCCACCAGTCAGAAAAGGAAGGCAGAACCAGAGGCGGGAAGCAACAGGGAGGAAGAAGCTGGGCAGAGCAGGAGCAGGAGGGGTTCTGGACTCGTCTGCCGGCACCAAGTCCTGGCTGAGCAAGGGAAAGGGTCATCACAGGAACCCACCAGCTTCAGGGCTCCCCTGCTGTGGGTCGTCATCCTCTGGGCACTTTCTGGCTGGACATTGCCAAGAAAAGTTAGGATGCTTTGGTATGGCGGCTCTGTGTTCATTAGAATCAGATTTGGCTGCAAAACAGGAGGCATGGAATAGTGCAGGATTCAACCCTCAAGGATTTATTTTCTCCAGTAAAATTGTTTGGGAGGTAAGCTGTCCAGGGCTTGGGTGGCAGCTCATCAAGAACCCTGGCTCCTTCCATGCATCTATATTTTCCCTTATCTTCAGCATGTAATTTCCATCACTCAAAAAACCTCTTGGTCTAAGAAAGATCCCAGAATTCCAGCTATTACATCTTCATCCCAGACAGCAGGAAAGAGAAAAGCAGGAATGCCAGGGGAGGCATGGCCCACTTGTCTGTTCCCTCTGAGAAGTCAAGCTAAGAACTTCCATTTCCTGATAAAACTGAGTAACACGGATCAGATTTACCCTCCAACTTTACACTTTACACCCCCACACATGCACACATATGAAACCACGGTTTTCAGACACTGGATGAAAGGTAGTTCAGAAGAATGAGCTTGAAGCGAACATAAGCAAACCCTCTGACCAGCCCTGGAGAGAATTTCCAGGCTATATTCTCAGTAAGGAAAATCGAGAGCCCCACAATGTCTCTGAGATGGAACGCTGAGTTAGAGAACACAGGACACCTACAATTCACAGTGTAGAACACCAGAGGTGAGAATGCTGCACAGAGAGAAAGAGTTTCAGAGGTCTGCAGGGGCTTCTCTTCCAACCCTTAGCTAAGCACTAATCCGTGCACAAGCTTGAGGAAACTGCCATCACTGAGGAAAGGGCAATTAGAAAGGAAGAGGCAGAACAATCACACCGTGGAATGAAAATAGTTTATCTTCCCACTGGCCAGAGTAGAGAGACCTCCTAATGATAGACCGCAGAGTGTTCGGAAGGGTATTATTGCCTGGGTCATGGGTCAAACTAGCCCTAGACTGAAGGCTGACCTGGATCTGCCTCCAAACCTTAAAAGTAAGTCTTGAGGGGCGAGCGCAGCGGCCCACGCCTGTAGTCCCAGCACTTTGGGAGGCCGGGCGTGGGGGCCCACGCCTGTAGTCCTAGCACTTTGGGAGGCCGGATGCAGTGGCTCACGCCTGTAGTCCCAGCACTTTGGGAGGCCGAGGCGGGTGGCTCACGAGGTCGAGAGATCGAGACCATCCTGGTCAACATGGTGAAACCCCGTCTCTACTAAAAATACAAAAATTAGCTGGGCACGGTGGCGTGTGCCTGTAATCCCAGCTACTCGGGAGGCTGAGGCAGGAGAATTGCCTGAACCCAGGAGGTGGAGGTTGCGGTGAGCCGAGATCGCACCATTGAGCTCCAGCCTGGGTAACAAGAGCGAAACTCTGCCTCAAAAAAAAAAAAAAAAAAAGTATTGAACAAACTGTCTCTGAGTAACTCAAATGTGTCTTAGAACAAGGCCCAAAACCTTTATAGGAACAGGAAACCTCTAGGACCTAACAAACTAAAATGACAATGTCTGGCATCCAACAAAAAATTACCAGGCATGCAGAGAAGGCAGAAAAGAAAAATGAAACAGCTCTAGAAATGATCGGATGATAGATGAGTTAAATGGTTGGTAAAATGGATATATGTTCGGGAAGGTAGCAAAAATCACAAACACGAAAAAGAAACAAATAGGCCAGGCATGGTGGCTCACACCTGTAATGTCAGCATTTTGGGAGGCTGAGGGGGCTGAATCACCTGAGGTCAGAATTTCAAGACCAGCCTGGCCAAGATGGTGAAAACCACTCCCTACTAAAAATATAAAATTAGCTGGGCATAGTAGTGCATGCTTGTAATCCTAGCTACTTGGGAGGCTGAGGCATGAGAATCGCTTGAACCCAGGAGGGGGAAGTTGCAGTGAGCCAAGATCACACCACTGCGCTCCAGCCTGGGTGACAGAGAAAGACTCCATCTCAAAATGAAAAAGAAAAGAAAAAGAAACAAATAGAATATGTTTTAAAAGACCCAAATTGAGCTTTTAAGAGTTAAAAAAATAAAATGTGCGAGATAAAAAATACACTAGATTAGATAAGATTAACAACAGATTATATGGGATTAGCAGAAGATTAAACACTGTAAAAGGAAAGATTAGTGAATATAAAGCTATGGCAATTGAAACTATGCAACATATAACAGTGGGAAATTACTGGGGGAAAAATGAACAGAGGATAATTGAGTTGGGGGATAACACCAAGTGGCCTGACACATGTGTAACTGAGTCCCAGGGAGCAGGGAGAAAGGAAGGGAACAGAAAAGAATATTTGAAGATATAATAACCAAATTTTCTTCCAAATTTGATGAAAATAATGTATCTACAGATCCAAGAGCCCCAATGAGCCTTAAGCAGAAAAAAGAAACAGGAAGAAAACTACACCAAGCCATGTTAATAACCATAATTCTGAAAACTCGTAAAAGCAGAGTAAAAAGACACTTTACGTAGATAAACAAAGAAAAGAACGACAACAGACTTTATGTTGGAAATAACCCAGGCCAAAAGAAAATGGAGCAACATCTTTATTGAAAGGAGAAAAAAAATCAACCTAAAACGTAACACTCAGCGAAAATATCTTTCAAACATGGAGGTGAAACAGAGCATTTTTCAGACCTCTGAAATCAGAGGGAATTCACCAACAGTAGTCCAGAATTAAATGTGAAAGGGAGTCCTTCAAATAGAAGGAAAGTTATACGAGAAGGAATCTGAATCTACCCCAAAGAATGAAGAATACCAAAAATGGCTCTTAACGCAGAAAAAGATAAAAGACTTTGTTTTATGTTTTTAAAGATCTCTTTACAAGACATGTAACTTTCTAAAGCAAAAATAATAACAATGTATTTTGGGACTTACAGGTAGAAATAAAATGTAGAACAAAATAACCCAAAATCTAGGGTAGGGGAAGGTGAAAGTATATTGTGGTGAGGTTCTTATATTGCTCATAAAATAATCCAGTATTATTTGAAGGGAGAGTGTAATAAGTGAAATATGTATACCACTAAAGTGAGTTAAATGTGTACACCTAAGTGAAATTGTACACCTAAAGTACCATTCAACAACAGCATACATATACACACAAAACAAAGAAGGACAGCCGATGAGCCAACACCAGGGTACGATGTAATAATAAATACTACTCCATCCAAAAAGGAGGAAGGAGTGAGAAAAAGGGACCTGAAAACAGGCCAAATAGAAATAAGTATTAAGACAATCTAATTAAACTGAACAAAATTAATAACCAAAATGTAAATTGTGGCCAGGTGTGGTGGCTCACACCTGTAACCCCAGCACTTTGGGAGGCCTAGGTGGTCTGGATCATGAGGTCAGGAGTTCAAGACCAGCCTGGCCAACATGGTGAAACCCTATCTCTACTAAAAATACAAAAGTTAGTCAGGTGTGGTGGCAGGTGCCTGTAATTCCAGCTACTTGGGAGGCTGAGGCAGGAGAATTACTTGAACCCAGGAGGTGGCGGTTGCAGTAAGCCAAGATTGTGCCACTGCACTCCAGCCTGGACAACAGAGTGAGACTCCATCTCAATAAATAAATAAATAAATAAAAATAAAATAAAATATAAAACAACAAATTCACCAATTATAAGGCAGAGTTTATCAAATAGAAGAAAAATCAAGACCCAATTATATAGTGCCTGCAAGAAACCCACTATACATTCATGAAACCTATTACACATAAGTATAGAGGCAAAGATTTTGTGCCCTTAATGAGTGATACAAAAACCAACAGAACTGCAAAAAGAAATTAACAAATACACAATTGTAACTGGAGACTTCAACCCTACTTTCTCAGTGATTGACAGAAGCAGACAGAAAATCGGTAAGGATACAGAAGAACTGAATAACACTAACGATGAGCTTGACATTTACACAACACACCACCCACAACAGCAGGATACACACTCTTTTTCAGAGAATACAAATTATTTAACAAAATAAGATACGTTTTGGGCAATCAACAAGTCTCAGTGAATGTTGAAAGAACTGAAATCCTACCAAATATATTTTCTGACCATAACAGAATTAAACCAGAAATCAACAACAGAAAGATGCCAAGAAAATCACCAAACCTTTGGACACTAAACAACAAACTGCTAAGTAATCCATTAGTTCGAGAAGAAATCACATGGAAATTAGTAAATGTTTTAAGTTGAATGCAGTGAAAAGACGGCATATAAAAATGCAGCTAAGGCAACGGTTCGAGGGAAGTTGTGGCAGGAAATGCTTATGTTATAAAGAACAAAGTCTCAGATCAATAACCTCAGCTTTTTTGTTTTTGTTTTTGTTTTTTTGAGGCAGAGTTTTACTCTTGTTACCCAGGCTGGAGCGCAATGGCGCGATCTCGGCTCACCACAACCTCTGCCTCCTGGGTTCAGGCAATTCTCCTGCCTCAGCCTCCTGAGCAGCTGGGATTACAGGCACGCGCCACCATGCCCAGCTAATTTTTTGTATTTTTAGTAGAGACGGGGTTTCACCATGTTGATCAGGATGGTCTCAATCTCTTGACCTCGTGATCCACCCGCCTCGGCCTCCCAAAGTGCTGGGATTACAGGCTTGAGCCACCGCGCCCGGCCTAACCTCAGCTTTTGCCTTAAGAAACTAGAAAAATCCAAATTAAGCAGAAGAAAGGAAATGAAAAAGATAAGAACAGAAATTAGTGAAATGGAAAACATTAAAACACCAGAAAAATTAATAAAAACAAAAGCTGCTTCTTGAAGAAATCCATAAAATGACTAAACCTCTGGCCAGATTGATCAGGAGAAAAGAGAGAAAACACATATTACTAATGTCGAGCCTGAGAGTCATCATTATGGAACTCACAGACATTAAAAGGATAACAAACGAATATTCCGAACAATTTTTTGCCAACAAATTTGACAACCCAGATGAACCGGAAAATCTCTGAAGCATGCAAACCACTGAGGCTCTGTCAAGAATTAACAGATCTCTGAATAGCCACACATTTGTTAAAGAAAAAGCATTTGTAATTTAAGAATCTTTCACAAAGAAAATTCCAGACCCAGATGGCTTTTCTGGAAAATTCCACCAAAGCACTTAAGGAAGATAGATATGGTACCCATTCTACAGAAACTCTTCCCGAAGATAGAAGTGAAGAGAACTTTTCGCCTGGTTTTCTGAGGCTAACGTTACCCTGATGCCAAAACTGGAAAACAGCATCACAGGAGAAGAAAGCTGCAGACCAATATTTCTCATGAAATCGACGCACGAATTCTTAACAAAATATTTGCAAAGTGAACCCAGCAAAATATAAAGAGAATGACATTAAGTCAAAATGGGGTTTATCTCAGCAATACGAGATTGGTTTAACATTTGAAAATCAATCAGTATAATTCAGAATATTAACAGGCTAAAAAGAAAAACACATGTGATCATCTTGGTAGATACAAAACACACTTTTTTATAAACTTCGACTTCCGTTTCTAACAAAGACTCAGTAAACTCACAGCATACAGAAATCTTCTGAGCTGGGCACGGTGGCTCACACTTGTAATCCCAACACTTTGGGAGGCCAAGGTGGGTGGTCTTAAGCCCAGGGGTTCAAGACTAGCCTGGGCAACATGGCAAGACCCCATCATAATATTAAAAAAAAAAAATTTACCCTGGGTTTTTCTGAGGCAGCTGTAGTCCCAGCTACTCAGGAGGCTGAGGTGTGAGAATCACCTGAGCCCCAGAGGTCGAGGCTGCAGTGATCCGAGATCACACCGCTGCATTCCAGCCTGTGCCTCAGGGTAAGACCCCATCTCAAAGGAAAAAAAAGAAAAGAAAAAAGAAACTTTCTCAACCTGATAAAGGTCATCTAAGAGAAGTTTAACAGCTTAGTGGTACATTACGCTTAATAGTAAAGGGTCCTCAGCTTGCTTGCTAAGATAGGGAAGACACGGACGTATACTCTCACTGCTTCTGTTCAATATTGCACTGGAGGCCCCAGATACAGGGGCGCCTTGCAATAGGGCAAGAAAAACAAACGAAACGAGATGACAGTCATTCAGATGGCAACGCAGGAAATGCGAGTGTCCTTGCACCAAGATGCCACGGTAAAGGTGTGTGAAGAAGGTGTAAAGATTTCTAAGGAATTTGCAGAAAAACTGCTGGTACTAATATACAGGAGTCACAGGATTGCCAGTTACAGGGTCCGTTGACCTGTGTATACTAGCAACAAGCAATTGGTGAGGAAAGGCGCCTTAGCGCGGTAAAGACGAACCATAAGAGAAAAATCAATGAAGGGCACTTTCACAAAACTAAAGCCTTGTTTTCCTCTTTGAAAGTCACTTTTAAGAAAATCGAAAGGCAAGTAAAAGGCTGGGAGAGAATATTTATAAAACACGTCAAGTGAAATTAAGGCTGTTGAGGCAGAAAGAATTTGATCAAGCTTGCTGGAATCCAAATGTAAGGCTCAACCCGGGAAGACTCACCAGCAAAGCTGGGCACGTTCCAAAGTCTGTTACTAGTTGGAATGCTTTTGTGAGAAACGTGGCAGCGGGAGGGAGAGCTCCTTATATTAAAGTTGGCCTTTTTTTGTTTTTTTGAGACAGTCTTGCTCTGCTGCTCAGGCTGGAGCGCAAGTGGCACAATCTCAGCTTACTGCAACCTTCACCTCCCAGGCTCAAGGGGTCCTTCCACCTCAGCCTTCTGAGTAGCTGGGACTACAGGTGTGCTCTAGCACACTTAGCTAATTTTTGTATTGTTTTGTAGGCACAGGGTTTCGCCATGTTGCTCGGACTGGTCTTGAACTCCTGGGCTAAAGCCATCTGCCTGCCTTAGCTTCCCACAGAGCCAGGATTACAGTGTGAGCCGTCGTCCTTTTCCATTGGTGGGTATATTTATATGGAAGTTACAATCATTGGCTACAGGCAACAACATACAGGCTAACACGTTCCACATGTAAGACAATCAGTAAAACTTCATGATTCAGAAATAAATCAGTAAAACTCCACGATTTAGAAAAGTCAGTGTCCTCATCAGTGCCCGGAGGTTACGTATTAATCGGTAGGTCAACAGTTTGAAGGACTCACGGTAAGATTCTTTACTCGGGAACAGAATGTAAGCCCTGAATCATAAGACTTACCATGGCACTTAATTCGGAAGCCTGCCAGATGCAATCTGTAGGTTATCAAACACTTATCTGACAAAGAACTTATGTCCAGGCCGGGCGCGGTGACTCACGCCTATAATCCCAGCACTTTGGGAGGCCGAGGCGGGTGGATCACAAGAGATTGAGACCATCCTGGTCAACGAGGTGAAACCCCGTCTCTACTAAAAATACAAAAATTAGCTGGGCATGGTAGTGCACGCCTGTAATCCCAGCTACTAGGGAGACTGAGGCAGGAGAATTGCCTGAACCCAGGAGGCGGAGGTTGCAGTGAGCCAAGATCGAGCCATTGCACTCCAGCCTGG
Source organism: Callithrix jacchus (assembly GCF_049354715.1). Classification (NCBI taxonomy): domain Eukaryota; kingdom Metazoa; phylum Chordata; class Mammalia; order Primates; family Cebidae; genus Callithrix; species Callithrix jacchus. Next base: position 135,494,578 of record NC_133509.1, on the reverse strand, counting down.
GTAACAACTGCGAAACTCCATCTCAAAAAAAAAAAAAAAAGAACTTATATCCGGAATAGATGAAGAACACTTACAACTGAATCACAGTAACACAAACAACCCAATGAAGACATGGGCAGGCCGGGCACGGTGACCCACGCCTGTAATCCCAGCACTCTGAAAGGCTGAGGCTGGCAGATCACCTGAGGTCAGGAGTTTGAGACCAGCCTGGCCAATGTGGTGAAACCCCATCCCTAATAAAAATACAAAATTTAGCTGGATGTGGTGGCTGGTGCCTGTAATCCTAGCTGCTCAGGAGGCTGAGGCAGGGAGCATTGCTTGAACTTGGAAGGCAGAGGTTGCAGTGAGCTGAGATTGGCCACTGTACTCCAGCCTGGGCAACACAGTGAGACTCTGACTCAGAAAAAAAGAAAGAAAAAAGAAATGGGCAAAATATTTGAACAGAGCATTCACTACTGTAGGTTTTTAGCATCATCTGTCACTAGGAAAATTAGAATTAAAATCACAGTGAGCTGTCACTACACGCCTATTAGAATGGCTGAAATTAACAAGACAGACCATTTCGGCAAGGATGTGGAGTAACTGAGTCTCCCGTACTCTGCTGGTGGAATAGAAAACAGTGCCATCACTTTGCACAGTCTGGCAGTTTCTTAACAAGTTAGAGCTAACATCTCCCGTATAACCCAACCATTCCACTCTGAGGTATTTATCCAAGAGAAATTAAAGCAATATGTCTTCACATAAAGACTTGTACACAAATGTTCGGAGAATCTGTTTATAACAACCCCAAACTGGAAAATCCCTCACATCCATTAGTAGATGAATGGTTAATGATAGCATATTCATATGGTGGGCTGTCACTCAGCGATAAAAAGGAATGAGCTATTGATACACAGGGCGACATGAGTGAATCTCAAAACTCATGATTCAGAGGAGGAGGAGGAAGACTACCCCACCAGAAAAAGCACATACTGTAGGCTGCCACTGACACAAAAGTCCAGAAAAATGCAAACTAACCTCTAGTGACAGAAGGCAGGTCAATGATTACCCAGGAACAGGGCAGAGGGAGGGGTGGTTTACCAGGTGACACCAGGAAATATTTGGCGTTGATAGAAATATCCGTTATCTTGATGGTGGTGATGGTTTCAAGAGTGTGCATATGTCAAAGCTTATCCAGTAATGCCCTTCAGCCATGAGCAGTTTACTGTAAGTCAATTATGCCTCAATACAGCTGTAAAAAAAAAAAAAAAAACAACGAAAGAGTCTCTTTCAACGACTTCCTCCACACAATCCTGGTTGTGCCTGGCTGCAAGGGTGGCTGGGAAACGCAGCCTCTGGCTGGCCCCATTCCTCCACTAGTGGCTTACAGGGGTTCCACTGGTGAGGAAGGAGCCTGGATGGAGAGGGGGCACCTGCCCCTTCCTAGGCTCTGGGATCAGAGGGACAATGGGGGCCTGTCTGGCCTCTGCCTTCCTGTTGTGACAGCAGATCCAGTTCAAACCCCAGCCCCTGTGCCGTGGTGCACACTTACCCCCAGGTCCCGCGCTGCGACAGCTGGACCCACGGTGGTGCATAAAGGGCTCTGGGGCCATGTGAAGCTGCTCCATGGACTTTTCCTTTCTGGCCCTCACCTTCCATGTGTGGAGCCCAGAGGGAAGACACCAGCCTGGTTTGGGTGTCACCAGCACAGAGCCCAGAGCAAGGTGAACGTGGGATGGGGGCTGCTGGGAAGAGCCCTGTCATCCTGAGAAGGCCAGGAGGAGGCCAGAGATGTTGGTGAAAGAAGACTCGATCCACTGGCCTGGGCCAGGACTGCTCCTGCCTCCGGCCCCCCAGTCCTGGCTGGAGCGGGACATCCCTGTCCGCACTGTGCATTTGAGGATGGCCGCAGCTACAGTTCCACGAGCTGAGCGGCCCCTGGATCCCTTGCAGGCACTAGAAGCGGCTGGAACACAGAGGAAGAGGCAGAAATAATTTTCCTGCCCAGTGGAGTGAGGCAAATTGGTGGCCGCCTCTGCAGCCCGTTTCCAACGAGGGCAGCCTGGGGCATCCCACAGCTGAAACCCTGCCGCCACCTTGCGTCCCTTTACGAGGAGCTCTGTGCCGGGCACAGAGGATGCCCCAGCATCAGGGTCTTCCAGTTATTTGCCCCCAGGACGAAAACTGCAAATGTCTCCCGGACAAGCCTCTTGTTTGCCGCCTCATCCCCTGCTCACAGGGAAGGTTTTCTGAACAGTTATGTGAGAAGCGGACCGAGGCTGGGGTGCGCTACCAGTCCACAGATGAAGAGATAAGGAAACTGAGCTCAGAGAGGAGAATGCCTTGCCCGGGGCAGTGGTGGGCAGGCAGGGCCAGACCCCAGGTTTCCTGGGGCCCTGTCAGGAGGTCTGACCAGTGCCGTGTGGACATCTGGGGAACGTATGGGTCACCCATGCCTTGACTGGCACTGTCCTGGCTAGGAGCCCGAAGAGCAGCAGGCGTGGGCACACCCTCGAGGGGCCACCATTAGGCTGGGAGGAGTGCATGTGGAGGCATTAAAGGATGGAGTGGTGAAGACAGGTGTGTCTTTGGGGCCAAGAAATGGTGTCCTGGACAGAGATGGGGTTGCACAGACCAGCCCCTCCCCCACCACCATTCCAGGGGCCCAGGATCACAGGAGCCTCTTTTTTTCTTCCTTTTTTTTTTTTAAGAGACAGGGTCTTGCTCTGTAACCCAGGCTGGAGTACAGTGTGAAATCACGATTCACTGAAGCCTTGACCTCCCAGGCTCAAGTGATCCTCCCACCTCAGCCTCCAGGCTAATTTTTTTTAACTTTTACTTTTTGTAGAGATGGCCTCTCCCTGCGTTGCTCAGGCTGGTCTTGAACTCCCGGGCTCAAGTGATCTCCCACCTCGGCTACTCAAAGTGCTAGGATCACACAGCACCCGATGGAGCCTCTTTTCTTATGGGAATGTTGCCTCCCGTCTTGAGCAGGGACAAGGGGAAAGGAGGCTATGTGATCGTGCCTGTGGGCAGACAGGGTGGGTGGAGGGCAGCCCACAAGGGGAATGAGGGGACAGCAGAGCCTCAGCATCCGCCAAGAGGATGAGACACCAGTGAGCCCATGGAAGGCCTTGAGTGCCTGGATAGGATGCAGCAGGCAGGCAGCTGAGAACCATGGCAGGTTCTTGAGCAGGGGAGGTTCAGGGTGAAAGAGCACTGGAACAGACACAAGGCAGGTTTCAGACACAGGGGCCGGCAGGAGACCATGGGGACTCCCCAGAAGGAGGAGGGAGCTCCTCAGCTGGGAACAGGGGGTATGGGGGTCTGCCAGGCTCTGGGCACCCTCAGCTGCTATCTTTTGGGCCAGCGTCCCACCTCCACACTGCCTTGGTCTCCACCTCCAATCCACGTCACTCAGGGCAGTGCCAGGCGAGCACAGCAGGAGCACTCCAGGCAGCCCAGCGTGCGGCCATCCCTGACCTCAGGTACTCAGGTCACCTGTCCACCTTGGCCTCCCACAGCGCTGGGATTACAGGCATGAGCCACCATGTCCGGCCGATCCATCCATTCTTTGGCACATTTAACCACAGTACCCAATGTGGTGCCACTTCCTGCCCTGCCTCCCACCACAGTAGAGGACCACACACCCCAGGGTAAGAACGCAGTAAGAGACACACAGAAAACAAAACAGGGCAACAGGATTGAGCCGTGGGGGTGGTGATGTCAAACAGAGTGGTCCTTAGAGGTATGAATGAGGGCAGGGGCCTGGGGAGAGTGTCCGCCACAGCCCTAGACTGTCATCTCCCAGTCCTGCCATTTTCATCCCTTCTTCCCACCCCCAGCTGAAACCTCACCTCCTCCAGGAAGCCTGCCTGATGTCCCAGGCCCTGCTGCTCTGACTGTAGCTTCCCTATCTGCAAAAGGGGGCTGGTACTTCTTCCCCCCCAGGGGCATTACAGGGATGATCCCTGACCCACAGCCAATGCCTGCTTCCTCTCCTCCCTTCCAGCTTGAGGGGCTGGAGTGGGAAGGCTGAAAGAGAGGGCAGGGAGGGTGGGGACAGGAGGTGGGTGCGGCATGGGGGAGGGGCTCTCCTGGGGCCTTCCCAGGCAGGCCCGAGCTGAAGCCTGCAAGCTGCTGGAGCTGAAGCAGGAGCCGCCCCCACCCCGCCCGCCCCTCCCCCGCCTCCCCAGCCATCTGTGGCGTTGGCAGCAGCAGTGCCAGGGCGGGCGGTGAACATTCTGGCACCATCTGAGCAGGACCAGCCTCTGGGGAAGCGCCGCAGCCCAGAAGGAGGCAATGCGGGCAAAGCCCCCCCTGCACCCCAGGTTCCACATCCCCCAGTGGTGTTTGTGCCCTGAGGGACTGGGGAGGGAAGGGACACTGGAGCTGGCAGGCTGGGCCCCCACTGCCTCTCACGGGCTGCCTCCACTGCTGTGTGCTGCCTGAACAGTGTCAGAACCTGAGAGGCCAGAGTGGAGGTCAGGGAGCTTGTCCCTACTCCTGCTGGGGAACCTGAGGCCCCCTGAGCAAAGAGACCAATCCCATGGTGCACACCAGTGACGGTTTGCACTCAAATGACCGGGAGATCCCCACCCTGAGCTGCTGCCTCCCATTTTGTCTTGACTGTGGCTGCACCTGCAGGCACTCCCTCTGTCCATTGTTACCCAATCATGTCCCTGGGGCCTGAGAAGGAGCACAGACAGGATTTTGCTTGGCACTACACAGCTCCAGTCAGCTGCGGGTTCTTCTTCTTGCCTCCTTTTTTTCTGGGTTTTCTCTCTTTCCCTGCTCTCAGTGCCTTTTCTCAGCACTGACACTGCCTGAAGGGAGCAACCTACTCCCCAATGAGAGCACGTGGAAACTGCAAAGCATACAGCACACAGCATACAAGGATGGCGGTGACGGCAGCGCAGCAGTGGGCACTTAATGCCCTGAACTGTACACTTTAAAAGTGGTTAAAATGGTAAATTGTATGTTTTGCATGTTTTTTCCACAATTATAAAATATATATACAAAGTACTCATTGGCAACATCTTCTAATCTGCCATGTATTTGGAAATGATATAAGCATGTGTGAACCATGAGCCCATAGGTCCCGAAGGAGGACAGGAGCGAAGCACACAGGCTTTGTGAGCTGTTTCCACCATGCAAGACCCTCCCTGGCTGCCAGTGCTCCTCCCCGGGTTCCCACGCTGGCAGCTGCTGGGCTGGCTGGGATGGAAGACCCTCATGCAGCTGGCACCCTCAGGAATGCCCCTTGCCTGCTTCTAAGGAGGCTCCAGCCTGACTTGGGCCTGAGATGCCTTTGGGAGGAGAGAGCACCTTTTCCAGGGCAGGACTGGGCCAGCCTGGCTCTACCTGGGCAGGTCGGCGGGATGCTTTAGACTGGGAGGAGAGGCGGGGGCACGCTGGTCCTCCTGAAGCCACCTTCCCTTCCTGAGAGCTCCCTGGGGAGAAGGCAAGCCCTGGAAGCCACCGACTGGGGGCCGGGGCAGGGCAGGGGCGGGGAAAGGGATAGCTTGGCCAGGCGGCACCCTTGGGAGCCAGGGTTTCCTTATCTGTAAATTGTAACTCTGAGAGGGCAGGAACTGGGTTTCCCTCGCTGCTGTACCCGCCTGGGGTCTACAGTAGCGCTGGTTGGTACACAGCAGGCGTCTAATAAATGTTGAAGGATTGAATAGACGGACGATGAAAAGGTTGGGCAGGTGGTTACTGACAGCCTCTGGGCTTCAGGGGCCCGTTCACTGCCTCACTCACCGTGGTGCCCATGCATTAGTTCCCTCATTTATTCATTCCTCCGCACGCTCTACAGCACTCATTCATTCATGCACTCTGCCATTCATGCACGCGCAAGTTCATTCATTCCCTGCCCCGCCACCGTTCCTCGCCCGGCCCCCGCGCACGCTGCACCCCCGCACCCCTGTCCGGCCCCGCGCCCACCACGTGCGTCCCGGCCCGGCGCTGCGGGGGGGAAGCGCGGGCTCAGCCGCGGCTGCGCGGGGCCGGGTCTGGCTGGGAGCCGGGCTGGGGGCGGGGGGCGGGCGCTCCCAGCGGGAAGCCGGGCGGGGTGGGGGAGCCCCGGCCGCGCCGGCTCCCGGCGCGCTTCGCCTCGGAGGGGAGGGGAGGGGAGGGGAGGGGGCGGCGGCGGCGGCGGCGGGACCGGAGCGCGGCGGCTGCGGCGAGGGCCGCGGCTACCCCGGGACCATGTGGACAGGCGGTCGCCGGCCCGGCCGGCTGCGCCGAGCGGTGAGTACCTGCGGGCCGGGAGGGCAGGGCACGGGCGCGGGCGCGGAGGCGGGGCGGGCGCCACCCACGCCTGGGGCGGTCCCTGCTCGGCGCGGGAGGTGGCCGCGCCCCCGCCATGGCGGCTTTACTGGCCCGGGAGGAGCCGGGCGGGTCCCCTAGGGAGGGGGTACCCTCTGGTGGGGCGGGGATGCCTGGCCTCTGCGCGCCGCCGGGAGCGCCCGGGTCCAATCGCGGGGTCCTTGCGCCCCCACACGCGCGCCCCTTCATCGGGAGGAAGGGAGGGACGGGGACCCAGGGCGCGGCCGGAGGACAGGGGACCCGGCACTGTCCGGGATGGGTGGCGAGGGTACGGGCAGGCCCGGTCCCGCCTGCGTCAGGGGGCAGGGCCAGCCCCAGCTCGGGAGGCCGGAGAAAGGCCCGGCAGCCGGAAGGAGGCTGGACCCAGGGCCGCCTCCTTGAGCATTTGCAGCGCGTGGGCGCGCACGAGCCTCGGACACCGCCGTCCCATTCAGTACCTCGCGGCAGGTACTGTCATCCTGCCCATTTACAGGCGAGGAAACAGGCCAGGGCCTCGCCTAGGGCGGCCCAGCCGGCGCGCTCACGCTCCCTGAGCCCCAGCACGTTGGATGGGAATTTCTGCCCCAGCGTTTCCGCTTCCTGCTTGGTTTGGAGGTGTTTCCTTCCTCGTCTGTGCCCCACCCATCCCCAGTGTGGTTTCTTCAGGGCAGGAACAGCGTGGGCGACGCGCTGGAGTCTCCTGAGCCGGCAGAATGGGAGCAGAGTGGGCACCCGCGAGCGGGGCCGGATGGGTGCGGAGCACTGCACTTGCAGAGTGCGCATGGCCGAGGGCGGCCGCCAATGCAGCCTGGGGGTCCAGCCCTGGGGGCATGGGGTGGGCGGGGTCTCCATGGCCAGGCTCCGTCTGAGGCCCCAGTGTCCTGGCTCTCTGGAGGCCATGGACAGTTCCTCTGCCTTCTCTGGGCCCCAGTTCCTCTGCCTGCCAGGAACAGCAGAGACCCCCACTACTCCTAGGGCCAGGCTCCCACCAGTAATGTGGGCGAAAGCCCCTAACGAGCTGCGGTGTGTAGCCCTGCCAGGCTGGTCTTGGTCCTGCCAGCTGGGGCAACTGGCCGTTGGGGGTGGCTCTGCCTGGTATCTGTGACACGCAGGGCGGGGAGGCGGCGGCAAGGGCCTTGGCAGCATCCTGCAAACCCTTAATTTTCGCGACTCTCACTATAATCAGGGCGGCTTGGAAAAGCAAGCATGGTGGCAGATGCGGCTCTGCCGGGGCGCAGCATGCGGGCCCGGGGCGATGGGCGGCTGCGCTGCCGCGGAGGGCCCTACCCAGCTTTTGTCTCATATTTATAGATTCCTAGGCTCGGCGTTCTGCTTGCCGTCAAAACCTGGAGCTGTTAGCACCTGGGAGCTGAGTGGGGAGGGGAGGGCTCCCTGGAACCTCCTCCTGGAGGACGAGATTTCCTTGGGCTGGGGTGGGGTGGAGGACATCTGTCAGAGCCCAGGGCCAGGGAGAGGAAGTGAGTCGGAAGCATTCTGGATGATCTTCCATCCACTCTCCCAAGACTTGGGCACAGGGTCTGGCCCACATAGCTGCCATTTATGGAACGCCTGCTATGTGCTGGGCCCTGGATCAGCATTGCCACGCATCATCTCCACGGCAACACTTTGAAGGCGCTTCCCTACTCCTGTAGGAGCTTCCTGGTGTTGAAGAGCGAATGGATGGATAGTTGGATGGATGGATGGTTGGATGGATGGATGGGAATGGCCACAGCCCATGAGTCCATGGCTATTGGAGACAGTCTGCAAATCATTTCCCAGGGTCCCAGGAGGTGGGGCCCAAGGACTGCGAAGTTGCTGAACAGATGAGGGGGTAAAGGCATGTTACAGGAGCCTGGCCCAAGGCCTGAAGGTGACGGGGAGAGTGTAGAGGGTTTAAGTCTCAAGACTTAGAGAGGCTGTGTCCTGCTGACGTGTGGTGGCCAAGGGCAAGGCCGTGGGGGAGGGGAGGCGGGACTTCTCTCCTCAAGGGAGGTAAGGATCCCCAGGAAAGATCAGAGGGTGACCCTGGGACATGCCATGTTGGTCTGGAATCACCCTGCAGGGTTCTCCCCTGGCTCCCCCTCCTGTTGCAGAGCTGGTCCCTAGCCTGGTGGAGAGGCCTAGATGGAGGACTGCAGCCCTGGGTTCTAGTTCCTCCTCTGCTGATGACTCACTGTCTCCTCTCTAGGGCTCTGTATCAGAAGCTTCTCTGTTTCAGAAGCTCGGTATCAGCAAGGCCCATTACGGTCAAGGGAGTGACTTCTGTGGCCTGAGAGCAGGTACCAGATTGTAGCCTGTGGTGGGAGAAGCTGGCCAGAGGTTTCTCTATTGCTTTAATCATTATAGGAATGAATGAATGAGTGGATGAATTCTACACTCACCTAACATGCTCTCCCTAAGCACCCACTCTTCACTGCTCATAGGGGTCACTTAGGTGAATCTGCCACTGACCTTCCCCTCCATGAGTCCACAGTCTGCTGGGAGAAATGGACCCTGGCCAGTGCCGCAGGAGTCAGGAGCTGCTGGGGTCTTCTCTGCAGAAGTGGCCCCTGCCTCAGTAGGCCATAAGTCTGGAGGACAATACAGCAGCCTCTGGGGTCTGCCTGGGGAGGACCAGCCAGGGCCCAGCTCTGAGCCAAGCAGGAGAATTGCAGTCACTAGTTGAATCAGCAAGACCTGAACCCAAGTCAGGTGTGAAGATGGGTCAGGCTTGGGCTTTGCCTGGGGAAGGCAGACATGGAAACCGGGTCATCCCACAGCGAGTGCATGCTGGGCTTAAGAGGCACGCTGAAGGGGACGTTGGGCGGATAATGCTGGATGGAAGGGAAGCACTAGAGGACAGAGCAGTGGATGGATGGGTATAAACCTAGAGGGATAGGCCAGGCATGGTGGCTCCCACCTGTAATCCCAGCACTTTGGAAGGCCGAGGTGAGCGGATCACCTGAGTTCAGAAGTCTGAGACTAGCCTGACCAATATGGTGAAACCACTTCTCTACGAAAAATACAAAACACATTAGCTGGGCGTGGTGCCGTGCACCTGCAGTCCCAGCTACTTGGGAGGGTGAGACAGGAGAATTGCTTGAACCCAGGAGGCAGAGATGAGGTGGCAGTGACCCGAGATCATGCCACTGCACTCTGGCCCCTGGGCGACAGAGTAAGACTCCGTCTCAAAAAAAAAAAAAAAAAAAAAGCTAGAGGAATAGATGGATATGAGGAGAGGCTGATGACCGATGGATGTAAGTAGCAAGATAGTGATGGATGGGTGGACGGATGGAAAAGTTGATGTGGATAAAGGACTGGATTTATAGACAAAATATCAATGGATGTTTGATACATGGGTGGAGGGAGGGAGACTTCTGATACACAAGACAAGATTGATAGATGAATGGATGGAAGGATCTTTGGATGGATGGATGGATGGATGGATGGATGAAGGGATGGATACAGGCAGTGCCGGGATGCTGGGATGGGTGGGTAACGGGATGGATACATAACTGGATGCAGGCAGTGCTGGGATGCTGGGATGGGTGGGTAACGGGATGGATACATAACTGGATGCAGGCAGTGCTGGGATGCTGGGATGGGTGGGTGAATACTTGAGTACATGTCTGTAAATGGTGGATGGAGAAATAAATGAACACTGGAAGAGTACATGCATAGGTGATGAGTGTGTATTGATGGATGCCTGGATGGCGGCCTGGGAAGGCGGATCAGTGCACAAATGGATACAAATCAATGGATAGTTGCATGGGTAGGAGACACAGTAACAGAAGTATGGACAGACACAGGGAGAGATGGGCAGGTGGACGGGCAGAGACAGGAGTGAGAGGGCCAGTGGACAGGCGAGTCCCTGTCATTGGGCGAGGGACTCAGAAATAGAGGGATGTGTTGGTGTGCGGATGGCACCTGTAAATGGGTCACGGGTGGATGGTGGAGGATGATCCCAGGTACCGGTGTCTTGCTCACAGATCCCACATCCCTCTGCTTCAGAGACAGTATACTAGGCGGGCCACAGGGCCAGGAGGGGGCTGATCAGACACAGAGACCTAACCCTACCTTGAGTGTTCAGTGGGAGAAAAGCCAGTCCAAACTAACAGCCTCACAGCCATTTGGCCTTTCCAGTCCCACGCTGCCCTGGAAGACATGCTCAGGAAATGAGGGAGCAGCAGTGAGGCCCCTTCTAACAGTCGGCGGCCAGCCGGGGTCCCGCAGCGGCGTCCTTGCCCAAGGGGGCTCCCTGGAAGGTCCGGATATGAGTGAATGTGTACATGTCCTATCTGAGGAAGGGGAGCTGGTGCAGAATTCCTGTGCTGACAGCACAGCCTGTGCATGGTGCAGGGGAAGGTGAGACCATGGCTGCCCCTCGGGACTCTCAGGCCAGCGTGGAAAACCCACTGGACAGCGGGGCAGATAGGAGCACACGTGTGCAGATTTCCAGAGCCTGAGTGTCCTCATCTGCAAAAGGGGCAAAATAATACAAACGTCTGTGCTGGGACAAGGAGAGGGTTAGTGAAGGTGACTGCACCCCAAATGGCCTACACTGCAGCCCCTGGCACCATGGGGGTTACCTGAGGCCCCTCGGAGCCCAGTTTCCTCCTCTGTGAAGCAGGCCTGCGGTAAGAATGACGCCAGCTGATGCCCGGCGTGCCTGCTCACACGGCAGGGTCCTCCTGAGCTCCTGTGGCCTGGTCTTCCTGCTCCAGTCCCAGCAGGCAGTGGGCAGCCTTGTGCCCCTTCTCTCGGAGCTGGCAGGGGCCGGCTTTCCAACCACGGGGGCAGTGTGTGCCAGGCAGCAGGAGGGGCTTGGGCGTCCTAGAGAGGAAGCAGGGGTGAATGCCTGACCTTTGGGGTTCCGTCCTGTGCCTGCCATGCCCAAACCATGTGACCTCCAAGGAGTCACTGCACCTTTCTGGGACTCTGCTCCTTTTAGCAGAAAATAGAGCCTCTGGCCGTCCTGCCGGACAGGGGCAGGTAGGGATTTGGGTGATGACACATGCCCAGCACGGAGCTTGGCACATGGGAGGGGCTTGGGAAGCAGGATTGAGTGAGATGAGTCAAGAGGCAGGGGCTGCAGTGCCAGGAGCCAGAAGCGCCTTCAGGAGGGGCCATCAGGCTGCTGGTAAGTGAGCAGGCCCAAGCCACGAGTCCTCAGCAGCTGGCAGCATCCTCAGAGCCCAGGGCCCAGGCACCTGAGAGCCAGCAGGTTGTTAAGACACTGGAAACTTGTCTGATGCGGCCTAAACTCTGGAAGCAGCTCAGAGGACTGATTGGCCAGGGCCCCCAGCGCACTCCTGTGACCACGCACGCTAGTGAAATGGACAGATTAGAGCCCCGGTGCTAATGAGTCCTGGAGTTCCTCACTGAAGCCACTTCTCAGCATGGCTGTGGGCTGAGTACTACCTCATGCCCACCTGACAGATGAGGAGGGGATGTGGCTGCCCACGGGCCTGTGGAGTGTCGAGAAGGGATTTGAACTTGGATCTGCCAGCCTCCAAGTCTCTTTCCCGCAGGCGATAGGGCAGGAGCTGGACGGCTGCTGCTGGGGAAGGGCTGTCTAGGCATAGAGGGGTGATTTGTCAGGGACTGCCGGGTGGGAGGAGGACACCATGGCCTCCCAAGAGCCTGAGACCCCTCCCCTGTATTCCCATCCTGTGTCCAGTCAGAGTAGGCCCACACCAGGCTGGGGATGTTTGTGAACTAACATCCTGAACCGGCTATGCCATTCATTCAGTCAGTCATTCAAGAACTACATATTGAGCACCTACTATGTGCCAGGCCCTATGCAGAGAGCTGGGATAGAGTGGAACTTACATTCTAGTGGGGGAGACACACATAGATAATAAGTAATTGCAAACACATTCGTAACAGTTGGGGCCAGGGCTGAAAGGGGCTGTCACAGGGGTACTTGATTTAATCCGAGGGGCAGAGGGGGACAGGCTGTGAAAATGAGACCCTGAAGGTTAGCTGGGAATTAGATGATGGGAAGGAAGGGAAGGGAGAGAGTGACAGTGTTTCTGGCAGAGGGAAAGCAAGTGCAAAGGCCCTGAGGTCAGGTAGTGCTTAGCACGTTCGGGAACCCGAGAGACGTTCCTTGGCAGTGGGGAGCACGGGGTGGGAGGGTCGCAGGAAGAGAAGACACCAGCAACTGCCAGGGCCTTGCAGTGTGTATGAAGGTGTGACATTGTCTAGTTTCCTGGCCTATGGTCTTATTTATTTTTTATTTATGTATGAATTTTTTTTTTTTTTTGAGACAGTGTCTTGCCCTGTTGGCCAGGCTGGAATACAGTGGTGCCATCTCGGCTCACTGCAACCTCTGCCTCCAGGGTTCAAGTGATTCTTCTGCTTCAGCCTCCCAAGGAGCTAGGACCACAGGCAGGTGCCACCACACCCTGCTAATTTTTGTATTTTTAGTAGAGACGGGGCTTCATCATGTTGATCAGGCTAGTCTCAAACTGCTGACCTCAGGTGATCTGTCCTCAAGTTGCTGGGATTATAGGCGTGAACCACCATGCCCAGCCTGGTCTACGGTTTTAAAAGGTCCTACTGGCCGTGTTTGTGGGATGCGATGGGCTGGATTAGCATGGAGTCAGGAGCCGCAGGGAGGGATGATCACAGGTATCCATGGTGGCATCTGGTACCAGCAAAGTGATGGTGAGAACGCGGGGACGTACCCAGGCCTGAGAAAGACTGAACCGCCAGGGGTTGGTGGTCAGGGGTGGGGACAGGGAAGAGGGGAGGAAAGAGTCGAAGCAGCCCCCCTTCCTGTCTTGGGTGGCTGAGGCCATGGTAAGGTCATGCACTTGTTTTGCAGACTCTGGTGCCTTGGGCATCCAGAGAGGTGTCCGGCTGAGCCCGGAAAAGCAGGGGTCCCCTGCACCTGAGGGAGGCATCCAGACAGGGCCAGGTGTGCAGCCATGACATGCACATGCCCTGGTCTGGCCTCAGCCTCGCTCCAAGCAGCTCCAGAGGCCATGCTGGGGATGGTGGTAATGCCCTCCAGCTGACCAGCCAAGGGGCTGCCACTTGCCACCCCTAGCGAGGCTTCCTTTCACTCTAGTGCCCACAAAGCTGCTCCTAGGAAGGATCTCTGCAGAGGGCACACTGGGCATGCGTTTTTCCCTTCACACAGAGAATGGAGGGTCCAGGCCTGGTTCTGGCCCTTCTCTGAGTTTATCTGCCCCACCCCACTCCCACAGTCCAGGCTTCCCTGTGCCAACTCTTGTTCACAGCGTTGGCACCTGCTTTTTCTCATGCTGTCTACTGTGTATCACTGGAGGATTCCACATAGCTGCTACCAACAGAGATGAAATAACCCTAGCTTAAAGAAGGCAAGGGGTTATTTTTCTTTCAAGTTAAAGAAGTACCAGGGGCAAGCCAGGAGCAGTGGCTCATGCCTGGAATCCCAGCACTTTGGGAGGCTGAGGGTGTGCAGATCACCTGAGGTCAGGGTTTCGAGACTAGCCTGACCAACATGGTGAAACCCTGTCTCTACTACAAATACAAAAATTAGTTGGGCAAGGTGGCACGCGCCTGTAGTTTCAGCTACTTTGGAGGCTGAGGCAGGAGAATCACTTGAACCTGGGAGGCAGAAGTTGCAGTGAGCCATGATCATGCCACTACACTCCAGCCTAGGCAACAAGAGGGAAATCTGTCTCAAAAAAAAAAAAGGAGGTACCAGAGACAAATGATGCAGGGCTGGTGTGATGATTCAGTGGTCATCAGAGATCGGGATTCCTTTTGTCCTTCTGCTCCTCCATCTTTTATGTATGGCTTCTGCCACAAGTTTTTCTCATGGTGCAAAATGGCTGCCATAGCTCCAGCTGTCACTTCCATGTTCTAGAGAGGAAGCAGGAGGATAGGGAGCTGAAAAAGGACACAGGCCGGCTGTCTGGTCTCTTTTGCAGAGCTCTGCCACAAGTCACACCCAACTTCTGTTTATAGTTCATTGGCCACCCGATGGCCTGGCTGTATATGAACCTGGGAAAGGTGGTCTTTTAGCTGACTATCCTGTATCCCACAAGAAAACAAAGGCTCTGTAATAAGGATGCATGGGAGGACAGTGGGCCGCCCATGGTCTCTGCCACCCGCTTCTGTTTGGTAGTTTGCAGTTCCTGGTTGCCCTGCTTTGGGCCCAGCGCTCACACTGTCATGGTGGCCATCGTGGCCATCCATCCACTGCCTGCACTCTGTGCCCCGCACCCTGCACCACACCTGGCAGAAGAGATGTGACAGCAGGAGAGGGGAGGCCCAGCCCAGGGCCCTGTGCACCACGGGAGCTCACTCAGGGCAGGCTGACTCCCCAGGCAGAACCCAGGACACGACCTTCCCCTCTCTAGCACTTTCCAAGCCCTGGAGCTCAGCTCCCATTTAGTGATAATCAATTTGGGGTGGGAGCCATGAGGCCCTGCCACTGGATCAATGGGCATGCGGGCAACTGGTTGGTTGCCCTGGCCTGTGAGGACGGGAGGCACAGTCCCCAAGAGGGCACAGGGATCCCGGTCCCACGGGAGGAGAGGAGTGGGTCACGGCTTCCTTGGGGAGCACGGACCTTGGACTGACTCAGAAGGATGCTCTCGGGGGCCAGCTCCCAGGCCCGGGGCCCCAACCCTGCCTGTCCCAGGCAGGACGGCTATGGCTCCCTCCTGGAGCCCAGGGCAGAGGCTCCCATCAAGGAAGTGCACAGACAGGACTTTCGAAGCCACACGCCAAGCTCCAGGCCGGGTCGGAACCCCGAGGGCAAAGCATCTCACCCCAGCTGGGCAGCTCGGCCCAGCCAGGAGACGGTCCGGGTGTCACCCGCCCGACCGTCCTCCCCGGAGTCCCTGAACACAGGCAGCAGGGCTCTCACAGGCTCCCTCGCACGCCTGGGCCGCCGGCGGGAGGCCAGACTGCCCTTCTCCAGGTTCCTGGATGAGGTCACTGTGCGGGTTCTGGACCCTGGGACCCTGGACGCCTTCAGGGTGCCCAGAGGCCGCAGCCCAGAGCCCTCTGCAGTCGATGGAGGCCCAGGCCTGGCCCAGGAGGCCCTTGAAGGAGCAGTAGCCCCAGGGGAGAAGGACCCAGCCCTGAGCCCCCAGCTTTCTTTGGAGGCAGCCGCTGAGGCTACAGGCAGAGTCGGGCCAGGCCAGGCTGTGGAAACCAGAGGGCCTTGCTTGGGCAGTGGCAAGCATGGAGGCCGAGCTGCCTCCCCTTGGAGGCCTCCAGGTCGGGTGAGTCTCAACCCCAGAGGTCTCTTCCCTCCCCACATGCTCTTTCCCCACAGGTCCTGGCTGACCTGCTCTGAGTTCCCTCCTCACACCCTTTTATAATATCTGTTACAGGAAAGACATTAAGCGCCAAAGGAATGAATCTCTAAGGTGAAAGTTCTGGCTTTGGGGCAGGCAGGCTGTTTCTGTCTAGGATGCACGAGTGAGCAGTAGTGACGGCAGTAGGAATGATCCCTTCCCGCCGCGGCAGAGCCTTGGTGGTTCACCTCGGGCTTTCCTGTGGCTGTCCTTTTACATGTTTGAACCTGAGACCGCCCCACAAGAGGCAGGCTGTCCCACAGGCTGTCGGGCAGGTCGGGGAGCCTTCATAGATGCCCCCATCATATAGAGTTGGAAATTGAGGTTGTGAGGGGCTACCACTTGCCCCGGGTGACACAGGGAGTCCGGGCTTGGGCTGAGAGCTCGTTCTTCGCACCCCATCCACACGCGCACTCTGGCGTCAGGCGGACGGGCAGGCGGACGGGCAAAGATGTAGTGAGATTTCCTTGGCTGTGCCGGAGACAGAGCTGTGCAGAGTTGAGCAGGGGGACCTCACCCAGGGGCTGGCACTCATACCTTGGTGCTAACCTTCCATGTCCTGCACCATCTGTGTCCCCTGGGCCAGGGAGGGTCCTCCTGGGCTGCCCGGGACATGGCTGGTGCCCCAGATCTACCTTCTCCCGGCACAGGACGGAGGTGGAGGCCATGGGCTGGTTTTGTATGATGCCAACCCATAGCCTCCCAGGAAGCTTTTCCTGCCGGGAGAGGGTCTGTTCTGAAGACAAATCCCGGTGAGCGGGCGGCGGATACTCGCTGAGCATTGACTTGTGTTCTCTGCTTCTGACCCCAGCCTGGGCACAACCCCGGGAGAATGGTGACATTGTCATGTCCCCAGTGCATGGAGAAGGGAGGCAGAGGAGCTGGGTTGGATCCAGGCAGTTTGCCCTCCACCTCTGTGCATGCTGCTGGCCCTCAGGTGGCCTTCTCTGACCAGGGATGGCCAGCCACAGTCCAGTTGGTGGGACGTTCTGGTGATTTGAAGCCTTGCCAGCCCTTTCCCTGTAGGGCTGCGTGGCCAGCTGGGG
The DNA here is from genome assembly GCF_049354715.1 of Callithrix jacchus. NCBI lineage: Eukaryota > Metazoa > Chordata > Mammalia > Primates > Cebidae > Callithrix > Callithrix jacchus. Next base: position 135,477,960 of record NC_133509.1, on the reverse strand, counting down.
CAGGGCGGCTCTGGGAAGTGCATCTCAAGGGTCAGTGGTTTTCTGTGAGACTCTGGACAGGTCAACCATCCTCATTGTGCCTCAAGTTTCCCCAGCAGTGAAAGTCAGTCATTACCACAGGCACCTAAGCATTGTGTCCCCGCCTGCTCCTTCAGAGGGTGCTGAGCTGGGAGCCCCGCTTCTCTGCTGCTCTGGGCTCCACTTACCACGCAGAAGACTCTGCCCTGGGGACTGCTGGGCCCCAGGGGAGTCCTGGCGCCACCCAGGCCCCAGAGAATTCCACAGGGCTCCTCGAACATATCTCTTGGGACCACCGAGCTGCACAGGGCCTCGGGGCGTGTTGGGACCCAACAGTGTGTTCAGGGCGAGGCTGCACCCTGGGGCCTGGCCAGGTGGCCCTACCTTGGAGCCCAGCTTGATTCCTTGGAGTGGGAGGTGGGCAGCAGCTCTGGCAGGAGGGGCTGGATCATGCCTAGCCTTGGAGTCCCCTGTCTCCAGGCCAAACTCCTGCTGCCCCCCACCTTCCCCCACCAGCCCCCACAGGATCGTATCTCATGGTGGGCACCAACTCTGAGCCCCACAGCTCCAACCTCAAATCAAGCACAGCAAGGCTGTGGCAGTGACTCTAGGGTCAGGCTCACTCTATGGACCAGGCACTGAGGGGCCAGCAGAGGCCTGGTTGTGCCCTGGCTCAAGTCACACTCCCCCAGTGTCTCCATGGGGACATTAGAGATACCTGGGGAAGGACCCTGGCACAAGGTAGAGATTCGGCCCCTGGGATGATGGTGGTGATAAAGATGGTGATGCCAGCCCTCCACAGGAGTTGTCTGTCGATCTGATACCCACTGTGTGCCTCTACCTCCTCCTCCCTCCCCGGCCTGGACAAGCCTGTGTCCCCCAGAATGCTTTCTGGAGAGGGTAGCCCCCGGCTGCCAGTTGCCCACTCACAAGCCCTTTCTTGAGAGACAATGCCTGGGGCTCCGATGTGAACCATTTCTGGGAGGAAGCTGCCACCCAGGAGGGCCCTGGGTTTCAGGTCTGTCCTGTGCTGTCCTGCCTGGCTACGTGGCCATAGGTGGGTCCCTGGTCCTCCTCTTCATTGCTCAGCAAATAAGAGGTTACTCTAGAAGGTCTCTGGGACCTCCAGTTATCACAGACTTGGGACTGAGCCTCAATTATACTATAGTGTGAATGACTCAATCCAGTCTTTATCTGAGAACAAAAGTCAAGAAGGAGCAGGAGGCACAGGGGCCAGGGGCATGGCCCTGGGTGGGGTCGTGACAGTCCCCCCAATGCCAGTCTCCAAGGCTGCAGTTGGATCCTGTCCGAGAGGCTTTCCAGCTGAGTGACCTTGAATAAGTCACTCTGCCCCCCCTCCCCTGGCGTCAGCCTCCGGATGATAAGGAAAGCTCAGATGTGGTTGGTGCCTCTCATGAATGAGGGACCCCCAAGGTGCCCGGAGAGGGGCAGCTGCTCCCCAGCCCCTGAGCGTTGCCGTGTGGGCTGACATTGCCAGATCTTCCAAAATCTTCAGGAGAAGCCAAAAATACGAGTTTTAAAATGTAAACTCTCCCAATTTTTAAGTGTTGGCTCAAATGTTTAAAAAAAAAAAAAAAAAATCCTTGTGCAGGCCAAATACAACATGCTGGTGGCCAGATTTAGCTCCAGGAGGCCAGTTCGCAGTCACCAGCCTAGCCCAGCGGCAGCACTGAGGCACAGCTGGGAAAAGCGAGGCCTTGTGTGAAGTCACATGGAACCTAGACAAGACCTGGGGCTCAGGTCACAGGCGGGACAGGGTCACCTCTACAGCCGAGGCCAGGTGCCCCGGGTTCCCCAAGGGAAGGACATTCTTGGCCCATCTGGGGACAGTCCCAAGCCAGGGCCTGGGTTCAGATCCTCAACCTGCTGAGTGACCTTGGGCACGCGCTCTCTGCTCTCCCATCGATCGGATACGGCCAGGAGTGAACACCGCTCCTTTGGTGCCGCAGCGGATGCTCTGGGGACACCCACTGAGCACCCAGCACTGGCAAGGCCCTTGGGGGTGTCCTTGTCCTACCTGTGGGTCAGCCCATACACTGATGACCCCACTCTCCTCCTTCAGACAGCCCCCGAATGACCACCCTGCCCCCACTGCACTCTCCTCCCACCTCCCACTCACCTCTTCCCAGTCTCCCTGGCCGATCCTGCTCGCCTCCTAACCCCTGACAGTGGCAGAGTCCCCAGTCCTGTCCCAGCCCCTGTCCCCTTCCACCACGGCTGTGCCGGCGGCCTCCCCAGTGCTGCAGCTGTGTCCCCTCTGATCTGACCACTCCCAGGCTCACATCTCCTGGAGCCTCCCCTGAACTCCAAGCCCATTTCCTAGCCCTTGGTGTCTCCCTGGGGGTGGCCAAGGGACACCTCTGGACCTGAGTTCTCCATGTGCCCCTGCCTGCCTCCAGCCACTCGCATCACAATGCTTCTGTCACCTCGGGGCTTCTCTTCCTTCCACATCTGCTTCTAGACTGTCTGGGAATCCGAGAATCCCTCCCACCTCCACCCTGGGCTGTGGGCCTGGCTGGATGCCCTGGGCCTGCACTTGCCCCTCTCTGCACTGCAGTGCGAAGGACATACCTCCTTCCAGGGGTTCCCATCCTCTCCCGGCAGAAGTCAAGGTCCTGATGAGGACCCACGGGGCCGCACTCCAGCTGCTCCTTTCCACTGGTGACTGTGATGCTTCCCAGACTCAGCAGGCACAGCCCCAAGGCTGCTCCTCCAGCGGCCCTGCAGGACTCACCCGCTCCTCCTCCAGCAGCCCCCCACTCACCTGCCCCTCCTCCAGCAGCCCCCCACTCACCTGCCCCTCCTCCAGCAACCCCCCACTCACCCCCAACTCACCAGCCCCCCTCACCTGTCCCTCCTCCAGCAGCCCCCCACTCACCTGCCCCTCCTCCAGCAACCCCCCACTCACCCACTCCTCCAGCAGCCCCCCACTCACCTGCCCCTCCTCCAGCAACCCCCCACTCACCCCCTCCTCCAGCAGCCCCCCACTCACCCCCCACTCACCAGCCCCCCTCACCTGTCCCTCCTCCAGCAGCCCCCCACTCACCTGCCCCTCCTCCAGCAGCCCCCCACTCACCCCCTCCTTCAGCAGCCCCCCACTCAACCCCTCCTCCAGCAGCCCCCCACTCACCTGCCCCTCCTCCAGCAACCCCCCACTCACCCCCTCCTCCAGCAGTCCCCACTCACCTGCCCCTCCTTCAGCAACCCCCCCACTCACCCCCTCCTCCAGCAACCCCCCACTCACCAGCCCCCCTCACCTGTCCCTCCTCCAGCAGCCCCCCACTCACCTGCCCCTCCTCCAGCAACCCCCCACTCACCCTCCTCCAGCAACCCCACACTCACTCCGCACTCACCACCCACCCTCACCTGCCCCTCCTCCAGCAACCCCCCACTCACCCCCCCTCCAGCAACCCCCCACTCACCCCCCACTCACCAGCCCCCCTCACCTGCCCCTCCTCCAGCAACCCCCCACTCACCCCCCCACTCACCAGCCCCCCTCACCTGTCCCTCCTCCAGCAACCCCCCACTCACCTGCCCCTCCTCCAGCAACCCCCACTCACCCTCCTCCAGTAACCCCCCACTCACTCCCCACTCACCAGCCCCCCTCACCTGCCCCTCCTCCAGCAACCCCCCACTCACCCCCTCCTCCAGCAGCCCCCCACTCACTCCCCACTCACCAGCCCCCCTCACCTGCCCCTCCTCCAGCAACCCCCCACTCACCCCCTCCTCCAGCAGCCCCCCATTCACCCCCCACTCACCAGCTCCGATCACCTGTCCCTCCTCCAGCAGCCCCCCACTCACCCTCCTCCAGCAACCCCCCACTCACCTGCCCCTCCTCCAGCAACCCCCCACTCACCTGCCCCTCCTCCAGCAACCCCCCACTCACCCTCCTCCAGCAATCCCCCACTCACCCCCCACTCACCAGCCCCCCTCACCAGCCCCTCCTCCAGCAGCCCCCCATTCACCCCCCACTCACCAGCCCCCATCACCTGCCCCTCCTCCAGCAACCCCCCACTCCCCCCACTCACCAGCCCCCTCACCAGCCCCTCCTCCAGCAGCCCCCCACTCACCCTCCTCCAGCAACCCCCCACTCACCTGTCCCTCCTTCAGCAGCCCCCACTCACCCCCCTCCTCCAGCAGTCCCCCACTCACCCCCCTCTTCCAGCAGCCCCCCCCCCACTCACCTACCCTTCCTCTGATGGTCCCCGGGAGCCACCCACCCCTCCTCTGATGGTCCCCGGGAGCCACCCACCCCTCCTCTGATGGTCCCTGGGAGCCACCCACCCCTCCTCTGATGGTCCCCGGGAGCCACCCACCCCTCCTCTGGTGGTTCCCGGGACCCACCCGCCCCTCCTCTGATGGTCCCCGGGACCCACCCACCCCTCCTCCCGCAGCAGCTCCTGAGCCTCATCTGCTTCTAGGCTCAGCTCACTTCACTGGGGCCTCAGTGTTCATCACTGCACCCTTCCCTGCCCCACTCTGCCTCCCATCCTTCTCTGTACATGTATCCCCATCAGACACACAGGGTGGGAGGGTGGCTTACTGATTTCTCTCTTGGAGTCTGCTTCCCTGCATGAGAATATCAGCACAGTGAGAGCAGAGAATTTCATCCAGCTTCACCAGTGCTGAATGCCCCAGAATTTACACACAGTAAATGTTTGCTGAATTAACGTCAGAAGGCAGGGTACCTTGTAAAACATCTTAGAAAGGGGGCCACCCCAAGCAGTCAGTTAAAAGACTGGTCTCCAGAACAGCCACAGCCCTTTCCCAGCCCTGGCCCCAGGACGGCCCCTTATACACAGCCACCTTGTGACCTTGTGGCTCCCAATGAGGGCTTTTCCATCTTTCCTAGATGAATAACTGGGTGTCAGAGAGGTCGAGCGTCTTGCCCAAGGTCCCACAGCTACATACCAGGCCCCGCCCCCCCAGGCCTCATGTCTGCCCTCCACATGTTAGGCTCATTTCTTTCCCCCAAGGAGGGGTAGGGGCAGCCAGATGCAGGGGAAACTGAGGAAGCTGGAGCCCAGCATGGGTATGAGGAGGCCCAGGGGGCCAAGCACTAGGGGTGGGGTGGGGGAGGCCGGCCCCCTGGGCTGAGGGAGGGTGGGGCTGGCCTGGGTCAGAGGCAGAGCTGGGACAGGAACCAGGCCTCTGTTCTTGGCATGGCCTCAGCACCTGGCAGGCCCCTACAGAGGCAGGCTTATTCTCATCTTCATGTTGCCAGAAATCAGCCGGATTTGGGGGGCAGTGGGCAGCCATACAATGGGGCCAGATGGTCCAGGAGAGGATTTAGGCACTTGATCGTGGGGGTCGCAGCAGGACTGACCCACATCTGCAGAGGGATTTCCCAGGGCAGAGCTCTCCAAGATACTACATCAGGTACCAAGGGGACTCCATGGTCTCTGGCACAGGGGCAGGCTTGAAGAAGGGACAAGGATGGTGTGTGAATGACAAGGACCTTGCCGTGAGAGCAGGAGGGATGCTCAGGACTGGGGAGCAGGTGCCTCTGGCCGGAGGTTAAGATGCACCACGTTGCCTCTGGCTGGGGGTTAAGCTGCATCTCGATCCTTCAGGCCAGCACCACCTGCTCACTGCACGGCCTGCAAGCCAGGCCCCGAACACAGGGAGATGCAGCGGCAGAAAGGAGGAGTCCAGGGCGCCACCGATACTTTAGATAGGTAGTCAGGGAGGGGAGGCCCTGGCCCTAGGTCAGGGCAGAGCATTCCGGATGCAAGGAAGTAGTGCAAAGGCCCTGAGACAGGGATGGGCTAGGTGAGCCTGGGACCAGTAAGGCAACCATCGTGGCCATGACGTGCCTAGTGAGGGGATCCTGCTGAGCATGGGGGTCGGAGGGTTAGGCAGGGCTGGGTCGGTATTTACCAACCCCTCACGGAGGCCTGACAGGTGGCACGGAGTACCCCCCCACCTTGTCTTGGGAGGCCCCACTGCGTGTATCAGCTCTGTGCCCGGGTGCCGCAGGGAGGATGGCAAGGGCCCTGGTCCCAAATCCCCAGGGTCCTGCCTGTAAACTGCAAATGCACAGCTGATGAGACCCACTGGCAAAGCTGCTGTGAGGCTTCAGTGGAACCGATTTCTGTGACCGGGCCCAAGGCCACCCTGGGGACAGAGCAGCGAAGGAAGGGGTGGATCGGCCTGTTTCCGACCCAGGCAGCCCTCCCGACACTGGTAAGGAAAGGAAGCAGGGGGTGGAAGGGAGCCGGCCAGGAGCTCTGCAGGGCTCAGCCCATGAAGGGGCCCGCACATCATCCGGTCCCAGCCGGCCACCAGTGGGAATGTGGAGAGAGCTGGGGCTGGTGGCCAACAGGCAGAGCTCCTGTGAGGGCTCAGGAGATAAAGGTGGCTGCTGGGCTGGACCCCCAGAAAGAGGCAGGGGACTTAATGGCAGACAGTGGGGAGAAGGGTGTTGCAGGAAGAGGTAGTGGGTGTGAGCGTGGCTGGACAGTGCCCAGAGGCGGGGAAGGACCCCCGAGAGCTCCGGGTGCAGCCTGTGCTCCCCACTACCCTGAGGCGGGTCCCACCCCCAGTTCACAGAGGGAACCCTGGTCACCCCACAGACTCCTCATCCTCATGGCCCAAACCCACTGGCCCAAGACCCAGGCAGCACCCGTTCTCCGGCACATTTGGCAGGCCGGCTAACCTCAGGGGACTGGAGCAGCCACTCATGCACTGGCCTCAGTTTCCCCACCCACAGCAAGGGCCTCACACAACATCATGTAGTCCTGTGGTCAATGAATGGCTGAGTCGAAACTTGCACTTGGAGTGCTGGTCCCCTGCAGGAGCCTCATAGGAGACTGTCCCTGAGGGCACAGCTTCCCTTCTGCGTCCTCCCTAACCATGCACAAAGATGCCTGCGCCTCAGGCACAACCCTTGTCTTGGTCCCCCCGGACCCTGCCAGGTGCTGGGCTGCCCCAGGAACACAGAGCTGGGACACAGAACCCTGTCCCATCCGATGTGGGGGTGAACTCAGTGACTCCGCTGAATTCCCACTGAGGGCCCGTGGAGGACACAGCCTCCAAGGTCGAGGGCAGCGGCCACCCCTAAGGCACTGGGTCAGAGGAGGATTTGAGCCACGGGAGGATCGAAGCCAGGCTTCAGGCTCTGGAATAGGCGTGAAGGGCGGGGCCTGCCTGCTCCCTGCCTGTCTCCTGCCCTGCCCAGCACCCACCCTCCATCAGGGCAGCTCAGCAACCTCCCCCACCTTTCCCCCCAGTTCCCTTCTGGGGTGGGGGGGATTCCCAGACAGGCCTTTTAGAAGAGCTGAAACATTCAATGTAAATAATTAATGCTAGATTTTTTAAATTAAATTTTAATACATTCTTATTAATTTTAGACAAACTCCCTGGCAGGTCATTCACGGTGAGTGACTGAGGGAACAGGAGACAGCCTTTGGGTGGGCAAGGCTCCCGAGCAGGGGGTCCAGGTGCAGCTGGCCGCTTCAGCTGTGGGACCTCCAGCAAGCCTCCTTTGCTCCCGCATCGGTAAATGGGGGCTTTGGGGCTTCGACGGTAGAGCTGCGGGGAGGGGCGGTGGAATGTGCGCCGTGGTGTGTAAGGGGCGGTGGACGTGATTGTTACCATGATTGTGGCCATTCTGCTGAGGGTGGCCTCCTGGGACCGGAGGTGGGGGTGGGGTCTTCATCATTAGCTCGGAAGAGCAGGGCTCGCCTCCTCTGCTGTCCCCTCTCTCTGGAGAAAGTAGCCCAGAGCTAGGGAATGAGTGCGTGTCGTCGGTGGAGGGACACTTGCATTTCTTGGGTTTGCTTTGATCCTGGTTCAGGTCTGACCCTCTGAGTGGACGGCTCCTCCCACCCTGCGCTGGCTCAGTGGAGGCCAAGCCTGCTGGGTGCTTGGGGGTGTCCTGGTGAGAACACAAGGCTCCTGCCCGGGAGCTCGCAGCCAGGAGGGGAAAGGGCCGGGAGAGACAGGCTCCTGTGCCGTAGGATCCAGGCATGCACTATCCGTGTTTATTGAGCGCCTGCTGTATGCTGGGACCCAGCATGAGGAGGAGCGCTGTGATGGGGACCCGGAAAGGTGGGCCTGGGGAAGAGAGGCGTGTGGGGGTCGCGCTGGCCGCTGGCAAAGTCTTCCCAGCAAACGCCTTGTCTTGCAGGAGGAGGGTTTATGGAGAGGGTCCAGGCTCGTGGTCTTGGACAACTTTTAGAGCGTCTGGGGAGGGCAACCGCCATCCAAGCTCCTTGGGGAATCTCTTCCCCTGAAATTCCTTCTCCCACCCCAGCCCCTCCGCAGCCCGCGGGTGCCGAAGGGCAGCGGAGCGCCTCGTCAAGCTACCGCCCCCTTCCCCCCAGCTTTTCAGGTGAGGAAACTGAGGCCGGGAGAGCGCCTGAAGGCCGGCCTGAGTACCGGGGAAGTTGGTGGCCGAGGCCCCCGGGCTGGGCCTTCTAGCTTGGCGCTGCGGCCGGGCTGCGCCCTCGCCCGGCGGGGCGGTGGGGGAGGCGGCGTGGGGCCCGGACCCGAGCGGAGCGCGCTCCCGGCGGACGCGGCGGCGGCGCCCGGCGCGAGGGGCCGGGATGGGCAGTCATCAGTCTTCCCAGGTCTGTCGCGTGGTCCCTGGGCTCGGACCCCCGTCCCCCTTGAGAGCCAGTCGCCGCACGGAAAGACGGGGAAAGCCCGGGGGAGCTGCCTCTCCCGGGTGGTGGAGAGCCCGCCCCGCGCCCCCCGCTCCACGCAGGAAGTGCGATCCCGCCCGGGCCGCTCGCGGTCCCCGTCGCTTTCCTGCGCCCACAAGGTTAACGGCGGCGAGTGGGTTCCCCCACCTGGCTCGCTGAGGGGCTGCCTGGCCGCGCGGGGCTGGGCCGGGAGGGTCTCAAGCCGCGCGCGGGTGGGTCTGCGCAAGCCCGGCAAGGAGCCCCGCGGGCGAGCCGGGTGCTCGCGGGTTAATCCCTCGGGCCCGGGAGGGGCGAGCCAGGCCCAGAACCCCAGAATCTGAGGGCAGCGGGTCCCTGGTTGAGGAGTTGAGGCTCCAGATGCCATCGCCCTCGGATCCTGTGTCAGGTTCTACAATCCTGCACCGCCGCGAATTCCCCAACATTTTCCGACTCCGGAGATCCTGCGATTCCGGGGCTCGGCTTCCTCTGAGAGGGAGCGCGGGGCAGGAAGGGTTAACGGGCGGGGCGGGGCGGGGGGAGAGCGGGGCCGCGGCCGCCGGGGAGTTCGCGGGGACAGGCCGAGTCCCCCTCCTCCCGGCGAGGCTGAGATCGCCCCTGGCCCCGCCGTCCCGGGCCGGCCCTCTCTTCGCCCCGGGGGGCGTAACTCGGTGAGGGGAGCGCGGTGGCCCGGGCGGGCGGGCTCACCTGTTACTCGGCCGCGGCCCAGAGCGCCCACTGAGTCACGGGGGCCGCGGAAGGGACTGGGGGCCGGGGGACGCGCGGGGCCGGGCTTCCCACGGACGGGGCCCGGCGGGATTGCCCCGCCGCGGCGCCCGGCCGTGCCCGCTGTGCCCAGCTCTGCCAGGCGCGGCCGCGGAGCGCACGCCTCCTGCCTGCTGACCCTCTCGTTTGGTTTCTCGCAGGCCTCTGCCGCAGACATGGAGAAACTCAGGTGAGTGGAGCGTCTCCCGTGCGGCGGCTCGCGGGGGCCGGGTCGGGGTTGAGGGCGCTGGGGGGAGAAGAGGGGAGGCTGGGGGAGGGGCGCCACCCGAGCGCAGCCCCCCTGGGCCCGCTGGCGGCCTCGGCGGGGCTGCGGGCCGGGTTCCTGTGTGTGGTGCGTGTGTGCGCGCCGCGAGGCGATGGGAAGCCCCGCGCGGGGGCTCCTCGGCTGGCCCGGGCCGCTGCGGCGGGGGCCTGGGCACGCGTCACTCAGGGCCGGGCCGCCCCCGACCCCGGGCCGTCCAGTCCTGCCCGGTCCTGGGCGCCCCGGTGCGCCCTGCCCGGGAGCCTCGCTGGTCCCCGGGGACCCGCCGGGTTGGGTTCCGTTCCTGCCGTTCCGCACCGCCCCCGGTGCTGGCTTGCCCCCCACCCCCCTTCCCCCCCGGGCTGCCAGTTGCCTGGCTCCGAGCTTTTAAGTGTTCGCCTCTGGGGGGCGGGGGTGGGGGATGGAGTCCTCGCGGCTGGACCAGGCAGCCGCGTCTTGGAGCCATTTTAGGGGAATCCCGCGACCGCGTCTGGGGAGTGTTCCCCGCGGCCTCCCTCCCGGTGCTAAACTTTAAGCCTCTGTTGACTTCACGGGGCCACCTGCGCGGCAGGCCTGGGATCAGCCGTTAAAATATTGACCAGTTCCTTCGCGACTTCCCCTGGCACCCTGACCCTGCTTTGGGAACACCCCTCCCGCGTTTTCCTTCCGGAGCCTGAGCCCAGGCGTTGTGTGGGCGGCAGGCCCAGCTCTGGCTGCTGGGTTTCAGCTCTGTCTCCCCTGGCCTAGAGGGTCATTGTCCTCCCCCCTCCCTCCTGAGACCAGAATTGGCATCCTGGGGAGGAGGCTGGGTAGAGGAGCACCCCTTCCCCAAGGAGCAGAGCCCCAGCGGGCCCAGGCTGGGCAGAGGTCTAGGGCAGAGGGGCCCTAGGCCCTGCCAGCTGACCCTTAGTGCTGTGGGCAAGTGGCTTGGAAATACCCAGGTGGGAGCCTGGAGATAGGTGGGCTTGGAGACCCAGGCTGGATGCTCAGAGCAGGGCCATCTCCTGGGCCAGGGAGCTGGTGTGCAGCCCGCACTGTGGGTCCCGCAAGGACAAGACCAACATGTCCTGTGCTGGGAGGAAGAGTCCAGTCTCTGAGGTGGCACAATCGCAGACCGGAAACATCCGACATCTGTCACCCAGGCCAAGGTCCACGTGGGGGCAGTGAGGCCCGAAGATCACCGGCCCTGGCTGTGGTCACACTGATGACCTCAGGCCCAAACCCAGGCTCTGGCCCAGCCCAGGGCCCTCGCTGATGCCTCACATTGGCTGTCATTTCATGGCCTGGGCAGCGCCGCCTGTGGGGAGGGAACACTCAGCTGAGACTTGAGGAAAAACTTTGCATTCGTGGGGTGCCCTGAGGCCAGCCTGGGGGTTCCCCATGGTGGTTCTGTTTCTTTCCCTCCTTCCATGTGCCCAGCCAAGGCTCTCCAACACTGAGCACAGGCATGACCCCGCCCAGCTGTGCACAGGTAGACAGGGGTGCCAGGTGGGCGGATCTACTGCCTGAGCTGCTGTCCCAGGCCGGCTGAGGCTTCCCTGGGTAAAGCCATAAAGGCGGAGGTGGTGGCCACGGCCAGCGCTCCTGGGCTGCACTGGGCCATGTGGCTTTTCTGGAGTTGCCAGGGGTGGTGTAGGGCAAGGACTCGGCATAGCTCCCTAGAACTGGGGAGGGGTCCTGCCCTCCTCTCCCGCTCACCCAAGTAGTGTTCTCAGAGTTGCCTCAAGGGGCTTTCCAGAACCTTCCCTCCTGGCCAGTGTCGGGGCTGCCCCAGTGGATTTCTGTCCTGCATTTAGTGCCAGGGATTTGGAACCAAAAGCCCAGGGGCATGTAAGGGAAGTTGGTCAGCGTGGCTTCCTGCAGGGAAAGGCATGGGGTTTGGGGTGCCACAGACCCAGTCACTGGCAAAGTCCTGGCCCTGGCTGGGCCTCAGTTTTCTCATCTGTAAAGTGGGTGTCCTAACCACAACTAGGTTGCAGGGATGTCGGGTGCCATGAGCCCCTGTGGTAGAAGCACCTCTCCTGGGACCTGGCCCAGAGCAGGCGCAGGCAGAGGGTCTCTGGGGACATGAGACCATGCAGTGGTCATAGTGAAGGGGTCCTGGGGTGTCCAGAGGGATGACCCTGTGGCTGGTCCTGCCTCCTGGCCCTTAGATGTGGGGTCTGCACATCACAGGCCGGGCCTGTGGATCTGGATTAAGTTCTGAGGGCAGTAGTCCTGGCCCCCTCCTCTCCCGGACCCTCTGGGACCTGGAGCCAGTACAGGACAGTCCTGTAAATATTTGAGTAAAAGGACAGTGTCACCTGGTGGCACCATGGTCCTCAGTGGCTCCCTTTGGTGGGCAGGTGTACATTGAGGGGTCTCCCTTCCCTGGCCCCTCTGGCTGACTGCCCCCCCATTGTTGTCGCCCTGCTTCAAGTCCCCCACAAACCGCTACCTTCCTGCCTCTGCCTTTGCCCACCCGGCCCCCACTGTAGAGAATGCCCTTCCCTGCCTTCTTGTCCACATGACAAACCTTGTCTCTTCCCTGTCGCGTTTTCCCTGTGGTTTTCATGATGCTCTTGCCCCTCCCACCCAAGTGGACTCCAGCCCCCTCCAGGTACTGGCTCCACAAAAGACTCAGGCTGGCCCTCTAGTGCCATAGACACAGGCTAATGACAAATCCTCCTCAGCCAGCAGATAGAATATAGTAGAGGTTTGCTCGGAATGCGCTGGGGTCTCAGGTTTTGAACCCTGACCTGGGGTATTGGGAAGAGCTTCCTGGAAGCAGGGACACTTAAGCCAAGGCATGAAGGATGAGTATGAGTTCCCAAGGACACACAGGCCACCTTCCAAGAGGTGCAAAGGCCTGGGGGCTGCCCAGAGCAGATGTGCTCAGGGAGATGGGTGAGGGGTGGGGAGTACAGGTCCACAGAGATCCCACTGACACCTGGAGTGTCCTGTCCTCCCCAGGGCCCCAGATGGGCAACCCAGAGAGCAGAGCCTGGGTCTAGCCCCTGGCGTTCTGCCAGCCCCAGTGCCTGGCAGAGGCTGGTGCACAGTAGGGTTCCCACAGGCCAGGGGTGGGGGGGGGCACATGGGAGACGTGTAGTCATAGCATTTGATGGCCTGGCCACCTTAGCTCTCGTCCCTTGACCCTTGCTCAGCCACGCTCAGCTATCCTGCCTCTGACTGCTTGAAAAACTATTCTTGTGACTCTCAAATATTTATAGATGTTACCAAGTCCCGGTTGACCCTCTGTGTGCTCAGAACTGCTGCATCTCTAATCCCTCAAATTAATCCCCTCCTCTCCCTTCTCACAGGGTCCCTCCTGCCTGCCTCCTGCCGCCTGCTGCGGGGCAGCCCCGTTTTCTGTTTGAGCTTTGGTTCCCTCCTCTGTCAAACAGGGAAGTGGGTCAGTCGCCTCTCATGGCTCCCGGGGTGCCCAGAGCTACTCCTGTTCAGTGTCCACATTTTCCCCCCAAAATAGAATTTTTCAAAGTCATGAACTGTGATAGGCATGCAGAGACATTAATAAACATCCGCACAGTTCAGTGGTTAAGTTTAGAACACCCACCTGGCGACCACCACCCATGTCAAGAAGTTCAACGCAGCCAGCCCTGAGATCCCCGAAGACCCTTCCCCAAAGCTAGCCCCATCCTGCTCTCAGTGGTCGCCGGGACAGCGACATTTTGTTCAGGGGTTCGTTGCTGTCTTCATGGGTTCTGCACCTGAGAGGGCGTCCCCAGCAGAGATTGTTGCATTTTGCATGCTTTGAGACCTCATAGCTGGATTCCTTCCGCCTGTGCTTTGGAGGTGGCTTTTTTTTCACCAAAACTATTCTGTTTGTGAGGGCCCCTCGTGGCAGGAGGTGGAGCTACCGGTTGCTGTTGTCAGGGCGAACGGCCTTTCTGGTGGCTCCCCGGCAATCTGTTTGTTCCCTGGTGGACTGCTGGGCATTGTGCAACCTGGGCCACCGTAGGAACTCCTGTGCGGGCACCTGGGGATGTGGCTGCGATTCTGGGCGTGCACCCTCAGTGGGACCTCCGGGCACAGGGTGCGCGTAGGGTCAGCTCTGGAGGATCAGACCGGACCCTCGAAACCGCTTCTCCCTGCCACTGTCCTCCAGCGTTGCTGGGGTGGGCGTAGCGCAAACCGCACTGCCCTGGGTTGTCGCCCGCTGAGTTTCCTCGCTGGCGAAGGCTGTGCGCGCTTTCTACCAAGGTGTCTGTGTTTTTCTAATTGATTTGCGGGAGCTCTTCACGTTGTCAGTTACACGTGTAGCAGAAACACCTCCCGCGGGATGCAGCGTCTCGCTGCTCTCACCGTCCTCTGATGAGCAGAACTTCTTAATTTTAATTTTGTTGCCTGCCTCTGGTGTTTTCACTTTCTGATTAAAGCGTTTTGTGTCTTGCTCAAGGAACCCTCCTGAAGTCATCAGGCTCCTGGCTTTTCATGCACTTGAACTTGGTTTTGCCTGTGGCTGGAGGTCAAGGTTGAGCTCCCTTTTGTTTTCGGTTTTGGTTTTGCACAAGGACAGTCAGGCGCTGGGGCCACACTCTCTCGTTCACTCCTGTGACCCGGGCTTGTGGTCCTGTGCATGTCGGATGCTTGTCCAGGCTGAGACGCTCTGCTGAAATGCCAGGCTGACATCCCAGCGATGGAGACAGATGGAGATCAGGTGGCCTCCAAGATTCGAGTCCTGCCCTGCCCTGTCCCTCCATGCTTTCCTCTGAGGAAACACCCTCTCCCACCCGAGCGTCCCTCCTGGGCCCCATGGCCGTCCCTGCCGCTCTTGTTCACCGATCACGGATTCCACACGCATTCACTGAACCAGACGCTGCTGCAGGCACTGAGGACACCGCAGTGACCGCACAGGCAGAATCTTCTAGTTGGCGGGAACAGGAGACTTTTTAAAATAAATATCGCGATGACAACTGCCACCAGGACAAAAAGAAAGGAAGGCGTGGGTGGGGGGGCGAGCGGGTGACTTGTACAGCGTGACCTGGGAAGGTCCTAAGCAGGTGCCACCCAGGGCAGGGTACCAGGAGGTCCAGGCAGAGGGAGCAGCTAGTGCGACGGTGGCCTGCAGGAAGCAGCAAGGGCCAGTGGTCATGGAGGAGGGCAGAGGTGGCTGCGTTCTGGACGTGTTGGAGGATCCGGCGACTGGGTCTGCTGATGGGTGTGACATGGGGTATGGGGGGAAGGGGGTGTCAAAGGTGACTCCAGGGCATTGGGCATGAGAAACTGAAAGAAAGGATGGACTTCCTTCACCTGAGGTGGGGACAGCTGTGGGGAGGAGCGGGTTTGGGGGTGTGCAGGCTTGAGGTGTCCCCTTTTTTTAGCAACCCCTGCTCCACACCTGCTTTGGGCAGGCTCCTGTCCTAGACGCCACCCAGGTTGGGTGCTCTGGGCATGGGGTAGGTGCTCATTGAGGGTGGGGAACTGATTGCATTGTGGTCTGGGCCCCAACAACTCAGGGAGAGACGTCCTGCGGTGGGGCTGGCCACCTGCTGGCACCGGCTTTCCAGATAGCTGTTGAGTTTCTTTATCCCTTGCCTCCAGGGCCCTGCTCTCCGTCTCTTGTCTCCTCCAACCCACCCACTACCCCGCACCCCTCCCTGAGTGTCATCCTTCAAGGTTCTCTACCCCACTTTTAAACTGGATCCTGCTGGAGGAAGTGTTATGGACTAATTTCCACTAAGGTGTGAATGACTGCCTCACTTTGCTTTCTCCGTTTGCGGCTAGGGGCTCAGGGGGTGAGGACCCAAGAGACCCAAGACACTGAGAGCTGGGACATGAGTCTGGGAGTCACTCCTAATCCGGAACAGCTCTGATGGTACCAACTTGGGGGGCTGGGGTTATGGGCAGGGCCAGGGTGCCCAGTTGAGTTCCCACTCCTCAGCAAGGCCTCCCTGATGGGGTATGTGGTTAAGAAGGTAGACGCCCCTAGGTTTCAAGCCCCAGTCTGTCACCTACTGGCTGTGTGGCCTTCAGCAAATCTGTTTTGTTTTGTTTTGTTTTTGAGACCCAGGCTTGCCCTGTTCGCCAGGCTGGAGTGCAGTCCAGGGCTCAAGCAATCCTTCCACCTCAGCCTCTCCCAAATAAGTGGCACTACAGGCAGCATGCGCCACCACGCCTGGCTAAGTTTGTATTTTTGGTAGAGATGGGGTGTCACCATGTCACCCAGGCCGGTCTTGAACTCCTGGGCTCAAGTGAGCCTCCCACCTCGGCCTCCCAAAGTGCTGGGATTGCAGACATGAGCCACCGCAGCCGGCCTCGGGCAGGTTTAGGAAGCTTCCTGGTTCTTGTGCCACATTTGTAAATGGGGTAGTGACGGCACCTGCCTGCGGAAGCAGCTCTGGGGACTCAGTGAACTTGGGACGTGCACTTGGCTTGTGGGCTGGGCCTTGCTGCTGTGGCCTGCCCGTTTGGCTCTGTCCATCTCCGGTGGCTCTGCCCTGCTTGGGCCTTGCTGGCCATCCCTTGGGCAGTGCCATCATTCCCCTGTGAAGGAGAGGGCCAGGCTGGCAGTGCGACGGTCTCTGAGCTGGGGGCGGGGCCAGCTCTTCTGCACCTTTGCCTGTCTGCACTTTTCTCGGGGGCCTTCAATGGTCGGGGCAGATGCTGGGTGTTTTAGAGGAGACGATGCCAAGTGCCTGTTTCTCAGGGCTCCGTGCCAGGCCTGCATGTGGCTCCCCTTCCTCACCCCCCACTACTACAGGCAGAATATCCTTCCGAGGCCTGTGCTCTGCAGTGGAGACTGTGCCCGTCTCTTCAAGGTCTCCCTGTGTCTGCAGAGCAGCCTGAGAGAGGCCTCATGCTCCGTCCCCCGATGGACCCAGTGAGGCTCTGGGGCTCATGTCAGGGCAGCCGCAGGACAGACTGCAAGAGCTGAGATGGGCGGCAGGAGATGCGGCAGGGCCTGGGACCTGGTCTTCTGGGCTCCTCAGCCACACTTCCTCTGCCCCTCCTGGTCACTAGCATGGGTGATGTTGGGGGGGTCTGCCAGGGAAGCGGGTAGTGCTGTGTCTCTGTGTCCTGGAGATCTGGCCGGAGTGTGAGGGGCCGGTGGTGGCGTTTGGAATGACCATCCCAGGGAGGGGAGGCTGCCCTGCCACACGCCACCCCAGGCTACAGGCCCTAGCCATGTGTCTGCGGGGTCCCCAGAGGAAGCACATGGCGGGGCTTCCCTGGGTAGGGCTTTGCCTAGCAAGACAGAAGAAAAAGAGACGCAGGGGCAGGTGGGTGCTGCTGGGGACACAGGAGGACGAGTTGGGCCTGAGTCCCCCTCCATCCGGAGCAGCTCTGAGGGTGTCAGCTCAGAGTGGGGTGGGGCCACCGGGATGATCCCCGGATCTCAGGGGCATCTAGGGGCTGGCTACGGCTTCTGCCCCCATTCCTCCTTGGGGAAACTGAGGCTCTGAGAGCTCAAGTGCCAAGCTCAGGACCCCCAGTGACCTGTGGCAGAGCAGAGTGCCGAATTGGGGTCCGCTCAGCCACCCACCCTCTCCCGCCCATACCATTCAGCAGGGTAAATAGTCCACAAGACCCTCTCAGCCCCCCTGGGGCTGATACAGGGATAGGGGGATCCTAGACACTGCCAGAGGGAGGCCTAGGGAGCCCCGGGCCTCCTAGGGAGCCTCTAGCTCCCTCCTCGCCCCCGCGCCTCCCTCTAGCCCTTGCTGCTGCTGACCACCCTCCCCGTAGTTACAGGCTTTTCTTGGAGACTGGGTCTCGCCCGGTGAGTGTGAGTGCAATGCACACGTACGCAGAGGTGAGGGTGGAATGGGACCAGCCCAGGACAGAGGGCATCCCAGAGAGGCCCAGGGTGTGAAGGGGGCCCAGGTCCTGCCGACCAGGTTTACTAAGTGTCTGCCGCCCTGATTAGCTCTGTGATCCCCGGAATTCCAGAAAGCAGCTCTCCTGCCGATCCAATTAATAAGTGTGCCACGTCTGTTTGCAGTGGTGAGCAGGCTGGTGGGGTGGCCAAATTAGCAAAGCCAGTGTGGGTTCCTTGGTAGCCAGTAATGAAGCCAGTCATCAAAGCCTGAATCGCGGCCCCTTCTCTCCTGGGCACCAGGGAGGCTGGCAGGCACCGCGGGGTTAATGTGCAAGTCCCATGAGGAACTCGTTCCTGGCTGTGGGGCCGGCCCTTGGCCATCTGTCTGCCCATCCTGCCCCTGGGGTTCCAGGGCCAGGGTGCACACAGCCCTACCACCCCCCCCCCCCGGCAGTCCCATCCCCTCTAGAGGGAGAGAGGAGGGAGAAGTGATCAGTGGTGCCAGGCTGGTGCTGGGAAAGGGGCCCAGGCAGGGGCCAGGGAGTCTCCTGGGTCCACCATGCAGCTTCCCTTGCCTCAGACACAGCCCCCCTGAGGCTCCCTGCTCCGTGCCACTCTCCACCAGGGGACGACCCCAAGCCCAAACCAACTTCTGGACCTCAGTGTGAGCATCTCTGGAGCCCCCAGAAAGAGGAGCAGATGCTTTGGCACATGCTCAGGGCCTTCTGCCAGCTGACCCCAGGCCCACCCCTTATCCACACCCCCACAACCCCCAAGCCCCAGGCTCTGGTCACACCCATCTCCAGGACACCTCCTGACCCCACTACCATGCTCCCAGCCATGTGTCCTGCGCGGAATATCCCACCTCCCCACAGATGGGTGTGACACTGATTTCAAGGAGGTCTGGGGCTGAGAGCAGAGGAGAGCAGGCCCTGGGGCCCGGTGTGGGGCTGTGCGGCAGCCACGCAAGAGGAGAGGGCCCGGCGTGCTGGGTGGTCCTGGAAGGCAAGGCTCCTATACACGCTGGAGTCAGAGCCTGGGGCTTGCTGCCGGCCTAGAAGGACGGGAGAGGAGGAGAGGAGGAGAGGAGTCACAGATGCCTGGAGGCCCGGGGAGGACTTGTCTTGCTGCAGGGTGTGGGGGGAGGCTGTGGATTTGTGGGGTGCTGGGAGTTTGGCTGGGCCCTGCAGGTCTGTGCTGCCCATGAGTCAAAGGGGAGGCAGTGAAGTTGGGGAGGTGTAAATGTGGGGGTCCCGAGCAAAGGGATGGTATTTGCTGGCTGGGATATCCACTGGGGAAAGCACACAGGGAAGGAGATGCTGCAGCCGGATCCCCGGGATGCACTGGTGCCAAGAGGCCAGGAGAGGAGGAGCACCCCACACAGGAGCCCAAGAAGGGGCAGCTAGACAGCCTGGCGAGGGTGGGAGGTGCGGGAGCAGGGAGAGGCAGCATGTCCCCGGCTGCTGAGGACGCAGGTCAGGTGATGACCGAGACGGGACCAGTCCAGTGACAAGATCCTGGTGGGCCTTGGTCCTGGCAGGCTAGGAATAAGGAGGCAGACGTGGCAACATCAGACACTTCCACTGAGTGGGGAACAGGGGCCGTGCCTGCAGGGTGAACAGAGGGCTGTTTTTAATATGAGAAAAGTAAACACGGGTTTGCCTGCCAGAGAGTGACCGGGAAGCGAGGGAGACTAGCTGGACCCCTGCCCCACCTGCAGCTGGGGGAGGCTGGTGGCCACAGTGCAGCCCAGCTGAGGGGCTGCCTGGCCGGGTGTCTGTAAGTAACAGCAGGCAGCACCAGGTGTCGGGGCAGATGCTGGTAGGTGGGGAACGTGGAGGTGACATCTGTGGCTCCACCCTTTGGATGGTTTCATTTCTCAGCAGAAAGGGAAGAAAAGGAAGCAAGGTCATCAGCCTGAGTGGGGATGGGGAGGAGGTGTTGGGAGGTGAAAGGCAGAGAGGGGAAGGTGTAAAGTCACTTTCCAGGCAAGTGGGGAGGGAATGAACAGGCATGTCTAAGATTCCTGGGTCCGTCTGTGGGTGAACAGAGAGTGAGGCCGTCTGCCCACCACTGTCTCCTGCCGTCTGTGTGGGTGCAGGAGCCCAATGGATGGAGAGGTGGGTTTAGCACCCTCGTACAGAGAGGAGAGTGATGGGGAGGAGGCCATCATGCCATCATTTGCTGCCAAGTGACAGCAAGGTCGGAGAGGTGCTGTGAGAGCCCCCCGGTGGCACCGATGGAGCGATGGGCATCCTCAGGCCTAGCTAGAAAGAGAGTGGGTGTCAGAAGTGGGACTGCACAGGGGTCCGCATGGGTGGAGTACAGTGGCCATCACAGAGGGTCTGGGAGCTGGGCCTGACTCCCCTCCCCGCCACCAGCAGGGCAGCCCCTGCCATGGCAGTCATCTCTCAGCAAGCATTGCTTGTGTCCTGCCCACCAGGCTCAGAGCCAGGGTCTTGCATTCCCTGCCCCTGTCCCTCCTCCCAGTCCTGGGTTCTGGAGGCCAATGTGCTCCCTGGCTATCTCATTTCTTTAGGTTCTGTGGCCGGAAGAGGCCGACAGAGCCCCAGTCTGGGAGTGGAGGCCTGGGCTCGGCCCGCCTTGACCCAGGTGTGGTACTTAGTCATGCAGCCGCCCACGGCCTGTGCGTTCCGTCTAAAATCCAGGATGGATGGAGATCAGTGAGGACGGCGGCGGCCTGTGACGGATGCCCAGGGACATAGCCTTCTGCCCCGTCAGCTCTGCCCCACCCACCCTCCTGGGACACCCAGCTGTCCCCTCACTGGGGGCCAGAGTCCCCAGGCCTTCTTCCTGCAGGTCTTTCCTGAAAGCGCAGCTGGGAGCTCAGAGCTGACTGTGCTCTCCCAAGGCACCTCCAGGCCTGCAGCAGGCACTGGGACCCTGCTGAGGAGGAGACGGCCCCTCTGCCCAGAGAACACCCTTGCACTGTAGGCCTGGGATGAGGATGGAGAAGGGGGCTCCTGACTCGGGTTGGGGGAGGTCAAGGAGGCCTTCCAGGAGGAGGTGAACAGAGTGAACCCACGTGCAGGGAAGGTATGCTCTGAGCAGGAGGGCAGCCTGTGCCAAGGTCCACGGGTGACTCTACAACCACCCCAACTACCGGGATTGTCCAGGCCTGGGCGGGCGTGGCTGAGCCCAGAGCTGGGCCAGCAGTCCTCCCTGGGTCGGCCTGCTTTGCCCTGGCCCAGGGCATGTCCTGGGTCTGCCCACCCTCCCAGGGCTCCCCAGGACATGGTGTGCTAGCTCCCAGCACGTGGTTCTGCAGAAAAGGGGGGCAGCGGGGCAGGGCTGTGGCTGCCTGATAAGATGAGGCGAGATGAAGCTTTGCCGGCTGACTCCAGTCTCCAGGCAGGAGGGAGCAGGGGCACAGCCGGCCAGGTCATCCTGGAGCCGAGGGTCCAAAGGGTGAGGCGGGGCCTGTGAAGGAGGGGTCAGCAGAGGGCAGGGGAGCAGGAGGGGAGGCCTTGAGCCCAAGTCAGCACCATCAGGGTGGTCCCAATTGAGCTGGTGATGATGGCAGCTCACTCCTCTCCAGGCCACCCCTCCTGGCCGTGGGACCTGGCTCAGCACTGTGACAGCCCTCCCCCAACCAGACACACACAGGCCTACATACCATGTACACACATGCACATAACGCGTGCACGTGTCTGTACCCCGGGGGCAGCTGCACGACAGCCGGCGGCCATGGTGATGACATTCAGAGTCCCTCTTTCTGTACAGGCGGAGTCCTGGTGTCTCGCTGCAGAGATCAGCCGCGGGATTGTCCAGGCCTGGGCGGGCGTGGCTGAGCCCAGAGCAGGGCCAGCAGTGATGGGCTGTTCTGTTGGACTCCGGGGCTGCTGTGGTCAACCCTCCAGTCACGCAGGGAGGCAGAGGGCAGCTCATCATAGTTGTCTAGCATGCGGGAGACACCAGGATGGCTAGAACGCCGCTATTTGCATTAAAATCCGGCATCTCCACGTGAGGCTGGCCTGGAATCGAACCCCAGCCAGGTTGTGTGACCTCGGACAGGCCCCGTTCCTTGACCGCTGTGAAGTTGTTTCCTCATCTGGAAAATGAGGTGGGGTACACGCCTCCCTTTCAGGGGTCTGAGGACTAAATAAATGGGTGCACATGGTGGAGCAGAGTCTGGGGTGTCCCACCTTCTGCTGGAAGTGGTCCACTGATGGATTCTGGGCAATACAAAGGGCAGTCAGTGCAGCAGAAGCAAGCTGGAGGGAAAGAGCGGAGGTGGCCAAGGGCGCAGGGAACACAAACCCCCAGCACAGGAGAGGTTCCGCCAGGCCAGGGGATACTGCCAGGTGAGGGGTTCTGCTGGGTGAAGGGCTCCGCCGGGCGAGGGGTTCCACTGGGTGAGGGGTTCCGCTGGGTGAGGGGTTCTGCCAAGCGAGGGGTTCCTCCGGGTGAGGGGTTCTGCTGGGCGAGGGGTTCCTCCGAGTGAGGGGTTCCGCTGGGTGAGGGGTTCCTCTGAGTGAGGGGTTCCTCCGAGTGAGGGGTTCCTCTGAGTGAGGGGTTCCTCTGGGTGAGGGGTTCCTCCGGGTGAGGGGTTCTGCCAGGCGAGGGGTTCCTCCAGGTGAGGGGATACTGCTGGGCCAGGGGATTCTGCCCACCCAGCCCAGGTTCCCACAGGGCTGTTGCTGCTCCTTCGACGGAAGGCTTGGGGCACCGAGGCCTTCTGCAGGGAGATCCGGAATGGCCCTGGTGTGGGGCAGAAGCAGCTCTGTGGGGACTCAGCCCACAGCAGGCATCCCAAGGGTGTGATGTGGGCTCCCCCAGGTGTCAACTGGAAGTTCTGCTGGGAAAGACCAGGCAGGGTTGCAGCAGCTCTGGGGAGAAAGACCTCCCACAGCTGATATCAACTCGGTGGAGGCTGAGAGGGTGGGTATGTGACCCCCCTGCTCCGCCTGGTCCTGCTCTAGGCATTGGAGGTGGGAAGGCAGGCGCTTAGGGGTCACGTGCACAGCCGGAAGGCCAGTGTGCCTGGCAGGAAGTTGGGGGGTCCTGGGATGGCGAGGCTGGGGCAGCAGCAGGCCCCAGGGGACAAGAATTTGGGGTGAGGAGCTGGGCTTTTGGTCTTAGTGCAAAAAGGAGTTGGGGAGCTCTGAGAGCATGGTCTGATTGGGCCTAGAAATGAGCTGTCTGGGGGGTTCTGGAGTTTGGGGGGCCAGGGTGGGAACAGGAGACCCAGGCATTGCAACACTCAAGGACGGAGGTGGTAGGGAGTGAGAGGCAGCAACTGATCTCGTTCAGGGAAGGGTGGGGTGAGCTGGGGCTTCAGGACCCCTCAGGTGCTACATGGGGAGGAGTTAACTTGGAGCCAGAGGGAGGAGTGAGATCCTGGTGGATGGGGACACAGGGACAAAGACACCAAGCTGAGAGCCTGGCTGCCTGCAGCCTGGAAGGAAGGAGCAATTTGGTGTTGCTGGAGCATGACTGGGGTCAGGCTGAGAGCCATGACAGATGAGGGAAGACGGGCTGCGGCCAGGGCATGGCGGGATCCCACCTCAGTCAGGTATACAGGCGGGTGGGCACTCAGGCCTCGGCCAACCGAAACAACGACAGCCACAGCCCAGCCCCTCCCCACTGCCATGACGTTGAGTGGGAGGACGGGAGCCAGTCCTCCCCCACAGCCTCCAGGGCACACCTCTGCCCTCCAGGAACGTGCTCAGTGCCCTCTGAGCTCAGGGGTCCCGTGTCTCCAGCCCACCATGGGGCTGGGAAGGGTTTCCTCCTGACACAGGGGCCCTGGAGGCTGTGTCCTCCCCCAGCCCAGCAGGACCCCATGGGCATTAGGGGAGCAGGAATGGCTGGGC
The DNA here is from genome assembly GCF_049354715.1 of Callithrix jacchus. Classification (NCBI taxonomy): domain Eukaryota; kingdom Metazoa; phylum Chordata; class Mammalia; order Primates; family Cebidae; genus Callithrix; species Callithrix jacchus. The sequence goes on along the minus strand of NC_133509.1, from coordinate 135,454,671 downwards.
CCTGGTGGCTTCGCATGGTGGAGGAAGGTCAGGCAGGGCCCCGGGGCTCCAGCCCTGACCGTCACTAAGTGGATGCTTACTTGCTCCACCGAAGTCACCTTGTCTGAACTCCATTGGCAGGGCCATGATTTGCAATCTGGTGGGGAGCCAAGGAGAACCCCGCCTCTGTTTGGAAGTGCCCTCTGGCTGCCTTGTTTAGTGGCCTTGCGGGAGGCAGAGCCAAGAGAGCCAAGCTGAGGAGGGAAGCAGTATCCTAGCAGGAGGGTTGCCCCGCACAGGCAGAGGTGAAGGGAGGCACCCAAGCGGAAGAGAGGGAGCTTCAGCAGGGGGAACCCAGAAAGGCTTCCCGGAAGAGGCACCATCTGAGCAAAGCCTCACAAGAGAGGAGAGGACCTGGGGACACAGAGAAGGGAGGGAGCACATGTCCAGGGGAGAGGACGGTATGAACAAGGGTCTGGATGTGTGTGATCTGGGGGAAATCTGAAGGCCTGGAGGGACAGTTCTTTTAGCAAGGGCAAGAAGAAGAACCAGGCCTGGCTGGCTTGAGGGAAAGTGTCCTGTCATCTTGCCTGGGGTCCAGGAGTATGGTGCAGGGGTGTGGCCAGACTCGGCTGTCACCAGCTTCCTCCCCTCCTTCTACCCTGGAATGGGGTGGAAGGCAGGCACAGTGTCCCACAGGTGGCCACAGGCTTTTCTTCATGTGTAGGATGGCGGTGATGGTGGCATCCTTCCCAGGACTGAGATGTAGGGGGACGGGCATCTCACTGGGAGAACAGGACACATGCACTGTGTGGTCCCTGCCGGGCACACCCTGAGTGTTCCGTTCCCCTTCCCCATCCGCCAAGGACCTGCAGCTGCTTGTGCAGCCTTCAGGCCATTGCCTTGGGGAGGAAGAAAGGCATCTGTGGACAGTGCCACCCCAGGGCCCAAGCCCTGAGAGGAGGTGTGTCCTGGAGGCAGGCAGAGCCTGCGCAGTCTCCTGTAGGGCTCCAGGCTTCCTGGGGTCATCTCATCCTGAGACACAGAGGGCCCAGGTGGCACCTGCTCCCCACGTGATGACACCCATGTCCGAAAGGGCTGCCAAGGGGAACCAAGGCAAGGTCCCTGGGCAGGTCAGCCTCAGGGTCCCAGGCCAAGCCCCAGTCCATCTGTGCAGCTAGTGGTCACCAGGTCCTTCTGCCAGCAGGAACAGGAAGGTGGTTCCGTGCACCCAGCTGGAGGTGACACTGAGACAGGTTGTCCCCGGGGCCCACATGATTTACTGGCTCCTGCTTTGCTCTCAGCAGGGTGGCCCTTCTGTGGCAGGCTCTCAGTGGCATAACCCCCCCGCCTTCTTTCATAGGGGAGTCCGAGGAAGAGGAGGTGGCAGTCCCAGCAGGCCTGGCAGCCCTGGTTCTGCTCTCGTCCTCACCGAGACTTGCTTTTCGATCTTGGGCCCTCTTGCTTAACTTCTCTGGGTCCCAGTTTTCTCATCTCTAGGATGGGACGTCCCCAATGCCGCAGGCTGCGAGTGAGAACTTCCATCCCAATCTTGTTTCCTGGCTCAGAACCAGAGCGGGTCATCAGTGATGCTTAGTCAACATCCTGTGAGAGAGCAGAGTCCGAGCCTGCATCAAGTCACAACCCTGCCCGGCTCACTGCGCCTGCAGGCAGGGCCCCCCCTTCCCTGGGCCTCAGTTTCCCCTGGAACCTTTCTCCTCTGAGCGCCTTCCTTCTTCAGAAACCCCACCTACCATGAGGCCCCCTGCAGAGGGCACCTGTTGGGGTGGGGTCTCCTTGGCAGGGGCTGGGAGGAGGACGCTGGCCTTGGTCAGGCCACCGGGGCCAGGGCAGTTGTTTCTGGCGGCTCTCAAGCAAACGCGCTCATCCCATCCTGCTTTCTGTTCACCCAGCAGCACTGGGGTCATTTGCTGAGGGTGGACCTGGGACCGGAATTCCAAAGTCCAGTCCAGCCAGAGGTCAGGCCCACCGCCCCTATCCCTTCCCCTCCCCACCATGTGCTGGGCATGGGACCCCTGCCCACTTCTGCTCAGGAATCGAGGGGCCGTGGCCCGATTTTGTGATGCAGAAAGTGAGCTCGCAGCGGTGATCAATGTGTGGCTCGTGGCCAGGGCCAGGAGCTTTCCCTGACCTCTGCTGCCCCCTCAGGCTGACCCATGAGTGCTCATGGTGACTTTGGGGGGGGTACTAAAATTTGATCTTTAGCATTTTTTTCTCCAATTTATCATCCTCACTGTAAAAAAAATACGACAAATTAAGAAAAGCATAAAAGAAAAATTTTAAGTCATCCAGCACTTTACCACGCAGGTGTGACATTAACAGTTCTCTGTGGCTGTCCGCAGGCAGTTCGTTTTTAAATGGGATCATACAGCTGCCTTTCGGAGCGCTCCCATCTGTCCGTATCTTTAAAAGCCTGATTTCTGGGGCCACATCAGAGCCTTTGCTGGTGGAACCAGCCCCTCTAGGCAGAGCTTGGATCTTCCACCTTGGCCTAGGGTCAGTAGGGCTGCCCAGGCATCCCTGCGAGCCCACCAGCTGGTCCCAGAGAACACCCAGGAAGGGGAAAACCAAGCAGGCACTTGTCTGAGGCGTCGATGTATTTCTTGTGTCCTGTGGCAGGCCAGCACCCTAGCGGGGCCGCGGTGGGCCCGTGTCCTTCCTCACACCCATCCTTCCAACCCACACAGGCCACAGGCAGGGGCAGGGGAGCAGGGGCCCCAGGGCAGGGTGAAGTGGACCCCGGGTCCCTAACATCCGCCAGATCCCGCAGCCTACAGGACATTCCCTTCATCAGCCATCAGGGCCTCCTCCTTACCAGCCAATCAGGCAGGCACCCGACAGACGCAGAGCTAGTGGGGAGGGGGAGCTTGCCCCATCAGTACCCTCTGATGCTGCGACGTGGAGGCAGAGCTGAGGGTAGGCCTGCCGCCCTGCAGGGAACAACTGACCTGAGGGGCTGCTGCCGCTCCCCATAGTGGTGGGATAGGACGATCAAAAGAGGCATGCAGCAAGTGACCAGTGACCTTGCCACGGTGGGACTTGGTGCCACCGCTGAGCTAGGACCCTCCAGAGTGAGCAGCGAGGGCTGGCAGGTGCACAGGCTGGGGCCCTTCTCTGGTAACAACATCCCCCCAACCCCTGCCACTTTGTAGATGACAAGGACTTTTCCTGGCAGGGGTGGGGACCAACTCCCCATCTCTGGGTCTCAGGCGAGGGGCTGTGGCTGTGCCCCTGATGATGGGCCCTGCATGGCCCCAGCCCTGCCCACCCCCACCTGTTCTGAGCAGCTCTGTCCTCTTTGCCCACAGGCTGCGCAGCCCCTGGGTGCCCTTGTGCCTCGGGCAGCCCCGAGTCCTGCAGGGCCGGCTGGTCAGGTCCTCGCCCTCGATCTGGGACAGGTAACATACCTGCTGTCTCCCCTGGCTCCCCAGTGTCTCTGCGTCAGTCCCCAGACATCTGTCCAGTGTCTGCATCCAACTCCCCGAGACAGATAGGGAGGCCCAGCAGGTGAAGGTGAAGGTGGGGGCCAGCAGCACAGCCTCACAGCGCCCACCCTAGCAGCCCAGCCAAGGGCACCATCCTTGGGCTTGGGCCCTTCTCCATCCCGGTGGAAGGCAGAAGGGAGATCCCTCGAGGCCCCACCATGTGCCAGGGGAGCTGGGCACTCACCCGGTTCAGGGAATTCCCACAGGCAAGGAGGGAGCCAAGAAAAGCACTTGTACTGGTGCACCCGCACACACACACACACACATATGGACACATACACACATGTGCGCGCGCACACATGCGCACACATACATGCACACACACATACACATACACGCGAACACACACACACGCTGCCAGTTTAGGCCTAGATCCTGGTGTGACTCACCAGGCAGCAAGCCCAGCAGGGCCCCCCAGGTCCCCAGGCCTGGAAAGGTGACCTCAGCCTGGAGGTAGTGGCCCTGGCTCCTCTGGGCACCACACTCCTCTGTGTGTCTGCTAAGGAGCTGTTTCCAGATGCTGGGGACTCCCTGACCCAATTTAGCACTTGCCAGGCCACCTTTTCACCCAGGGCAGGGGGCAGAGAGCTCTGAGCCGCAGGCCCCCAGCAGCCTCCCCAGGTTCCCAGTGGCCTGTGCCCCCCGCCACACACAGTGCCACCTCTAACATCATCCACTGTGTGGGGGGTGCTACTACATAGAATGTGGACCAGCGACAGCCCTGCCCCACGTCTGGGTGCACCATCCCATTCTGCAGATGTGGAGACTGAGGCTGCTGTGGCCCAGCAGGCTCTGGTTAGTGCCTGGTGAGGGAACACTGGACAGGGAAGGCGGCACTATCTGGGCGACCACAGACCCTAGGTGAACAGCCTGGACCAGGCAGAGGGGACATGTTCAGAGGTTCTGAGAAGCTGAACCCCCAGGACTTTGTGACAGGGCTGTGAGGGGTAAGGGGTAAAAGGGTCACCATGGCCACCCCCAGGGTGAGGGCGTGGAGGGCAGTGAGCGTGTACTGATGTGGCTGCACTGGACAGTTGGGTGTTGAGATGCCCGAGGGCCATGGCAGGAGGTGGCTAGCCGTGGTGGGGGTATGGAGCCTGACAGATACCCTGCTGGAGTCGGATGGAGGCCTGGGAGGGTCCTTGTGCAGGAGGCAGGGAGGGGGTTCGGCCTGAGCATGCAGGAGGCGGGTACACGTGCAAACCGGGGCCCCAGGGAACAGCCCAGGCGAGGTCGGGAGGGGCCTGTGTTGTGACCGAGGGACCAGCAGAGGTGGGGAAAGGTGGCAGGAACTAGGGGGCGGCCAAGCTCGGGGCATCAGCTATGCCTGGGGGCTGGGTGCGTGTCCAGGGTCCGACGCCTGCAGCAGTCGGACACTGAGGCAGAGAGAGGTGGGAGAGTCAGGGGCTGGGGGCACTGCAGGCCCAAAGATTGGTTGGGTGTAGCAGGTGGGTGGGTGTGAGGGACTTGGGGAGGGGAGCAGTATTTACGGGCTGGTGGAGTAGGGAGTCGATGCTGTGTCTGGAAGGCCATCCAAAGGCCAGGGGTAAACTGAGGCTCTGTGAAGCTGACTTGTGAGATGTCTGCCCCGAACTCACCCCACAACCCCTCCATCCTCCCCTCCCACACCTGCCCCGTGGAGAATCCCTGCCTAGTTCACTGCCCGCCTTCCTCTGCACCGCACCCTCCAGGGCAGGGGCAGGGTTTGTCTTACTCCTGGTTGTGAGGTCTCAGACAGGTTGCTGGCTCTGAGAGGTTAGGGTAGGGGCCTTGGGGTGCTCAGGAGGGGCAGGGCTCGGTGAGGGGGCACAGTGAGCTGGGGGTGCAGGTCTCAGAAGAGCAAGGGTCTGAGGCTGGTCAGTGAGGCCTGGGGTGTGGCTGGAGAAGGGGCAAGGAGTCGGGGCTGAGGTGGTCACATGGGTGGATGGATGACGCCCTCACAGCTTCCCCGGTGGCACTCTGCCTCGGGACTTCCCTCTTTGCTTGTTACTCTACATCCTCTTGCGGGGACCGACTCTTGGGAAGACCCGCCCCACCCTTCTCTGAGGTTCTCAAAAACGTAAGCAACCTTTTATTTTTATTTACTTTTAAAAATATAGCCCTGGACAGGAATCCAAGGGTGCTTGCTGGAGGCTGACTGGGTGAGTGCCTGTGATGCCACATGGGTTTACTCAGAGGGCCCAGACAGAGGATGCTTCTGCTCGGGGCTGGGGGACAGTCGTGGCCCTGGTGGGGCTGGGAGGAAACCTCCTGCCTGCCCTCTGCTCCCCTCACTTGGGTTTGCGTCGGGAAGGTCGGGAAGGTCGCAAGAACGTGGGCTATTGCCCAGGGTCCCACAGCACACGAGGCAGAGTCAGGGTTCCAGGCCCTTCCACACCTCAGTTTCCTGTGTGACACCTGGGGCTTCTGTCCTGCCCCATCTCACAGCAACACCATCCAAAGCTGTTGGCCCCGGACAGCCCCTGGGCCGTGCACTCCTGGCGAGGAAAGAACTGCCAACCCCACCTGACCCAGCCAACAGGAAGTGTGGCCCCTGCCCTGGGGAGCTCCCCGCCGCCCCTGCTGGAGGCCCCCACACCACCCTCCTGCCTTGCACAGCTTTAGCTCAGGTGAATTGTCAGCAGGCAGTTCGAGAGGGTGGGTCTGTTTCCTGATCATGTGCGGCTCTACAGCCTGGGGTCCCACCTCCAGGATCTCCCATTCTGGGGGAAGACAACAGAGCCTCAAGAGCTGTCTGGGCCTCTGGAAGGCTTCCTGAAGGAAGGGGAACGTGAGCGAGCCTGGGCCTTGCCACGTTTCCCGTGCTGCGTGCAGCCTCACTGGCCATGGTGATGGACACTGCCTGGGCATGGGGCATTGCCACCAACCCTCTCTCTGGCCCAGAGAGGTGACCCAGAGTGCCAGAGCCACACAGCTAGTTGGGGGAAGTGAGGTCTGGTCTTGGGTGTGGCACAGCCGACTCTGGGCCTCAGCGATCCAACCCTAGCACTGAGAGGAGCACGAGTGAGGGCCCCTGTGCCACCAGGGGCCAGCTCTGTGATGGACAGCCTGGGTGCTGCTGGGCGCTCTTTATACCTTGGTCCTTTAAACCACCCCCAACACACTGGCCAAGTTCTGGGGCCAACCACTCCTTCAGCCAGCACCTGGAATTTATCTGTGAGTGGGGCACTGGTGGAGTCTGAGGAACCGCCACGACCAGACTGGCTCGGGGTCAGAGTCCCTGACTCTGGGGCGCCGCGGTCTCCAGTGACGTCTAGGAGGGTGTGTGTGTGTGTGTGTGTACGTGCGCGTGCGGGTACCTGCGTGTTAGTGCGGCGCGCCCGGGCAGGCCCGCGGGCCTCAGTTTCCCCCGCTCAGTGCAGCGGCCCGGTCCGCCGCCGCCGTGTCGTTGCAGCGCGCTGCAGGAGCAGAAGGGCGAGCTGCGCAAGCGGCTGTCCTACACCACACACAAGCTCGAGAAGCTCGAGACGGAGTTCGACTCCACGCGCCACTACCTGGAGATCGAGCTGCGCCGCGCGCAGGAGGAGCTGGAGAAGGTCACGGAGAAGCTGCGCAGGTGAAGGGCGGGGCGAGGGGGCGGAGGGGGGGTCGCGGAGCCGGAGCGTGGGCCGGGAAAGCCCTGCGGGCCCCCGGAAGCCGCATGCGGTGCTCCCCTCTCAGGCCGGCTGTTGACCCCACGCAGATGGGGAGTCCAGAGGTTCGGGAAGGGGAAGCTCTTCCTCCTACTTTGGAGCAGCGGAGCCAGGATTTGAAACCGGCAGATCTCCAGACCCAGACTGATCCACCCGGGTCCCAGCCATGATCCCCTGAGTCCTGATGGGGAAAGCTGTGTCTAGCCAGGAGAGGAACCCGTTTAGGGACCATTCCCTTGAGTGCCTGCAGGACAATGAAGGGTCGAGCCACACGTGCCAGACTCCTTCAAACACAAAAGTTTTCTAAAAGCTTTTTTTGGGCACATTTAGGATGGATATTCTTCTAAAATGTTATATACACTTTCCCATCTTCTTAAACAGAACGTGCAAGGAGCATGCGAATTTTGCTGTTGGCTTGATTTGTTTTCGACGTTTGTAGAGCATCCACTGGTGCCGCCCAGGGAGGGTTTACCGGGGATGGAGGATTTGTCCTCTCCGAACAGCCCCGCCCTCCTGAGTGTTTTGCATGTCATCCTCCATTCCTGTAGAAGCCAAGCTTCGGCAGTGCAGTCAGACCTCAGTTCAAGTCTGGGCCCTGCCAGTTACTGAAGTAATTAAAGTTTCACTTCAGTTTCCCCGTTGGCAAGACGGGGACCATCACACGACACGACACGTGGGTTGTCTGAGTGGACGCCATCCCCAAGCCCCTCCCACTAGCAATGGAAGCGCCAAGCCCCTGACTCCCATCCGGCGCTCGGCTCCACTCGCCCTTTCCAGCAGAACTGCGTCTTGTTCGCTGTGATGCTCCAGCCTCCCTCTGGGGCCCCTCATATAGTTAGTGTTAAGTCTCTTCCCTGCTCATTCGCATTCGAACTGTCAGCCCCATCACAGGTTTGTAAGAATTGTGGGTCAAATGTGAGTAAACTGGCTCCGCGTGCAGATGGGACAGAGTCTCTTGTGAATAACAAGCCTTCGATTCTCATCTTCAGAGGCTCCCGGGGCGAAGGGGGAAATTGGTCCTGGACCCTGGCCTAGGATAGGCCTCTACAAGTTAGCTTTAATGGGATGTTTTCTGCCCTGTGCAGAGGGGCACACATTCCATTCCACCAGGGTGAGGCTGGTGGGGTCAGCTCGAGAGGTCCCAGTTCAGCCCCACCCTGCTCAGCAGGCTGTGCGGCCGTGAGGGTCATGGGAGTGCCAGGCCTGGCACCACAGTGACCCCATTGCCTCCTGCTCCAGGATTCAGAGCAACTACATGGCACTGCAGAGGATCAATCAGGAGCTGGAGGACAAGCTGTACCGCATGGTAAGGCTGCCACGCAGCACCACTCCCCAGCCCCACACCTCCTTCCCTGGGAGAGCCACCCAGCGGACACCCCTGAGCCACTCAGGAGCTGGGACACAGGTCTTGCTGGTCCCACCCCTTTCTCCACGGAATGTGCAGGGTGGGATGCGTGCTCTCAGGCTAAGGAAGTACTAGGGTCCAGGGCTGCCCTGTGCTGCCTGAGCGGCGGATTTGAGCACTCCAGCCTGTGGGCATGTAAGAGGGGCTGTGGACGGAGGGCATAAGCTGGGAACAGGCCCTCCAGTTCAGCCTGCCAGTCCAGGGACCTGAGCCCAGGAGGAGAGGGAGGCCCAAATTCAGGCCCTGGGTGAGCCAGAGACAGGTTCCAGCCCCAGTTGTGCCTCTCATGGGGACCCCACTGTGGGGACCCTCACACCACCTGCACATGACTGCAGTGGGGTTGCCATTTTCTCTGTGACTGCACTGCTGGGACACATGTCCAAGAGGGACAGGGTGAGGGCTTCTGGAGCCACTCCATCACTAGGATGAAGAGGTTTCCCTTCTTTCTAGTTTGGTGACCAGCTCATTTTGTTTTTGAAAGCAACAACCCGCCCACCTTTGCAGTGCTGTCAGAGGGGAGGTGGCAAGCCTGGGGTCTGGACCTGGCTCTGCCTGGGTCCCTGGACATGGGCCCTTTCCTTTCTGAGCCTCAGTTTCCCAATCTGTCCCAGTGAAATGGGCTGGGCTCTGTGTCAGGCACAAATCCTCCGTGCTGAGTCCCCACTCCCAGCTTCTGAGGCAGGACACTGTCACTTCTGTGTTACACATGAGAAACAGGCTCAGGGAGGCAGTGACATGCCCAACGCTGTCTGGCTTGGCAGTGTTGGACCCAGGCATTGAACCAGGGTGTGTCTGTGCTCTTAAGTCCCATACCCATGGCCCTCCAAGTGTCTTGTCGTTCATGGCTGCAAGGGGCAACATAGGGGCGCAGTTGAGTGACGGGGCAAGGAGCCAACCAGAGACCTCCTCCTCCCACCATCCCACCCGCAGGGCCAGCACTATGAGGAGGAGAAGCGTGCACTGAGTCACGAGATTGTTGCCCTCAACAGCCACCTGCTGGAAGCCAAGGTGACCATCGACAAGCTGTCAGAGGACAACGTGAGTGCCACGCACGCTTGGCCCACAGAGGGCTGCCGGTGGGCCCGGGCGAGGGCTTCCCAGGACGCGCCGGGAGTCACATTCTGACTCTCAAGGGTCTGAGCCCAGCTGCTTTGGCCCCAGCATCAAGGGGCTGGTGCAGGGTACAGGTGGATGGACAGGCTGGTCAGGGTTTTGAGAAGGACCTGGTACAGTTTGGGAAGGTTGGGGCTGCCTCGCCGAGGATGCCAAGGGTATCCTAAACAGACTCTCTGCTGTAAGGACTTGAGCTAGAGGAGGTGGAGCCATATTATCCCATTCAAGGCAAGGCTTCCTGACCCCAAGGCAGGGTCATGGCCACTCAGGACTCCCACCCTTGGCCAGTCCCAGTGTCACATCACAGCCATGTATGTGGCTGCCCAGGGGGCCTAATTTCGGGGACCTTGTGAGATGGGCCCACTTGCCCCCGCAGGCCCGGGACAGCTGCCTACGCATTCACGAATCAGCTTCTGCTCCTTGCCAGACCCTACTAGGCTCCAAGATTATGGTGTGAACAACACAGGCAAAACACACACACAAAAAGAAACCTCTGCCCACGTGGAGTTCACATCTGAGTAGGGCAAACTTTAGAGTGTGTTAGAAGTGTGAAATGCTGTATAGAAACAGACAGCGAGGAACAGCACCAGGGAGTCGCCAGCTGCAGGGCCTGCAGATTCCAAGAGGGTGCTTCTGGAAGGGGCTGCTGGGCCAGGACCCGAGGGCGTGAAGGAGCCACCACCCAGACAGCTGTGGGAAGAGCGTGGCTTCCAGGCCGAAGCAACCGCGGTGTGCAGCTGTACCCGGATAACTTGCAGGACCCCAAAGAGGCCAGAGAGCGCCCAGGGGAGGGGCGGCCAGGGTCAGAAGGACAATAGGAGGCGACATTGTGTAGGCTCCTCCCAGAGATCTGGGCTTCATTCTGAGTGTAGTCGAGAGCCATAGAGGGTTCTTAAACCCTCTATGAGGAGCAACATGATCACACGGACAGCTTGCAGGGCTCACATGGCTGCCGTGCTGGGAACAGGCTGTGGGGACGAGAGCAAGAGCGGGAAGATCAGGAAGCTGCCAGGGCCTTAGTACAAAGGATGATGGTGGCTCAGGTGACAGTGGTGGTGGAACTGGGCAGAGGGCTGCGATTCTGGTCTTTTTGAAAATAGAATCAATAGGACTGACCAAGACTTAGGATGTGGGTTGCTAGAAGAACTGAGTCCAACCCAGCTACAAGGTTCAGAGCCCAAACAAAAGTTGTTGCCGGCCATTTCCTGGCTGGGGACAGCGAGGGAGGGCAAGAGCTGGGTAGGAGACGCATAGGAGCCCTTCGAGAGGAGATGTTACCAGGGTAGCGGGAGGCCCGGGCCTGGAGTTGAGGGTGAAGGCCAGCGTGCCAGTGGAGACTGCCGAGGCAGCCTGCTGATGAGAAGCAGGGAGGCCCAGCAAGGATGCCTGGGGGAAGTGCCAGCAGGCTGGGGGACACCAGGCAAGTGTGGTGGCCCAACAGCCACTTGAGGAGGGGGCTGCCATCGGTGCCCTGGCCGGCTGGCTCACCAGCTGCTGAGAGATTAGGTCAGAGGGCCAAGAAGAGGCACTGAGATTTGGAGACCTAGAGATCAGTGGTGGAGTGGAAAGGTGGTCCCAGGCACAGGCCGCCCTTCTGAGGAGTGTGGCTCTAACAGAAGGGGACAGGATGACATGGGCTCAGGACAAGAGGTGTTTCTTAAGGTAACAAGGCTAGGCCCCTTATGTAAGTGGGCACCAGTCCCGGGGACCTCTGCAGGGATGGAGCACAGGAGGAAAGTGAGGCACAGCCAGCTTCAGTGGCTTCCCAGGTAATCCAGGTGGTCGCTCGCACACGGAGCCAGAACTCAACCTCGGGACTCCAACTCCAGCAGCCCAGGGCCCTGGGCAGCCAGAGCGCCTGCCTCTACCTGCTGGCTCTGCCAGAGCGTCCCGTGAGCATTTCCTCCCTGAGACAGCAGTTGTGGCCGCTCAGGAAAAGCTCCCAACGTCCCAGAGCCACCGCAGACACGGACAGCCCAGGGGCTTGGGTGCCCAGCCAGGTGCCCCAGGGGCTATGGGCATGGCACTGGCTTCCCAGTGGCATCTGCTCCTGGCTGTGGCTGGTGGGGCTCAGTGGCAGACCTGGGCTGGCTGGGCAGTGTCTGCAGCCCGCTGGTGCCAGGAGCAGCCAGTCGACTGGAGTTACACAAGGGGCCAGTTCTCAGCTCTCAGGCAGCTGTGCTGTTCTCTTCCAAGGAGGCCTGGGGAGGCATTGAGAGGGGCTTGGCCACTCCGATTCCCTCCACCGTGTGGGCCAAGTTGGGGGCACCAGCCTCAGTGGGGAAGGCTCCAGGGCCATGGTGGGGGAACCGAAAGGTGCTGTCAGAGATAGCCTTGCCTGGGCAGCAGAACGCCTAGTGCTGGTTGGGCTGGGACACTGGCCAGCCCTCGCCAGGAGCAGCCATGGAGCAGCTTGGGTGGGTCACAGGGCTTCGGGGCCACCCCAGGGCCAGCTGTCAGAGCCCTCACAGTGGGGACCCCGGAGGGGCAGGCATGCAAGCCCCAAACACAGGCACATGCAACAGAGATTTTCAGTGGTGAAGCCACACCCCTCGAGTCCTACTGTTTGCATCTGTTTTCAGAGCCAGCGCCCGCCTGGGCCTGCGGTCACACACCTGCCCGGTCCCTGCCCAGCCCTCCAGCCACCCTGTTCCCAGGCCACACTCTGGGAAGGCGGGTGTGAGCAGCAAGTCTGAGGTGCAGGGTGGAAGGTGCTGGGACTCGTCCTGTCACCCATTCCTGTCTGGCACTCCCACCCAGTCATCTTTGGAAGGACTCCGGGAGCCCGAGGGACAGGGAGACCAGGCCTGCTCTATGAGCCTGGGGGGCCTCCGGGAGCTCAGGGCCATTGGGGCTCCTCCTCCTACCACCGCCCCGACCTTATGGGGGTTCCTATCTTAGCACAGCCCTGGGGGCGCCAGCTAGGGCAGCGGCAGGGCCCTTGACGCTCTGGCAGCCCAGGTCAGAATGAGGCCCTCATTTGCAGGCAAGAGCATGGCTCCCAGAGAGGGCCAGAGCCAGTAGTGGGTCCCTGTCCTGCCGAGCGCACAGCGGGCCCTGTGCACCCACTGCCCCTGCTGGCCACTCGGCGCTGGGCAGGGCGGCGGGGCCTTGGCTGGGGGAGTGGCGCCGAACGCCTTCTCTTGTCTTTTAGGAGCTCTATAGGAAGGACTGCAATCTTGCGGCCCAGCTGCTGCAGTGCAGCCAGACCTACGGCAGGGTCCACAAGGTGTCTGAGGTAACGTGGCCCCACAGCCAGGCCGTCCCACCCCAGGACCACCGGCCTCCTTGTGTGCTGGTCTCACCCCAAGGCCACTTCCCATCCTAGGGGAGGAAGATGCTGGCTGAGCCCAAGCCTCCTCTGTCCCCGTTGCTCCTGTGGTGGAGGGGCCGTCAAATGCACCCATCTCACCCAGCTGGGCAGCCCCTGGCCCTCACCAGAGTCCCCTCAGCCCACCCCGGCTGCCTGTCGCCCTCAGTTTCCTTCGGGGACTATCTAGGTCCCTGCTCCCTCTGAGCACTGACACCGCAGAGTGACCTCGTGTGAGCCTCACAGGAGCCTTGTGTCTGGGCACGGTTTACTGACAGTGCCCATTTCAGAAAGAAAACACTTCAGGAAAGATGGTGTGGCCGAGGCCACACGGCAGGCAGGTAGCAGAGCCAGGACCCAGAACCAGGCCTGTCTGATGGATGCCAAAGGCAGACGGGCCAGCAGCCCACCCCTGCCCACCTATGGCCACCACACCCTGCGCCCCCTGCCCCCGCCTCACATGCAGTCTCCTAGCCAGGCCTGTGTTCCTTCCCCCGGTCCTGGGCCACACCTGAGACACTCACAAAATAGATCAAACAGTAGCGGGACACCCTCACACGGCACCAGGCACTCTCAGCCCTGGCCCTCAATCTTTGTTGCATCTGTTTCTGGTCTGTCTTCAGGAGTGCTCAGGCAGGACTGGGGGCGGGGGGTCGTGCCCCCCTGCTTCCATAGGACCCATGCACCTGGGAGAGCAAGTCAGCCCCTCTCTGGGCACAAAATGGGTGGGGATAGGGGTATGTGCAGCCTTGAGTGTGGCCTGAATCAGACCCAGGTTCCGGCTTCTCCAGGTGACTGCAGCTTCTGGGCTCTCCTGGGCCCAATCAGAGTGGGGAGGGAGGAGGTGACCCGGGATCCCCAGGCCATCACAGCACCCACACCCCTGGGAGCTTATTCAGTTCAGCCTCCAGGGTCCCGCTCCCCCGGGTGTGATATGAGAAGCTGGGAGGCCCTGTTCATCTGTCTGCCTGCCTGTCAGTCATGGCTAACGTCAGTCTCCAGCTTTGGGGCCAGGACTGGGCCACCATGCTGACAGTGACCCTGTCCCCGCCCCCTACTCCTCGCGCCCGTTCCAGCTGCCCTCGGACTTCCAGGAGCGCGTGAGCCTGCACATGGAGAAGCATGGCTGCAGCCTGCCCTCCCCCGTCTGCCACCCGGCCTATGCCGACAGCGTCCCCACCTGCGTCATCGCCAAGGTGCTAGAGAAGCCTGACCCTGCCAGCCTGTCCTCCCGCCTGTCCGATGCGTCGGCCCGAGACCTGGCCTTCTGCGACGGAGTGGAGAAACCAGGCCCGCGGCCCCCCTACAAGGGAGACATCTACTGCAGCGACACAGCCCTCTACTGCCCAGAAGAGCGGCGGCGCGACCGGCGGCCCAGCGTGGACGCACCCGTGACCGACGTGGGCTTCCTGCGGGCCCAGAACTCCACCGACAGCGCGGCTGAGGAGGAGGAGGAGGCCGAGGCAGCGGCCTTCCCGGCGGGCTTCCAGCACGAGGCCTTCCCTGGCTACGCGGGCTCACTGCCCACATCCAGCTCCTACTCCAGCTTCAGTGCCACGTCGGAGGAGAAGGAGCACGCGCAGGCCAGCACGCTGACCGCGTCCCAGCAGGCCATCTACCTGAACAGCCGTGATGAGCTCTTCGACCGCAAGCCACCCTCCGCCACCTACGAGGGCAGCCCTCGCTTTGCCAAGGCCACGGCCGCGGTGGCAGCCCCGCTGGAGGCCGAGGTGGCCCCAGGCTTTGGGCGGACCATGTCACCGTACCCGGCTGAGACCTTCCGATTCCCGGCCTCTCCGGGTCCCCAGCAGGCCCTGATGCCCCCAAACCTGTGGAGCCTACGGGCCAAGCCGGGGACTGCCCGGCTCTCCGGGGAGGACATGCGGGGCCAGTGGCGACCCCTGAGCGTGGAGGACATCGGCGCCTACTCCTACCCGGTTAGCGCCGCTGGCCGTGCCTCACCCTGCAGCTTCTCTGAACGCTACTACGGTGGGGCCGGGGGCAGCCCGGGCAAGAAGGCCGACGGCCGCACCAGCCCACTCTATGCCAGCTACAAGGCCGACAGCTTCTCCGAGGGGGACGACCTCTCCCAGGGCCACCTGGCAGAGCCCTGCTTCCTGCGGGCGGGTGGGGACCTGAGCCTCAGCCCCGGCCGCTCTGCTGACCCACTGCCAGGCTACACACCCAGTGAGGGGGGTGACGGGGACAGGCTTGGGGTGCAGCTGTGTGGGGCCACCAGCAGCCCTGAGCCCGAGCAGGGCTCCAGGGACTCCTTGGAGCCAAGCTCCATGGAGGCCTCCCCGGAAATGCACCCCGCCGCCCGCCTCAGCCCCCAGCAGGCCTTCCCGAGGACTGGTAGCTCGGGGCTGAGCCGCAAGGACAGCCTCACCAAGGCCCAGCTCTATGGAACCTTGCTCAACTGAGCGCCACGTGCAGGCCTGGCTGTGGGCCTCTCCCCGCCAGCCCATGGCGCCCCAAGGGGCCGGCCTCACCCCCCAGCCCCTGCTGTTCCCCCGCCCCTGCCAACAACCAGGCGTCTGTTCCTCCCCGTACCTCCTCTCCTCCCCAACCCCATAGGCCCGAGGAGGATCCCCCCGCACTGCGGTGTCCACCAGCCCCGCCCCATGGAGCTCCACTTAGAACGTTTTTCACACTCGTCCTTCCCCCATCTGAGAGGGGCATCCCCCCTTTTATAAAGCGAAACTATTTTTATAGAGAAAAAGGGTCTTTCTAACGCACTTGGCCTCCAGCTCCCTGGACGGCTGCCTTGGCGTTTTCAACACAAAGCTCCTTTATTTTTGGGTGAGGGTGCGTGGGGCCTGCCCCTTGGAAGGGAAGGGAAGGGAAGGACCGTGTCCTATGGAGACTGGACTCTGCAAGTGGGGAGAACACCCCCACAAGCCAGTGACAAGGAAACCCAGAAGTTGTGTCCACGAAGAGGGAGCTGAAACGAATTTGGGGCTATGAAGTGTTTTAAAAATCATTTTTCGCAGTGTGGCCACCGCGCCGCCCTGAGCCCCCCCCACGGCCCATAGTCCCGGGTGGGCGGGGATGATGTCCCGGTGCGGCTGGCGCTCATCCCGCCCCCACGTCCATCCCTGACACCGTCTTACTCTACCTCAGACATGATGAGGCCCTCCACTCCCGGTTTCTGTAGCTTGCGTTCCTGTTGTCTCTGATGCATGCCCTGTCAGTTACTATTGTATTTTGCATTCATTAATAAAAGACACTGGTGGAAAGAATCTAGATTGGGCTATTTCTCCTCCTCCTGCCTTTTGGTCTTGGGAACTTGGAGTCCCTGGTGTCCCCACCCTCAGCCTTGCTCTCTGCAGCCAAGTTGGGCCCCTTAACCCCACGTCACACCCCGTCCCCACCCTAGTATCCAATTTCCTATCTAGGGTGCGGATTCCCCTGCCTTTCCCAGCCCACTGGACATGACCGTTCTTTCCTCTGATCTCACACTCCTGTGCGCTGCCCACGGATTTCCTGGCCTCTAATCCTCACGTCTCAGACCGCTTCTCCTTGAGAGGTACTCAGGCTGCGGACAGAATGTCAGCCAGCGGCTTTTCCTTGGCACACGGGAGCTGCCACTCTGCTCTGGCTTCCTGTTGGTACTGGGAACTGGCTGTCAGGCTGGGAGCCGATCCTTTGGTTGGAAAAAAAAATTGCTTTCTCTTCCCCAGCTCTTTAAGATTTTCTCTTTGACTCTGGCGTTCTGCGGTTTCCCTGAGGTGTGTCTGGGTGTGGACTTCCTTCTTAGGAATCTTCTTAGGATTCTCAGGGAGTCTGACACGTGTGGATTGGTGTACTTCACCAGTTCTGAAAAATTCTCAACCATTATTTTTTAAAAACATTTCTCTGCGCATTCTGTTTTCTCCCTGCGGGTCTGTTTCTCAGAACTATGCTACCTCAAGCCTGAGGCGGCCCCATCACCCCCCTACCGTGCCCTGTGCCACCTCAGGCCTGCAGCGGGCCCTGCCCATCCACACCACACCCTCCACGGCTGCCGCGCTCGCCTCCTGCACTGCACACCTTTCTTCCAATTCACTAATTCCCTCCTGTGTCTGCTCAGCTGCCACACACACAGTTTTTCATTTCAGTTGTTCAGGTTTTCCATTTCTGAAGGTTCTATCTGGGTGCTTTACAAGTCCACGGTGAGTGCCACTTTCGTAGCTTCCCATTCCCTGGAGTATTTTCTAGCTCGTCTCTTATTTCCATCAACACGGTGGGCGCAGCCGTTTCACAAGGTGGTCTGGGACTAGACCGTGGCCTGTGTAGGCCTCCTCAGGGCTCCTGCTCCGGTGGCCCTGTTTCTCTGGACACCACTGATCTTGGACACATGCTCACCCCTGCCCTTGAAGATGTGCATGTGTGGGTTCAAGGCTGAGGACGGAGGCCCCTCCCCAAGGAGGCCTTTATGGCTGTCCCTGTAGGTGCCTGGGGCATGTCCCAGTGGGGAACACCACCCCAGGTTCATGCCTGAAGGTTCCCTGGCACACCTGGCTTTGTGTAGCTCCAGCATGGGACCACCACTGGTCAGATGACTCCAAGGACAGTGGGCATCAGCCATGGCTTCCTGCATGCTTGCTCTTCCCCTTCCTCTGCGGAAGAAGCCAGAGCCAGCCTGGCTGTGTCCTCTTCAGTCATACCTGCCACCCCAGGAAGCAGCCTCCCTGAGCCGGAGGAAGCTTGGAGCGGTTTGGGATTCTGGTCTCCTCTCTGGGGCCTGTGGGCAGACAGAACAGGGGCTGCATCCCTCACTGAGCTGAGGGCAGCCAGGAGGGTGGGAGAGAGAAATACCTGGCACCTGGTGGGCAGAGGCACTCGCAGAGGCGAACCCAAGCCTCAGCCGCCCCAATGTCAGCTGTGAGACCTGTGGCCTAGATGTGGGAAGGCTGAGGCCAGCCAGAGGGGTGCCTCAGCTCTCACATCTAAGTAACAAAAGCCTGCCCAGCTCTGACTCCTGGGGGCTAATCAGACGCACCTGCCCTGGGCAGCAGCCTTAGCCCTGATGTGCAGGGCAGATTCAGGGTGCTGGCTCCCATTGCTACCTCAGAGCCTCTGTCCCTCACGGGGCTGTCCTGCCTGGGCTGCAAAGCCTGCCACAGCCAGGCCTCAAAGGTGTCCTGTTGCCAGAGCAGCCAGGACCATTAGGCCCCTGCCTAGGACTGGGTAGGTGACTTTGGCTATAGAGCCAGGGAGCCTGCAGGCCCATGAGAGAAGAGGAAGGTAAGGGTCCATGCGGCTCGCAGCAGCGGGGTCAGCCTGACGCCCTCTGGGTGGGGGCCTGCCTGCTGTGCGTGGCACTCAGAACACTGCTCCTTGCGGTGCTGAGGCTGGGGGCCACAGTTTACCACCCCCAATTTCTCACGGCTCAAAGCTGGCTCAGCAGGGCCCTGAGACAGGAGCGCCTGTGGCTCTGACGCGTGACTCTTCTCTCCCAGGATCCCCTGGGCTGGGGCTTGGTGCTCCCCTCCTCTTCCTGGTGCTGGTGTCAGCTGGCAGCCTCATGCTGGCCTCTGGGACCTGGCTCTGCCCACAAGGAACTCAGAGGTGGGGGAGGAAGGCAGACAGTGTGACACTCAGCTCAGGGCTTCCAGAACACAGGGCCTGTGGGCATCTGAGAAGGGAGGGCCCTCACTGCTGAAAGGGGTCAGAGGAGAGGCCCAGAGTGGGTGTTGAAGGATGAACAGGAATTCAACAGGTATTTTTGGCAAATGAAACAGAGTCATGAAAAGGCACAGATCTGTGACAGCTGGAGAATTCCAGAAACTGTTCAGTGCTCCCATGGAGCTCCCAAGGGGCTGAGCTCTGGAGCTGGCAGCTTCCCTCTGGATCTGCCCTTCGACATTCTGTACTTGGACTGTCCCCACAGTTGGACGGGAAGTCCTGGACAGTCCCCATCTACCCAGACAGCTAGCCATGGCATGGGGTTCCCTCCTTCACCTGTGCCCTCTCCCTGCACTGAGATCCTGCCCTGCCTTCAGGGAGGCCCTGTCTTTGTATCCACCACCCGCCCACACATCCATGTATGTTTTCTCCTCAACTCTCAGCAGGGCAGTGCAGGGTTGGGCTCTGCCACCAGCTGAGTGTCACCTTGGGCAAGACCCAGACCCTCCTGGCCAGTTTCCCTTTCTGGAGCCTGAGGACATTCATCAGTGCAATTTCCAGGGACCCTCTAGGCAGCTGAGTCTCCCACTGTACAGAGAGCCACGGTGAGGTGGAGGTAGAGCCCAAGGGAGGCCATTTTGGAAGGAATCCCAAGTACAAAAAAGAGCACAGGCTTGGGGCCCTAGGCACAGCTCCCTGCCCCCAGGGCAGCAGTTTCCTCTGCTGGACAGTGGGGATCATGGACACCCTGTCAGGAGCTGCGAGCATCAGCTCCACTCAGAAAAAGTCACGGCCACCCCGGCACTGCAGTGCAGCCAGCACATACAGCCGACACAGCATCCGGAGGTGAAGCTGTTTTTCTCCACGATGGCTTCGGATCTGGCATCTCAGATTTTCTGGGTGAGGATGAAGGTAAGCACTCAGCCCCAGGAAGGTGGGTGGAGGGAAGAGACCACACTTCTTTTCTATTCCTGCTCCACATTTTCTAAATTTAGCTTTCTTATTTTAAAACTGCAAACGGTGAACTCCCTGACACCTTGCCAAGGATCAAAGTCAGTCTTTAAGAATGCTCCTTGGAAGAAAGTGTTTGGAAAAGGAAACATAAAAGCATGGTGCACACCTGCCACTCTTCCCAAGAAAATGACCTAAAAAGGGAAGGGGCCGGCACCCACAGGGCTTGCGTTAAGAAATCAGACCCCAGAGGGTGGAGCTAAGAAACTGCCACAGTGGGTTTTCTGCGGAGCCCTTGGTGGCCCCCACCCCAGAAAGGTCAGAGATTTGGGTTGGTTCAAGGACACCAGCTTGGAAAATAAATGGACTTCAGGGGCACAGATGTCGATGGCATTTGTCCCAAGTGAAGTTCGGCGACAATCTGCAAAGTCCTTTCTTTTGCCTCATCTCTCCTCGTCCCCACAGGCCCACTTTACAGATGTGAAAACAAGGCTCAGAGAGGCAAGGCCCCTGCGAAGGCCTCAGACCAGCAGGAAATGGCCCTGGGACGTGAGCTGGTCTCCTGGTGGCAGGCAGTGGTGATGTGTACCAAGCACAGGAGTGGGGCCAGGAGCCCGGGTGGACAGGAAGCCTCTCGACAGCTACGTCCCAGCACTCGGAAGCCTGACACAGTGTCATGTGCGAGGGATGCTCCCGTTAAGTCGGTGATAACTCGAACACATCACAGTGGGGAACAATCAGCAAGTGTGCTGCGATGACATTTCAATCACAAAATCATCATCAGGAAGGTGGAAAAGCACTGAGGCTGGCGCTGGCTCAGGAAGCAGAGCATCTGGACTCCAAGGTCTGGGGCAGTGAGAAGGCCAGGCCTCCCTCCACCCCAAACACTGCGGCTTTCCCTCCTGCCTTGTGTCCAGGCTGATTCGTATAGCCCTCATTCATTCCACAAACACGTGCTGAGCCCTGCTCCGGCCTGGAGCTGGGGAGACACATCTTCATGAAGGTATTTGTAGGGGGGTCCTGCATTTGGGGAGGAAATCACTCCCTGCTACAAAATTACAGTTCCCACCACACCTGTCTGAGGAACCTGGGTCTGGAGCATGCGTGTGACAGAACTCAGCCAATCTGAGTCCTTTCCTGGACTTGTCAAATGGGGACAAATGAAGGCAGTAGCCCCAGCTGGTGGCTTCTGTCATGAGATTGAACCTGGACAAACTCAATGACCAGAGAGTGACAGGGACAGCAAGGATAGGAGCAAGGCCCGCCACCTCACAGCCCACAGTGGCAAGGTCTAAGAAGGGAGCCGCATCCGCCTCTGCCCTAAACTGGCTCAGCTCCTGTGTCAAGTGGTGGGTCTGACACTAAGTCCCAGCACTGCCTCCTGGGCGCCTATGA
Organism: Callithrix jacchus; assembly: GCF_049354715.1. Lineage (NCBI taxonomy): Eukaryota > Metazoa > Chordata > Mammalia > Primates > Cebidae > Callithrix > Callithrix jacchus. The sequence continues at coordinate 135,433,770 of NC_133509.1, read as the reverse complement.
CACACGGGCCCTAGTAGGAGACACGCAGACCCAGCCTCATGATCCCCTGGAGATAGACATTGTGTGTTCTCGTTTCACAGAAGGTGAAACTGAGGCACTGGGAGCTAGGCAGCTTGGTGAAAGTCACATGGCAATGAAAGACACAGGCACGTCCATGTCCTGTCATCGGGCCACGCATGCAATCACTATGGAAGGCCCACTCTGTGCCGGGGCCAGGCACCAGCGGGCAGTGGGAACCCCAGCCTACGCCATGTGCTCCACTGCAAATGCAGGCATGGGGCCTCGGCGGGGCAGGGGGCTCTGTGGGGAAAAGGGGCTGAGGGTGAGGGCAGCTTCCCTAAAGACACCATGCAAGCGAGCCCCAAGGGAGGGAGGGAGCCTAGGGGAAGGGAAGGGTGGGTGCAAAGGCCCTGGGGCACCATCCTGGGTGGGAGGGATGGGGTGGGCTCCACAGGTCACAGTAGCTCCCCTCTCAGAGCAGGAGGAGAAAGGGCAAAGGCCAGAGGTGTGACAAGGGGGAGGCCACAGCAGTCACATGGGGCAGAGGGTGGGGACTGCGCATCTCCCATGCCAGCCTCAGCCCCCAGTGCCCTGCTCAGGCCAGTGACAGTCTCCACTTTTGCCAGTGACCAAGCTCACCGGGCATAGGGTGCAACTCTTCACCAAAGCAGCCATCTTGAGACTGAAAGTAGAAATGCAGAGGGTGCTCCCACTATGGGTTATGGGGACACTGCCCCACGTGGGCCAGGGGGTCCAATTCACTCTGTCCTCAGGGGCACAGTAGGGGACACTAAGGCCATGCACTCAGCACCCCAGCACTCAGCTCCAGCTTCCCCACTCAGACAAGCACACAGTAGGTGCTGCAGCTACGATGCACTCAGCTCCAGCTTCCCCACTCAGACAAGCACACAGTAGGTGCTGCAGCTACGATGCACTCAGCTCCAGCTTCCCCACTCAGACAAGCACACAGTAGGTGCTGCAGCTACGATGCACTCAGCTCCAGCTTCCCCACTCAGACAAGCACACAGTAGGTGCTGCAGCTACGATGCACTCAGCTCCAGCTTCCCCACTCAGACAAGCACACAGTAGGTGCTGCAGCTGCGATGCACTCAGCTCCAGCTTCCCCACTCAGACAAGCACACAGTAGGTGCTGCAGCTGCGATGCACTCAGCTCCAGCTTCCCCACTCAGACAAGCACACAGTAGGTGCTGCAGCTGCGATGCACTCAGCTCCAGCTTCCCCACTCAGACAAGCACACAGTAGGTGCTGCAGCTACGATGCCTGCCGTGTGTGTGGCAGGCTCTGCAGCGACTTGTGGGGCAGGAGGGCTCAGCCCTCAGAAGCCCCATCTCGGGGCCTTTGCACAGCTCTTCCCTCTGCCTGGGATACTCCTGCAGAGCCCAGAGATACCAAGGACACACTGACACACAGGTCTTCACCCACCAGCCCCAGGCCAGCTTTAGCCCCCTCCCAGGACACCCCACAGACTTGGCCTTCTCTGACCCTCACTTTGAGCCTGCAGGCTGGCTCTTCCAATGCCCACTTTAGAGATGCGGAACTGAACCTGGGAGGGGAGTGGTGCCTTGCCTCACCTCAGCTATAGTGACAGTAGAGCGGGGACAGAATTGGGGGAGAGGGAGCCCGGTGCCCACCTCCTCCTGGGTCTCCCACTGCTCTGGCCCATGGGCAGTCTCCTCGAAGCCTCTGCCTTTCTCCACTGACTCCCTTGCCAGGGACACCCTCTTCACCAAGTTGAGGTCTGCCTCCTCCAGGAAGTCTTCCAAGGTACCAGTGGGCCCCACCCTCACCTATTGGCAGATCCCTGGGCTCCTAGAGTGGCCCCTCAGTTACAATTCTGGTGGGGGTTCCATCTCATCAGCTTGTGCAGGTGCCTGGGGAGCCAGGCCTCCTCCCAGCCCAGCTCCTCCAGGCTCCTTAAGGGTCCCTTGCTTCTCCATGTGGCTCCTTCACCAGATGGGCATACCTGCATGGGCAGCATGCACACTGGCAGGGCAAGAGGCTGCCCAAGGGGCCCAGGGCTTAGGCCAACCAGGGGCCCAGCTGGCCACACTCCTGGGGAGTGCAAGGGGCTGGGGCCTGTGAGGCTGGTGGGGTGCAGAGCTGCAGCAGAGTCCCTGAGGGCAGACCAAAGACCCAGACCACCCCCACCTCAGGACTCCCTTGCTGGTACCCACAGAGCGGTCGTGAGCTTGACCCCATCTCGAGCTTGCACAGTTCTCTCTGTCTCCAGAGCCCCAGCAGGCCTGGGAGGAGGGAGGTGAGAAGAGGCTGCTAACGCACACTTGTTGCTAAAATAACTTAAGAAATAGCAAAACAGACATTTATTAAGCATCACCGGCTGCATGCCAGGCAATTTCATTAGTGTAGCCTTCACACTCCTGAGACAGACAGACTTTTGTCCCCACTTTGCAGATGAGGAAACTGGGGCTCAGAGGGTGGTGCCCAGGACCCACAGCCGACCTCTGTACTCATTCCTCTCATCCACCCCTGAGGAAGAGGGGAGCTCCAGAGCCCAGCTGGCATTGGGAAGGTTCCATGACAAAAACCTCAGTGCCAGATCTTCACGTCCCCTCCCCAGGAGCAGGTGGCAAGGACGGAGGGCAGCACAGGGTGGTAGGTGGTGCCAACACAGGCCTGCGTGTGCCCCTGCAGTGTGCATGCCCGGCTGGCTGTGCGGAAGCTGTACATCAGGACCCGGCCATCAGCGCTGCCCGTCACCAGCAGATCACCGCCTGGGGAACACTCGCAGCCCACTGAGTAGCCCTCCACCTGCAGAGAGGGACACACGTGTGAGCAGGCCACACCTGCTCCTGTCAAGTAGGGGTGAGGACGCCCACTCTACGGCCGAGCAGGCTGAAGATGTGAGCTGATGGAGCAGAGCTGGGCTTCGTACCTCATGTCCCTAAGGACGAAGCCCAAGCCCCGCCCATGAGGCTGCAGAGCCCGGGCGCCAGCCCACATCACGAGGCCAGTTCCGCAGATCCAGCTGGACCAGCTGCAGCCCAGCTGAGGGGGTCTGGCCTCAGCGACAGTCACCAAGCCCCTGGCCCCTTCCACCCCAGCAAGGCTGGCCTCAATGCAGAAAGAGGATGCAGAAATGACAGCCATGACATTCCGCCCTGCTCCTGCCCCTACCTCTGTGGCCTGTTGGTGTGAGCCAACTACTGCTTCTTGCCCAGTACCTGGGCCTGGAGTAAGGACCAGATGTGGCTGAGGGACTTGAAGAGACAGCAGGCCACATGGTATGTGCTCACCCAGGACACAGAAAGCAGGATCCACCCAGACCAAGGCTCCATGAAGTCCCAGGCCCATGTCCATGACTGGCAGGCAGCTTGGGGCTGGGGCTCAGCATTCACCTGGGGGACAAGGACAGAAGTACCTTGTGCCCTTCATAGCGCCGCCGTCTGCTCATCCGGTAGGGCCACACAGTGGAGAAAAGGGCCAGGTAGTTGCCATTGGTCTGTGCCAGGAACACGGGTTCCCTGGGGTGCAAGGCGAGGCTGGGGCAGGTGAATCTCTCCTGGGAACGGCAGGGCCACACATAGATCAGAGAAGACACCCCCACCCAGCACTCTGCTCCGGCACCTGAGGCCTGCTCCCAGACTCTAGCTAAGTGTCTACATGGGTTTTCTGTTGCTGCCCTCACAAATCACCACAAGCTTGGTAGCTCAAGACACACACATTTCGCATGGCACAGTCCTGCGGGTCAGAAATCTGAAAGAGGCCTCGCTGGGCTGAACTCAAGGTGCTGGCAGGGCTGCACTCCTTTCTAGAGACTGGAGGGGAATCCAGCTTACTCCCCACTTCCCAGCTTCTACAATCTGCCTGCATCCCTATGGCAGGCAGGAAAATGCCCCCCAAAATATACCTACGTTCTCATCTCTGAGACCTGTGAATGTTACCTTACAGGGTCAAAACCAAGGGTCTCCACGGACATAATTAAGGATTCTGAGATAAAAAGATGATCCTATATTATATACTAAATGCAGTCATGTGCAGCCTTATAGAAAGGAAGCCAAGGCCAGGCGCGGTGGCTCATGCCTGTATCCCAGCACTTTGGGATGCTGAGGTAGGCGGATCTCTTGAGCCCAGGAGTTTGAGACCAGCCTGGGCAACATGGCGAAATCCCATCTCTACAAAAAAAAAAAGAGAAAGAAACAAAGGGAAGGTGCACAGATGTGACACACTGTGAAGGCGGTATGAAGACGCTGGTTCTGAGGGCTGGAGAAATGCAGCCACAAGCCAGGAACAGCAGCTGTCACCAGAAGCCAGAAGAGGCCAGGATGGATCTCCCCTCAACCCTCCAGATGGAGCACACCCTGCCAACACCTAAATTTCAGCCCAATCATACTTAACATTGATTAAGAACTTCGAGCCTCCAGAACTGTGAGAGAGTAAGTTTGTGTTCTTTCCGTCACCAAGTTTGTGTAATTTATCACACGAGGATGGAAAAGGAATCTATATGGCCATCTCCCCACCTCCACAGTGAGCCTCCAGGGACAGCCCAGCCCAGTCCAGGGACCCACACAGCAAATATGCACGGTAAGTGAGGAGGTAAGTGGCCAAATGAGAAGAGAAATGCACAAACCTCAAAACACAAGGGGCATGGGATCTCACTGCTTGACTGACATGGTCCCACAGAAAGCACCCTAAAAACTGTCCCCTCGAGCTGGCTTTGCATTGTTCTAACCATTGTCCCTAGACCACACTCTCTAAGTGAGCCCAAACTCAGAGGACAAAGTGGGGAGCAGCAGGAAGGACAGCTGCAGGCTGATGCCCATCAGAGGCACAGAGGCTGGCATGGCCAGATAATGAGCTCCCAGTGTGACGGTGCTGGGCAAGCACCTGCTCCCTCGGCACAGACAGCATGGAGTGTAACTATAGGAGGGTCAGTAGTTCAGGCGCAAGGCACCTTCCTCTGCCTCACTTCCCCTGGGCTCCTGGAGGCAGGACACCCTCAGAGTCCAGATGCGCCCCTCCAGCTCTCTTCCAGGGCCTGTCCTGACCAGTGGGTTGCACTGGGACATCCTGCAGTGAGGTCTAGAAACAGGTTTGCTCAGGGCCACTTAGAACCCATTGAGAACAAGGAAAAGGCAGGGAGGAAAAGAAGGTGTACACAGGGTATGTATTTCATGTACACCCGCATATATCACAGACACATGACACAGCTTTAAATTCAGAGTCATCACGGGTTAGTGGAAATCTCAAAAGATGATGATGGTGGTGATGGTGGTGGTGGTGGTGGAGGTGCTGGTGGTGGTGGTGATATAGTGTAGTGGTGGTGGTACTGATGAGATGGTAGTGGTGACAGAGATGGGGTGGTATAATGACAGCAGTGATCGTGCTGGTGGTGATAGAGATGCTGGTGACAGTGCTGTGATACAGCTGGTGGTAGTGACAGAGATGATGGTGGTGATGGAGACAGTGTGGTGATGATGGTGGTACAGCAACAGAGATGCCAGTGACAGGGAAGGTGACAGAGATGGCAGAGGTGATGATGGTGATGGTGTGGTGACAGTGATGATGACAGTGGTAGTGCTGGAGACAAAGAGGGTGGTGGTGATGGTGGGAATGGCGGTGGGGATACAGATGGTGACGGTGATGCTGATGGCGGTGGTGCTGGTGATGATGGTGATGACAGCAGTGGTGGCAGTGACAAGGATGACAGCAGTGGTGGTGGGTGTAGAGATGTGATGCTGATGGCGGTGGTGCTGGTGAGGTTGGTGATGATGGTGAGGGGGGTGGTGCTGGTGGGAATGGCGGTGGGGATACAGATGGTGACGGTGATGCTGATGGCGGTGGTGCTGGTGACGATGGTGATGACAGCAGTGGTGGCAGTGACAAGGATGACAGCAGTGGTGGTGGGTGTAGAGATGTGATGCTGATGGCGGTGGTGCTGGTGACGATGGTGATGGATGACAGCAGTGGTGGTGGGTGTAGAGATGTGAAGCTGATGGCGGTGGTGCTGGTGACGATGGTGATGACAGCAGTGGTGGTGGGTGTAGAGATGTGATGCTGATGGCGGTGGTGCTGGTGACGATGGTGATGGATGACAGCAGTGGTGGTGGGTGTAGAGATGTGATGCTGATGGCGGTGGTGCTGGTGAGGTTGGTGATGATGGTGAGGGTGGTGGTGCTGGTGATGACAGCAGTGGTGAGAATAGAGTGATGCTGATGGTGGCACTGGTGGTGGTGATGGCAGTGATGACATGGTGGTGGTAGTGATGGTGATAGTGGTGATGATAATGACAGTTAGTTTGATGGAGCACTCCCTGTGCCTGGCACTGTGCTATACCCTTTACAAGAATTCTCTCTCTCTTAATTCTCATAACTGTTTTTTTACAAGGAAAATAAGAATCAAACAGGCTAAACAGCAGGCCCAGGGCTCTCTGCCTGATAAGGTACTAGTGAATCCCGAACCTTAATGCAGGTGTTCTAACTGTGGGGCCCCTGTTCTGAACTCCTGGGCTCCATCACTTGCCAATGCCACTGAGGATCACAAACCCCTTCTGAGTAGCTGACTGTGGCAGTGGGAGGGTGGGGTTTCTCAGGTTACACGGCTGTGTTCCCCCTGATCTGGACTGAACTGCCCCCAGACCCTTACCTTGGTGGGGAAGCTGTGCTGGCACAAGAAGAGCATAGAGGAGGTTGCATCTGAAAGCCCACAGAAAGCTCTCCATGTGTGTGTCAGGCTGAGCCCTGCCTCTGCTACCCCTATCCTGAATATTTCAGTCAAATGAGCCCCCTCCCACGGAAGGGGCCTGGGACCTCAGACAGATAAGAACTACATGGATACACCCTGTGGCTGAAACTGACAGCAATGACAAATGAGATTTCTTACGTGGAAAATCTGATTAGAGATTTTGGCAGAGGTCCGGAAATCCCAGGCAATAATGGTGCGGTCAGCCGAGTCCCGGGTGGAAGCATCCGTGCTGCTCAGGAACTCAGAGCCTTCCCGGAGGAACAGGATGTCCAAGGTCTGCTGAATGGTGGCCTTGTAGCTTCTCATCACCTGCAAGAGTGGACATAGGTCATGCTGGCAGACCTGGAAGGCCAAGGACCCAGGGGACTGCGGGGCAGTTTTAGTGAAGTCTATGCTGGGCCACACACAACGAGGCTGAGCAGCCCAGGTCGTATGTGGAATCATAGACCTTCCTGCCCCTTGCCCAGGCCAGTGTCTGTCAACTTCTCAGCCCTGCTGCTCTATTGTCACATGGGTCTAGAGAGGCATTCCTACCACCCCTTCAGAGCAGCAGGATCCCAGGAAAAGCACTAAGCGAAAGGCCCTTGACTGGCCAAGGGCACCTTGAGAGCATATTGACATCCATCAACAGTGGGGTCATCTTTTGAGTGGGACTTGCTTCTGAAGACGCCACATAATTCAGAGCTCGCCAAGTCCCAGACTGTTGTCCCTGGAGGAGCCCCGGCAATGCAGGAGCAAGTGTGCTTGGGGACCATAAAGCCAGAATCACAGGACATATTTTAGCTTGAACGACACGTTGTATTGTTTTAGCATCATCACCGATACTTCAGTCTCCTGTCTCATCAACTAACTTTATTAAGTATCAAGCAGTTGTTTTGCTTTCTTAGAGGATTTTTTCACATTCAACTTCTGCTCTCAAATGTCCGGCTCTGGTGGGGGTGTGGAGAAGGGTCCCAGTCCCAGGACTAGCAAGTAGCTCCACTTAACACACCCACAGAGGGCAGGACCTTAATACAATATGGAAATAAACGGCTGGGCACCCACATGCAGCAAGGTCTCCAATCAGTCGCAGGGCCCAGCTGGTCCCTTTAGCAGTTCCTGGGGCGCCACCATGTGGCTGCAGCATAAACAGTTCAGTCCTGGGCCCCGCCAGCTCAAACGTGAACCATCTTGACTTTTAATTGGAGTTCATACCTTTCAAATTTTGGAGACATATTTTCTATTATCCTCCTTAAAATGTATACGTCAAGTTCACATTAACTGTAGAACTCCATAATTTCAGTTTAGGTTAGAGGAGGAGGAGGAGGTTGAGACTCATTCTCCAGATGAGGTTCACTGAGCCCCAGGAAGAGGTAGAGATTGGCTCAAGGTCACATGGCCAGCGCATGGTGGAGACTTTTCTGACTCCCACGGCTTCCCTGGGGCAGGCAGCTCATTCTCCTGCTGGCCAACTCCTGCCTCTGTAATTCTTGTGGGAGGGTGGGCAACAGATGACTTCCAAAGCAACCCTCAGCTAGGGAGATTTCAGAGTGGGCCCCCTGAAACCTAAAGAATGATCCAGGAGTGGAAAAAAGTCCTCTGGATGCAGGCTGCCTGCCTTCCTCCACACACGGCGCTACCCTCCCATATGGCCTTGATACCACAGCCTCCCACCAGCCTCAACACCTTGATCCCTAAGAGGCTGACCCAGGGAAAGGATGAGGAAGATGATGGGCCTCCCTGCCACTCGCTGAGTGCTTAGGAGGTACCAGCCCCTGACTGGGAGGCTCACATAAGTTATCTCACGACAAGTCTCAGAGGTAGCTTCTTTCAGTGGGCATGTAGTCTCAGAGAGAGAACTTGCCCAGGAGCTGATAATCACCTGCATGCCCCTGCCAACACACCACCTGCCTCCCAAGACAAACTTTTTGAGGAGAACCAAAACCGTTGTTCAGTACATTTTCTGAGAATGGATGGAAATAGCCCAATTCATTAGGGTGTCATAAAAGTGAGTGGCCAGGAAACAAGCCGTGTTCCAGGCGACCCCTGCCAACAAAGTGGCTGTAAGTGGAAGGCTGGCCTTTGAAGAGATAGCCCCCGAACATGATTTATTCGCCTTCACAACTGCTCATGCCCTAGGAAAAGAGCAGAGGAGTCATTTATATGTCTAGCTGGTGGGTTTTATGGCAAGCTTAATTACACCAACAGCTGGCATGGGACGGAGCTACCCGGGCCTAACGAGCTGGATCCAAAAGGGAGGCTCGCTTGGGCTCTTCTGGCAACTGCGGGCCCCTGGTGGAGAAGCAGGGACGTGGTCTTGGGGAAAATGGAAGATCGATCATGGTACATGCAGGGGTTATGTCCCTACAATCTGCCCACCACTCGGCCCACCAGCAAACCTGGGTGACTCTGGGCTGCTGCCAACTCGTCCAGAGCAGCCTTGGGTTCCTGCCACTTCCAGAGTGCATGGGGTTGGGGGTGCTCACTGGGCTCCAATCTTGGCCCACTGCTGTTACTGAGTACCTGGGGAGGGTTCGTTCCCTCCCCGGGCCTAGTTTTTGAGTCATCAACACAAGGGGCCTGAATGCACGATGACCTCACCTCTGAACCTCTAAGTACTACTCATCCTCAGAAAGAAGGACCGGCGGATGGACCCAGCTATCCCTCACCCTATGCCGCCAGTCCTCTGCACCCAGACCTGAAGGACAGGAGGCAGGGAGGCACTGCTCTGGCCTCACATGCAACCCTGTGCTCCCTTAGATGTCCACCTCGGCCACCTCCCTACACCATAGGTCTGTGAGCTCCTGACACAGACACCCTACTACCCACATTTCTGGGTCACCCTTGGCTAGCAATGGGTCTACCCCCTGCAGGAACCAGTAAGGTGTGTGGAATTGATGCTGGATAAGTGAGTGAATGCATAAACCAATGAATGAATGAACAAAAGGTCGACTACCTTAAAAGCAACAATCCAGGGTCCTCTGGCTTCTAACAACATCCTGGCACGCAAGACTGAGGCAACGCACAAAAGCCTTTGCCACTGGCTCTCCCAGGACCCCCGGGGGAGATGATATTCACTCACAGGTCCTTCCCAAGGCCCTGAGTGGGCCAGCCCGTCCTGCCCTTCAGACACGGAGACAATGGAAAGCTGCTTCAAGACCTTGGTGGGAGGTGGGAGCACAGCAGGACTGTGTTCCGTGCTGCAGCCTCACAGGAGCCCAGAAGCAGGTGGGGCCTGTCCTAACCCCTGGATTAGCAGGGGTGAGATGCCACGTGGGAGGGCCCAAGCACTTAGGCAGACACTTCGGGGACCTGAGCCTGGCAGCCTATTACTGGCTGCATAATTTTGGGCAAGTAACTTCCCTCTCTGTTCTTCAGTCGCCACACCTGTAAAGTGGGGTAACAACAGGACCTCCAGCTGAGGAAGTAAGAGTGACGTTCCCCAGCAAAATGCCCAGCACATCTGAGCCCGCTGTCGTAAACCTCCTCCCCAGCTAGCTAGAGCTAGAGTCCCCAGGATGGAGCTGTGAGTTCTTGGGCAACTCCCAAAAGTAAATGTGTTGTCTTCTTCGAGTGCCAAGATGCAAGGCAAAGTGGAGGGGTGGCACAGGGCCCACTGCTTTGGATTAAACTCACAACAGCAGAAGTCGCCAATCACATAGGATGGTGGCTATCAACGCAATTGACATTTACATTAAACAAAGGAAACTATGAGAAGAAAACATGATTGAATTTCTCCACAACCTGGGACTAGGGGAAACCTTCCCAGCTATGGCTCCAATGCCAGAAGCAGTAAGAGGAAAGCTGAATAAATTGGACTATATAAAAACAATAATAATTGTTTTAAAAACACTTTGGTATGGCAAAAAGCAAGCAAGTAAGTAAATAATAAATAAGCAAAATCAAAAAGACAAGTAGGAGAAATATTTGCAACTTCTATTACAGGCAAAAGTTGCTATCTGTAATACATAGATGCTCCCTAAAAATAGATAAAAAAGATCAATAGCTCTACAGAAAAAAGAGCAAGATAAGCAGAGCTCAGAAAAAAGGAAATGGTCCTTCTACTCTGCTCATAACAAAAGCAATGCAAATTTAAATCACATACGGATACCATTACTTGCCTATCAAATTAACAAAATCCAAAAGTTTTGCAGCACCCTTGTTAGGTGGCTCTGGGGGTGGTAGCTATCGACATATGGCTGCCAGAAATGCAAATGGCACAAGTCCTGTGCAGAAAGGATTTAGACAACTCTGAGAAAAATAATATATGTATCGTTACTCAGCAATATGCATGGCCCAGCAACCCCACTTCTAAGAACCCCACTTCCTAAACTTACACCAGCAAAATCCCAAAGAGATATAAGCACAATGCCACTGAAAGCAGCACTATTTGTAAAACTAAAAACAGAGAACAACCCAATGTTCATTGAGAAAGGACTGGCTGAATAAACTTTAGTACATGAACACTCTGGACCACTATGCAGCTGTAAAGGAAGAATGAGGAACCTATCCTGCTATGGAGTGATCGCCAGGACACACTGTTCAGTGAACAGAATGCAAAGTGGGAGAAAAAAAGTGTGTCAAGTAAGGAGACGAGGTGATATGAACGTGTATGTGTGTTTGCTTCCACTAAGAAGCAGTGAGAAGATAAACCAGAAACTAAAATAAGTAAATAAACAAGATTGCCTTAAGAGGATGGGAGGGGAAAAGCATGGGGGAGACAGGGTTAAAGGCAGAACATGGATGATTTCTCTAAATGTACCTTGTTTTTCAGATTTCACTCTAGAACAGGGGTTATACATTTTTTCTGTAAAGAGCCAGTCAGTAAATATTTTAGGTTTTGTAGGCCATATATAGTCATTGTTATATACAATTCTGTGTGTGTGTGTGTGTGTGTGTGTGTGTGTGTGTATGTGTGTGTTAGAGTTGGTTAAAAACGTAAAAACCATTCTTTGCTCAAAGACCATAAAATACAGGTCACAGGCCAGATCAGGCCCATCAACTGTAGTATGCCAATCCATCCTCTGGGTCCATGTACACATTTTATTTAATTATGCAACAAAATTAACTTAAAAAGCAATCTCTATAATGTAAAAGCACAATTAACCATGTATTGACTTGGTAGCTTAAATGCACAAATAAAATTTCTTTTAAAAGACCTGAAACACAGTAATTTAATGGTAAATCCTTAATTGAATATACATTATTAATAGAAAACCAGCAATATGGTGGTAAATCCTAATTAGATATACATCATGAACAAAGAGAACTGCAAGAAATCTTAAAGTGTTTTCAGTCATTTCACTGTTAGTGTCAATATACATAAAAAGAAATGTGTTAAAGCAGATGGAAATTTAAAATTTTTAGCAGAAAAGATTTTAAAAATATAAAAACAAAAAAGTAAAGAAAATTCTGTAATCCTAAATTTGAATTGGAAAAATCAGTATAAACAACAATATATTTCGTCTTAACAACAAAAATAGTTCCCAGCTCTGTCCACAGAACGAAACAATCAGCAAACTCAGCACTTGGATTATGGTCCCTAAACCCAGCTAAACTGACCAGAAGCGACATAGATAACAGACCAAGACATTAAAAGTTATCATAACTCCATAATATATGCTTAAGAAGGTAGAGGAGAGGCTGACCATGGTTAGGTCGAGATTATGGAAGATTTATATATATATATATATATAAACATGTATATAGATATAAATAATATACATATGGTCTTTGGATGTATGATTATATAATATATAAATATGATATATCTATATTAATATATAATACATAAATATATATTATAGAAATATATTTATATATTATATATCAATATATAATTTTATATACACATATAGTCTTTGGAGTCTTTGGATCATATGATCCAAAGAATACACACACACACACACACACACACACACACACACACACATAGACTATTGGTATATATAGACTATATATATATGATACAAAGACTATATCATAGTCTTATGAACTTATAAACATTTATAGAACTCACCACTTTAAATACACAAAATATACATTCTTATCAGTACCACATCACACCTACTCATAGGTTTAAATGAAATATTGGTTGGCTACTTATTTGTTATTTTCTTCCCTCATTTTTTCCTGTCTCCATTATTAAGCAAAACAAAAAAGACTATATAATATGATCCAAAGAATATATATGTATACATATTCATATACACACACATATATATAGACTATATGTATATATCGATTATATATGATACAAAGACTATATATATAAATATAGAGATGGTCTTCCATATCTCTACTTACCATGTTTAGTTTCTCCCCTACCTGCTTAAACATGTGTTATGGAGTTATAATAACTTTTAATGAATCATATATACATATATAAATCATACTTCTAGAGTTGAAGTATACAGTGTTTGAGATGAAAAATACATAAGATAGCATTAACGGCAAATGAGACACTGCAAAACAAACCATTGATAAACTAGAAGACATAGCAATTAAAATTATACATGTACCAGATAGAAAAAAAAATACTAAATTTTAAAATGAACAAATCTAATGTAAACTCAAAATGGAGTAAACCCACTATTCTCTCTCTCTCTCTCTCGCTCGCTCGCTCGCTCTCTTTCCCCTATAAATAACAAAAAAGAAACTCTGGGCAAAATTTTAAAAGCAACTACCTGAAGACTTTGAAAAGTCAATGAGAACAGTAAGGCAGTACATAGTGGGCGTGGACAGCAAAAATTCTAAAATAAATCCATCATTCGGGCCAAATGACCAATCTGAAGAAAAAATGAACAGATCTTTGGGGAATCTATGGGAAAACATCAAAAGCTTAAATATTTTTGTCAACAGAGTTCTTAATGGAGAAGGTGAAGACAGCAGTACCCAAAAGAAAGAATATTTAAGGAAATATTGAGTAAACTCTTCCCAAATTTGGTTAATAGCACAAATTTACAAAGTCAAGAGGCTCTGCAACCACAGAGGATAAATTAAAAAGAAGAAACACAATACAAACCGAGCTCTGCATAACCCAATCGAATTGCTAAAAACCTCAAAGAAAAAAATGTTGACAATGCCCCAGAAAAAAATGAATTACCAGAGGAGAACAATTTGAAATGCTACACATTTTTCATCAGAAACGATAAAGACCAGAAGACAGTGGAACATACTGAAAGTAGTAAGTGTCAACCTAGAACTTTATAGACAGCAAAAATATCTTTCAGGAATAAAGATAAAATGAAGGCATTTACAAATGACAAATAACTAAGTTAATTTGTCATAAACAGACCTAATCTATCTAAAACAAATGCTAAAGGAAGTTCCTCAGGTTGATAGGAAATAATGCCAGAGGAAAACCTGGAGCTTCAGGAAATGAACAACAGTAAAAAATGGTAAATGATTAGGTAAACATAAAAAATCATTTTTCTTCACTTAAGTTACATGAAATATGTATGACTCTTAAAAACAAAAATTTTAGCATTGTCTGGGAAGGGGCTCTTCAATGCATGCAGATGTACTCCACATAGCAATTTTAACATACAGGGTAGAGGGGAAAAAACACTTATCTGGTTAGAAGAATGATATGTTTTGTTTGTTTGTTTGTTTGAGATGGAGCTCACTCTGTCGCCCAGGCTGGAGTGCAGTGGTGCAATCTCAGCTCACTGCAAACTCTTGCTCCTAGATCCAAGTGATTCTCCTGCCTCAGCACCTCAAGCAGCTGGGACTACAGGAGTGTGCCACCATGCCCAGCTAGTTTTTGTATTTTTAGTAGAGACAGCGTTTCACTACATTGGCCAGGCTGCTCTCGAACTCTTGACCTTAGGTGATCCGCCTGCCTCAGCCTCCTAAAGTGCTCAGATTACAGGTATAAGCCACCACACCTGGCCTAGAAGAATCATGTTTTACTTGAAGTGGTAAAATATTAACAATAGGTAGAATTGTGAAAAATTAGGCATATATATTGTAGTCCTTACAGCAACAATTTAAAGGTATAATACAAAGAGATACAGCCAAAAAGGTAATAGATAATATAATAAAAAAAGTTTAAATAATCCAAAGAAGGCAGGAAAAGAGGAAATAATAAAGACAGGAGACATGTCAGGTGCAGTGGCTCATGCCACCTGCGAAGCTGAAGCGGGAGGACTGCTTGAGCCCAGGAGGTCAAGGCCCCTGCAAGCTGTGATCACAACTGACCTTCAGCCTGGGTGACAGAGCGAGATTCCATCTCATAAAAAATAATAATAATAATAAAATGGTAGGCCAAATTCAACCCCAGCAGTAATTACATTAAATATAAATTATCTAAAATCTCCAACTAAAAAACAGATTGTCCAAATGGCTTTCAAATTAAAATTTTAAAAGATCCAACTGTATCTAGTCTACATGAAAGCTACCTTATATATAACAAAATATATAGCTTATAGGTAAAAGGGTGAAAAAATATGCCATATTAAAAATAACCAAAGGAAGACTGGAGTGACCATATTAATAGCAGACAAAGTAGACTTCAGAACAAGGAAAACGGCCAGGAACAAAAGAAATACAACAAAAAGATAAAAATGTCAATTCATCTAGTGGACATAACAACCCTAAATATGCATATATCTAATAACAGATTTTCAAAATACATGAAGCAAAAACTCATAGAATTGAAAAGAGAAACCATACAAGTCCACAATTTTACCTGGAGATATTAACACTTCTTTCTTTACAATAAATAACACAAATATTGATCAGTGTATTAATGTGAGGAAACTACACAAACCAGGAAAGGAACCATCAAAAGAGAAAAAGCAAAAAAATTGCCAAGTTTCACATAGGGCTAGGAATCATTCATATTCCCATCAGTCAGAGGGGGAAAACCCTGAAATACCAGGGCATTGGATAGAGTATTCACAAGAGTATTGCCTCAGAAATGAGGCAAAATTAGCCCTAAAGGCTGTTGTGGTTCCACCAAACAAAGCCTAACAGCAAGCCTCAGAAATATCAAACCATTACCAAGCAACACAACTACATCCAAAAAATCTCTCAAAATATGCAAAGGAACAACAAAATATTGAGTACCCAACCAGCAAAATTCACAATGTCTGGCATCCAATCAAAAGTTATCAGACCTGGAAAGAGGTAGGAAAATACTTCCCATAATGAAAAAAAAAAAAATCTGTCAATAGAAACAGACCCACGAGTGACACAAATGATCGAATAAATAGAAAAGAGGCCAGACATAGTAGCTTATGTCTGCAATCCCAGCACTTTGGGAGGCTGAGGCAGGTGGATCACCAGAGGTCAGGAGTTCAAGATCAGCCTGGCAAACATGGTGAAACCCCATCTCAACTAAAAATACAAAATATTAGCTGGATGTGGTGGTGTGCACCTGTAATCAAGCCTAACTACTCAGGAGGCTGAGGCAGGAGAGTTGCATGAACTCGGGAGGCGGAGGTTGCAGTGAGCCAAGATCATGACATTGCACTCCAGCCCAGGTGACAGTGCAAGACTCCGTCTCAAAAAAACAAAAACAAAACAAAACAAAAACTATAAACCCACAGATAAAGGAAGCAAAGAGAAAATTACACCAAGGCCCATCATTTAAATTGCTTGAAGCCAATTTAAGAGAAAAATCTTAAAAAGCAGATAGAGAAAAGATACATTACATACAGAAAAACAAAGATAAGAAATACAGCAGACTTCTCATTGGAAACGGAGCAAGCTAGTGACAATAGAATGATATGTTTAAAGTACTAGAGGAAAAAATAAATTATCAACCCAAAATTCTTTACCTAGCATAAATAATTTTTAGACAAAAGACAAAGACTTTTTTGGGCAAATAAAAACAGAAATAATTTATCACTAGCAGACCAAAAATACATGAAATGTTAAAGGAAGTCCTTAAGGCCCAAAGAAACGGATACAATTTTACACACAAAAATAAAAAGCAATGGGAATAGTAAATATGTAGGAAAATAGATAATACTTTTTTATTATTAAAATTTTTTTTAAATAATTGGCTACTTCCAGCATAAATAATAACAATGTATTACGGAGATTGTAACATAAGTCAGAGTAAAAAATGCACAAAGACCCTGAGGGGAGAAAGTGAAAACTGTATATTGCTATGTTTCTTACAGAAAAAGAGGTATAAGATGACTCAAAGACAGATAATCACTTAAAATAAAACCCACAACAGAGCCACAGATGATAAAGTAACAAAAAAGATTAAGATGAAATCATAAAAATCCTGAATTGATCCAAGAGAAAAAAAAAAGGTTGGGGGAAAAGAGATGGAACAAATAAAAAAAAAATAGCAAAGTGGCAGATTTAAACCCAACCATATTAATAATCACAAGAAATTACAACAGGACAAATACCCTAGTTCAAAGCAGGAGATTGTTAGACAGGTTTAAAATACAGAGGTAAGATCCAGCTATATGCTGTCTCAAAGAAACCACTTTAAATATAAAGACACAAATAGGTTAAAAGTAAAAAAGATATGCCATGCTAACAATAATCAAATTAAGCCAGGAATGTCTATATTAATATTGAAGTAGATCCCAAAGAAAAGAATAAAGGGATAAAGAGCATCTTTTCAAAGCTGGGCACAGTGGCTCATGCCTGTAATCCTACCACATTGGGAGGCCAAGGCAGGTGAATCACTTGAGCTCAGAAATTTGAGACCAGCCTGGGCAACATAGTGAGACTCCGTTTCAAAAAAAAGAGGGTCTTTTCACAATGATGAAAGAATCAATTCATTAGGAGAACATAATAATCCTAATTGTTTATGCACCTAGTAACAACTTCAAAATAAATGTAGGAAAAGTAACAACCAAAAAAAGGAGTAGACAAATCCACTCTTATAGACACAAATCGCGAGCCTTGTCTTAGTGCATTCCTGCTGCTATGATAAACACCTTAGACTGGGTAATTTGTAAGTAATAGAAATGTATTTCTCCCATTTCTGGAAGCCGGGAAGTCCAAGACTGAGGTGCCAGCAGCTTCAGTGTCTGGTGAGGGCTTGCACTTTCTTGCTGTGTCCTCACATGGCAGAAGAGATGGAAGAGCAAAAAGGGCCCACCTCATTCCCTATGACCCTTTTATAAAGGCATTAATGACACTAATAAAGGTGGAACCCTCCTGACCCAATCATCCCCTTAAATGCCACACCCCCTAATATCATCCCTTTGGGGTTTAAGTTCCAACATATAAATTTTGGAGGGATACATACATTCAAAGTACAGCACAGCTGCTCTTACAGAATAGACAGAAAACATCAGAAAGGATATAGAAAATTTAAATAACACTATCAACCAAC
Source organism: Callithrix jacchus (assembly GCF_049354715.1). Taxonomy (NCBI): domain Eukaryota; kingdom Metazoa; phylum Chordata; class Mammalia; order Primates; family Cebidae; genus Callithrix; species Callithrix jacchus. The sequence goes on along the minus strand of NC_133509.1, from coordinate 135,415,754 downwards.
TTGATGTAACTGACATTTATAGAACACTGCACCCAACAACAGCAGAACACACATTCTTTTCAGTGCACACAGAACATTTACCAAGATAGACCATATTTTAAAACATCAAACAAATCTAAATAAATTTAAAAGAATTCAAATATACAATGTAAGTACTGTGACCACAATGGAATTGAATTGGAAATAAGTAACAAAGAGGCATCTGAAAAGTTCCCAAGTGTTTGGAACCTACTGAGCACACTTCTAAATACATCGTGGATCAGGAAAAAACAAAAAGGAAATTAGAAAGTATTTGGAACTGAATGAAGATGAAAGTGCAGTATGTCAGCAGGTTGTGCAGTGCAGCTGAAAGGCCAGAGAAACATCACTAGTATTGAGCATCTATCTTAGAAAAGAAAAAAGCCTCAAAACCATGGCCTCAACTTCCACTTTAAGAAACTAGAAAAAGAAAATAAAACGAAATTCAAGGTTTTTGTGAAAGAAAGGAAATAAGATAGGAAAAGAAATCAATGACTTCCATAAAAAGAAAGGAAACAGAGTAAAAGACAATGAAACCGAAATCTGATACTTGATCAATAAAATTTATAAACCTCTAGATAGGCCGATCAGGGTAAAAAAAGAGAAGACATAAATCACCCATATCAGCACTGAGAGAAATGAGGTGATTCACCACAAATTATACAGGTTTTTAAAAATAACATTATAAAAAAACTTTATGCCAAAAAATTGGTCAACTTTGATGAACAAATTTCTTGAAAGACACAAGGTACCAAAAGTCACTCAAAGATAAAAAGAAAATCAGAATAGCCCTATATTAGCTAAGTAGATTTTATTTAAAATTTCAAATCTTCCCAAAAGGAAAATTTCAGGCCAAGATGGCTTCATTAGTGAATGCTAGCAAACATTTAAGGAATAAATAATGTCAATTTTTACAAAAACTCTTCCAGAAAATTGATGAGAAATGAACATTTCCCAATTCATTCTATGGGGCCAGATATCAAACCCAGACAAAGTACTACAATTAAAAAAGGTTCAAATCAATAACCCTCATAAACATAGATGCAAAAATTCCTAAGACAACTTTAACTGATATAATTCCAAAATATACAAAGGGAATAATATATCATGATCAAGTAACATTTATCCCAGGAATGCAAGGCTGTTCTAATATTTAAAAATTGATCAACGAAATACACCATATTAACAGAGTAAGAAAAAAAAACCACATATGAACATTTCAATAAATGGAAAAAGGCATTTGACAAAATCTAACATTCATTCATGATTTTTTAAAAACTCTCAGCAAACTAACAATAAAAGGGAGTGTATTCGAACTGACAGGGACATGTATAAAATAACTAGTTAACATCATATGTGACTGAAGAAGAATGAATACTTTCCCTCTAAGATCAGAAACAAGGCAAGAACATACACTCACCACTTTTAGACAACATTGTTCTAGAGGTTTGAGCCAGCGCAATAGGAAACAAGAAAGGAAGGGAGGGAAGGAGAAAAGGAGGGAGGGAGGGAAGGAGAAAGGAGGAAGGGAGGGAATGAGAAAAGGAGGAAGGAAGGGAAGGAGAAAAGGAAGAAGGGAGGGAAGGAGAAAAGGAGGGAGGGAGGGAAGAAGGAATAGACAAAATAGATGATGGGTAGAGAGAGGGAGATAGATAGATAGATAGATAGATAGATAGATAGATAGATAGATAGATAGATAGATAGACAGATAGATAGAGATAGACAGATAAAGTATGCAGATTGGAGAAGAACTAAACCTGACTTTATTAACAGACAACATTTCTATATAGAAAATCCAATAGAAATCTACAAAGAAACAACCAGAACTAATAAATGAGTTTAGAAGAGTTATAGAATCCAGGTGAATATTCACATAGCCATAGTTTTTCCATATACTAACCATGAACAACCAGAAATTGAAATTTTAAAATACCACTTACAATAGCATCAAAATATAAATACTTAGGGATAAATCTGACAAAAAATGTGAAAGACCTATACTATGAAAACTACAAAACATTGGTGAGAAAACTTAAAGATTTAAGTAAATAGAGAAGTATACTATGCTCATGGGTTGAAAGAAAGAAAACGGTTACCAGTTCAATTCTTTCCCAAATTGCTCTACAGATGAGATGCAATTTCACTGAAAGTTCAGCTGATTTTTTGCATAAATTGGCAAAACAATTATAAAATTGAAATGTAAATGCAAAGAACCTAGAGTAGTCAAACCAATTTTGAAAAAGAACAAAAGTGGAAGGCTTATACTAGCTGATTTCAAGTCTCATTATAATACTATGATGATGAAAACAATGGTATAAAGACAGACAAATGAATCATTGGGGCCAGTGTGTTGGCTCACAGCAGTAATCCCAGCACTTTGGGAGGCCAAGGCGAGAGGATCACTTGAAGCCAGGAGTTTGAGACCAGCCTGGGCAACATGGTCAGATCCTGTCTCTACAAAAAAAAAATTATTTATTTTTTTTTATTGAGACAGTGTCTCGTTCTGTCGCTAGAGTGCAATGGTGCGATCTCAGCTCACTCCAACCTCCACCTCCCAGGTTCAAGTGAATCTTCTGCTTCAGCCCCCCAAGAATCTAGGATTTTAGGTGCCTGTCACCACACCTGGCTAATTTTTGTATTTTTAGTAGAGACAGGGTTTCACCATGTTGGCCAGGCTGGTCTTGAACTCCTGACTTCAGGTGATCCACCCATCTCGGCCTTCCAAACTGCTGGAATTACAGATGGGAGCCACCGAGCCTGGCCCAAAAAATTTTTTTAATTAGCCAAGTGTGGCAGTGCACACTTACACTTCCAGCTATTCACAAGACCGAGGCAGAAGGATCGCTTGAGCCCAGAAGTTCGAGGCTACAGGAACCACAATCGTGCCACTGCCTGGATGACACAGGGAAACCGTTTCTAAAAATTAATTTTGTTTTTTGACATGGAGTCTCACTCTGTCACCCAGGCTGGAGTGCAGTGGTGTGATCTCAGCTCACTGCAACCTCCACCTCCTGGGTTGAAGCAATTCTCCTGCCTCAGTCTCCCAAGTAGCTAGGACTACAGACACGTGCCACCATGCTCAGCTATTTTGTGTACTTTTAGTAGAGACAGGGTTTTGCCATGTTGGCCAGGCTGGTCTCGAACTCCTCACCTCAAGTGATCGCCCACTTGGCCTCCCAAATGCTGGGATTACAGGCATGAGCCACTGTAACTAGCCTACAAAAATTTTTCTTTTAATTAAAAAAAAAAATCAATGGAACAGAAGAGAGAGTACAACAACAGACCTACATATATTTAGCCAACTGATTTTCCACAGAGGTGTAAAGGCACAGATATTGTTTTCAACAAATGCTGCAGAAATTTGATTATTCACAGGCAAAAACATGAAACTACATCCATACCTGTATTATACACAAAAATTAATACTAAATAAGATCACAGGCTTTAATACGAAACCCAAAACTATACAACTTCTAGAAGTAAACATAGAGGCACAAAAACTTCTGAAGGTAATGGATGCATTATTTATCTTGAGTGTGGTATTTCATGGATGTACAAATACGTCAAAAAACTGTATGTTTCGAAAATGTGCAGCTTGTTGTATGCCAACTGTATTTCCATAAAGTATAAAAAGGGCAGGAAATGGCAAAAATGAAGGCAAAATAAAGACATTTTTGAGAAACAAAAACAGAGAATCCCCTACCACAAATCTGTAGTATAAGAAATGTTAAAGGAAGTTCTGCAGCCTGGAGAGTAATGATACCAGACTGGCACTTAGACCAACAAGAAGAAACAAAGACACTATAGCCATTAAAAAATAAAGTTAAAAACAATTTTGGGGCAACATGAGGAACAAGACAAAGGTGTCCATTCTCATAAATTCTATTCAGTATTGTACTGAAGGTTCTAGTCCTTGTAATACAGCAAGAAAAAGAAATAATTGCACACACATTAGAAATAAAGCTGTAAACCTGTACAGACAACATGATTATGTAAATTAAAATTTCTAAGTAATCTATGAAAAAGCTACAAGGACTAAGAAGTGAATTTAGTAAGGTCACATGATACACGGTCTACATAAGTCCTTTATCTTGCCTGACTGTTCTGGCTAGGACTTCCAGTACTATGTTGAATTAGGAATGCTGACAGTGGGCACCCTTGTCTTATTCCAGTTCTCAAGGGGAATGCTTCCAGATTTTGCCAATTCAGTATGATGCTGGCTGGGGGTTTGTCTTATTATTTTAAGGTATGTTCCCTCAAGGCCTAGTTTCTTGAGGATTTTTATCATGATAGGATGTTGGATTTTAATAAAAGCTTTTTCTGTGTTTATTGAGATAATCATATGGTTTTTGTTTCTAATTCTGTCTATGTGGTGAATCACATTTATTAATTCACATATATTGAACCAACCTCACATCCCAGGAATGAAGCCTACTTGATCATGGTGAATTAACTTTTTGATGTACTGCTGATTTGGTTTACTAGTATTTTATTAAGGATTTTTGCATCTATGCTCACCAGGGATACTGGCCTGCTGTTTACTTTTTTCATGCCAAGTTTTGGTAGGAGATGTTGGCTTTGTACAATGAGTCAGGCAAGAGAAATAAAGAGTATCGAGATAGGATAAAAAGAGGCCAAACTACCTTTCTTCGCAGATGATATTATTCTATACCTAGAAAATCCTAAAGACTATGCCAAAAGGCTCCGGAACTAATAAATGACTTCAGTAAAGTTTCAAAATTAAAAAAAAAGTCAATGTACAAAAATCTGTATTGCTCCTATACACTAATAACATTCAACCTGAGAACAAATCAAGAATATAATCCTATTTACAGTAGCCATAAAAAAACCCACAGATACCTAGGAATGCATCTAACCAAGAAGGTGAAAGATCTCTACAAGGAGAACTACAAAATACTGCTGAAAGAAATTGTAAACTACACAAGCAAATGGAAAAACCTTCCCTACTCATGGATTGGAAGAAACAGTATCGTTAAAATGGCCATACTGCCCAAAGCAATCTACAGATCCCATGCCATTCCTATCAAACTACCAATGACATTTTACACAGAACCAGAAATATTACTCTAAAATTCATGTGGAACCCAAAAAGAGCCCTAATAGCCAAAGCAATCTTAAACAAAAGAACAAAACTGGAGGCATCATACTACTTGACTTCAAAATATACTGTAAGGCTAAAGTAACCAAAACATCATAGCACTGTACAAACACAGACACATAGCCCAATCAAACAGAACAGAGAACCCAGAATAAAGCTGGACACCTGCAGACATCTGATCTTCAACAAAGTCAACCAAAATAAGCAGTGGGGAAAGGATTCCCTATGCAATAAATGATGCTGGGAGAGATGGCTAGCCAAATGCAGAAGAATGAAACTGGCCCCTGCCTTTAACCGTATGCGAAAATTAACTCAAGATTTAAATGTAAGACCTCAAACTTTAAGAATCCTATTTAAAATTAAAACCTAGGAAACATAATTTTGGACATGAGCCTTAAGAAAGAATTTATTGCTAAGTCCTCAAAAGCAACTGCAACAAAAACAAAAATTAACAAGTGGGACCTAATTAAACCAAAGAGCTTCTAAAGAAACTATCTGGAGAGTAAGCAGACAACCTACAGAATAAGAGAAAATATTTGTAAACTATGCATCTGACAAAGATCTAATAACATCTGACAAAGAATCTATAAGAAACTCAAACAATTGAACAAGCAAAAAACAAATAACCCCATTTAAAAAATGGGCCAAAGACATGAACAGACACTTCTCAAAAGAAGACATACAGGCAGACAGCAAATATGAAAAAACGTTCAACAGCACTAGTCAGCAGAGAAATGCAAACCAAAATCACAATGAGATAACTTCTCACACCAGACAGCATGGCTATTACTAAAGAGTCAAAAAATAACAGGTGCTAGCAAGGCTGCAGAGAAAAGAAAACACCTATATTCTGTTGGTGGGAATGTAAGTTATTTCAGCCATTGTGGAAAGCAGTTTGTAGGTTTCTCAAAGAACTTAAAACAGAACTACCATTCGACCCAACAATCCCATTATGGGTATATATCTGAAAGGAAATGGTATTCTACCAAAGAGACACATCCCCTCACAAGTTCGTCATAGCACTATTCACAATAGCAAAGACATGGAATCCATCTAGGTGCCCATCAGTGGTAGACTGGATATAGAAAATGTGGCAAATATACACCACGGAATACTATGCAGACATAAAAAAAGGTTGAAATCATGTCCTTTGCAGCAATATGGATGAAGCCGGAGACCATCTTCCTAAGCAAATTAATGCTGGAACAGAAAACCCAATACTCCATGTTCTCACTTATAAGTGGAACCTAAACTTTAGGTACTTGTGGAAACAAAGACAGCACAAAAGACACTGCAGTCTAGAGGGTGAAGAGAGGGAGGGGGCAAGGGTTGAAAAACTAACTATTGAGTACTATGCTCAGTACCTGGGTGAAGGGATCAATCATACCTGAAACCCCAACATCACGCATTATAACCAGGTAACAAACCTGCACTTGTATCCCCTGAATCTAAAATAAAAGTTGAAATTATTTTTAAAAAAATAAAGTTAACAGTACTCCTATATACTAATACCAAACAGCTGGAATATGAAATAAAAAATAAAATTTCATTCACATTAGTATCCAAAAACATGAGAAACTGAGGAATAAATTAATATAACGTGTAACATTAAACACTGAAAACTACAAAACACTGTTGAGAAACTAAAGAAGATCCAGATAAATGAAAAGATGTACTACATTCATGGATAAGAAGATTCAACATTATTAACATGTCAATTATCCCCAAATTGATCTACAGATTGGACATAACCAATACCTTTGTAGAAAAACATAAGTTGATTATAAAGTTGAAATAGGAATGTAAAGAACTTAGAATAGCAAGAAAAATCTTGAAAAAGAAAAACAAAGTTTGAGGATTAAATTTCTCAATTTCAAAAATTATTATAAAGCTACAATAACCAAAAGAGTATGGTATTGGTAAAATGACAGCCATATCAATCAATAGAATAGAATTGACAAGCCAGAAAGAAATCCTTATGTGGCAAATTGATTTTCCACCAACACTCCAAAAACAATCTAAGGAGGAAATATAATGTCATTTCAACAAATGGTGCCAAAACAACTGGGTATCCCACATAGCAAAAGAAATAAATAACCATCAAACCTTATCTTACACCATAAACAAAAATTAACTGAAAATATACCATAGTCTTGAATAAATGTACAACAAAAACTCTACGAAACTTCTAGAAGAAGATAGAGGAGAAAATCTTTGCAAACTTAGGATAGGTAAAGATTTCTTAGAACTACAAAAAAACTATGTAATATGATAAAATAATTCCAGAATATATAAAGACTCTTAGGACTTAGTAATAATAATACATTTATATAGGCACAAAATTTAAACAGCTCCTTCACAAAAGAAGACATTCAAATGGTCAAGAAGTCCACAAAAAGATAGTCACCATCATTAGTCATCAGGGAGAAGAAAAAAAGCCACAATCAGATACCACTACACAGCCACTAAAATAACTACGATGAAAGAGACTGACAACTCCCAGTGTTGGTGACAATGTGAGGAAAAGGACACTTCCCCACACTGCCGATGGAAATGAAAAATGGTACAATCACTTTGGAAACAGTCTGGTGACTTATTATAAATTTAAACATATATATACTATGCCGCTTAGCAATTCCACTCTCCGTTATCTACCCAAAGAAATGAAAATGTAGATCCACACATAGACCTGTTCATGAATGTTCACAGCAGCTTTACTCGTAACAGCCAAAAGCTGGAGACAACAAAAAACGTCCATCCACATAGTTTGTTGACTGGGTAAACAAACTATGCTATGTCCATACAATGGAATACGACTCAGCAACAAGGAACGCTGATACATACAGCAGGAAAGAGCCTTGGAAGCAGAAGCAGACTCACACACTCCCCCAGTGACCTGCCCTAAGATGAAACTATCAGTTCATAAGACGTACAGAAGGAACAGAGGAATGAGTTAAATTATACCAGAGGGATACAGTCAGAAGATAAAGAACAAAGAACTTATTTATTACCCAACAAATAAGTTATGAGAAAAAGAAAGTAGGAAAGAAATGTACAGACTTAAGAGACTTAGCAATCAAATGTTAGGGTCCTGATTTCCACAAGACACTGTTTCAAGCAAATTATGAGGCAACCAGGGAAATATGAACTTGGATTAAAGAGTTGATGATATTAAGGAATTACTTGATAGGATAATAGTTTTTTAATCCCACATCTTCTAAAGAAACAAAAGTATTTACAAATAAAGTGATAGGATAGCTGGGATCCGCTTCAAAAGAATCAGTGCTGAGGGTGGGGAGGGTAGAGGCTGTTGGGAAATGGGTAGAATTATAGATAAAATAAGCATGGCCGTAATTTCATAATTGTTAAAACAACATGCTGGTTGCATAAAGGTTCATTAATAAATCTTTCTACTTTGGTATATATTTAGATTTTTCAATAATAAAAAGTTTCTTTAAAGTGCTCTAAGGGGAGGAATTAGCTCTACAAATGTTAACGCTTCTTATCAGCCGGGACTGAAATAATAAGCAGAGTGGGGACCAACTGAAATCAAGCTGTGGGTACAGAACAGACATAATTAAAGCAAATTACACCTGTGGTAGCATGCATCTGTCCCATCTGTCCAGAATCCAACTCCACTCTGCCAACGGGAATCCAGCAGTCTTCGGGGATTGGGCCTAGGCGGCCAGGGCTGGAGACAAGGTTGTGTTGAGTCAGTGAACCCAGGAGCCCAGCACTTCTCCTACCCAGGTGCCAGTGGTTTCTATAGAAACCACCAGAGAAATGACATTTCTGAGAGCACAAAGCATCTCCACTGGCCACCACTGGCTTTGTTCACACTTGCCCATCAGCATCTGAGATCCAGCCTATCAAAGTGGCCCTTACGGCTCACTTTTAAATAGGTACAGCTCATTATAAAGCACCTGCTTTCAAATGTTTCCAAGGAAACAGAGGCCCCAAGACACCCCTCTCTAAATTCATTAGCATTTAACACTCCTTAATGAGGCTTAAAGATGGCATGCTTTAATAGCCACATGCAGGGGCAGAGTTGGGGACACCTTTCCCTTTTACATTCAGGTGTAACTGATGTGCTGGCTCAGGCTCCCAGGGGGTATACACTTTAAGGGAAATGGTGACAGCATGCTGGGCGTGTCTGGGGAGGTCTCCCTTACCTCCAAAGCCTCCCTTGGGGTGTTCAGCTCTGGGTTACCACCTAAAAATGGCCAGGGTAGAGGCCCTGCACTGGTTGGCATGGGCAGCCAGGTTGATCTTGTTTCCTAACTCTCCTCTGAATGCACATGCACACACACACACACACACACACACACAGAGAGACACACAAACGTGCATGCACAGACACAGGCACTGCATGTTCTCCGACAACAAAAACCCCTCACATGTCGTTCCCTTTAGTCTATGTGCCTTTGCACATTCCTTATGCCTAAAATACCCTACCTTGACTTGCTGCCTAGAAAACTAGGAAACCCTCTGTCAGCCAAGCCTCCCAATGTGGCAAGCAAAATCATCAGCTCGTTCTACTGTGAGTCTTTCATCAGCCCCCACAGCAGTTCCCATCACAATGCATTTGAGACTGGCTCCACCCCTCAGCTGTGCAGGCAGGAGCCTCATGTTCCCCTACAGTGGCCATGCAGCGGTAAATTCAGCAAGTGTCTGTAGGACCCCTAATGAAGAAATCTAAATCGAGCAGCTCCAGGACGCTGGTGGAACTGGAGCTGGCAGGTGGGAAGCAGCCTGTGAGTGTCTTGGGGCCTCCAGCTCCTGGAGCAGCCTGTTGAGTATTTTGGGGGCCCCAGCTCCCTGACTCCGACTCCAGGAGAGGGAGCGGACTACTGGCAGCAGGAAGGCCTCATCGGAGCCATTCCCAGCTAACGTTCCGGGGTTGTGCTCCAGGCAGGCCCAGTCATGGTGTTCAGGTCCTTCCTGACAGACGGGAAACAGCACCAGGGAATGACGGAGCTGAATGTGTGGGGCTCATGAGCACCTTGGGCCTTTCCCCTTAAGCAGGGAGGTTGTGAAACTGTCCCTTGGACAATATGGAGAGGAGGAGGGCACCAGGCTCAGAGCCAAGTGGGAGGGCAAGGGCCAGCCACGGTGGGGAGTTCTGCCTGCACCTCCCACAATTCTCTAGGGACCATGGCTGAGGCACTTCCACTGGGTCCAAGCAGAAGCAGAACACAACCCCCAAGGACAGCCTTCCTAGGTGTGAGCCCCAACATACAGTCCAAAGAGCTATCTGGGGACAGGTCATGGGGCCTCAACTGGGGAGGGATGGGGGGATAAGACAAGATCTGCCAAGGGGTGGTAGGTGGGGACAGGGGAGGGGGGCTTCCTGGGGGCTCCTGGAGAGTGAGAGGAATTTGGCCCTTGTCTCCAGGAAGACTGCACCGTCCTCTATGAATTGCCTGAGGGACCGTTTCACAGCCTCCTCCTCCAAGGAAAAGGCCCCACAGGCCCTTGTGAGCCCCCACATTCAATGCTCCTGTTCTCTGGTCTTCGAGTTCTCCATCTGTCAGGAGGGGCTGAGCTACACCTTCCTCTGTCTTGGAGGGTATTTACTGGCTTGTTGCCATGTGGGAATCATAGGACCTCTGACAGTTCCTGGGGTGCCTTAGGCAGGGGTTCCCACAGTGACAGCTCCAAAGTTTCCATTTTAGGTTCTTTTCCCCCACATCCTGAGCATCTGCACTTATTCAGCAATAATTAATTCACTTCTCCCTTTTAAAAATTAATCAAAGACATGGGAGAATGTGTATCTGAGCTTCTGATCAGCCTGAGATGACCTGTGTTATCACACTGGGTTAGAACATCATCAGCCGAAAAGCACAGCACTTGACATTTTGGTCAGGTATGCTGCCTGGCTTGGGGAAAGGTACAATCTCTGCTCCACTTTTAGCAAAACCGAAGACAGTTCATGATGGCCAATTGTGAGCTCATGGAGGGCACAGTCCTGTTGTGATCATCTTTTGAAAACATCAAGACGGCCAGGAGCATGTACTGAACACTCTTAAGTGCCATGCCTCTTGCTACGTGCCTTACATGTGACCTCCTTAATCCTAGTGACCACTTTGGGAAGTCGGGCTCGCCAGCTGCACTGTACAGCTGAGGACATGAGGTGAGAGAGGTGATGTGTCCTGCCCACAATCATGAAGGGAGGTGGAGGCAGAGCCACTGTCACATCAACTTCGTGGCCTGACATTCGAGCCTGACCCCTCTGTACCGTGCACTACACCAGGTCGCCCGGTGCACAAAGTAGCTGCTCACTTAGTGCTTGCTGAATTTGAATTGAATCTAAACATACCCACAGAGAAACTGTCATGTTGGAGACTGAAATTTTAAATTACGGATACAAAACACAAGGGAAAGGAAGAGAAGCAGAAATAGACAATTACACACGTATCTATGTGTTGATCCTCTCAAGTGAAAAATTGGTTTTCCTCACTTTATAGTGGAGCCGCGAATTAAAACTGGGCTCTAACGATGTAGCCACCTGCAAGCGCAGCCCAACTCTGGAGCACCCGGGCCGCTGCCCAGCTCTGAAGCACCCGGGCCGCTGCCCAACTCTGGAGCACCCAGGCCGCTGCCCAACTCTGGAGCACCCAGGCCGCTGCCTTGCAGCACCACCTACAGCTGCCTCCTCCCCGCACTCTCAACCCCCAAGAAGCCACATAGGACAATGGACGGAGGCTCAGGCCTACTCTGAACAGAGCCTCAGAGAAACGAACTAGGGCACTGAGGGGAGGGGTCTATCTCTCTGATGCAGAACAGGGTCAACAGGGACCAAAAAAGGCCACTTTGTGGTGCACCGGCCATGGGCTGGGCCACAGAGAACGCCCCGTGCCCAGCATGCCTCCATGTGACCATCCTCATCCATGCTTCTCCACCCTCCAAAGTCAGAGCTGCTTCACCCTCCTCGGTCCCTGGAAGAAGGAGCAGAAGAGACGAGGTGGCCTGCCTCCAGGCCACTGAATTAGGGCAGGGTCTCCCCTTGGCCCCCTGCAGGCCCTGAACCACACAGAACTGCAGCAAGGCAGAGGTGAGGGTGAGCAAGCCACCCCACCCTCAGGCCCCTCCAGTGTCCACACCAGGAGCATACACAGGGCACCAGCAGGGAGCTGCCCCGTCCAGTCAGGCTCGTCCTCCTCCTTGGTGCACAGAGAGGACCTGCAGGTAAGAGAAGGAGGGGAGGAGAGCTGTGGCACCTCTGGGAAGACAGCAACCAGGTCCCAGGGAACCTCTGGGTGGGGTGGGGCTGGGGGGCTGCAGGACGCCATTTCCCAATGCTTTCCCCATCTAGGAGATAGCTCTGTCTCCTCATCAACTATCGATTTCCCGTCCTTGTATCCCACCTTACTCCAAACACTGAATTCTACAGTCACCAGGCATGCAGTGAAAGCTGGTCACCCCTTTGAGTTCTGAGATGCTTGGCTGGGCTGATTAGCAAGGACTGGGGGCAAAGCAGAACACAGCAAACTTCACCCCCTGGGACCCATCAACAGCCCAGGACAGGAGCTCTGGAAGGAAGGCAGTCTCCTGTGGCCCATCTGTCCCATCTACCATCCCCACTTCCTTCCTGCCTTGAGAAGAAGGTGCCTTTCTTCCCTACACCTACCCTGCTTCCTCAGCCACCACCCCATCTCCAGTTCATCTCTCTGTACCAGAGCCTTCCTCCAGGATGGAGGGGAACATGCCTAAGTCTCAACTACGCTGAAAATAAGCAAACGGACCAGGCGCGGCGGCTCATGCCTGTAATCCCAGCACTTTGGGAGGCCGAGGGGGGTGGATCACAAAGTTAGGAGTTCAAGACCAGTCTGACCAAAATGGTGAAACCCTGTCTCTACTAAAAATACAAAAATTTGCTGGATTTGGCGGCGTGTGCCTGTAATTCCAGCTACTTGGGAGGCTGAGGTAGGAGAATTGCTTGAACCCAGGAGGCAGGGGATGCAGTGAGCTGAGATCGCACCACCGCACTCCAGGCTGGCAATAGAGCAAGTCTCCATCTCAAAAAAAAAAAAAGCAAACTAACCAATGAACCCCATTCTTCAGGGTTAGCTGGCAACGCCTTCTAGAAGAAAGCAGGCAGTGGTTTCCAGAACCTAACAACCATGCTCACCCTTCAACTCATTCTGCATCTAGGAATTAATGTGCAGAGACATTTGCCATAGTGTTGTAATAAGCGAGCCACTGGAAATCTTATAAACACCCAACAATAGAGGACTGGTTAAATACATCTTGGTATAATATATTGGGTAATTATTAAAAATTATAGCATCCAAAACCTTTTAACAGTGTGGGAAATGCTAATGATATTACATTAAGCTGAAGGACAATTATATAAAAATGTAAATATATATGCATAAAACAACTGAATGAAGAATACCAATTGTCAGTGGTAGTTATGACTGGGCTGAAGTTTAATGGGTTATCTTCTTTATATTTTTCCATTTCTCAAGTAGCCAACAAAGAGCATGTATTCCTTTTCTAATCAAAATGAGCATCTAGAGAACAACCACCTCACCCTCCATTCTGAAGTTGTGGGCAGCACTTGGGTCTCCAGCTCTCCAAGGCCCTTTTTCACTTCCCCTTCACCCAGCTTGCACCCAAGTCACAGAGGGACCCCACCACAAGCCTTCTCATTGGCTCACAGCCCCACCCAGACCAAGTAAGAGACAGAAGGTGAGGGACAGGGCTGCCACTGGCTGGCATGGCAACTTGATTCCTATTTGAGAAAGAAGCTCTTCAAGTAGAAACCACCCCAAATCAAGGGCATGGAATGGAATCCAGACCCCACCTACCCCTCAGCCAGGGGCCTCTCTGTACTGGACAGCCTGCACAACCTCACATGTTGGCCCTGGAAGAGGAGGACACAGGGGATTGGGGCAGTGGGGAAGGGAGACCCTAAAGCTGCTGTAGAGGTTTCTGACTGGGCCAGCGACAGGGTGGAGGTGGTGCCAGCAGCAGGGCAAGAGGCATTTCCTGCAGCTTCTCTGAATCCTCTAAATTAGGAAGACACCTTGTACATGGCAGGTGCTCCACAGTGTTCAACGAGCAAACAAGTGAGGCAAGCCAGAAAACCAGACCTTTTTGAAAAGAAAAAAAATTCAAGACAAAGACTGTAACTAAAAACCAAGAAACCTGCTTGGTGGAAAAGGGGAATGCAGAGGGTAAGGAGAGCTATTCACTCCTCGTCTCCCTTCTGAACTGGGCATGACGATGGCCTGCTCATTACGGGATGTGGCCTCCTTTCAGCACGTCCATCTCCCTCAGCAGCCTCCGCACCAGATTTGCGGAGAAGCGCCAAGCAGTCTTCCTTCAGTGGTGTGAGAAAAGGCTGTGGCTGCCAGGATGCCTGCCCGCTGACAGGGTACATGGAACATCCGTGTGCTTAAAACCACACAGCCATCAACACCCTCCTAAAACTGGAAATCTATTTGCTGGGGCACAAATTGAATTGCGTGAACTTTCATAAAGTCATACAATCTTTGCAGAGTTATCCTGCAGGTCCATGGAGGTTGGTACAATCACTTATTCAAGAAACAGTGACTGAACTGCTGACCATGTACCAGCACACACAGGGTCTGGGGATACCGGGTTGGAAGAGGCCATCCTGTCTCCCCGCCCTCACGGGGCTCACATCCCAGTTGGGGACAACCAGAGGCTATAACCCAGGCTGTCAGGCTGTGGAAGCAGAATCACCTGGCGGGGGTGGGAGACACCCAATTCAGTCGGGCTTGGGAAGATTTCCTGGAGAGGAGACATCAGTGGATACTTGGAGGGCAGGAGACGTCTAGCCAAAAAGAAGGGAAATGCAAGGGAAAAAGAAAAATATTTTCAAAATCAACCTAAGGCTAAACTGGAACACACCTCCTACAGCCCACCTCTCCACTGATGACAACTGAAATTCTGTGCAAAATACAAAAAGCAACTCCCTAAAGACTCAAAAAGGAAATGAGCATGTGGCTTGGGAGAGAGAGAAAAACTCAGAGAAGTGACTAGTACAGGGGTGGGAACCCGATTTCTTTTTTTTTTTCTTTTCTATTTTCTGATTTTCTCTAACAGCTTTGACCTGACAGGAGGACCCCAGTGGAGCAGCTCTGGCAGCTTCAAAGTATATGAAGCAAAAAAATCACAAAACTGAAGAGAAAAATACACAAATCCACCATTATACCCAGAGATGTCAACACTCCTCTCTCCGTAACCGAAAGAACAAATAGATTTTAAAAACAGCAAGATGTAAAAGGACACCATCTTCAACCAATTGACCAAACTGCCATTTATAGGACACACTGCCCAGCAACAGCAAAATGCACAGAGAAGAGGGAACATTCAACATAGCACACTATATTCTGGGCCATGAAGCTAACCTCAGCAAATTTAGAAGAGCTGAAATACAAAGTATGTTTGTGACCAGGATTAAACTGGAAATTAACGATAGGAAGAGATCTTCCAGCCTGATCAACATGGTGAAACCCCGTCTCTACTAAATACAAAAATTAGCTGGGTGTGCTTGCACACACCCGTAGTCCCCGTTATTCCAGAGGCTGAGGCATGAGAATTGCTGGAATCCAGGAGGCAGAGCTTGTAGTGAGCCAAAATCACAACCCTGCATTGCGGCCTAGGGGACAGAGAGAGACTCTATCAGAAAGAAAAGAAAAGAAGGGATGGAGAGAGGGAGGAAAAAGAAAAGAAAAAAGAAAAAGATAATCTGGCAAATCTCCACATGTTTCCACATGCTTGGAAATTAAACAATACACTTCTAGATAGCCCATATGTCAAAGAGAAAGTCTAAAGAAAATGAAAAAGTATTTGTAATTGGATTAAAATTAAAATACAGGCAGCATATTATAATTAAAATTTGTGGGATACAGATGAAGCAGTGCTGAGAGGAAAATGTGTAGCATTAAAATGTTTATATTAAAAAAGATCTCAAATCAGTGGCCTAACTTGCCTCCTTAAGAAATTAGAAAAAGAAAAGCAAATTAAATCCAAAGCAAGCAGACAGAAGAAAATAAAAATCAGAGCAGAAATTAAGGAAGTAGAGAAAAGGGGAGAAAGTCAGTATTTCTTTGAAATGATTAATAAGATTTTCTTAGTCACAATGACTAAGAAAAAAGACACAAATACCATTACCAGTAATGAAAGAGGAGACATCACTACAGGCTCTAAAAATATCAAAAGAAAAAGAGAATATTACAAATCAGTTTATGTACATTAAGTTTCACAACTTAGATGAAATGAACCAATTCTTTGAGGCATGCAGCTACCAAGTCTCACTCATGAAGAAATATACAATCTGAATAGTTCTATATCAAACCTCAAGGAGATCGAACAAGATACCACTTTGTACCCACTAGGATAGGTATAATACAAAAGACAAGTTAGAACAAGGGTTGGTGAGGATATGGGAAAGTCAGAACCCTCATACATTGGTGGTGGGAATATAAAACGGTGCAACCACTTTAGAAAACAGTCTGGCAGTTTCTCAAAAGGTTACACATACAGCTACCAACCATATGACTTTGCAATTCCACTTGTAGGAAGAACCAAGAGAAAGGAAAACATATGTCCACATAAAAATTTAAAAACAAATGTCCATAAATGGAAACAATGCAAATGTCCAGCGACTAGAAAATGGAGAAACAAAATGTGTATATCCATACAATGGAATATTATTTGGTCATAAAAAGAAGTGGAAGACTTCTTGTTGCTGGTCTGGCATGTAAGGAGCTTATAAATCAAAACAACAAGTAAAAAGCTGAACAAACTGTAAAGCTCTTTTTAGATCCATGAAAGAAGTGAGATCACAAGGCAAACTGCCGCCCTCAAAACTGGAGACACAGACAGGTGAATAGACAATCACAAGGTATTGGAGCAGAAATTTCCACAGGAACCAGGGCCAGGAAACAGAATTATAATTGACAAAGAGATTAAAAACTATGGAAGACCTGGTTATCAGAGACCCCCAAAATTTTGTGCATTTTATCTCCAGGAGCTACCAGGCTCTCACAGAGAAGACTGGAGAAAATCCCCTTATGTTTCCAGCAGAAGGAGAAAAGGAACTACTTTGAAATAGAACAGAGCATTCTGTTCTTTTTCTTTTTCTTTATTTATTTTGTAGAGTCAGGATCTTGCTGTTGCCCAGGCTGGTCTCTAACTCCTGGCCTCAAGCAATCCTCCTGCCTCAGCCAGCCTCCCAAAGAGCATTCTGCGGGTCTGTCCTGCAGAGAAATTGATTAGCCAGAGTCTAACTTTCTGGGTTTATCACAGCCTAGCTGACCTGGGGGAAGGGGAATACCTAACCCCACTGGCTCCAGCCTTCCACATGGGAGAAGGGAAATACCCAATTCCTGCCCCTCTAGCCTTCTATGTGGAGAAGAAAAACACCCGGCTCCAGCCCATTCTAGCTGTCTGTGCTATCTGAAGCGGGGGAGGAACTAAGAAGTACATGTGAGCTCACAGTGCAGAAGCACAGGCTCTAAAAGACTAACCTAGTCACAAGATGCTTCCCCATCCCCACTGACACTGTACTACATTACTAACGTCCTTTTCATAGCAGTTCCTTTTACCTAGCTCATCTTGTCTGGCTAGCAAGAGAGAATTATAAGGCATACTAAAAGGCAAAAGATATCGCTTGAAGAGAAAGCATCAGAGCCAGACTGAGCTATGGCAGTGATTATGGAATTATCAGACTGAAAATTTAAAACAACTGTGATCAACACACTAAGGGCTCTAATGGAAAAAGCGGACAACACAAAAGAACAGAAGGGCACTGTATACAGACAGATAGAAATTCTAAGAAAAGACCAAAAAGAGCTGCTTGCGATCAAAAACGCTGTAACAGAAATAAAGAACACTGCTGGGTGTGGTGATTCATGCCTATAATCCCAGCATTTGGGAGGCCAAGGTGGGACGATCCCTTGAGCCCAGGACTTTGAGGCTGCAGTGAGCTGTGATCACAGCATTGTGAGGCCCTGTCCCCCAGAATAAGAAATAAATACTTAAGAATGCTTTTTATGAGTTTAGCAGCATGGATACAGCTTGGGAAAGGATCTTTGAGCTTGAGGATATCTCAACAGAAACAGAGGTGGTGTCTCACGAAGGCACTCTTGCAGGTTTGCAGTCATCTATCTTCTCACTGTATCTTCACACGGTGGAGAGATTCATCTCTCTAGTGTCTCTTCTTACAGGGACAGTATTACCAGTCTTATGAGCTCCCCCTTCATGTCCTGATTACCACCCAACACTCTACCTCCTAACATCATCACATTAGGGCCTCGACATAGGAATTTTGGAGAGGATACAAACATCCAGTCTGTTGTACATCTCATTAAACATTTGTCCAAACCTATAGGATGTACAACATCAAAAGTGAACCCTAACATAAACTATGGACTCTGAGTGACAACGATGTGTCACTGTGGTTCACCATCCGTAACACGTGGACCACTCTAATGCAGAATGATTACGGGAAGGCTGTGCATAAGCACAGGCAGAGGGTAAATGGAAATCTCTATCCCTTCTGCTAAATTTTTCCTGTGAACATAAAAGTCCTCTAAAAAATAAAGTCTAATTAGAAAAACATAAAATAAAAGAATGAAGTCCTGATATAGGCTACAATATGAATGAATCTTGAAAACATTATGTTAAATGAAAGAAGTCAGTCAGTCACAAAAGACCATTTATATAAAATGTCCATAATGGACAAATCTATAGAGACAGAGTAGATTCGAGGTTGCCAGAGACTAGGGGACTGGGGGGCTAGAGTGGCTGCTAAAAAACATGGCTTTTTTGAGGGTGATGAAAATGTTCTAAACTGACTGCTGTGGCTGCAGAACTCTGCAAACATACTAAGAACTGAATGAATGAGTGAGTTGTACAATACAGAATAAAGCTGTTACCAAAAAACATTTAATGAGTATTTACTTTAGGCCCAGTACAGTGGCTCACACTTGTAATCCCAGCACTTTGGGCTGAGGCAGGAGGATCGCTTGAGGCCAGTTCAAGACCAGCCTGCACAACATAGCGAGAACTCTTCTCTACAGATAATTTAAAAATTAGCCAGGCATGGTGGCAGGCCCCTGTAGTCCCAGCTATTAGAGAAGCTGAGGCTAGAAGATCCCTTGAGCCCAGGAGTTTGAGGCAGTAGTGAGATATGATCATGCCACTGCATTCCAGCCTGTGTGACAGAATGAGACCATGTCTCTGAAAACCATTTTAGTTACTTGAAAATATATTAAGACAAAAAAATAACTAAGGCATCAAACCCATGATTTTTTGGATGCTACTAGTTATGGCAAGGCTAAAATAAGTTTTCAAGTAAAATAATTATAAATCAATAGCAAAAGAATGAAAATTTTAAAAACCTTAAGGAGAAGCATGTTCAGTGCAGCAGAGTTTATTGTAGTGGCAACATGTATCATGGAAGATTTGTAAATCAGAATTATAGAAACATCATATTTATAGAATCAGTACAGGTACAAAGAACCTGCTTTCTATCTTCTGAAATTCCCTGCTGCATTTTTAAGGGCAAAAGTTATCAAATGAGGTGGGTGTTAATGAAAGTCTTGAAACATTGCCCTCTTGAGTGCCATGGCTTCCCATTGTCATCCACAGAGCTTGCTGGCAGCTCATGTGTGGGTTTTAAACAGGGGTATTCTTACCCAGTCCCAATGAAAGTGGTGCAGAGTAAGGCTGAAGAGGAGGACTGGGTTGCAGGGCAGGTCTCTGAGGTTCCCGATGCTGGGGACCAACAGCCCACTTCCGCCTAAGACTTATAAACAACCCAGGAGATGCACAGGGACTCCCCAGCCAATTGTGAAGGCATCCAGTGAAGCTGATGGATGCACTAAACATTGAAAGAAATAGATGTTCTCAGCAGTCCCTTCTATAGCTTTAAGACATGGACTGTCTAACTGGATTTTGTTGCCTCATGCCCTGGAACAACAATGCCTGGTTTCTGGTGGGGGTTCAGAAAATGATTGTGACATGGATAAATGAAATGCATCCTCTTCCTACAATAGGGAGAAGCAGAAATTAAAGGAAGACCTGGCTTCAGATCTGGTCCCCTCAATGGCTGCCCACCCTGCAACGAGAGCTGAACTTTTCAGAATTAGTTTCCTTGCCAATACTGGGGGGAGGGAGCCAGGAAGGCTGCTTTCACAGATACGTTGGGTTCCATTTTCAGGCCTAAAGTTACAGGGCTGTGGTCCCTCAGAACGAAACCCACCACTCTCCCATCCAGGGCCAGGTCCTGACACCAGGCACAGAGATGCACGTGGCAGTGCTCAGTGAAAATGTGAATGCCAGGGCTGTCTATGCAGGCTTCCCCAAGAACAAAACACATAACCCTCACTGACCAATCTTTAGTCATGCGTTGCTTGACAACAGGGATACAGTCTGGGAAATGCATCATGAGGTAATTTTGTCATTTTGTGAACATCATGCGCTTACACAAACCTGAATGGCATAGCCTACGTACACCTAGGCTATTGGTCTAGCCTACGGCTCCTAGGCTACACGCTACACATCTGGGTGGGAGGCAACTGTACTGAACACTGCAGGTGATCACTAGGTGAATTTCTCAGTTTTATTATAATCTTACAGGACCACTGTCTTATATGTGGTCTGACACTGACTGAAACGTCATTATGTGGTACATGGTTGTATGTTCATTTAAGACTAAAGCTGAATTCACACTGAACAAGAGAAACTATAGGGTTTGAGCATCAGACCACCCCAGTTCATGGTCTTACCCCACTACCAACTAGCCATGTGCTCGTGGTGTATAACTGAGCCCCTCCAAGCCTTAGGGCCCTGAGAGAGAAGGGGGATGACGGCAGCACCCAGTCCACCTCCCAGGATGGCCACAAGGAAATAAGCCCCTGCGTACACAGCCTGCATGGCATGATGCCCGCAGGAGGCACACTGTCATCAGCACTGGCTGCTGAAAGGGACCCTCGAGATCATCAGGCACTCCACCATGCCCCCACTTGATGGATGAGGAAACGGGAGCCAGGA
The DNA here is from genome assembly GCF_049354715.1 of Callithrix jacchus. Classification (NCBI taxonomy): domain Eukaryota; kingdom Metazoa; phylum Chordata; class Mammalia; order Primates; family Cebidae; genus Callithrix; species Callithrix jacchus. The sequence continues at coordinate 135,394,582 of NC_133509.1, read as the reverse complement.
AAGACAAGGAACAGCCTCGGCCCCCTGCCTTTGCCTCCATTAGGCTCCTACTCTCATCTGCATACAAAGTTTAGCTTGTGGCAGAGCTTAGTCAGTACTGTGGAAAGTACAAAAAGTCCAAATAAAAAGCCTTTTTAATATAAAACGGATGAAAGAGACAAATGGAGAATAATCAAAATCTCATTAGGGCAAATAAGTGACCTGCCTACGATGCCACAAAACCGATGGCACTTTCAACCAAGTAGGCGGAGCTGTCTCTCGGATGGCCACCATCACAGGAGTGCAAATCTCAAAACTGTTCTCACCCACTGGGGCAGAATTCTCACTAGGTACCCACACCATGGACCCCAACTCTGGCTACATATTAGAATCACCTGCAGAGTTTTCAAAAACCTCAATGCCTAGGCCACCACAGGCAGGAACACTTTCTAATGCTCCCTTGGTAGCTATGGCCCGTGCCCTAGACCAGTCAGGCCAGGTCTGCCCAGCCACCATCTGCTGCTTTACCAGCTCCTATCACTACTATCCTGCGATTACTCTCACCCAAGGAAGGATGCTCACAGGAGGGGAAGGAGATAAGCCAATTTATGACAGTGGCCCAGCCTCCATTCAACTGGCTGGGCTAATCAGTTGTGATTTTAAGAATCTGTCTTGATTAAAGCTATAAGTCAGCTAGGCATGGTGGCTCACGCCTGTAATCCCAGCACTCTGGGAGGCCGAGGCAGGCGGATCACCTGATGTCAGGAGTTGAAGACCAGCCTGACCAACATGGAGAAACCCTGTCTATAAAAATACAAAAAACTAGCTGGGCATGGTGGTGCATGTCTGTAATCTGAACCACTCAGGAGACTGAGGCAGGAGAATCACTTGAACCTGGGAGGTGAAGGTTGTGGTGAGCCAAGATGGTGCCATTGCACTCCAGCCTGGGCAAACAAGAGCGAAACTTCATCTCAAAAAAAAAAAAAAAACTATAAGTCATTCATGTGACAGTTTGTGCCCTTCCTGCCTCCCCTCCCTCCCTACTATGTGCTTGGCACTATGCTGGATTCTGGGAATACCACGGTAAATGAGGCACAACTCTTTCCCTGAGGGAGTCTACATGCTACCAGAACACTATAGTACACCAGTGATGGGCTGGGATTGTAGGAAGCTGAGCTGAGGACCCACACAGGACCAAGGGTGAGTCACGCACTACCCAGTCACCTGCACGTTAGGACACGTGGCTACGGAGGGCATGGGACAAAGCTACAGAAGGAGGTCAAGAAACCAAGTCAAGATCTGGAAATCAAGATGTCCCTTTATAAGCTTAAAAATAATAATAAAAGTAGAAAGATGTGGAACAAGCATGAAATATTGATGATTAGTGTCAACATGACGCCAGGGTGTGCTGGAGAAAGTGAGCTAACCTGTCAGAGCTGGTTTTATCATGAGATCCCAGAGCGAGCGGGGAATCAGAGTTTTAGAGGTACAGCACGGCCCTGGAGGAGCAGAGTTGGGAGACCTGAACGTTAACTGCAACTCTTTCTCGGCGCAGAGTAGGAGCTAGACAGCAAAAGAACCACTCCACCCCCAGCCTGCCCAATGTCACCCTGCACACAGAAAGAGAGGAACTGGGGCAGAGTCCAGGCTCCCAGCTCTGGGAGCCATGCGTCCTACATTTTCCAGGGCTGCTCCAATTTTCAGCATTCAATCTTGCCTTAACTGAGAGGTAATCTGCTGAGGTTGGGGTTCCATAATGCAGTCCTGCAAAAAAGATGATTCACTAAATTTGCAATGTGAGTTTTAATCCTCTGTATGAGCTTTCTTAACAAATCTCATTCATGTTACAAAAGGAGAAGTTCTTTTTATTACCTACCCTAACTTTGGGTTCAAAATACACAGTCATCTTAAAGTGAACTTGAAGGTGACTCCCTTGGAACATTTCACACACCCTGCTAGAAGGCCCAGTATGGCTGAGTCCATGTCTTAGGCTTCTCCTGAAACTCTACAGCTTCTATTCTGTGCTGGGCACAGAGCCACAGCACTGCAAGGCTGGACATGCAGGAGACTCATAACTCTGTTATCCACCAAACACCAGGAAGCAGAGGAGCTCAGTCTTAGCAGAGAACAACAGCGCATGGATGACCACACTATATCTCATGTGACACAGGGTCTCCCAAGTCCTCCTACCTCTGCCCACACTTCTGGAATGACTCACTATGGCTGAATTCCAGCTAGCCTTCATATCCCATTTGTCAGAGGGACCACACCCTCTATGTAGATCCCAGGGTGGCCACTGTCCCTGAGGTTGTGGGCAGGTGGGTGCTCCTACAGGCCTCTACTGCAAAGAGAGTGGCAGCCGACTCCATCAGCTTACTCCAGGTTACCCTGAACACCTGCTCTGCTCTGGGCCCTACCAGGGATGCCAGGCAGAGAGATGCCAGGGATGCCAGGCACAGAGATGCCAGGCTCCCACACCAGGTGGCTGTAAAGAAACACCTGTGGATAAAAGCACTCAAAGGCAAGTAAGAGTCAACCGTGATCATGTCCCTGAGATAGGTCATAGATGGTGCAGGCTAATTGAGGATAAGGTTCATATGAGAGAAGCAAGGGACTTCTAAGTTCAGAGGCCCTCTGGGCCCTGGCTTCTCAAAATGTGGTCCACATACTATTCCCTGCTTCATCTCCTGGGAGCTTGTTAGAAATGCAGGGTCTCATCCCCACCCAGACCTGCTGAAACAGTATCTGCATCCTAACAAGAGTCTAGGTTCTCTCCTACACCTCTGAGTTTGAGAAACCTGACTTTGGAGGTGTGTTTGGACTGCCACTTTACGATACCAATTAAAAAGTCATGGACCAGAGAGGCTTTTGCTTAAGGAATGTGCCTGAAATCACCCAGCCAAGTGAGTAACAGAGGAAGGACATGAGCCCAGGTCTCCTGCAGCTCAGGCCAATGGCACTAGAGGCTCAGGGGGCTCCTGGAGATATTGACCATCACAATACTGTAAAGGTCAGACCACAAGCGTCTTGGGTTCCAGACCACACCCGTGTTCAAGCAGACTGCTGGGAGGAAGAGGGGTCAGAGGATGCTGCAGCAGCAGCAGGAAGCCAGCTTTGAGTAAGAACACACAGCTGGCTTGTGCAGAACACATCCTGCTGACCTCTGGAGATGAAGTCAGACGCTCTGTGTGACGAGATGTGCTACAAACATCAAATCCAAGGTGGAGAGATCAGTCAACATTAGCCAAGAAGAAAAGACAGGGAGCCAAACAGCCCATTTGCGGTAATGAATTGAGCTGGACTAGAGAAGTCCGGAATCCTGACACTTGTCATTTGGCTACATTTAAGGAATCATAAAGACTCATGACTGGAAAGTAACTAGAAAGTTAGATGTTCCAACTACTCACCATGCCCTAAGATCCCAGAGAGAGGTTGTCTGGCCTCACTCGCCTCAGTTCTGTCAGCAGAAACCTACTCCTTACCTTCATAATGTAGGCCTGCTTTGACCCAGAAATTTTCATTCTGAGAGTCAGGATTAAGGAAATAAATCCCAAGTGTGTAAAAAGCTACATGCACAAAGATGTTTCTTACAGTGGAATGTGTAATAAAGTAAGTAACGAACTTAATAGTTTGTTTAGAGATTATAACAAGAGAAACAACTTATACACCCTTGACTAAAGGAACAGTTCCCACCTGGAAAACACATTCTCTGAGCACCTGTTTTCTGCAACGAACACAGAATAGGGTAAGACACTCACCTTGTCAGCCAGCTCGGGAGGATTAGTCCTGACAATCAATAGGGTGACAGATGTCAGAACCACATCTCTCTATACCAAGGTCAGCCAGATCTTAAATATCTTTGGTTTTGTGGGCTGTGTGGCCTCTGTTGCAATGGCTCCACTCTGCTACTGTAGTATAAAAGCAGCCAAAGATGATATATAAATGAATGAGCGTGGCTGTGTTCCAATAAACTTTTATTTACAAAAACAGGCAGTTAGCTGGACTAGCCTCGGGCTATAGTTTACTGAATGCTGATCTCTATCCTCACATCTATTCATTTTAAATGGCAAAAATATTTTGAACTATCCTACACGTCTAACACAAGGAAATGATTTAATATGTTAAAGCATTCATCTGATTCACTTCATCCATAGATACTTACTGAGTGTCTGCCTATGCCAGACACTGCTCTGAGTCCTGGGAAGAAGTGAGGCAGTGAGTGAGGAACACTGTGAATCAAAGGAATATGCCTGAAACCTTACGAGAGTCTGCACTAATAGCGAATATCCTTCTAATGCTACATGAAAAGAAAAATACAAAATTGGGTATAAAAATAAGACCAAATAGTGCTTTTATATTTTTTTTAAAAACACACAAGAGGAAAAAAAAACAGAAAGAAGACTAACAAATTGTTGCTAATGTTTAACTTTGGCTGTTTGGACCAGCCCTCCTCTCTTTACCTGAATTTTCCAATGTCATTATTTGATTACGTATTGCTTTTACAACAAAACATTCCCTCCCCTCTGTATTTAAAAGGGAAGGCTTGTCTTGGTTTAAGCTAAGGTCTTTGTCCCTCCTACTTCCACCTGTGGTTCCCACCGCGGACCCTGAAGGCAGCTGGAAAAAAGCCAGTCTGCTCACTTCTGGATGTTCACACACACGCCCAAGCTGAGCCTAAGAGTTCAGCACCTGGGACAGCGCCACAGGAGCCCACAGGGATGACAAGTAGGCAGCAGCAGGCGGGAGCCCCTGGAGGGCAGGGGCTGTGCCTCCTCCCTGGTCCTCCTGCTGAGTCCATTTGAGACACGTGGGCAACACCTGTCAAAGCAGGAAAGAGTGTTGTCCCCTGAGCCCAACTGATGCAAATGGAACGAGCCCGGTGACCCAGCGGGGGAGGATTGTTGGTAGAAAGGAAGTAAAAACAAATACTGCACAGATCCCTTAGCCACATTACTATCTTGGGAGAGACTCGCAAACATGCCAACACCAGTCACAGCAACATCTGCTCCTAATTGCTTCTCCCCCAGCATTTTCAGAGCTCGTCAGCTGGCATCTGCCCTAGGAAAATATTCAGTATTTTTAACAAACGCTTAAATCAGATGGCATCCTTGGTGAGCAATTTCTTACGTGTTTGGTCTTTGAGGCTAAAAACAGTGAATGCACCCATAAGGGACGTGGTTGTCAGGAGGGGCTGGGTGCTCAGGAGGTCCCACTTCAAACGGTATGACTAAGAGTTTCCAGTTCACAAGGCACGTTCAAATGTTTTCTTTCACTTGTCATGTATTTATATCCTAAATATAAAGTGTTTTGGCAGGTTTTTTTTTAATGCCACTGTGTCCACTTCTTTATGGGTAATTTCCTCTCTTTTCCAAATATTTGTATAAGAAAGTTCCTTTGTAAAAGAAAAATGTGTGATTTTTTTTTTTTAAAGACTACATTTATCTATGCTCTCACTTTGAGTACTTTAAGCAAGGTCTCATATATGGACAAAACTTCCCATTCTTTGTCAAAAAAAAAAAAAGTCCCTGCATTTAGGCTCAAAAAAAACAGCAGCCCCTTCTGCCCATCAGGAAAGGGTCTTCCTGTGCCAGCCAGTCTGAAGCAGGAAGGCAAATCTGGAATCTAGGCCTTGGGGGCTCTGTGTCACCCTCCTCCCTCTAGAACACATGGACAGCCTCTACTCAGAACAGACCTGCTTGGACGCTGCACCTGTCTAGGAACAAGGCAGGAGATGTCCACAAACCTCCCATGGCTCCCCACTGTTAAGACCAAGACACACAGCATTGAAAGACTCTCTGCTCAGGTCACCTTGCTGTGTGGAGCCCATGCCCAGCCAAGTCCCCACAGACATCCTGTGTTCCCACCTCCTATATCTGCACTCTCTGCATGACTGCCTTCCTCCATCATTCACTCATTCAGTTAATCATGATTCACACAGTGCCTACTATGTGCCAGGAACTGTTCTAGAAGCTCGATGTCAGCAGCAAACAAAAATCCCTGCCCTCAAAGAGCTTACATTCTAGAGAAGGGAAACAGGTAAACAAATGAACACATAAAATCCATAATATGTCAAATGACAGTAAATGCAATGGAGAAAAATGAGATAGCATAGGGGACTAGTGAATGCTAGTGGGTTGCAGTCAGGGGGCACCTCACTGGAGAGGTAACATGTGATCAGAGCCCTGTGACAGGGGGCAGCAAGCCTCTGCATAGGAAACAGGCAGAAGAGCCTTCCAGGCAGAGGGAGCAGCAATTGCAAAGGCCCTGAGGCAGGAATGTGCTGGTATGTTCAGGGAAGGCAAGGAGCCTAGTGGGACTGGCACTGATGAGAAATGCTGGCCTGCCCCCAGGCCAGAGGATCATTTAGGTCTTGTGGACCATCAGAGACATTGGCTTTCTTTTACTATAAGATCAGAGGATTCCAACAAGAGGAGTGACATGTCTGAGTCACACTGTAACAGACCAATCTAGCTGCTGTGTTGAGAACAGCCTGCAAGGGGCAAGGGGGAAGGTGAGAGATCAGATGGGAAACTCCTGCAACTATCCCAGTGAGAGACAACAGCAGAGCTACAACAGCTGACGTGGGGAAGTGTCCAAGTTTTAGAGAATTTGCTAATGGTGGGTATGGGGATATGATGCGAAGAACAGAGACAGGGCTGATTCTGATGTTTTTGGCCTGAACAACTAGGATAGAGCTGCCATGTAGTAAGTAGTGATGGTAAAAGGCACAGCAGGTTGCAGTAAAGGATGAGGATGGAAATCACAACCAGCCTTTCAACCCCAGAAACAGTGACTCCTCCAAGAAGCCTTCCCACAGCAAGCTAAAAGGACTCACCCCCTCCCTTACTCTCTCTCCCAAGCATGTATGCATGTATACGGGTACACGCACATCCCAATTCTCTGTACCAGAGTCATCTGTATCCACACATGATTCCCTTGCATAACCCAGCAGCTGTATCCACACATTATTCCCTTGAGTAGCCCAGCAGATTCATTTTATTTTTTTATTATTATTTTTTATTATTATTATTTTTGAGACAGAGTTTCACTCTTGTTACCCAGGCTGGAGTGCAATGGCTCAATCTTGGCTCACGGCAACCTCCACCTCCTGGGTTCAGGCAATTCTCTTGCCTCAGCCTCCTGAGTAGCTAGGATTACAGGCAGGCACCACCATGCCCAGCTAATTTTTTGTATTTTTTAGTAGAGACGGGGTTTCACCATGTTGACCGGGATGGTCTTGATCTCCTGACCTCGTGATCCACCCGCCTCAGCCTCCCAAAGTGCTGGAATTACAGGCATGAGCCACCACGCCCGGCCTGCAGATTCATTTTATATCATCTGGAAGCATTTGTGCACAGTAGGTATTCAACAAATATTTTTAGTAATATGCTGCACAAAATTACACCTATGATATTTTAAGTCTGACAACTCAAGAACATTCTTTCAAAACATCTAAAACTTATGCTTAGCACTGATTAAATATTAAGTGGCAATTATTCCACCTCAAGCGTCCTATATATAGATGCTGACCTGCCCCCAGTTATTCAAATTGTTGAAGCAAGCTCTCCTGTGGAAAGGCCAAGTTAGGAAAATGGCTGTTACCTTGCTGGTCCTTATATCCCAAGCTTTCATTTCAGAGCTGAAGCCTCCACATAAAAAAATGTTGTGGTCTTTTGGATGGAATTTCAAGGTAGTGATTCTAAAGTCACTTCGACCACTAAATAGCTGGGTTCCTACAACATAAAAAGAGAAGAGAGAATTAGAAAGTACTTAAAGGGTCATGAAACAAATATCTTAAAACTAAGATGCCATCTGGTATGGGGGTCCATAGCAAACACAGCTCCCCTGGGCCCGATGTGGCCTCATGGAAACTTTCTGGCAATATGACAGTGGTGGCAGCAAGATTTGCCCTTATTCTCTGACTCTCTGGCCAGCCCACCCTTGACTAGCTGAATATCCCCTCCTCCTGGGCTGAGCTTAGACGGGTGGGTCTGTGAGTGCCACCTTTCACATGTGCTGTAAACATGACATGCATTAGCTCATATAAACCACACAACGACCCTATGCCCACCTTACAGCCAAAAATGAGGCCCAGGAAGGTCATGTAACATTTCCAAGGCTGCACAGTTAATACAATAGATTATTTATGAAAGAGTATAAAAACCAAAAACAGGATTGCTCCAAGGTGATACCTTTCAGGATCAGCCACCTTATAATAATGGATGAATGGTTTGCTATGGAGCATGGCAGGTGGGGTGGCCTGAGACACTGGGTGATAAATGAGAGTGGCCATCGTGGTGGCCCAAGCAAAGATTGGACATAGTGGTATGGACCATCAGGAGGTCTCCCTGGCTCTACAGGACACAAGGCAGTCCTTGTCCTTTATAAATACATCATAAACTGTTGTCAAGCATTTATGTGCATTATGGTAAGTGTGTGTGTGTGTGTGTGTGTGTGCTCGCATATATATATATATATATATATACACACACATATACATAAATACCCACACATACAATGTGAAAAATGTCTTTTTTATCACTATGATCTTTTAGAGGTAAGCTATATAAACTTCAAACACATCAATCATTTGGAGCAGGTTAAAGCTGGTCCTCCTTCCACTACCCAGTACAGCTCCCATGTCCCAGGGCACTGGCTGTCATTCCTGTCTGTCCACACCTCATCCATCTGAAACTGCATCAAGAAGGCAGACCAGCCTTGGGGGGTGTTCTCGTTCTTGCCATGGGAGTCTCTGAGTGCTGGCCCTGTGCACGTCCCCCACAGGCAGGGCTTACACACCAGGCACAGCACCTCCTGCACGCCACCCAGCCAGAAACGTAGAGGAGGCTTCCCTCAGAGGTGCCACAAGTACTCCCACAGTGCAGGAGAAAGAACCTTGACTGGCTTGTACATACAGAAACTCCCCCACTGGACTGAGCAGTGGGCTACTTAGGGACACGGGAAACTGGTGGCGAAGAAAACCATAAAGACACTGAGGTCTCAAGCATCACTTCCACTCGCAGGAACCCAGGGAACAGCACTTGCTCATTCAATTCAGAAAGCACAAAAGGTTGCCCTGCTTTGTGTTCTGTGACCCCACACATTAGTGAAGGGCTCTACCAGCTCACCAGGTGGGGAAATGAAAGTAATCAATCAGTACTCACGACAGTCACAGCGGGAGGCTTTCAACAGACCCAATCTGTCTAGATTCATGGTCTCCAAGTTATTATTGTTTGACAGTATACCCCATCCATGAAAAACGTAAGGCACATATCACCAATATATAGACATTTAAGTCGTATAATGTGCTTCTGTACCAACACGTTATGAACATTTTAAAATGCCAAAAATAGAACACTTTAAAGGATGATACAAGGATAAGTCAATATTTTAAAATATATTTTAATACACTCTTATTAAGAGGATCAACGAACCTCTCTGAAATCATATGAGTTATATAATACTATTTTTAGTGAGAGCAACAGAATTGAATATGCTTCCATTTTTCTTAATGTAGGGAACTGTTTAGAACTCGGTTATCTGAATGTAGCCTGGCTGCAGGTAGCTTGGTTGGTCCACTGAACCCTATCAAAGCTGACAGAGTTTCTTTCACGCACAGATGCATGGACCTAGATACGAGAGAGTCACCATTGGCCACGTGGAAGACATTCTCCACTTCTTTTTTTTTTTTTTTTTTTTTTTCCATAATTGAGATTTTGTTGGTTGAGGATCAGTGCAGACATTTCAATTTGTACACAATTCTTAACATATGTAACAAAAATCTAAAAAGCCATGTATTGTAATTCTTTTTTAAAGTTATTCCAGTGACTTTCCCACGTAAAATTTGGAAGCAAATTTTCATTAAGAGGCTATCAAGTACCTGTATCTTCACATGTTGATAAGCTGTTACATACGTCTCACAAATTCACAACTGAATAGCAGGTACACTACATAGTCAAATGTTTAATCAGCCCAGTAACAAAGTTATCAGGAAAACAGGACGACCGCAACCACAGATGTTCCCGGGTGCACACAGTTCTGACAGGGAGAGCCGCGATCAAGGCATGGCTTTCTTTAGGAAACAGTTCTACTAAAAATCAACATGAAAAGAGAAGTAATTTTAAAATGTCAAAGACATTAAATGCAGGACTGACTCCGTATCGCCATTTCATATGCTTTGTATCATAGGATATAAAAACTAACCCTCCATCTATGGAATGTTAAGCTGACACCCGAGACAGTCAAAGCCTCCCATAATTCAATATCCCACACTATTTTCTGGTTGTACCAAAAAATAAACAACCAGAAAATGATTTCACCTCTTAAAAAAAAAAGCATTTACACTTAAAAAATGGGATGAGGTGGGATTCCCTCCTTCTTAAAAATATTTCCAGAGGTACTAAAAAACTTGCATTTACAAAATAGTTGATAAAAAATATTCCTCTGGATTGTACAAGAAAGGAGACAGGAACCACTGCTAAGACATGGTATATGGGATTCATCAGACTTGGCTTCTTTCTCTCCTGCTGCATCAGAGGCTTGAGCTCCTCAGTTTTCATTTCCCCGTTTTCTGCAGGAAACTGTTCTTTAGTTTCTGGGTTAGCCACTTCGGCCTGTTTTCCCTTTGCTCCCCTCTTCCCTTTTGTTTGCACGTTTTAGTCTGAAGATGTATCCTTTGCTGCCGCCATTTTCCGGCTGCACTTCCACTTCTGCAGGAGCAGGTTTAGCTGACAACCACACCAATCTCCTCTTGGGCATCCTGGTGGTGGGGAAGGGTGCGTGCCGGGTGCCTGCGGCACCAAGAGCCTTCACGAGGCTGGGCTGCCTGGACATTTTCCACTTCTAGCCACCACTGATGCGAAAGACTTTGTGAACATTTTGCTGGTAAAGCTCCATTTCCCCTAATATCAAATAATAGCTCCTGCCACTAATCAGAAGGTTAATTATTGCATTACCATATTTTTAGCAACCCTGCTCAAAATCCACTGAAATTTTCATTTAACGGATTTTAAAACAGATTAGAAAAACACTGTCCCCAGGTTAAGGGTGAAGATATTTGAGATTTTAATAGGTGACACATCATTTTTGGCAACAAAAATCACGTAACAATGGAAACAATTAAAAACTTCTGTTTTCAAAATGTTCTCTCCATAGTACAACTTTTTTAGAAAGCAGTTACTCTTTCATCCTTTGTTCAAGCATTACATTTGCCATGATGGATAATAAAGTGTGTTGATTTTTTTTTCTAATATCTTCCAGGGGCCTACAACTGGCAGTTACTTATCAACAGAGAAAATTTTGGAAATACTTGACTTTTTGTAAATACAGAGTCTATACCTCTTTGAGCTCCACAACCCCCTTAACTATTTTGCTACAAGATTCACTGCAGATGGCACAAAAGATTTTCATGGTTACCCTGTGTCATCACAATGTTGCCAAGAGCTGGCTGCTTTAGGCCATATAACCTGTATGGAGAACGGACTATAAACAACATCCTAACTGTCCAGCCCAAGGGGAGTAGTGAAAATGTGGTTTTCTGCCTGATGGGATGCTGAAAAGCCACTGAAAACTGGAATCACAAAGAGCGATCCGCAGCACGATGGACGATGCTTGATTCCCGTTCTTTAATTACAAGAGTATTAAATGGGAATTGATACACAGCAATCCCAGCCTTTTTGGCACCAAGGATGGGTTTTGTAGAAGACAATTTTTCCATGAACTAGCGGTTGGGATGGGGGTGCTTTCAGGATGAAACTGTTCTACCTCAGATCAGCAGCGGTTAGTTAGATTCTCATAAGAAGAGCGCAACCTAGATCCCTCGCAAGCGCAGTTCACAGTAGGGTTCCATTCCTATGAGGACCTGACGCTGCTGCTGATCTGACAGGAGATGGAGCTCAGATGGTAACGTTCACTCTCCCACCGTTCACCTCCTGCTGTGCGGCCAGGTTCCTAATAGGCTATGGACAGGTACCAGTCTGTGGTCCAGGGGTTGGGGACCTCTATTGATATGGACGAAGACTGGGAAGAGATTCACTAAAATGAAATGAGTTGTTCTAGAGGTAGTAAGATAACTTTTTAAATTATGCTAATATGTTTGTTGTAATACTGTTTTTCTAATAAATAAAGATTTTTTTAAGTCATCAAGGAAATGAGCAGACTTATGAGATGATGGTCTTTCTGCTATGTCCCTCTCATTAGATCAACAGACAACACTCTCAAGTAAACCAACAACCTGCTTCTTGGCGAACTGATCTAATTGGAAATCTGGTACTCCTCCTTCCCCCAAAAAACATACTCTTCTTTTCCTTTCCTGAGATGCACCTGCAACTCAAGGTGGTACATAAAGCCTTCTACATAGAGCATGGCAAACCATACCTTTTAAGCTACAGTTGGGGATCAGAAGCCAACCATGACAGGCACAGTTAGCAAGTCCCCCTGCTCAGGAAGCACAGGCAGAGGGCTGCCCCCTAGGTCCCCATGTGGCTATGCCAGAGACTCAGAGCAGCAATGCGGCAGCACAGAGACCCCAGGACACTCACTTCAGCGAAGTGGCTGGAGACTGAGGGCAGGGACCACCATCACATCCCCTAGACAGAAAAGGCAGGCATGGATGCCACTGGAGCCCCCACACCACTGAGAAGCCCCAGGACTGCCAGGGTCTTTCTCCCCACAGGGACAACTATGCTTATTGCTGAGAACATTCAGTTCAGGCTTCTTGCTCACTTGGAATTCATTGCCAATCCTTAAATCCAAAACGAACACAAAGTCTATCTGCCTGGAGAAGAGTTTCCCTTGTTTTTTGGACCATAGCATATAACCATATGCTTCATTTCAGAAATGACAGTGAATTATCCATATGTTTTTTCAAAAGTGCAGTGATACAGTCTTGCCAACAATGGGAAAGATGGATGAGAGAAGACGTGAAAGCTGAATTTCTAAAAGATGATAATTGAACTTTTTCTGCTAAAAAAAAACAAAACTGAATGTTATTTTTCCTCAACCCCCTAAAGAAACTGAAAATCTGTCTTTTAAGTATTTCCACTTAGAAGATAAGCTGTAGTTTATACATTTTTCCTATTTTTACTTATACTAACTAGGCCTTTACTGTTTTTCTTTGTTAAAAGGGTTCAAAACTACAAGATTTAAAAATTTTTTAATACGTTTCTGGATACCTAGTAAAAAACACTAAGTTAAAAATCCTGCTAAGTAAGAAGTTCTCAAATAAGACTTTGTTTCAGAAATCAGAACCATAGCCATCGTTATCTGGCACAATGTTGGAAGCAGAAGATGGTACAGCTGAGGAGTTCCAAGCTACGCAGACCCAGATCCCACCCCAGCTCTGTCGCTTCCAGTGGGGAGGCCCTGGGCAGGACCCTGCATTGCTATGTCTCACACTCTTACAAATATAAGGTCGTCAAGACGGCTAAACGTAATGAGGTACATGAAGCCTTCCACAGAGCATGGCAAGTGGCAATCAACAAAAGGGAGCTATTATAGTTTGCAAAATTAAATGGCGCATTATTGAATTCATCCTCGGTTCAATCACAAACTAAAACCAAGGGATACAGGTTTGTAAATAGCAAGAACCTCCAGAGATCAATGATTTTTGAGCTTTTGTCATAAGGCTTTGAGAATACAACGCCTTGGGCTGCCCTTTACATTTGTTAAAAAGATGTGGGTAAAGTCTAGAAAATATTCATCGGTGAAATATATTGAACATGAACACCAGCCATGCTGGAGGTGAAGGTCTTAACTTGTCAGATGGGCTCTTCCTCTCTACCTTTTCATAAATCAAGGAGCTTGTTTGTCATATCCTCTCCTGGGCAATGCTACTCTCAGCATAATGGTTAGCTGTTATATAACATTTAACCTTGAGACCATCTTGCTTACCTGTTTGATATGGAAAATTGTGTTTATTCACTGTATGCGTATTATAGAAAACTGAGTTTTAAAATACTTAATCCACTGGCACTGACTTTATTGATCTCATTATAACAAGCTCAACCAGTATAAAAACTTTTTGGGTCTTCTTGGAGCTAGGAAAAATCACTTCTTTTCTCCTTGAATCAACAGTAATACAAATTAAAAAATCATTAAAGCAAAAACATGTTTAAAACACAATGCAGAAATTCCATTTGTTCTACTGACTCTATGACCAGTGCTTCCACCTCCATTTGACAGTGATGAGGCCCCTGGGAACTCTGGAGCGGCGGCTCCTCCAAGCTGCCCCTCTTCCTTTCTCAGGTGGACACATCAAGCTCCCCAAGGTGACCACACATGTGGCCAGGGCAGCACCACCTGTCCACTGTAACATCTATGCTTGGGACCCTATTATTGTGAGGGCCCTCCTCCTCCATTCAGCATGTCTGGCTCCCAGCCTAGTTCCTGTCACATAATAGGTATTTGATCCAGGTCACATGAAACCCACGTATGGGTCTCCAGGAAAGAAAAGACAAGCTCCTGTGCCCCTCTCCAGGGAGCTCAGAGGCAGCCCTGGCAAAGCAGTTCACAGTCAAGGAGAGGGGACGACATTTATCAGGAGCCTATTACCTCCAGGCCTGTCTGGAGTTTGCAGGCATCACACCGCACCCTGGGTGGTAGGTGTAATTAACCCATCTCTCACAGCCGAGGAAATGGAAGCTCAGTGAGGTGAGAGACACCCAGAGCCACATGAGTCAGCCACGCTGAGATGGAGACTGGCCCCGTCTAATCTCAGGGCCAACTCTCTGCACCCCACACCTTGCATCCCTGCCAGTTATTCGTGACCTTTCCTTCTCCTTAGTGCTTTGTTCACATCCACAGACTGACGAACATGCAGGAAAAATGTTGACAAGGGAAAGCTTATGCTGTTGGCTTGTGGTAATTGAGCTTGTGTTCCCAGGCAGTAGGTATATGACTCATTTCACCAAAATCAATATCGTTATACTCATCCTCTGGGAAGTATTCAGCCAGCTGTAAATTTAACCATCCTGACTCAAAGTTAACGAGAAAAGCAGCTTACTAACTTTCAAATCAAAGTCTATGCCTCAGAAACAGGGGTCATCTTGGCAATCCGGGCAAAGGCCTGGGAAGGGTCTGGCCTGAGAGCCTGCTGAGCCTGCATCTGAACATTCCCCATCAGCTGTGGCCCTGCATCAGCCAGCAATCCCCTCCAGCCCTGGTATCCTCATCTGTAGACTCGGGACCACAAAAGGCGGTTGTGAGAGTCGGAAATCATGTATGCAGGAGAGCTAAGCCCCACACAAATGACAGGCCCCAGTAAACGGTAGCTGCAGTATTGCAATAGTAGTAGTAACAGAAGAAACAGTAGTAGTTGCCATTTTAAAAAATGTGTCTTTTAATAACACACTTAGATCTGCTCTTTCCTTCCCATTCTTTTTTGTTTCATTTTTAAATTAATTTTTAATTGATAAATGATAATTATATATATATATTCTGGGGATACAATGTGATGCTTTGATCTGTATATACATTGTAGAATAATCTAGCTAATTAACATATCTATAACCTCACTAATTTTTTTTTTTTTTGGAAAGGATGTTAAAAGTCTATTCTTTTAGCAGTTATGAAATACACATTATTAACAGTGGTGACATGCAGTACAATAGGTCACTAAAACTTACTCCTTCAGTCAGTCTAACTGAAACTTTACACCCTTTCATCAACAGCTCCACTCTCCCTATCCACCCCTACCCCAAGTCCCTGGTAACACTTGTCTACTCAATGCTTTTACGAGATCCACTTTTCTAGATTCCACATGTAACTGAGATCATGCAGCATTTGTCTTTCTGTGCCTTCGCTTATCCCACTTAGTGTAATGTCCTCCAGGTTCACCTATGTTGTCAAAAATGACAGAAGATTATTGTTTTCTAAGACTAAGGAGTATTCCATTGTGAATATTCACCACATTTTCTTTATCCACTCATCCGCTGATGGACACTGATGGACACGCTGAGGTGCTTTCCATAGCTTGGCTGCTGTGCACATGGGGTGCAGAGACCCTCCCACACACCAATTTCAATTCCTTTGTGGGCCTGCAGGATCACATGGTAACTCTACTTTTAGTTTTTTGAAGAACCTCCATACTATTTTCCAAAATAGCTGTACTCATTTCCAAGGTACAAGGATTCCCTTTCTCCACATCCTCACCAACACTTGCTATCATTTGTCTTTTTGAAAATAGCCACTCCAACAGGTTTGAGGTGATATTGTGGTTTTAATTTGCATTTCCCCAATGATTACAGATGTCAAGCATTTTTGCATATGCCAAATTGCATTCGGCCATTCACAGCCCTTCTTTTTTTTTTTTTGAGATGGAGTTTTGCTCTTGTTACCCAGGCTGGAGGGCAATGGCACCATCTCGGCTCACTGCAACCTCCGCCTCCTGGGTTCAGGCAATTCTCCTGCCTCCGCCTCCTGAGTAGCTGGGATTACAGGCACGCGCCACCATGCCCAGCTAATTTTTTGTATTTTTAGTAGAGACGGGGTTTCACCATGTTGACCAGGATGGTCTCGATCTGTTGACCTCGTGATCCGCCCGCCTCGGCCTCCCAAAGTGCTGGGATTACAGGTGTGAGCCGCCGCGCCCAGCCTCACAGCCCTTCTTTTGAGAAAAGTCTGTTCAGATCTTTCGCCCGTTTTAAAAATCAGGTTATTTGGCTTCTAGCTGTTGAGTTGTTTAAGTTCCTCGCGTTATTTTCAACATTAGCCCCTTATCAGATGTATGATTTGCAAATGTTCTCTCCCAATCCACGGGCTGCCTCTTTGCTCTGTTAACTGTTTCCTCTGCTGTGCAGAAGCTTTTTAGTTTGATGCAATTCTGTTTGCCTGTATTTGCTTTTGTTGCCTGTGCTTTAAGTCTTATCCAAAAAATCATTGCCCAGACCAATGTCAGCCACTGCTTTTAATTCTCTGGACAAGACTGAATGTTCCACAATTTAAAAAATAATAATAAGAGTTCTCAATTTGCAAACAAGGTATTCCCCAGTGGTTTACTAGTAAGTTGGTTTTCTGAAACTCAGAACTCACCATTCCAACAGCAAACATGACATAACCATATTTAGGCTCCAGAGTCAGTCAACAACGGCAGCCTTACCTAACAAGGGCACCAGACTGTGACGCAGCTGCAGCCAAACACACACGTCAAACATCACCACTGTGCAGTCACCGTCATGAACAGAAAACAATAATTTGGATTAGAAGCCATCTTTTCTTTGTCTAGAGGGCTGGCATGAGCTTAATCAGATGAGGACACTGAGCTGTGTTTGCAGAGATGTGAAGGATCTCTAGGCACTTTCCCAAGTGGCAGTTAAGGGCATGGTGATATAATGAAGTTTAATAACATTTGATTTAATGTCCATAACTAGGATCAGCTTCTCACTCGAAAGATGTAAGGAAAGTGGAAGAGAAAACAAGATCCAGACAGAGGAGAAGCACTTTCAGAGTGAGAGAGGAAGGACATTTGTGGGAACAGAGACCGGCCTTGGAAAACAGACTCACTCATAAGTGGGTGAGAAAGGGGTGCCAGAGAAGGAATGTTCAGAAAGGTTAGGGGAAAGTAGGGTCATAGACGACGAGGGAAACAGAGCTCAGAAGGAGGAGAAGGCTGCAGGCCCTGCCTGTGTGGTGGGAGAAAGGTAGGCAGGTGGCTGCTCACTGGACAAGGAGGCACTTGAATGGTGGCCACGGGGGAACCCTCATCAGCTCAGACCTCACTAGGCTGTGGAGCTTCTCTGAGCCTTCACTTCTGGATCAGTGGCAAAAATCCCTAGGACTCAAGGAGCATGTACATATAAGTATCAGATGCTTTGTAAATGTGCCCACCAGCTTCCTTCTACTTCCTTCGGGTCTGTGGACACCTGAGGGATGCCTAATCAAGTCTTCCTGAGCTATGCTAGGGAAACTCCAGCCACAGTGCCAGAAAGCTGAAGACAGGAGAAGCCCAGGCCCCTCTACAGCACATCTTCCAAGGACCAGCAGGACCCAGTATCACCTCAAAGGTTTAATACAACAAGAATCTCCTTCTGTGGCCCCTTCTCCAAAGCCCAGGAACTCCTGGGACTCTTTGCCATGGTTTTCATTTGGATACTTCTCACCCTTCCCATGCCAAGTGGTCTAAAGTCAGCAGGGCTAGCATTTCTCCCACTGGAGTGTGGCTGTCCATCATTGGAGAGGCCTCTTTCCCTCAGTGGGCCACTTAATTGAAGGGATCAGTCACCATCAGTCTGGGGCACTCCTTCTTCCCAAAGGCCCAACGTTATCCTCTGCAGGTGGTGAGCTGCTGCCCAGCAGGCTCCCCAGGTGTCAGGTTGAGCAAACTGTTCACAGCAGGGAAACAGACGTGGGGAGGGCATGCCACACCATGCCTCAACAGCAGAAGCTCTACTAGTCACAGGCCAGCACTGGACCCCAGCTCTGTCACCTCTGGCTGGACAGCCTCAAAAAAGTCACTGACCACTCTAAGCCTCAGTTTCTGGGTGCATGAAATAGGGACAAAAACACTCCTCTCACAGGCTTGTGGGGAGACTTAACATGTCACATAAGCAGAGTCTACCATCCACGTACTCATTTCAGCTCCGCACAGGCCAGGCAGTGTGCTGCAAACCAGGGCCACACAACCCCAGGCCTGGCCCACAGTAAGGGCTCAGATAACCTGTCATTCTGTTTCTCCTGCAGCATTTCTCTTATGGAAGCCCAGCCATAGTATGAAAACAAGGGAGGGACCAGAAGACACCTCTTGGAAAGCAAGGAGAAATGGTCACTTATGAGCCCAGTCGCAGAGGGCTGCTTACTTCCACACGCCGTGACTCCCGCCAGAAGACACTGGGACACCCAGGGCAGGAGGAGCCAGCCAGGGGCTGGGGAAACAGAGCTGCAGGCAGTGGGCATCTGAAGGAAGAGGGCCATAGGCCTCCCACAGCCATGAGTGCCTGGGTCTCTGGAGAGGGTCACGCCAGGCAGGCTGGGGGTCTCCACACCCACTTGAGAGCCATAATAAAGGCTACTAGGTGTTGTCCCATCACCAAGAGGAAGGGAAATGTGGAGGAGACACTGGGAGAACCCATGATGGCCCAAGGCTCCTTCCAGTCTGCCCTCAAGACCCACACACGGGACCAGGAGCACATCTTTAAGCCCAGTGAGGGGACCAGCAGGGGCTTCTGGATGATGATCAAAAAGTGGCCCCAAGTGGGGAAATGGCCCGGCAACAAGGGCCATCTGGACAACTCAGCAGAAACAAGGGCCTCACGGCCGGGGCAGAAGAGGAGAAGAGGAGGTCTTTGCTGAGGGCCTACTACGCGCCAGGCACCCTGCAAAGCACCCTAGCTGCGTGATCACAACCCCTCCCTTCCACAGCCCCAGCACCAGGCAGTGTGGTAGAAACAGATGAAGAGGCCTGGCTCAGGGAGCAGAAGAGCCAACATGTGCACCCTGTCCATGTGCCCTCTCGCACATTCTGTCTCCAGGATCTGGGAGGTAGGCCCAGGTGGCATGGCACAGATGGCTCAGATGAGCCGCCACACACCAAGAGGGCTGGCCCATGCCAGCAAGGAGGACAGGGTTCCCTGCTCAGCCAGGGCCCCAGGGCTCCAGGGAGAGGAATCTCCTTTGCAGCCAACAAAGGGAAAGGACAGAAGCCCTGCACGCCTCTACAGCTGCAGCTCCAGGGTCAGGCTAGGACACCTGCCTCAGGGCCTGGAGTCTGCAAGAATCACAAGATCGCTTAGAACTGAGTGAGCTCTCCAGGGGATTTTGAGGAGACCGACAGAGCCGGTGTGTGGGACAGCTGAATCATAAGACAGGCTACACTCAGGGCCTTGGTGGAGTCGGCCAGTGTTTCCTGAGGCCACCTCAGCCTAACATGCCAGAGACGTTTTGTTAGGAAGATTACAGACTGAAACAGGAGCACCAAAAATAATTAATCTGTGAGCAGGTTTTATTTAAGTGTTGATTCATGGTTATTCTATAAGCCAACAGCCTGTCAGAACTATAAATTAACGAGATAAAATGTTGCTGGCCTTCCATATTTCAGGCCAGATATTGACATTTTAGAATCCACAGATTTTTAACTGTATTGATTGAGGACACCAGGATAAATGGCCTTGGCGCCAAATTCCCATTAACGACAATGGGTACCAAGTGACTAATTCCCAAAGCGCTGCGGTGAGAACGCCCTGCACTGCCTTCTCCTGGCAGGGAGCTCTAATTAGATTGAAATGAAAAAGCCAAATCACCAAGGGCGGAAAAAGGCAGATCCAGTAAAAAGGGAGATCAGACTCAGCAAAGAGTAAGGACAAGTTAAGTCAAAGCAGGACAAAAGCCACAGGGGCTGCATGAGCCCAGCCCAATGGCTAAAGAGAGCACCCGCCAAAACCTGGGCTAGGGGTGGAGTGTGCAGAGATGAGGCAGGAGACAGGGGGGAGAGGGAAGTGGAAGCCCCCCACCAGCCCTGGCAGCCCCTGATGGGCTCCACCACCTAGGCAGGAGGACCTGGCAAGGACCAGCTCAGCTCATCCCACCCAAACAGGCACTGGGCAGCTGCTCCATGCCAGCCCTGGCCAGAGAATGGAGACACAAAGACCACCAGGACAGGTCACCCATCCTCATGGAGCTCCCAGGCTAGCCAAGGAGAGCAGGACAGGCCCTATCTGAGTGTGGAGAGCTTCCCTAAGGGTGAGGTCCAAACCCCTCAATCATTCTGTCCCAAGAGCCGACCACACTCTCCACTGTGGCCTTAGCACCAAGTCCTACACGCAGTGGGTGCACAGTAAGTAACTGCAGAGTAAATGAAACTGGGCCTTCAGCAGATGAACCCAGTGGTGAGCACCATTCCTAGCAGAGGAATGGAGTGAAGGAGTCCTCAATCACCTCCCCCATTGGAAGGTAATGCCCTGGGGGCAGCGCCATGCTTTTCTTTACCCACCCAACACACCATAGCTATATGGGCATGTTGGGCCTTGGGGCCAGACAAGCTGTTCTCCAAATGCAGTCCTATCACCAACTGGCAGGCAAGGCATTCTACCTCCCGCTCCCCCAACTCTCCAACACAGGCGCAGCGGGAGCTACCAGGGAGGCCTACCCAAAGCATGGACGATTCTTGCCTGCACCAAACTCAGCAAAGGCCTCGAGTTGCCACCTGCTATGGCGGTCCCCAACTCATTAAGCAGGAGGACCCTCTTTGAATGTCTAAAACTTTCAGAACCCCCCATCAAGACACACCCACTCCCACCCACCCACACAGCTGCATGCATTTGTTTCACATCTTTGATTGAGAGAATAATGACTAAGGCCACTATGAACCCATCGATGCCATCAAATGAACTTGATTTGAGTAACCCGACGGTGTGAGTGAGCTCAGTTTCTGCTCTGTGAGCAGTGCTTTCATTTGGACACTTCTCATGTGCTCATGTGATCCACAGGCTGGGGGTTCACCTCCTGCACTCCTCAGACTCACTTCCCCAGCTCCCTGCGCCCCATATTACACCCTGCTTTGGTTTCCATGCATACGACATAGAATCCTGTTCCTGTGACGACTCTGTCCTTGTTCCATCTGCAAGAACCTATTTTCCTCCTCATCAACCACACCTCCATCCTAATTCTGTGGCCACCTAATTCACAGCTCAGCTTGGTTTCACTTCCTCCAGGAAGTCTTTGATTTTCCAAGCTAGATGTTCTTCGAATTCCTGTCTTGCTCCATCACTGCAATTTGGGATTGTCTCTGCATTTCTGTCTTCTCCAGCAGACATAAGCTTCTCCAGGGTAGGCACTGGGTCTTGTTCAGCTCTGTCTCCCTTATACCAAGCATATCTTATGGTTCACATAGACAACGGAATGTAACAGTCAGGCAGCAGGCTTGGGGACTGGCAGACTGTGCATGCTGGCTCTGCCACTTGCCGGTTTGTGCCCCTGGCCAGTGTGTGTACAGCTGGTTCTGATGGTGCCTGTCTCAAAGGGTGAGTGCGGCCTAAATGAGATGCTGTACAGAGGCTGAGGAAGAATGCCCTGCACACAGTGGGTGCTCAGTAGTAAGTGCTCCACCATCAGCCCAGTCATCACCATCATCAAGTGCCATCAAATTCCCTGAGTCTGGTCACTCCACAAGGGGTTAAGAAGATCAGCAAGAAAAAAAAAAAGAAGAAGATCAGCAAGACCAGGGAAGTGCTTCATGAAAAGAAAACGCCACACACATGGCACGGTGGAAAGGGCATGGGATCTGCAGTTTCACAGACATGGCCTCAAACCCCTGCTGGCCATGCACCACTGGGAGGCACTGAGCAAGCTGCTTCAGTCCTCTGAGCCTCAGTCTCCTCACCTTTAAAATGGAAATAATCACTGCTGGCAACTGCAGTGAGGATTAGACAGGCTGTGTGTAAAGCCAATGGCACCTGGCAGGGGCCCTGTGACCACCAGTGTTATCCCTCCCCTACTGAGCATGCATGGGAGTCAAAGGAGCTGCAAGGCCACCCACACTCAAAGTGGAAACAAACCACCTTCTGCGCCTTCCCTCTGTGTCTCCTCAGGGATGCTGGGCATAAGCGGCAGGGGTTGGACCAGCAAGTTACCATCTCCTTCTTGCCAGATCCTGGCAAAGCCAGGCCCCAGAGCCACCACCACTACAGGACCAGGCAGGCAAGATGCTGGCCTGGGGGCTCAAGGGAAGCCCCAGGGACTGGTGTAAAGTCTGGCCTCTCCCTGGGCTCCTGGCAGTGGAGCCCAGCAGAAACGGAACTGAGGAGGAGCTCTGGGGAGGAGGTAGTATGGTGCTAAAAGAAGCTGGATCCTGCTCATGGAGAGGGATAAAAATTTCTTTAAAAGGAAAGGAAAGAAAGAAGAGAGAGAGAGAGAAAAGAGAGAGAGAAAGAGAAAAAGAAAAAGAAAGAAAGAACAGAGGGAGGGAGGGAGGGAGGGAGGGAGGGAGGAAGGAAGGAAGGAAGGAAGGAAGGAAGGAAGGAAGGAAGGAAGGAAGGAAGGAAGGAAGGAAGGAAGGAAGGAAAGGAGAAAAAAGAAAAGAAAAGAGAGGAAGGAGCCAGACCTGGGAGTTAGATGGCAAAGGTGTGAATCCCACCACTCCCTGGCTGTCCTCACTGGAAACCCGGGACAGGGCTCACGTGGGGGCGTGGCTGCAATGGGTGCTGACAGTGTCTGCTGCACAGGAGCTCAATGAGGAAAGTTCCTTCCACTGACTTCTCTCTGCTTCTCGCCCTGCTTGTCAAGAGCCCCCTCAGGATTGACCCAGCACAAATCCATCTTCCCCAAGTGCCTTTTCAGTGTGGGCACGAAAGCAGAACTCGTTTGAAGACTTTCCTTATGAGCTGGAATCATTTCTCACAGCCTTTCAACGATAACGAATTGACAGGAATTCTAAACGGATGCCAAGCAAAGGACACAGTGACAAAGTTAAATCTACTTCGGCACAGATTGCATGTCAGAGGTAGATGAAAATGCCACCTCTTTATCCAGCCCCATGGCTTGGGGCTGAGACAACCTTGGGGCTCTGTCCTCTGTGTTGGCTGGCAAAGGCCCACCCTCTGTGGGGAGTCACAGTTCTAAACAGTCTGGAAACCCTGTCACCAAGCATGAGCCCACCCCTCCCCCCTCCCCCCCGCCACGCAACCACATACAGCTGGTGGCTGCGTGCCCACCAGAGAACCTTCCCCAATGAGAGAGCTGCCAGCTCTCCTCAGGATAGTAATAGAAGAAACTCACCTGTTTCAAGGTCTGTTAGATGCAGGGCGAAGTCAAAGCCACCACTGAGGATGCGCCGGCCACAGGGAGACCAGCGGGCGGCCCGCACTGCCTCTGTGTGCAGGGAGTAGGTCTGCAGGCAGTACCCAGAGTCCACAGCGTTCCATACCTGCAGGCAAACACAGACAGCACCAGGCATCACAACAAGAGCCTGGTCTCCAGGGCTCAGCTTGACCCCTCTGTAGAGGGAAAAAGGTCTCGGTGGAATTAGATTACCATTATTTTGCCACCAAATCTATACCTAGATGTTAAACTTTTCACTGCAGAAATGTAAAGGCTTGGGATTGGTAAATTGGGAGGATTGTTTCCGCATATTTTTTCTGGGGTTGAGAAAACGGCATTCTGGCTGGGTATGGCAGCTCACACCTGTAGTCCCAGCACTTTGGGAGGCTAAGGTGGGTAGACTGCTTGTATTCAGGAGTTTGAGACCAGCCCAGGCAACATGGTGAAACCCTGTCTCTACAAAAAATTAGTTGGGTATAGTGGTGCATGCCTGTAGTCCCAACTACTCAGGAGGCTGAGGCAGGAGAACTGCTTGAGCCCAGGAGGCAGAGGTTGCAGTGAACCACGACTGCACCATTGCACTCTAAGCTGGGTGGCATAGCGAGACCATCTCAAAAGAAAAGAAAACAGCATTCTGTGTCTGCCGGTCACCTTCCCAGCCCTTCACACCTGCTTCATCCCTGCAGCTAAGAGAAAGTCCTGCGCCCTCATCATTCACAGCCCTATCCCAGGCTCGCCTGCAACCCTGGCATCTGTCCTGCCATGGACCCTTCCTAAGGCCCCGCTATATTCATGGGTTCTGCTAAAGACTAAGATCCAAAAAGGAACCTGCCACACTCGTATTTACAACCAGTCAAAGTGCAAATACCTGCCTTAGGGGCAGCTGTCCTTTTGTTGGGGGAGAGAAGGTACTGTCTGTCCCTCCTTCCCACCCTGCCCTTCCATGAAGGCACGAGGCTCACAGGAAAAAGCCCTGTTATACTCAATGACTTCTGAAAAGTGATTTAAGTCATCAAGTATAAAACTTCACACTCCCAGAGCCAGGGCCACACCATGCAAGAGCCCCTGAGCTTAGCTTTCTACCAGCTCTCCCAGAAAATACCCCCAAACACACCATGCAGGCCACGGAACAGCCAGAGAGCTCAGAATGTGGCAAGGTAGGCCCAGGGCCTGACATACAGAGGTAGTAGCAATGCCAGTACCTTCCTGTCACCGCAGGATGAGGATGATGCTCTCACCTACCACCCAGATAACTCAGAGACTGAACCTGAGAAGCAGAAGAGCACCTGCAGTCACTTAGTCAGAACTGAGTGCCTCCCGCCGGGTACTGCTGCTTGCGGGTCACAGGCCTTTGCAGAGTGGCTTTGCCTCTGTGGCCTTAATCCCCTCTGCCCTGAAGTGGGGGATAAGAAGAGGGCCACCCCAAAGGCAGTGGTGAAGGCTGAGGAGATAATGCCTACACAGCACACAGCACAATGGCTGGCACACAGCTGGATTCCCAGACCTGTTTCATTAGGAAAACCCAGCTTCATTTTCTTTAATAAGAGAAAAACCCAAACAAAGTCCACCAATGCACTTCTACAAACCTGATCCCAGGCATAACCTTCTCATTAGAGAAGAGAAAATTCAACCTGCCAAGTCCTGAGGTTCTCAGAATGCAAAGGATCAGAGCTCTGAAAACGTTTCCTGGGATTATGTAAATGTCTACGTTTAAGAAAACAAAAGGTCAAGAGTAGCCTTCAAAAAATGTGAAAAGAGCTCAGTTCCTTTCTTCCTCACTAAGGGTCAATAGCTAGGGTCGCAAAGTGAAAAATCAAGAAACAGCGGTATTTACATTTAGAAACATGAACAGAAATAATGAAGACACAGCCAGAAGACTTCAAAGTGGCTCGAGAATTCATGGGAGGGAGATGGGGCACAGGGAACTGCTGTTATCCAAAAATATGTGTGAATATGAGTTTAATTTTATTTAAACAGTAAAATAAACTAGATCTACAGGATTCACGTTTAAACAGTAAAAAGTTAATATTAAGTACGTAAGTCAAACTGCATATGCAAAGTACAATGCCACCGAAGTTTTAAAATACATGAAACACCACCTCGTACCCATTAGGATCGTTTCTTTCAAAAAGCAGAAAATACCAAGCATTGACAAGGACATGGAAAAACTAGATCCCTTGTGCACTGCTGGTGGGAATGTGCAATGGGGCAACCACTGTGAAAAACAGCACGGCGGTTCCTCAAAGAATGAAATCTAGAATTTCGACATGATCCAGCCATTCCACTTCTGGGTAAATGCCCAAAAAACTGAAACCAGGGTCTCAAAGAGATACTGTACATCCATGTTCAGAGCAGTATTAATAATAGCCAAAAGAGGGGAGCAATGCAAGTGTCTATGGACAGATGAATGAATTTAAAAAATGTGTTCTATCCATGCAGTGGAATGGTATTCAGCCTTAGAATGGAAAGAAACCTTGGCAATTGCTGCAACATGGATGAAACTTGAAGATAGTATGCTAAGTAAAATAAGCCAGCCACATAAGAACAAAGACTATATAACTGCACTTATATGAGGTACCCAGAGTAGTAAAAATCATAGAGATAGATAGAAAGTAGAATGGTGGTTGCCAGGAATGGGGGAGGGTGAACGGGGAGTTGTTTAAAGGGGACAGAGTTTCAGTTTTCCAAGATAAAGCGCTCTGTGGACAGATGAAGTGAGGGCTGCACAACACTGTGAATGTGCTGAATGCCACTGCACTGTGGGCTTTTTCATGGTAAAGACGGTCAATTTTATGTTGTGTATTCTGACAGTTTTTAAAAACACATTCACACAAAAAGATCGCATTTATTTTTGCATTTGTAGACTATAAAAAAATGCATGAGGATGGCCAATCACTCCTAGGAAGGGAGAGAGGGACAGGGCTGGAGGAAGGAGCTATGAACCCTAAGTAGCAGCTCTTCCAAAGGGAGGGTAGAGCAGGTCCCTGAGAGTAAATAAGGTAGGGGAGATGAGATGGAGGAGGGGAGATGAGATGGAGAGGGGAGATGAGATGGGAGGGGAGATGAGATGGGAGGGGAGATGAGATGGGAGGGGAGATGAGATGGGGAAAGGAGATGAGACGGGGAGGGGAGATGAGACGAAGAGTGGAGATGAGACGAAGAGGGGAGATGAGACGAAGAGGGGAGATGAGACGAAGAGGGGAGATGAGATGGGAGGGGAGATTAGATGGAGAGGGGAGATGAGACGGGGAAGGGAGATGAGATTGGAGGGGAGATGAGATGGAGGAGGGGAGATGAGATGGAGAGGGGAGATGAGATGGGAGGGGAGATGAGATGGGGAAAGGAGATGAGACGGGGAGGGGAGATGAGACGAAGAGTGGAGATGAGACGAAGAGGGGAGATGAGACGAAGAGGGGAGATGAGACGAAGAGGGGAGATGAGATGGGAGGGGAGATTAGATGGAGAGGGGAGATGAGACGGGGAAGGGAGATGAGATTGGAGGGGAGATGAGATGGAGAGGGGAGATGAGATGGGAGGGGAGATGAGATGGGAGGGGAGATGAGATGGGAGGGGAGATGAGATGGGAGGGGAGATGAGATGGGAGGGGAGATGAGATGGGGAAGGGAGATGAGATGGGGAAGGGAGATGAGATGGGAGGGGAGATGAGATGGGAGGGGAGATGAGATGGGAGGGGAGATGAGATGGAGAGGGGAGATGAGATGGGGAAGGGAGATGAGATGGGAGGGGAGATGAGATGGGGAAGGGAGATGAGATGGGGAAGGGAGATGAGATGGGAGGGGAGATGAGATGGGGAAGGGAGATGAGATGGGAGGGGAGATGAGATGGAGAGGGGAGATGAGATGGAGAGGGGAGATGAGATGGGGAAGGAAGA
Source organism: Callithrix jacchus (assembly GCF_049354715.1). Lineage (NCBI taxonomy): Eukaryota > Metazoa > Chordata > Mammalia > Primates > Cebidae > Callithrix > Callithrix jacchus. The sequence continues at coordinate 135,366,966 of NC_133509.1, read as the reverse complement.
TGAGATGGGAGGGGAGATGAGATGGAGAGGGGAGATGAGATGGGGAAGGAAGATGAGATGGAGAGGGGAGATGAGATGGGAGGGGAGATGAGATGGGAGGGGAGATGAGATGGGGAAGGGAGATGAGATTGGAGGGGAGATGAGATGGGAGGGGAGATGAGATGGGAGGGGAGATGAGATGGGAGGGGAGATGAGATGGAGAGGGGAGATGAGATGGGAGGGGAGATGAGATGGAGAGGGGAGATGGGATGGGGAGGGAGATGAGATGGAAGGGGGGATGAGATGGGGAGGGGAGATGAGATGGAGAGGGGAGATGAGATGGGGAAGGGAGAAGAGATGGGAGGGGAGATGAGATGGAAGGGGAGATGAGATGGAAGGGGAGATGAGATGGAAGGGGAGATGAGATGGGAGGGGAGATGAGATGGGAGGGGAAATGAAATGGAGAGGGAGATGAGATGGGAGGGGAGATGAGATGGAGAGGGGAGATGACATAGGGAGGGCAGGTCAGATGGGAGGGCAGAGGAGATGGGAAGGGGAGATGGGATAGAGAGAGGAGATGGGATGGGGAGGGCAGATGAGATGGGAAGGGGAGATGGATAGAAAGCAGAGATGGGATGGGGTAGGGGAGCTGGGATGGGGTTGCAGTGATGAAATGCACTGGGGTGATGAAATGGAATAAGGGAGATGAGGAGAGGGAGAGATGGAGAATGCTCTGAAGAGAATCTGCCCAAATGTTTCCTATGAAACTCATTCATTTATTCATTCATTGAACAAAGATGTCCTGAGGACCTGCTGTTAGCCAGGCATCGTGCAACAGTAAACAAATAATACAAAAATCTCTGCCTTCAAAGAGTTTATATTCTAGTGAGGGAGACAGACGCTAAACAAGGAAAACTCCATAGTGCACAAGGCAGTAGCAAAGACTGACACATTAAAAAGTAAGTAGGAAAGGGCTTTATAAGGTCCGGGGAAGGGGCTGAAATGGCCAGGTAGGACCTCTCTGAGGAGGTGACTTTGGAGGAAGACCTGAAGGGGTGGGAAAGCAAGCTATGCAGAAATTGGAGAAGAAGCTTCAGGCAGGGACAGGCGTATGCCTGGCATGGCCAAGCAACAGCGAGAAGGCCCCTGCAGCTAGAGGGCAAACAAGACTCGGGGTTGGTGGGAGGTGGTAAGAAAGGGACAAAATTGGAAAACCACAAGGCACTGGGGCATCCTGGGCTCTGCAGGTGGAGGGGAGGGGAATGGGGGCTGCTTCCACCCCAACAGGACCACTCCAGCTACTTTGCAGGAAGGAGAATGAGGAATAAGGGAGATGAAGGAAGATGATCAGGAGGCTTCTGCAAGAATCCAGGAAGAGAGGAAGAAATGGCTTGGACCAGTGGGAGGCAGTAGAGAAGTGGCCTGCCTTGGAGGGTAGAAACAACAGGATTTCCCTGAACTGGAGGTAGGATATGAGGGCAAAGGAGAAGTCCAGGACACATTGGCAGTTCCTGGCCAAGCACTGAGAGGGGTTTAGTTGTGGGGATGGGTCAGCCTACAGAAGGGGTAAATCTGAGGGAAGGACCCACCTAGAGCTCAGTTTTGAATAACAGAGAGCAGGCAATATAAAGACTCATCCCCATACCAGTGCCATGTTCAAAGCAGAGTCCCAGGGCAGAGGCTGAGCTTTGGACGCCATTGTCATGGAAATGGTATTGCCACCATGTGCTGGACGAGCTCTCCAAGGGAGCAAATGCAGATAGGACAGAGAGGAGTCCCACATCTCAACCCCAGGCCCCCAAGGTTCAAAGGCTGGGAGTCAGGGGAGAAGAAGGAGAAAGCAGAAAGGAGTCTAAGAAGAGGCCAGTGAAGTGGGAGAAAAACACAACAGAATCTTGGAAGCCTAGAGAAGAGAGTGTTTGACAAAGAGACTGGTCACCATGTCATATGCTGGCAGGTGGGTCCACTGAGAACTGAGAATGGACACCTAGGGACTCGACAATCTCAGGGTCAGGTGTACGGGTATAGAGTTACCGTCTATACTTTTGAGTATGTTTAAAACATTTCCTATTTTAAAATAAAAATATTAAATTAATGAGAGGGAGAGGAGAAGGAGAAGAAGAAAAAAGGGAGAGAAAAAGGGATGGAGGAAGTGGGGAGAAGGAGAAAAAAGAAACAGGATGGGAGATAGAGAGGGAGGAGAAGAGAAGGGAAAAAGGAAGGAAGGAGCAGGGGGAGAAGGAAAGGGGAGAGGAGAAGAGAAGGAAGGGGAGGAGAGGATGCAAAGGAGGAGAGGAAGGAGGGGAGACGAAGGACACGGCAGTCATGAAAGAAAGAAGAAATTTTAAAAAAAGCTTGAACTCTATGACGTCCAAGGCCAAAAGCAGCAAATCAGAATGTTTGAATTCTTGTCCAGGGAAAACTCCTGAATTAGCCACGGAAACGTGTAAGGAGATCCATCATTCTGTAAATTGTCTGACAAGTCCCCTCTGAGGTAAAAAATGCACACTTGGCTCTCCTAGTAGATGCACAGACAAAGAAGCATCAGAATCAATGCAGACCAGTCGGCTACCTCTCAAAGCTACCCAGGGTGAAAGAGCCAATCGCGCTCCTTAATTGAATTTAATGTTCACTGTCAGGTTTTAAAGATTAATTCCCAAACATTGCAGAAGACTGAAGTGTGGGCCTTTTTTCAATCAAGTAATTAGAGATCTCAAAATGCCTTCATAGAATTAAGGAGTTAAGTCTTTTGTCAAATGTTCCACGATGATTTCATGTATTATTAACTGGAGACATTCTTTGTGTCCGACAAAAGCAACAGATTTGAAAAGAACATGACAAGTAAAATATGGTGCAGTCATTTGTTGGTACGGTATTTACCGTAGTTTGTGTGTCCTCGTTACCAAGACATGGCTCCACCAGGAACTCCTCACAACCTCCAAAGATTTAACAAGTATTGATCTAGCCACAGGTCTTGTTCTTCCTGCTGCCTGCCTTTCGGTTTTGATTATAAAAGATATAACACAGTCTCCTTGTAAGTTCTTCAAACTATGCAGAAGTGCAAAAACAAAATCCCATAGGAAACAGCCACAGGATTATTGTTTCTCTGATTTCATTGGAAATATGCGTGCTCTGCCAAAAAAAAAAAAATCAAAACCAGAAAAATACGAAGAAAAAAAGCAAGAGTCATTCATAATCCGATCACCTGACTGTCAAACTTCTGCCTCCCACGTGGCCCTACTCCACTCGCTCTCGTCTCGGAGACCCTCCTAGTCAGGCCTGGCTCCTGGTCTCACCCCACCTCTTGACAGTCCCTGTTGCCCCAGAAAATAATTTGAGAGATCATTCTCAAACTCACACAGCTCAGCCCAAGCCTGTGCAACCAGCACCTAACCCTTCACCAAAGGGATGGGATCAGCCCGTCTGCCAAAGCTTTGGGAACCCTTCAAGATGCTTGTGTTCTAGAGCTGGATTGCATTGATTCGAAAGACCAATTTGGAAAAACACCTTAGTAAGAGTGAGTCTCCTAATCCATGAACTGGATGCCTCTCTCCATTAATTTAGGTCTTTCATTTTCTTAAACAATAGTTTGTGGTTTTTTTAATGAAAAGATCTTGAATGTCTTTTGTCAGATTTATCTCTAATTATTTCATAGGTTGATAATATCATAAGTGGTATTTTTAACTTTTATTTTCAGATTGTTCATTTCTCATCTGTAGAAATACAATTCATTTTGTGTATTGACCTTGGATTCTGAAACCTTACTAAACTCACTTTTTAGTTCTAGAAGCTTTTTTTAAATAGATACAGTGAAATTTTTTTTCTTTCTGAGTTAGAGTCTCGCTGTGTCGCCCAGGCTGGAGTGAAGTGGTGTGATCATAGTTCACTGTAAAACTTTGAACTCCTGGGCTCAAGCAATTCTTCCAAGGAGCTGGGACTGCAGGCACCTGCCACCCGACTAATTGCTTTTAATTTTGTTTTTGTAGACCTGGGGGTCTCCCTATGTTGCCCAAGCTGGTCTCAAACTCCTGGCCTCAAATGAACCTCCTGCCACAGCTTCCCAAAGTGCTGGATTACAGCGTGAGTCACTGTGAGCATCCTGGAATTGCATACAAATAAAACTGCCTTTATTTGCAGATGACCATGTTATCCAAATACAGGCAGTTTTACTTCCTTTCCAAGCTGGATCCCTGTCTTGTCTTATCACACCGGCAATCTCTAGTACAATGCTAAGTAACTATGGGGAGAGTAACACCCTTGCCTGTTCCTGACCTCATGGAGAAGGTGGTCAGTCTTACACAGTTAAGAACAACACTAGAGCCAATGTTTTTGTTGGTGCCCCTTATCAGTTCAAAGGAGTTCTTTCGTAGTTCTAGTTTTCTGAAAGTTTTTTTTAAGATCATGAAAGAGGCCGGGCGCGGTGGCTCAAGCCTGTAATCCCAGCACTTTGGAAGGCCAAGGCAGGTGGATCACAAGGTTAAGAGATCGAGACCATCCTGGTCAACATGGTGAAACCCCATCTCTACTAAAAATACAAAAAATTAGCTGGGCACGGTGGTGCATGCCTGTAATCCCAGCTGCTCAGGAGGCTGAGGCAGGAGAATTGCCCGAACCCAGGAGGCTGAGGTTGCGGTGAGCCGAGATCGCGCCATTGCACTCCAGCCTGGGTAACAAGAGCGAAACTCCGTCTCAAAAAAAAAAAAAGATCATTGAAAGAATGTTGGATATTGTCAAAAGCACTTTTGGCATCTATTGAGATGGTCAGATGGTTTTTCTTTCATAATTAATCATTAATATTATAGTTCAGTCATTAATGCTGAGTTACATTGATTTTCAAATGTTAAGGCAAGCTTACATTTCTGGGACAAATCCTAGTTAGTCATGACATGCAGATATAGAGTTAGATTGATTTGCTAAAATTTTATTTAAAAATTTTGCATCTCAGATGAGTAAGTAAAAGATAAAGAGAGAAAAACAATTTCGCATCTATGTTCATGAGAGATTGATCTCTCACTTTCTTCTCTTATGATGTCCTTTTCTTGGTTTGCTATCAGGGTAATAATGGCCTCATAGAATGAGTTGGGAACTGTTCCTCCTTCTTTGCTATTCCGGAAGAGTTTGTGTATATATATTATGTATTAGTTTCCCCGGTACAAGGTGCCATAAACTGTGTGGCTTAAACGATGGAATTTTGTTGTAGCACAGTTCCGGAAGCTACAAGTCTGAAACCAAGCTGTTGGGCTCTGAAGGAAGGATCTGTTCCAGACCTCTCTCCTTGACTTGTAGACGGCTGCCTTCCTATTCACATAGCTTCTCCCTCTATGCGTATCTATCTCCAAATCTCCCCTTTCTATAAGATATGCGTAGAGGGAGAATTGGCTAGGGCCCACCCTAATGACTTCATTTTGACTTGATTACCTCGGTGGTGACTCTATCTTGAAATAAAGCTACAGTTTGAGGCACTGGGGGTTAAGATATCAAAACATAAATTTGGAGTTGGGGATAGATGCAATTCATCACATAACAAGTTGGTATAACTTCTTTAGAATTCACTAGTGAGTTTTCAACTGGAGTTTTCTTTGTGGGAAGGTTTTTAATCATGAATTCAATTTTTTAAAATAAATATGAGGCTTTGGGGTTTATCTTCTTGAATGAGCTTTTATTGTTTGGGTCTTTCAAGGCATTTTTCCCCATCATCTAAGTTGTAGAATTCACTGGCATAAACGTGATCATATTACCTTAGTGTCTTTTAAATGTCTGCAGTATCTATAATTAGGTCACTTCTCTCATTCCTAATATTAGTAATTTGTAATTTTTCTCTGTTATTTCCCATGAGTCTAGCTAAATATACCTTTCATTGGTCTCAAAGAACCAACTTTTTGTTTCACTGATTTTTCTCTACTATTTTTCTATTTGCTGTTTCAGTTATTTCTGCTCTTATCTTTATTTGCTTTTTTGGGTTGAATTTGCTCTTCTTTTTCTGGTGTCTTAAGGTAGAAGCTGAGATCACAGTTTTGAAAATTTCTTCCCAACTAATAGAGACATTTACTGCTATAAATTACTATCTGAGAACTGTTCTAGTAACATTGCGGAAATGTTTATATATTGTGTTTTCATTTGCATTCCATTCCAAATACTTTATAATATCTCTGTTTCTTCACTGACCCATGGGCTATCTAGAAATATGTTATTTAGTTTCCAAGTATTCAGAAATTCTCCAGATATTAGTTTTGATTTTTAATTTAAATCCCATAGTAATCAGAGAATATACTCTGAATGATTCCAATCTTTTTAGATGTGCTGAAGCTTGTTTTACATGGGCTATCTTGGAGGACCTTCCATGGGCAATTGAAACGAATGTATATTCTGCTGTGGTTACATGGAGCGTTCTATAAACGTCAAATAAGCCCAGTTGGGTGACAGTGTTGTTCAAGTCTTGTAAATCTTAGCTGATTTTCTGTCTACTTGATCTATTGATTATTGAGAGCGGGGTGTTGAAATCTCCAACAATAATTGTGGATTTTACTGTTTCTCCATTCAGCTTCTGTCAGTATTGCTTCATGTACTTTAGAGCTCTCTTAATATTTACATAAATATTTATGCACCTAATGTTTATGTAGCTGACGTTACATGCCTAATGTTATGTCCTTCAATAAACTCACCCCTTTGTTATTATGAGGTACTATTCTTTGCTCTGAAATCTGCTTTATCTATGTTAATAGTCACTCCAGCTTTCTTTTATTACTTTTAGTGTATCTTTTTCTATCACTTTAAATTTAATCTTTGTGTCTTTATATTTAAAGTGTGTTTCTTACGGGCACTGAGCCTTGACTTTTTATCCAACCAAACAATCTTTGTCTTTCAAACGGGATGGGTAGACCACTTCATCCATAATTGATATGGTTTGGGTTTAAATCTTGCCATTTGTTTTTATCCCATCTGTTCTTTGTTCCCTCTTTCCTAATTCCTTTGCCTTCTTTTGCATTGAGCTCTTTTGTTATTTTATCTCTCATGGTTAGATTTATAACCATAAAGCTTTGTTTTGTTTATAACTAGTTGCTTTAAGAGCTTATCACAGACTACTTGCAAGTAATGTTATTGCTTCGCCTTTAATACAAGAACTGTAACAATAATATAACAAGAACTATACATAATCTCCTCCACCCTAGCCTTTGGGCTATTGTTATTGTGTATTTTACATCTACATATATTATCAACCGCGCAATACATTATTATGTTTTTACTCTAAACAGTCAATCATCATTGAAAGTGATTTTTAAATAAGAACAAAAAGCATCTTACATTTTCCCACATATTTACCATTTCTAGTGCTCATCATTCCTCTCTGCAGATGTAGATTTCTCTTTGGCATCATTTTCCTTTTGTGTCAAGGACTCCCTTTATTAACATTTCTTACAGGCCAAGTTTGCTGACGGTGAATCACTTCAGTTTTAAAATGCCTGAGAAAGTAATCTGCCTTTCTTTTTTAAAAGATATTTCACTGGATATTAAATTTAAGGTTGACAGTGGTTTTGGTTTTGGCTTTTCCTTTCAGTGCTTTCAAATGGTGCTCCATTGTCTTCCTGCAGTATGTCCAATGAGAAGTGTGGGTCACTCTTAGCTTTGCTCTTCTGTATGTAATCTGCCTTGTTCCCTGCTCTAACTACTGGTAAGTTTTTTTCCCTTTAACCGTAGTTATAAGAAATTTCAGGCCAAGTACAGTGGCTCATGCCTGTAATCCAAGCACTTTGGGAGGCCGAGGCGGGGGTATCACTTGAGGTCAGAGGTTCGAGACCAACTTGGCCAATGTGGTGAAACTCCGTCTCTACTAAAAATACAAAAATTAGCCGGGCGTGGTGACAGGTGCCTGTAATCCCAGCTACTTGGGGAGCTGAGGCAGAAGATTCGCTTGAACCTGGGAGGAAGAGGTTGCAGTGAGCAGAGATTGCACTACTGCACTCCAGTCTGGGTGACAGAGTGTGACTCAGTCTCAAAAAAAGAAATTTCATTATAATATACTTTGGCGAACTTTTTTCTTCATGTTTCTTGAGCCAGGGGTTCACTGAGATTCTTGAATCTACGGGTTTATGATTTTCATCAAATTTAGAAAACTTTTAGCCACTATTTCTTTAGGTATTTTTTCTGTTCTCCGCTTCTTTGAGGACTTTACTTTCAAATATATTGGATGAAGCTGAAGTTGTCCTACATCTCACCGACGAGCTGTTCATTTTTTCCCCAAGCTTTTTGCGCTCTGTCCTTCACTTTGGATAGCTTCTTTAACTATGTCTTCAAGTTCACTAACCTCTTTTATAGTTTCCGATCTGCTGTTAATTCCATGCACTGTGTTTTTCATTAAAGACTTTGTTTCATCTCTAGAAGTCCAGTTTGGGTCTTTTTTGTATTGCCCATGTCTCGTCTTAACATGCTCATGCCAACTCTACCTTTTTGCCTATGCATCATATGTTTATAATAGGTGGTTTAATGTTCTTGACTTCTAATTGTATCATCTGTGCCATTTCTGGGTCTCTATCTATTGACTGATTTTTCTTCTCATCATGGTTTATATTTTTTTGCTTCTTTGCATGTTTTGTAATGTTTATTTGGATGTTAGACACAGTAAATTCAGGAGGCTCAGTACTCCAGCCTGGGTGGCATGATCACAGCTCACTGCTCACTACATCCTTGAACTCCTGGGCTCAAGCAATCCTCCCATCTCAGCCTGCCGAGTGGCTGGGACTATAGGTGCACGTCACCATGCCTGCTTAATGTTTTTAGAGACAAGGTCTCACTACATTGCCCACACTGGTCTTGAACTCCTGGCTTCGAGTGATCCTTCCACCTCATCCTCGCAAGTAGATGGGAATACAGGCATGCACCACCATGCTTGGCTTCACATTCATTCTTGAAGGATACAGACTCATAAGCTGACACGCTCCGAGTTTTCTCTCTTTAAAGATACCGTCAAAGATCCCCCACCTCCTCACTTCCACCTCACACCTGCCATACACACACTCCATTACCCCATTACTTCAGTCAAATCTTCCCCACACTCAGCCTTCTGACAGGAATATTTAGGAGAGTGAGAGGATCTGAGTGTTCATCCTTGGGTGAGCCACTGTGTCACAGATAACAAGAAGGCCAGCAGTTATCTACAAACTGATCTCATTCACTATAGGTATGAACTTTAAAGATACCATTTTTAGTTTTCCATCTTTGAAGGTCCCATTCCATTGTCTCTGGACCCTACTCTTTCTGGTGAGAAGTCTTCTCCTCCACGTGACGTTCAGTTTTCTCTGATTGGTTTGACTACCACATGCCTAGGTGTGGTTTTCTTTGTATTTGTCCTGTTTGCAATTTGCATGGTTGGGATTTTCTTTTTTCTTTTAAAAAAGGAACTCACCACATTTGGGGCATTTCCCAATATTATTTTATTCAAAATATTTTTTTCTTTCCCATTCTCACTCTCCTCTGCTTCTGGAACTCAATTATTTATATAATAGATCTTCTGATATTGTCCACAGTTCTCTGAGTATCTGCGCTTCTCCTCCTCCATAATTTTTCTCTGTTTTAAGGCTGAATAATTTCTGTTGATATATGTCCAAGTTCACCAGCTCTGCCATCTCCCTCTGCTATGGAATCTAAGTGGTGAATTATTAGTTTCAGATACTGTCTTTTTCAGTCCTAGAACTTAACACTTGTTTTTCTTGCAGTATCTTTTTCTCTCCTGAGATTCCCCTGGGTATCCTTCAGCACATCTGTAACAACTGTTTTAAAACACTTGTCTGCTAATTTCAACATTGGGATCATCTTGAGGATAAGCTCCTTTGTGGGCCTTTCTCTTGAATATAGGCCCTCTTTTCCTGTTTCTTGCTTTATCTAGGAATTTTGGGTGGAAAACTGAACATTACAAAATGTATCTTATCTCTAAATTTTTTTATGCTCCTCTAAAGAATATCGATTAAAAAAAAAAAAAAAACAGGCAGCTAACCTGGCCCTACTCAAATTTCAAACTCCGTTTCCCTTGCAGTGTGCAGCAGCAGAATGTCTATTCAGTTCTCTTTGCCTTAGCTGAGCTGCTTAGAGTCTGCCCTCTGCGCAGGTTCAGGAGTCATTCAGAGATTTGGGTAAAGTTTATAGATACTCTCCAGCTGCTGTGGTTATCCCAAACTCTGTGCTCTGGTTCTTCAAGCCAGTAACACTACAGGTTTTCTATCCAAATTTTTAGCAGCCTGTCTGGCACAGACTGGAGCCTATGCTTAGTAAAAGCAAACAAACAAAAACATTTAGAAAACTTTCAGCCATTCAGTCAGAAACTCATCCAGTGCCATTTCCTTCTGAGGGCAGACTTCTGTCCAGTCTCTGCCGGCTTTCTTTGCTCCCCAATACCTTCAGGTAGTTCTGCTGTTGTTACTATTGTAGAGTTTAAAGTTATTAGCTGTGGGAGGGTTAGTCTGGCAGAACTACCGCTTCATTACTGGAAGCCAAACCTCATTTTCAACTTTAAGCATCTGTTTTGCAGTAATTGAGAGTAACACTTCACCCCACCTCCTCACCTCCACCCTTGCACCTGCCATACACATACCCCATTATTCCATTACTTCAGTCAAAATCTTCCCCACAGCCAGCCTTCTGGTAGGAATGTTTAGGAGAGTGAGGGGTCAGCATATTTGCTATGTGGATGAGCCACTGACCACCACCACCACCAGCTTCACAGAAATTTGCAGAGAACCTGGAAACACTGCAGGGTTTCTAGGATACACGGTATGGAAGTTTGAGCCAATTTCATTCGCATTTCTAAGGCCAGGGTACCCAAGCTCATATCTGGGTTACAAGGGGCTCACATATGTAGAAATAGCAAGAACAAAGGCAGCATTTTCATTTGACGCCATCTTCCTAAGTGCTTCCTGAAGTGTTTTCTACACCAGATGATGAAAGTCTCTCAAAGCAAAGGTTGAGGAGAAACTCAATCAGAATCTCTAAGTACATGAACATTCATTACACAGAGAATTCCAAGAAATTATTCTCTCTATTCAATAAGGTCAGAACAAAGGGAAGGAGTTTTAAATGTCAGCAGAAGATGTAAAAGGGCAAAGAAAAGTTTTCTTAAAGCGAAAAGGATCAAGAGCAAGACATATCACAGAAGGAGCTGAAGAGAGTGTGGAGAGCTGAAAGCAGGGGCTTCTGGGTGCCATCAGCTACACCCGCTTTGCAGAGTGGGAATATCCCTCCACAGCCTGCCCGGCCTCCCAGCAGGTGCAGAGCCTGTCCAATGGTGGGAGTATAGTGGTCTCAGGAGGAGCCAAGCCCCTTTTGAAAGCACCATAATCTGGGACATCATATCCAGGACATTTGAAAGCATCATAATCCAGGGCATTATTTTGGGACCACCTCCAGGTAACAATAATTATGTATTGAGCAGTAACTACATGTTACACGTGCTTTTCAGCACTTTACGACCGAGTCAGTTGAATGAACTGAGTTAACTAAATTAACTCAATCCTCACCACAGCCCTATGAAGTAGAAAATAGGTCCATTTAATAGATGGGGAAACTGAAGCATAGAGGTTGCCTGTCTCAGGCCATACTGTGAGAGGTGGGGCAGGCACTCGGACCAAGGCACTCTGGCTCAAGAGTCTGCAGGCTCCAGCACCACTGGTGCTCTTCTACCTCCCACCTGCAGTATTCCAAGGTCCAACCCACTGCCCTAATCCTGCACTCTGGAGAAATACAATGCAAAGCCAGACTAACCCCTCCTGCTACTACTGCCAGCCTTTAGGTTGTCTCATGGTGGGCTCCCCACTGAATCCCTGCCTCCTAATTTGATTTTCCAAAGTGCTGAGGTCCTCTTTTATGCCCTTTCCCCTCAATTGTCAGCTCTGTCAACCCAACCACTTCTCGCCTGTGTGGGTCCATCCCCTGAGCACTGTCCTCTCCCCCCAGCACCACAGCAACAGCCTCAAAACTGGTGTCTCAAGTTTCACAGGATGAAAGAGTTATGGAGAGGGTGGTGGTGATGGCCACACAACACTGTGAATGTATCTAATACCACTCTACTGTATGCTGGAAATATCTAAGCTGGTACAATATTTTACCACACTAAAAACATTTTTGGAAAAAACAAAAAACTGGTATCTCAGCTTTCACTCCCTGCCACACAGCAGTCAGACTGGACCTCTGCATCAGAGTCGGGTTACAGCCTCCCACCCTGCAAACTCTCCAGTGGCTTCCCAGCACACCTGGAATAAATCCTGTGTCACCTGGCCTGACTCCACTCCAGCAGCACTGGCCTGGCCTCTCACATTCCAGTGCCTTCCCTTTAGGGGCCTGGGCACCTGCTACTCCTCTGTCCAGGTGCTCTTCTCTACACAGCCGCTGGGCTTGCTCAAGTCCCTATTCAGAGAGATGTTCCCTGAGCCACATGATCTAAACACTGCTCTCATCATTCCCCTTCATCTTAGTTGGCTCTACTTTTCTTTAAAGCATTATGTTACTTCCTAACATATTTATTTGCTGTTTGTTGTTTCTTTATTTCTCCAACTAAAATGTAAGTTCCATGAGGGTAATGACACTATCTATTCCTTATCTGTTTTGTTTGCTTCTCTATTCCCCAGTGTCTTGAACAGGGGGCACATATTAGAAAGCCAATGTCTCTTGAGGGATAGCATAGCTGAAATGGATGGATGGATGGATGGATGGATGATAGACAGACAGACAGAAGGATAGATGGACAAACAAGTGGACAAAACAATGGCTATTAGCTTTGGGTCATCTGCAGACTGGAAAGCAGACCTCCCTTCTGTAACATTACCCAATTTATTTATTATTAAGTTGTGGGAAAAATGCTAAGTACAGTACCCTTTAGTCATGAGAGAGCTCCTCTACTTCGAGAGTAAATAACTAATTCTCAGAGTTGAGTGCTGTTGTTCAATAAGCCATAGGTCATCCAGTTGGACTGTATGATCTTAGACATACCTCTTTATCTCTCTCATCTTCTCAAGAAAAGTCTGAGACTCTCTGGCACCACAAGGACCTTAGGCTGGTTCCTGCTCTTCTGTTAAATAAAGATGTGATGGAATCACCAAGGTTCTAAAGGCCTGAGGCTCTGAATGTCAGCACCTTTCCAATCAAGACACACTCAGCCTCTGGCCTCAATATACACAGATACTATAAGTCTAATAGCTCATTAAGAATGAATGAACCAGGCACAGTGGCTCATGCCTGTAATCCCAACACTTTGGGAGGCTGAGGCAGGTAGATGGTCTGAGCCCAGGAGTTCGAGACCAGCCTGGGCAACATGGAGAAACTCTGTCTCTACTATGGTGGTACACAACTCTAGACCCAGCTACTTAGGAGTCTGAGGTAGGAGGATCTCCTGAGCCTGGGAAGTGGAGGCTGCAGTAAGCCATGATTGTGCCACTGCACTTCAGCCTGGGTGATAGAGTGCAAAAAAAAAAGAAAAGAAAAAAGAACAAATGGTTTTGGCGAATGAATGCTGGCTCCTGGCGAGCACGTCTGTCTTTAATCCTGCAAGACCATGAATTCTACCGCCTGCCTGGTGTCCATTTTCTCTTTCTCTAGTATAAGCATCCCTCCCAGACTCAATCACTATGGTACATGGGGCTTCCAAAACTACCTTTTTTCACTCTTGGAAAATGGGTTTTCCACTTGGGCACCTCTAGTCTCCCAGCTCCCTCCCATTCTCAGCATGCTCACGTGGACCAGCACAGCTGGAACCCCTGAGGTCTAAAGCCTGGGCTGCTTTGGCATTGTTAGGTGCTCTCTCATACCTGCCTCACCTGTGGGGACTGTGAAGTGCTTTGGGGTTGCATGTCACATCTTTCCTCAAGCCACAGTCCCTCCTTAGTGTGCTTAATCTGCACGCAGTAAGAGGGGCTTTGGAGTGTTCCTACTCCCTTATCCTAAGACGTACTCACTCTCTCAATAACTGGGGGAAGAAGAGGTTGTGGCGTGGTTAGGATGAGTAGTAATCATGTTATACCTTTATTTTTGAGTATCGCCCCCATATAAACCCATTAGATTGCCAGGGAAACTGTCATCTCCATTTTACAGATGGGCAAAGAAAGTCTTAAGAGTGATGGGGTGACTCTCATTCACTCACTGGGTTTATTCAACAGATATTTATACCACGTCCGCTACCTGCCAAGAAATCTACTCACTGCTGGAACTGCTAGAGAACAAAATAGCTCATGAGAGTCTAGTGGAAGAAAAAGATATTAAGCAACACACAAACCGCTCTTCTAACTCAGATCAGTGCTGTGAAGAACAGAACTAGCTCCAGATGACAATAGCAGGTGGAACAGACTCACTTTGATTTCCACTGCAGAGGTCAGCGGGCTTCTCCAGAGGAAGGGGTGAGGTGAGGACGGCCTGAGCAAGACTGTAAAGGTGATAGCCACACAGGCTGAGGGACTGGCAGCCAGTGTGGCTTGAGCCCTGTGTGAAGGAAGATAGCAACATGAGTGGGCAAAATGCAGATCACGCAGGACTCGGCAGCTATTTGCAAAAAGTTCGGAATTTTTCTCTCCGTGTAAAATGGATGGGTTTTTAAGCATTGGAGCAAAGTGATAAGCAGACTTTTGTTTTTAAAGAGCACACGGGCTGCTCTAAGAGAGGCCAGAATAATGCAAGGAGACCAGTGAAGAGGGTGTGCAGAGGGGAGAGAGCAGGCCTGGGCCACAGGACTGTGAACGCACTGAACGCCCACTTTGGAGAAGAATCACTGGGACTTGCGGGTGGATTAGAGGGGAGTGAGGCAGAAGGGGAGCAGAGGAGGTGGAGTGTCATGGCACATGGTGGAACAGCAGGAGAGAGCCCCCTTCTGATCACACTGCAGCAGAGGCAGGGAGAACCAGAACCTGGGACGCCTAATTCCTACGACCGCATCATGGCACCACCTCTACAAGTGAGGGCAGACTTTCACCTAAGCCTGGACAAGGAGCTGCTTTAAAATCACTCGGCTTCATCCACGTGCAGGAAGTCAGGGATGCTCTCGGCAGTTAGAGTGGGGGATCCTTGGAGCATCATCTGATTTAGTTCTAATTGCCTCCAACTCAATTCCTTCTGAAGGCCCAGTCTGGGTGGAGGTAGGGTGTCCTGTCTGTCATATGTAACCATGTGACAGGCTCCAACAGGCCCACACCATTACTGAAGCCACGGTTCTCCCTGGCCCTCCCTGATGGGGTTGGGATGTAAGTGCTCCTTTTCATCAAGACTTCTCAATTTGCGTAAAAATAAGTACTAGCCCTTTGCTCCAAAAATTCCATCCAGAAGCCCAGTTAAGGGGCACTCTCTGAGCCTTCTAGCCGTAAGGCCTTATCTTGCCAAGCACATCCCAGGGGCTCAAGAGAGCTGTAAACGCCTACAGTGGGAAAGTCAGTGGCTGACTCTGGAGGCCCCAGTCACCTGCCCAGCCTCATCTCCCATCATGATCTTCCTTGCACGCCACTCTCTAGCTGTGTTTCCCAAACTCGCTCTGCTCCTTGAATCTCCAGCCTTACATATGCCCTCTCTCTGTTGGAAGTACACGCCTCCCTCTCCACCTGGTTGGCTCCTACTCTTCTCTCCTGTCTCCCATGAGACAATCCTCTCTCCAGGAAGCCCTCCTGACTCCCACAGGCCAAGTTAAGGTCTAATGGATGTTCCCGTAGCCCTCCATGCCTCCCCTCTGGGAGGGCCGGATACACCATCTGGTAAGGGTCTGGCTGCCATCTGACCTCTCCCTTTTCTGGAAGATGAGTAAAGAGTGGCCACGGTGGTCACGCAGGGTGGTCAGTGGGACCATGCAGCTGGGTAGGCTGTCTTGTTCTTCCACCTCCAGTCATTGCCCTGTTCTTTCATGCGTAATGTTTTTCTGATTGTGAAAGAAATGCATGCATTTTTATAATAACCTTCATAACCACCACAAGGCTATGGTTTATCTAGACTGCCACATGCCCACACTGCCAGGTGTTTACACAGGTGATGGAGTCCTGGCAGTGCCCCTCATTCCTCTGAGGTCGTGTAATTGGACCACATTGGACCACTATACAGATGAAGAGACTGGGGTTCCTTGTAGAAAGGAAGTTGCCCATGGTTACACGACAAGCAGGTCAGAGGCCCAGGACTCATGGCCAGGTGCTTCTCACCTGAGGGCCAGTGTCACCACCTGGGCAACAGGTAAGATACTGAAAAGGAACAGAGGTGACACTAGATCTAATCCTTGCACTCGAGCACAGGTAACTCCTGCAACCTGCCGACAGTTTCCACAGTATCTTTCTATGCAGACTTTGTTTCTTCTGAGATCCTGTGGAATGTACAATCTGGCATCCTGCTTTCTTCCCTTCACATTTTCCAATGTTCCTAAAATCTTCTCTTTCTTTTTTTGAGACAGAGTTGCCCAGGCTGGAGTGCAATGGTGCGATCTCAGCTCACTGCAACATCCATCTCCTGGGTTCAAGTGATTCTCCTGCCTCAGCCTCCCGAATAGCTGGGATTACAGGCATGTGCCACCATTACCAGCTAATTTTTTGTATTTTCAGTAGAGACGGGGTTTCTCCATGTTGATCAGGATGGTCTCGAACTCCTGACCTCAGGTGATTCTCCTGCCTCTGCCTCCCAAAGTGCTGGGATTACAGGTGTGAGCCACTGCACCCAGCCCATTTTTTAAAAAGTGCAGTTACTCATCAATTCCCAAAGAAACAGATTCGGCAGGGGCCTTGAACTTGACCATTTTTCCCTGGTGCCAATAGCTCTATCCACACAGCAAGTCGATTTAACAGCCTGACTGAGCACGGTAGGAAGGAGTAAATTGCTTAAGTCTGGGAAATACATTACCTCAATCTCACAAATGGTTTTTGAAAATCATTAGGCCACAGAAGTGTCATTCTGCAGTCCTGGCTTTTGCTGCCTCCCCCACCCTGCTGAATACCACCCACCTCACCATGTCTGGTGCCACCAAACAGAGCACTCAAGTCTGGGTGGCGGCTGGCTGAGCCCCTTGGCCCAGATTACCCCAACATCCCTCCCGAAAGGCAAGCAAATGTGGTCTCAGGCTCCCCAGTCTGTTGAAGCCAGACACCGGAAAAGAGCTGCAGACACTAAGCGAAGAGCTAGCCCCTCCTCCACTGTGAGGCCGGCACACCCGCGCCTCAGCACATGTGCCCCACTGCTGCCCAGCACTGCCGCCTAACTCGCCGGAAATTGTCTTTGTGGGCTCCAGGTTGCTGTCCAAAAATAAAATCAGAGTAGATTTATGGGTCTCCAGTCCATTTCTGAGAAACAATCCCCAAGTCTAATCACTTCAACAAGAGCCACCTAAGGACAACGGAACAGCTTCTGGTAGTCTCTAGTTCACTCGGCACTGCTCAGCATCCAAGCTCATGAGCGAGCCTGGGGTTCTTTCGGGTTGAATATGCAAGGTTCCCTAACAAACTGTACTTAGAATCCATTAGGTGATATTATAAATGGCGCCCCAAAATTTTCTAATAGCATCGAATTAGTCTGAATAATTATATTACTTCAATGAGCATGAAATTATTTTACCTATAGTTTAACAAGGGATTCTAAAGGCTTAAGAAGAATCATGTGATGGGATAATAATCATGCTCTATAGCCCTTAGTCAATGATTTCTGTGGCCACAGCCTATAATTTACAGAAGCTGCTTGGCCGTGAGGGTGACTAACAGCCAGGAATCCCTGCATCTGTATGGTGCTGACAGCAGCAAGAACTCACAGGGTCAGGGCATAATCATGCCCACAGAGCCAGGAGTGACCAGCGACACCTGCCCAGATTACAGAAGCCCCTCTATCTGTTGGCTGATCTGCCTGTCACTCCTCCTCATTCTCACTCAAAAGCTTTCAGATCGGCCGGGCGCGGTGGCTCAAGCCTGTAATCCCAGCACTTTGGGAGGCCGAGGCGGGTGGATCATGAGGTCAAGAGATCGAGACCATCCTGGTCAACAAGGTGAAACCCCATCTCTACTAAAAATACAAAAAATTAGCTGGGCATGGTGGTGTGTGCCTGTAATCCCAGCTACTCAGGAGGCTGAGGCAGGAGAATTGCCTGAACCCAGGAGGCGGAGGTTGCGGTGAGCCGAGATCGCACCATTGCACTCCAGCCTGGGTAACAAGAGCGAAACTCCGTCTCAAAAAAAAAAAGCAAAAAGCTTTCAGATCTAGTGTGTGGCTTCCAATATTTTTAAGAAACAGCACAACGACTAATTAATTTCAAGCTGCTGTTTTTGAACTGAATTGTGATTGGTATTGTATTGCTTACCATGTGTTATGATTTACACATTTTTACTTTTTTTTTTTTTTTTAAGACGGGGTTTCACCATGTTAGTCAGGCTGGTCTTGAAATCCTGACCTCAGGTGATCCGCCTGCCTTGGCCTCCAAAGTGCTTCTCACTATGTCACCCAGGCTGGATCTCAGCTCACTTCAACCTCTGCCTCCTGGGTTCAAGCAACTCTCCTGCCTCAGCCTCCTGAGTAGCGGGTGATTACAGGCACCCACTACCACACCGGGCTAATTTTTGTATTTTTAGTAGAGAAGGGGCTTCACCAAGTGGGCCAGGATGGTCTCGAACTCCTGACCTCAAGTGATCTGCCTGCCTCGGCCGCCCAGAGTGCTGGGATTACAGGCATGAGCCATCACAACCAGCCCATTTTTACTAATTCAGAACATCAATATCAACAATGCTACTTGTCATGGCTGTGTCACTCGTGACCACCACCTCAGGATCCCAGGGGCAGGGGCTCACAAAGCCAGAAGGCTTCTCCTCTGTACTCCAGCTGAGTTTCATGGTACATGCCAGGAGGAAGGTGGGGCACAGAGCTGAAATGGTCAGGGGGCACAATATCTGGGGCAAACACCAAACTCAGCAGTTAACCCGAAGGCTTGGGGTCATCCTGGGTTGAACCTTCTTTTCATCCACCAGGATGGCTGGCCTCAGATTCTTTACCTCAACATTGGTATCGCCGGGCCTTGCCCTGTGTCTTCTTGGAGGGGCAGTGCAGGTTGGAATCGCAGGGTTCTAACCCCAATAGCTTCTTCCAACTGTGGTGGAAATGGGCTCTGACAGGACACCGATGCTCACGTCAGGGTGGAGCCAAAGTTCTTTCTATCCTTACTCTCCCAGAGGCTTCCAAACAGGTTCTGTGCCCACCTCCTCCTACAAGGAAGGCTTAGAAACTTCCTACTAAAATCCAAAGATGAGAAACCTAGAAGCCATCCTGTCTGCCTCTCAGCTCTGGCAACGAGGAGGCTTAGGTTCATCTCTCAGGCCCGTGGGTCACATGGTTGCAATGGGTCTTTCCTTCTCCACTCCCACCCCACAGGCTATGCAGCTTCTCAGTCTTCTCATCTTCACAAAAGGATGTTTTGAAACCCTTGTTGTGAGTGAGTTTTTATGATAAACTAGTTTAAAATATTTTTTGGAAGTTGTGGTGTAAATGATAGAAAAGGGCCAACAAAGCTAAGGCTCTGAGGCCAAACTGTGTTGCCACCTTGAAGGAGCTGAGCAGCATTTTTCTTCCAGTAAACATGTAAATCTGCTGTCCAAAACAACACAAGTTGCTTTATTCCATGGCTTATTTGCATGATGTTTAATGACAAACAGTAATAAAGTGTAACCGAGTCCTCTAATTCTAAATTCATCCAGACTTTGCTGCAGAGAAATGCATTAATAATAAATTCTAAAGTTTTGCCTGAGAACCCACAGGGTGAAACTCTAAGGTTGCCGGGAGACGTGAACAGAGCAAGTGAGAGGGTGCCTGGCGGGGCCATGGGGTGACAGCAAGAACACTGAGGCCCAATTGCACGGGATACTTCAGGGTCAGACAGCCCCGAATCCTAACTCTGTTCTGCCCCTTCAATCCACGTGGCCTGGTTAAATGATTATTGTCTCTGAGCCTCCATTTCTACAGCTAGAAAATGGGGCTAATCCTCCCACTTTCCAGAGTGGTGGGGAAGCTGAAAGGGAATTCAAGTGCCAAAGGGAAGGTGCCACAGAAGGCACTATTCACTTTGGTTCTCCTCCTGTCCTTCACTGCCTGCTGCCAAGACAGCATAGTGTCAGTACACACAGGGCTCAAGGTCCTAGGGACATGAGGAGGAAGGTGAGCTGCCTCACTGCCTCCTTCTAGACAGCCCTCCAGATGAGCCACTAGCACCGTGAATGCACCAACCATGCACCCTCTGTGTAGTCCCAGAGGCCTGAAAGCAAAGGCCCAGCCCAAGACTCCTGCAGACCTCGGCAGGGCATCAGAGGCATTTCATCTGCCAGGTATGGTGGGGCCTGGGGGCAGTGCAAGAAGGAAGTCACCTGGACCACAGACATGTCCATGGAAAGGTAGCAGCTCTGGAATGGACCTTAGCTAGGGTAAGGGCAGACCAGCAAGCCTGACAGGTCCCAGACACCTGAGTTCTACCCTCCACTATATGCTCGACTCACAACTAAGAGGCACGGGATGTGCTCACAGGCATGTCCCTCAGCAGCTGCGGGCTCCCAGGAGGGAGCAGCGAAATTTCCATCAGCAGCAGTGAAGCTTCAGCTCCCTCTGACCCCCACTTTCCTTCCATTTTCATGGGTTCACACATTTCTTCTCAGCCTCAAATTCAGTCAGACACAACTAAGTGCTTCTCAGGCATGCCCCGGCCAGATGTGCCCATCTTCCTGTGGGCTACCCCTTGCAGAATCCTGAGGCCACAGCTGGTGGTCTCAAGACCAAGTGGGGCTATGAACAGGACAGGGGTTCTGGGGCTGGGCTGTGGGTGTCCAGGCCTGGCTCTCCCTCCGGCTGACAGGTGGCTGTTGGTTCACCTCTCTGAGCCTCAAGATCCTAAGCCACAAAACAGAGAAGGTGGTATCTCCTCCTCGAGGTTGCGGCGAGCATAATGGAGAATGTGCATGAGGAGCACCTAGCCAGCGCCCAGCACTAAACGACAGCGATTATTATTACTCACGCTCCAATCACTCAGCACATATTCCTCATGCCTTCCAAATGCGCTCATTTCACATCAGCCCAGAGCGCTCCCAATTAATGAAAGAACAAATTAAACTGTCATTACTTTGGTTTAATTCTGTAATTAAAGAACTTCAAGAGGCGACAGGCTCTAAATAATGCATGCTTTTGTCAGAGATACGTTGGGTTCTGGGCAGAGAGAGAACATAAAGGGGGAAAAGCTTTAGGGAAAAGGAGATAGAGGAGACATGAGGCCTCAGCAATGATATTTATCCCCCAAAATCGAGGGAACAATCGGGTGACAGCTGAAGGACTCAATTTGTTTTCTAATTAAGGCTTTGGCTAGCCCAGAGAGCAGAGAATAGAGGGCCCGCCCCTCACTCCCACCCTGCAGCTCCCATAAACAGAAACGGCGTCGGGAGGAATTCAGTCGGTGGCTTTTCCAGTTGATGGGGCAAAGCAAGGCAGTCATTCTGACATCTGCTTCTGTGTGACTCTCCTTTTTATGTCAGTTCAGGGGAAAGAGAAATAAAGAAAGGAAAAGCATGTGGCACGTAAATTTTTCTAAATGTATGTCTCTTACACAGCAGATCTTGTAGCTGCCACATGTTACAAACCTAACAAGGTTGTTAGATGCAGTGGTGGAGAAAGAAAGGCCTGGAGTCAGACAGGCCGGATTCAAACCCAGCACCTCTCTGCCCTAGCCCAAGGTGTGAACACACCCCACCGAGCAGGCCCAGGTCCCCACCTGCAGCCAGGTCAAGACTCAAGAGAGAAAGGGAGCAGCGGGCACCTGTGTGAGAGCAGTGCCGTAGGTCTGAGTGGGAAAACAGCCCTCGGGCCTGTGACTTCAAATGAAATAATGTACTGAGCTGTTTTCTTCTTGTTGGGCATGAATGTTTCCATAGATCCCATACCCAGTGTGATTGCTATGCCCTGATTCTCTGAGTCGCATAAAGAAATGGCTTTCAGGCATGGCCTCCATTTATGCTTCTATTAGCTACGGAACCCAAAGGATGACATGTTATTAAATAGAACTTTTTTTTTCCTGCAATATCGCTAAGTTCCAAGAACAGCTTGGAGGTTTCCCTGAAAAGGTTGGCAACTGTGCTTAGTACACAGAATAGCAGCTGCTTTACAAACTGCATACTTTTATTAAATTACTGCCCCTGCAACATCCTGCCAGCCACAGGATTAAAAGGAAAAAGAAATTAAACCGATGGGAATGGTTCCTGAGCAACAGGTCTAGACACAAGGGGACAGATGACCTCTGAAACCTATGCAGTTCAGGAGCAAGAGAGAGGATTTTCGTCTGGTTTTGGGGGAGGGAGAGCCTAGCATATAAAATGTTAATAACATAGACCCACTATTTCAACGCTGAAATGTTGCGCATCCACACTGCTAAATGTATGATCTTTTTCTTTCCTTCTTTCCCTGCCAGCCTGGGAGCTCCACCAGGGTGAAGACCCCTGCCTCTGGTACACCACCATCTACCCAAGGCCTGGTGGACCACATGTCATGCAGCAGGTGCTTACTAAATACTGGCTTTGTGGCTGAGGGAATGTGTATACCCCCAGCAGAGGGCTGGCCACAAAACAGGTGCTCAGGAAGTATTCAATGTATCAGTCCATCCAGGAGCAGTGTGACAAGCACACTCCCTGTGACAGGTCACTTCCTAACACACTCTGCAACCCAAGCCCATTCCTCTAAGAGAAGAGCTCAAGTATGGCTCTGGCCACAGTCAGAGCTGGCCCTCCCCATAGCCCTGCTCCTCCTGGCACCTCCCAGTCC
Organism: Callithrix jacchus; assembly: GCF_049354715.1. Taxonomy (NCBI): domain Eukaryota; kingdom Metazoa; phylum Chordata; class Mammalia; order Primates; family Cebidae; genus Callithrix; species Callithrix jacchus. The sequence continues at coordinate 135,344,235 of NC_133509.1, read as the reverse complement.
CTACACTGCTGAAATGAAACCCTTGGGAGCAACAGCCGGGTATCAGATCTTCTCTCCGCCCCTCTCTAACTATATGTGACCCTAGGCAACTGCTTTACCCTCTAAGAAGCTTCTCAGCTATAAAATGAGAATAGCAATAGCTAACAGCAAGTCAGTGCAATGCCTTCAGCCCGGCGCTTGGCATGCAGCAGGTGCTCAATGCCTGGCCACTGCTACTGAGACTGCTTTTAGGAAGGAACCTCCCTCTGCTTCCTCCATCCCATCACCACAGCAAATGCTTGCTGACTAGGCTCTGCAGACCAAGCATCAATCAGAGGCTTTCCTCCTATTGTCATTTCATCCTGCAGCAGCCCATGACAGGAGTGAAAGTAGGATTGTCCCATTTCACAGATAAGAAAACCAAAACCAAGAGCTTCAGTAACTCAGCGGGCAGGCTAGGAAGCAGCAGAGCCCACACTGTGCTCCACGTAGCCCCCAGCCCGTGGGCAGGGCCCAGCCAAGCTCCCCTGTGTGCCTCCACCCTCCCCTGCTGCCCCTCTGTGTGCCCGCACTCTGGCACTCCAAGAACCCCACTCTCTGGGCAATGCCACTTCCAGCCTTTGCCTGGGAAGCTCCAGAGGTAAGACCTGTCTGGAAAGGAGACCCCCTTCCTGTAAGACACAAACCACCCCTGCACTGCCTTTCCAGCCCCACCCTACCCCCTGGGCAGTGAGGGCCCAGTCCTCCCCTAAAGTGCTTGGTTCACACAATCATCCCCATAAACATCTGTCTAGCCCCCATTCTACAGTGAGCACTCTTCAAGGAGGCAGAGCTCGATATCACACATAAGGACCTCACACACAGTAGGAGCTCAGCAAACGTTTGATGACTGCGTGGTAAATGAACAGAGTGAGTGCCTCCTACATGTCCCCCGTGATGTTCATACCAGGTTCTGGAAACCTAAGCCAGGAAGCAGAGTCTTATCTCCCTGGCCCAGTTTCAAGACCAAACCAGGCAGGGTTCTGTATGTCTTGGTTGATTAAAGTGATGAACAGGAAGTAAACACAGGCTGTAGAATCCCTTTCTCAAAATGCCAGGGACCAGGTACTTTAACACAAATTCAGCAGCAGCTTCTTTAATCATCTCAGGGTTAATAAAAAATGTCAATTACATTTGTCATCAGGACTATCCTGGGGGAACAATCCCAGTGCAGATAATCTCTGGTCAAATGACAGCCTGGTCTGTTTGTCACACATCCTTCCAGCTGCCTCGCTGACGAATTTATTGAGTGGTTACCTCCCCCTGGCCTGTCCCTTCGTAAATAATCAGAAGTAATGTGGATCTCCCAAATAATCCCGACATGAGAATTGCTGCTCTGGCTCTCCCTAAAAAAAAGAAGGGAATAAAAACAGGGAATGAGACTAAATAGAACAGAAGGTGAAGATTGCCAGGAAGGGTGAGTATGGCAACCGGGGCAGCCTGGGCTCCTTCCACATGGACAAAGTGGGGCCTGTATTTTTCTCCCAGTGACCCTCAGTGCTTAGCAGAGCCCCCAGAGAGCTAGCATGCTGAATCATGCCAGCCAGCCCCTCCCAGCCCCCAAACCTTGAGGATCCTATCCTACAGCCCATTCTATATGCCTGTAAACAGCAGCTCAGAACAGACTAAGTCGCAGGCTTCCATGGGACTCAAAGCCAGGTGTCTGGCGCCACCCTGCTGCCGTGACCGAAGGGCTCCCTGAGTGTGACTGCTTGTCTGCATTTTGAGAGTAGCTATTTTGCAATCAAGGAATTCCTGCACATTCAAATTGCCAGGTGCAAACGCATCCAAGAGGAAAACACTCCCCTGCTATGACTGACACACATAAAGAGAGGAACAGAGTCAGGATGAAATTGAAAAAGGAAAACACTGCTTTCCACCCAGGACTACTCCAAATGTTCTGAAATCCTGAAACATGCCTAAATTAAGTGTTCTATCTTTATCAGAGGGACTCGAAAGTAACTATGCTGCTTTCAGGGACTCTCAGACGACACTTTCCCACGTTTGTTTCTTAACAGTGGATCCTATCCTTGACAGGTGGACCTGAACATGCACCGGAAGTCAGGGCCCAGGCTTTCTCCAGCTGGAAGTTGGATTGGGCAACTCCCTTAGCCTCTGCCACAGTGCTTGAAAGTGCTGCCAGCTACTTTTCTCCCATTCACTGCAGCATGCTTTACAAATGGGAGGAATTTTTGCTGTAAAACCCTAAAACATTCAAGATAACGTTTATTATCTTGAATGGAGAAAATAGGGAATATACTAGAAATATCCTAGAAAATATCCTAGAAATATAACTATTTCTAGTATTCATTTTAAAGCTATGGCAATTCAAAGACTTAAGCTGAGCACAATACCTTGAAGACCACTGTTAATTTCTCCAACTCATTGTCACATAAAAAGCATCCACCCCCACATGGCAATCAGGGGCTGTCCAGCTGCCCTTCCAGACAGCTCTGTGTCCAGGAAGAAATCCAGGTGGCGCTTTTTCAGCAGACCCACAGGCATTAAGTTTACAAGTGAACTTTCACGAGACAGGCGAAGGCTCTTATTTTGATGACTTCCCTCTATCTTGGCAATTTTATCACCTTCATAAACACTAATGGCTCTTGAATACCTGCCATGGGTGAGGTATGCTGTGCCAGGCTGAACTGCACAATGCCACACAAAATGCCATCAGATGAGTCACCTGTCTGCACTGAATCAGCCTTGTGATGCACAGGAGTCCGGGGGCTGAAGCAACAGCAGCTTCTTCACCAAGGCCAGAGCCATCCACACACTCTGACAAGCAACAGACACCTTCACTTCCTGAATGCCCACCGAGTGCCAGGTGCCTCACACATGTTGTCTGTGATCCTAACAATAACCCAGGAGGGTATCCTGTCACCAGTCACCAGTGGGTGCAGTGAGGGTCAGAAATAAGGACTTCACTAGCCCAGGAGGGATAGAGCTAGGAAACCAATGTCCAGTCCCACTCCGCATTGCTCCTCGCCTCCGTCTGCAGGAGGGTGCCCTAGCCAGCAAGGCCAGGCCATTTTTGTGGGCAGGTGGTCAATTGGCCATGTGCTAAAGGAAGTGCAGAACCCTAGAGGAGTTCTAGAAGGAACTCTGGCTTTGCAGCCAGGCAGTTCTTTTTGTTTATTTGTTTGCTTGTTTTGAGACGGAGTTTCGCTCTTGTTGCCCAGGCTGGAGTGCAATGGCGCGATCTCGGCTCACCGCAACCTCCGCCTCCAGGGTTCAGTCAATTCTCCTGCCTCAGCCTCCCGAGTAGCTGGGATTACAGGCACGCGCCACCATGCCCAGCTAATTTTTTGTATTTTTAGTAGAGACGGGGTTTCACCATGTTGACCAGGATGGTCTCAATCTCTGGACCTCGTGATCCACCCGTCTCGGCCTCCCGAAGTGCTGGGATTACAGGCTTGAGCCACCACACCCGGCCCACAGCCAGGCAGTTCTGAGTTCAAATCCCAGCTCTGCCTCTTACCAGTTGTGTGACACTGAGCATATCACTGTACCCCTCTGAGTCTTACTTTCCTCAGAAATAAAATAGGGAAAATGTAATGAACTTCATGGGGTGGCTAAGAAGACTAAACAAGATTAACGGAAATAACATGAAAGCCACTCAACCTCTCTCTTCTCCTTAATCAACTCTGCCTATAATCAGCTTTGGATGAAAAAGCCTAAGAATCAAACCTAATTTCAAATCCCACCTCCCAGTTTTGCCAGCTGAATGATCGTGGGCATGGGGCATAACCTACTCTGGCTCAGCTCCCCACAGTCACCTACAGGGCAGTGCAAGGGTTAAGGAGCCAGTGTCTGGCATGGAGTGGGAGTTCAATAAAAGCTCATTCCATTCAATTTGAGTTAATTAAAAAACCTTACTCATAGCCTTGAGAATGGCAGGAGCACAGAGGGCTAAAACTACAAAGAGAAATCCATTCGAAGCCCATAAATTGGATATCCTACCAATGAATGCATTTTCTTATGAAGTGACAATATTATGAACCTCTTCTGAATGCCTGGCGATGCCTAAGAGTTATGTCTTCATTGGGCTGAAAGCTGTTGTCAAATCACAAAGAATTTGAAGGGGCTCTAAAACAACTCACGAAAAGGAATAACTGAAACCAAGTTTACTGAACAAATCAAATTATTTCACTGCGTGCCCATCTTTGCAAAGCTTCTCCAAATTACACTTCATTATGAGACTTGGAAATTAGACACCAGCAACAAAATAAGAAAGCCAGAACACATAAATATTTACATAATTGTCAGAATAAAAGTATTCTCCTGTGCAAATCTACCTACTACTTTGTTTATTCTTATTAACTCAAGTTTAGAAATGGGACAATCATCTGAAACAGGGCCTGGGGATTTATTTCCCAGAGTCTATTTCTTTTTTTCTTTTGAGAAAACAATGATGTGTCAGGAGAGAAAAGGATGAGAAGGCAAAGATAAGGAGGTTTGGTCCTCCTTGAGCCCCTTAGCATCCTTGATGGTCAGCTCAGGGCAGAGAGCAGCTGGGCAGACAAATGCTCTGAGCTGGCTCCTCTCTTCTCTTCTTCACTAAGCGGGTGTATAACACCAGAGCTGTGGGTAAACGTGGTGGTGGGGGTGGGGGTGGGCAGAGGAACAGAAAGGGGTTAACAGCAGTGCTGACCGTGACATCAGTAGTAATAACAGTAATACTACTACTACTAATAATAATGGCAACCAATGCCCAAGTGTCTGGATGCTAGCCACATGCCACCCAAATCCCTACAACCACTCTCTGCTAAGAGGTGTGTCCCTGCTTCACAGTAAGGAAATCAAGGCTGCCAGAAGTTAAGCAACCCACCTTGCCCAAGGCCACACAGCTAGTAAGCACCAAAGATGATGTAGGAGCCCAGCTTCGGGTAGGTTTTTATGCCACTATAGTACCAGTTCGTCGGCACTGAAACCCAAGAACTGAAACAGTGAGGCTCAACACTTTGCAGGCTCAGACAGGAATCTCAGATGTGGGTCTGGGTCTGGCTAAAGCCAAGCTTTGGGGTCTCTTGAAAAGAGGATGGGGCTGAGGCTGGGCCATGGCAGCGTGGGCAGAAGGTACCTGTTCTCCACAGCCAGGTGCTCTTCCAGGAGCAAAACCAACGTGTGGGTTGGGCCCTGGAAAGAAGTCCCTGCTCTGCATTCCACCTCCTCCTTTCTTGCCACTCTCCTGAGCCCTCAAGCCTCAATAATCAAACATGCACACATGCATTCAACATGCGAGCACCAGGCCCTTACTCCAGCTCCAGCCCCTCACCGAGCACTAAAGGGACCCAACTGGCTAAGCCACAGCTCCGGTGCTAAAAGGCCTTCAGCGCTCTTCTAGGCAAGACTCTAACTGTTGTGCCACATTTTCCAAAACTAAAAGGCAGAACAGATGGCTCAGCATATGGTGTGGCACGAGGACAGCAACTGAAGGCAGGGCCAACCTAGCAAACCAAGGCCCTCTGGGAGCCAGAGCTTTTGCTTCCAGGGTGCACATGTACCCTCCACAGCTCAAGGGCGGGACCTATGATGCCCAGCCAGATGTTCCTAGGTGGAACACAATCCCAGGAAGGACCCAATGACATGGCAAAGTAAGACCAAGCTACGCAGGAGACTGACCCGCAGGAAACTTGTCTGGGGTACGCAGAGGCCTCCACAAGCCAAGAAACACTGAACACCTGACTCAGAGGCTGCCTGGCCGGCCTAAAAGGAAAGCCAGGCCACAGTTCATGGCCACACTGCCACGTAGTGCCATTATATAGGGAAGTTAGAATGACAAAAGTACCTGGCTGCAAATCCATGGAGACACCATTAAGATGCCATTAAAACATGTAAGCTCAATGTAAAACTATTTCATCGCAAATTATACTGCTGTAAAATAAACAAAGGAAATGAATTCTAAAAAGCATCAAAGTGACATTAAAGCAAACTGAACCCCTTTCTCAAGTACAAGCAAAGTCTCAGGGAGTCAAGCACACACAGTCTGTGGTGAAAAGACAGGACCGAACGTGGCAGTCAGCCCTGCATCCCATCTCCCACTGGCTGCGGGACCCTCCATTAATGCTTCATCTCTCTGAACCTCAAAGTGCTCATCAGGAAAATGCTGTGTGGACGGGAGGGTTCAATGAGATAAGGTGAGAAAGAGAAAGTTAGCAAGGCTCAGACATAACACATCCCAAGGACACATGGTTAGTCAATAGAAGAGCCAAGAATTTGACACCTGAATCTGGCCTCAGCAAATGCAAAGAACGTGCCGAAGAGGCCAGTGGTACCACCCTTCCCCAATACGGAGAAGACAGCTAAGGCCCAAAAAGATTAATGATTTGCTCAGAGTCAACTCTTTCACAGTGCTGGCCAGCAGCTACACTCCCTCCCCTCCAAGCCTCAGACCAGAGGACTCACCCATACACTTAGGTGTCACTCTTCTCCCTGGAAGTCACATCTAACCCCAAAACCTCACTTACAGGCCCCTCCTACATGATCCAGAGCACCATGTCCCTCCTTGATAGGCCTCACTGTCCTTCCAGCCATGGAGGTCCTGTCTGGACTTGCAGATGCTCTCTGAGGTCAGGGCAGCACCCTCCTGCTCATTGTGTTAAGCTCACTGCTCAGTCATACTGAATGAATGAATGAACACCTTATTGCCCCTAGAACAGGAGCAGGTAGGTCCACAAGCCCTCATCTCTGGAGGTTAAGGCCAGGCCAGGGCTCTCTCTACTGCAAGACAGCTGGGTGAGCCTTTTCAGTGGTCTCCAAACTTTTTTGATCACATATCACTATTATTTTTTAAAATTTGTTCTGAGCACAAAACTTTGAGTAAATATATACTATTCTACTGATACGTTATATTCATTACAAAACATGTACACACAACAAATTTTAGAAGGATGAATGGAAAGCAGCTGTAAGGAGAATAGCTCCTCCTTTCTCCTGGGTTGCCCTTTCTGCCCCAGAGCCTTTTTACTTAGCACCCAGGGTGATGTGGGCCCTGCCCATGGCATCTCAGGCATGTAATGAACCCCAGCAGGAGGAGCAAGTGCACCCATCATTCCCAAGTTTCAGCTCCAGCACCAGACAGTCTGGCCTCAACCTCTAGGTCCAGCTCACATCTGTGTGACGTGTGGTCACAGGACTACTTTGAGCCTCAGTTTTCTCCTCCGCCCATGTTACTACTCTTCCAGAGTTAGGTGGAAAAGACCCGATGCCTGGTTAGGGCTGTGCTGTCATTAGCACCTAGATGCACACTGCACAGTTCTCATGCAGCTACATAACAGCCACAAAGAGAGCACAACAGACCCCTCAGGAACAGAAGGAAGGATAGGGGAGCCCTAGGGACTAATGTAGCCTGCTCGGGCGCACTGTTAAATGAAAAACAGCAAACTGCAAAGGAGGACTGATAATATTCTACTTTTTATGAAGAAAAAGAGGAGAATAAGAAACTACCCATCGGAGCAAAAAGAAACATAGAGGGAAGAACACAAGCTAATGAGACTGGTTGCCTCCAGGGCAGGATGGCTGCTGGGTAGAGAGGACAAAGGGATTGGAATGAGTGGGAGGGGAAGCACCTCTCTGAACAAAACTTTTTGTACAGACCTGCCTTTCGGAAATATTCATGGTTCACACAAAAGGGAGGGAAGAGAAAATTCCTGATTGGGGAAATCTCTCAAACAGAATACAAAGAGCAACAGAGGACCCAAATTGTATTTCAAATGAATAACACAACCACACTGAAAGGCGGCACTGGGGAACAAACTCAAACACCTGAAATGTGGACTATATGCTCTCAGTCTTGCCGAAAGGAGCTCTAACACTGAATTCCAATCAGTAGACCTCTTTTTGCAGAGGTTAGCAATTTTGAAACTACTTTTTGACATTCTAGAATTGAGCAAATATGTAAACATATTGTGAAAACGGAAGCCAGGTTTCACTGCTGCAGAGAGGAGTGAAAAATATGGAAATGGAAAAGGGCAGAATGAATGCCACAGCCCTGGATCAGGATTAGAGGTATCAGTGTAAACTCATGGGTTCTCATGGAAAGAACTGGATAGAGGCCTGTGTGCATGTATACGCAGCCATCTATTGCCAAAAGCTGTCTTCTGAGCAATAACCCTGGTAGCAATGAAGCAATGAGCACGTCTAACACCCAAATTTTGGTTTCTCTCTCTTTCTCTGTCTCTTTTTCTGGGGGGATGGGGGTAGAGACAGGTTTTCACTATGCTGCCCAGGCTGGTCTCAAACTCCCAGCTTCACGTGATCCTCCCATCTCAGCCTCCCAAGACACTGGAATTATAGGCGTGAGCTACTACGCCCGGCCAAAATCTTGGTCTAAATGCTTTTCTCCACTAAAAGGAACCAGAGCTCCTTGGAGATGGCTGATCCTAGGACAGGGGCAGGAAAAGCATAAGTGAGCCCAGAACACCTAGTTGTACCAAAAAGTAAAGTCATGTTCAAAGAATGTGGAGACAGGAGCTAGCCTGAAGGGAGTTCTCTTATCAAACTATAAAAATGTATTAAGTCACTGTTTTTTAAAAAAAAAAAGTTACTGTTAAACTAAGAAACTAGGAGTCCATGAGTCCACATGGATACAAAATAAACAGACTAATGGGGGGAAATGAAAACTCTTCTTTCTAGTGAGGAAGAAAAGACAGAATGAGAAATCCCCACTTGACAAGCGTGATCATAGGGGACTGACTCAGCTAAGAATCATCGATGGATGCTAAAACTAGTTGATGAGAGGTTGAGGAATAACAGGATGTTTATGCTGTCTCGAAGTTTCTCTCCATATGATACTTTCTAATTACAAAAGGCAAAATATTAACTACACTGAAGAAACCTGGCATCTTAACCAAGTGATAAAAGTTAATACTGCCAGCAACAGGACTAACCAACAACAGGTGCCTCCTGGTAGGATGCACCAAGAGAGCCAGCATCACCTGGAGCACCCCTGCCAAAGGGCATCATCTGAACCTAATCACCAGGAAACACTAGACAGACCTACACTGAAGGCCCACAAAATAACCGGCTTACACTCTGAATGCGAGCATTGTGAAACTAGGGAGCTGTTTGAAACTAGAGGAGACTAAAGAGATGTAATGAGGAAGGTAACATATGACCATGAATTATCTTCTGCTATCAAGGATATTTTGAGAGCAGCTGACAAAATATCAATAAGGTGTGGACAGTATGTCATGTGCCATATAACAACATTTCAGTCCATGAGGAAGCACATGCAGTAAGGTGATCCCGTAAGATTATACTGTCTTTTCTACTGTACTTCTTCTAAGTTCAGACATGTTTACATACACAAATGCCCCACTGTGTTACCACTGCCTACAGTATTCAGCATAGTCACATGCTGTACAGGTGTATAGCCTAGGAGCAATCGGTTATACCACATAGCCTGGGTGTGTAGTACGCTGTAGCATCAGGTTTTTGTAGGTACACTACATGGTGTTCCCACAACAACACTGCATTCTCAGAACATATCTCCATTATTAAGCAACACAGGACCAGTGCTTCAGTGTTATTTCCTGATGATGATTACACTGTGACTATATGAGAGAATTTCTTGTTTTAGGAAACACACACTGAAGTATTTGGGAGTAAAGGACTATCAGTCTTACTCTTATACGGTACCAAAAATATGTCTATATGCATGCTTATATATGTGGGATGGGGTATGAAATGATGGTCACATTTAGAGAAACTGGTTAAAGGGTATCTGGGGATTCTTTGTACTGTTCTTGCAAGTATTCTGTAAGTCTGAAATTACATCAACATTCTTTAAAAAGAGGAAGAAAGGTGAGAAGACAGATTTTTTTGTACACTAGTAAACTTGATGGAGTTATGTGCAAGGTCTCTTTCAGCAGGCTACATTTGTGGAAGATTCAGGCACTGTGATAGTAAGCTTTCTAAAAATAACTAATGAAAGGAGTTGACGCTCTCACAGGTGGGTGATACCCACTGACGTATTATGAAAGGAGTTGACGCTCTCACAGGTGGGTGATACCCACTGACGTATTATGAAAGGAGTTGACGCTCTCACAGGTGGGTGATACCCACTGACGTATTATGAAAGGAGTTGACGCTCTCACAGGTGGGTGATACCCACTGACGTATTATGAAAGGAGTTGACGCTCTCACAGGTGGGTGATACCCACTGACGTATTATGAAAGGAGTTGACGCTCTCACAGGTGGGTGATACCCACTGACGTATTATGAAAGGAGTTGACGCTCTCACAGGTGGGTGATACCCACTGACGTATTATGAAAGGAGTTGACGCTCTCACAGGTGGGTGATACCCACCGACGTATTATGAAAGGAGTTGACGCTCTCACAGGTGGGGTGACGCTCTCACAGGTGGGTGATACCCACTGACGTATTATGAAAGGAGTTGACGCTCTGACAGGTGGGGTGATGCTCTCACAGGTGGGTGATACCCATTGACGTATTATACTTTTATAGTGAGTGTTTCTACAAGATATTTTTCTTTCCTTTCTTTTCATTTTGTTTTCTTTCTTTTCAAATTGCTAGCTTTGGCAGACTTCCTAACCTAAGTAAGATAAGAATGAAACACCTGAATTCTCCTTAGTGCTCCCATTTCAACCACTGTCATAATTCACAACTTGCTGATGCTGAAATTGGAATGTACAAGTGTAACGCACCAAGTGCATAGAAAAAACTCAAGGAAGAAAAGCACTCATTTTTGAGGAAGAATGGCAAAAGAAATTACGAACAAGGCTGGATGTGGTGACTCATGCCTGTAATCCCAGCACTTTGGGAGGCTGAGGCAGGTGGATCACCTGAGGTCAGGAGATCAAGACCAGCCTGACCAATACGGTGAAACCCATCTCTACTAAAAATACAAAAATTAGCTGGGCTTGGTGGCAGGTGCCTGTAATCCCTGCTACTCTAGAGGCTGAGGCAGGAGAATTGCTTGAACCTGGGAGGCGGAGGTTGCAGTGAGCCAAGATCGTGCCACTGCACTCCAGCCTGGGCAACAGAGAGAGTCTCCATCTCCAAAATAAAAATAAAAATACAAAAAATTAGCCAGGCATGGTGGCAGGCACCTATAATCCCAGCTACTCAGGAGGCTGAAGCAGGAGAATCACTTGAACCCAGGAGGCAGAGGTTGCAGTGAGCCGAAACTGCCCCACTGCACTCCAGCCTGGGTGACAGAGTAAGACTCTGTCTCAAAAAAAAAAAAAAAGAAATTACCAACAGAAATGCATGCCTATTTCTCTGGGCCAAATAGGCTCTCCAACTGTCATATTCTCTGCACATCATCCTCAATATTAATTCAGCTCATATGGATTACTTCCCAATATATAAAGAAGACGACTTTTAGAAATAACCCTTTAACTGCGTCTATCAAATGTATATTACTTTAATTTGAATTAAGCAAAACCAAACGAAAAACCAATTTATTTCAGTTAACTAGGGAATTAAAGTACCTTGCCAGGCAGTTATATGATTCTAGAGAAATCCTTCAGAAAATAGAATTAAGTCTAAATGTTCTAAAACCACTAGTCTTATCAAAAGTTATTTTATTAACTGAAGCTCCAAGGATACAGATACTCAAATCAATTCATGTCAATATTTTAATGTCATGCATTAATTAGCCATACTAATAAAATAAGAATGCACTTAATAATAAATGTCAGAGGCCAAAGAGAGTGACAGGTGAGCTGGCTGAGCAGAAAGGGCATTTATTGAAATCTGTAAGTGTGGTTAATGTGCCCTTCCATCGACTCACTCCGGAAATACCTGCTGAAGGCTGGCCACATAGAAGCCAAAGATGAGGCCAGAAGGAAGCCCTTCACCAGCGATTTGTTTCTGCAGGCTGAGGCCAGAGGACACCTCTGGCACTACAGGAGTTGGTGGACAAAATGACCCACAAGAGGGGGGTAGGCACCTCTTAGGCCACTCCCCAACAGCCAGAAATGTCCAGGATGCCAGGTTGGAGAACAAGGAGCAAACCTCATCTGTGCAGGCCCACTTGGCATGTCAGCATGGGCCTCCCGGGTCTCCACTGTCACTTCCCCTGAGCCTATTGAGATGCAGCCTCCCTTCCTGGGTCACCTATAATAGCCACTGGTTCCCTCTGTGCCTTAGTGTCCTCATCTGCAAACAGGGACCAGAGTCCTGCCTGGCATAAGATACGATATTATCAGAATATGAAGCCATTTTGCACACCATGGAGACTAACCGTTATTTTAATTAAATCAACACCCAATGAGTGAGCACCTACTCTGTGCCAGACACCATCTGACATGCTGATGATAAAACACACGCCTGCTCTCATGCAGGCTTCATCACTCAGCCGTAAGGAATTATTATGAATAAATAGACTAAGAATTTTGGCTTCACAGTATATGGCTCCAGTAGTGACACCCCCTCACCTGGGGCAAATGTCACAATTACTCCATTCCGCAGGGGGCTGAGGAGATCAGGGAGCAGGAGATCTGGAGGTGGCTCTGACTGGCTGGGCAGAGGTAGAACTCCTCTCCAACCCGTACCCAACACACCAGCCAGAGCCAGCAGGCCAAACTTAGGATGTGCCTTCCTGAGAACACACACACACACATACACACACACACACACACACACACACACACACACACACATACACAGGCCTCCTTGGTCTATAAGATTTGCCTAGAGTCTCTGGGTCCAAGCCCATCTCATCTTTCTGGAACCTTTTAGATTCAAATATAATGAACATTCACTGAGCACCTGCCATGTGTCTGGCAGCATACTAGGGGTATCATGGATGTGTCTTCCCCAAAATTCATATGTTGAAGCCCTAACCCCCTAGGATGGCTGCATTTGGAGGTGGGACTTCTAAAGAAGGAAGTAAGGTTAAATGAGGTCATATAAGTTGGGCCCTGATTCAATAGGGTTAGTATCCTTAGAGGAAGAGACCTAAGAGCCCCTCTGTCCCCACCCCAATTTCTTCCCACTGCCCCACCTCAGCATCCACTCCAACTTCTCCTCCCTGCCCCACCCCAGCAGCACACACACACAACAAGAAAAGGCCATATGTGCACACAGTGGAGAAGGGGAAAGCCCACACCTGACACCAACGCTGCTGACTGATCCTTGACCTTGGACTTCCAGTCCACAAAGCTGGGAGAATGTAAATTTTCTGTTGTGTGGGCCACCCAGTCTAGGGTATTATGTCATGGCAGTCCAAGCAGACTAAGACAATCAGTGTCACCTATATTATGGGGTTGAATCCTTGATTTTCTGAGGCTCTCAGAAGCTGTATGTATAGGACTGCCTAGGCCTCCCCATAGCCACTGTGATCTTGTTTACTAAAGGCCTCGGGGCAGATGAACAGTGGGCTCTGATATAAGATGGACAGACATATCCCAAACCACTTCCGCCCCTTGCCCCGAGGACACAGCTCCTTCTCCTCTTCCTTTCACTCCAGTCCTTGCATGCCTACTTGTAGATAAGTCTCCTGTTAGCCCCAAGGGATGGGAGCACACAGCTCGCCTCCCACGGCAGGCTGGCCTCCGCTGCGCCACCTGCTGTCTCCCAGGGAAAGGAGGAACTGGTGACAAGCTGGGGTCAGAGTTCTAGAAGGTAGATGAAGCACTGTCAGTGGAGCACAGGGACACTCAGCACGTGGAACACAGAGTGGGGACAGGTTCTGTTCTGCAGCGTACATCAAAACCTGGGGACAAAACACAAAGTGCCAAATGGAACAAAACGTTCTAAAACGTTACAAATGAGTATCCGCGGCACAGTGGAAACTTCCCAGTGACAGCAGTATGCACTGATTCAATAAGTGCAGGATCTGAAATGACTTATGTGAAGTGAAGCTGACACGCTCGGGAAACTGTATTAGATGACTCAGAGTGGCTCGGGGGATGACGCCTCTGATGCCAAAGAGGCAAGAGGAGCTTGAGTGATACTGCTTCATGAAAAGGAGGAAGAAAAACACACCAATATCACGAAATTAATTCATATGAGATTTTAAATATGAATGTGCAAGTAAATTGAAGTTACATTCAAAGTAGAATAAAAGCAAAGGTACAGCACTTTTGAAAGAGAGTATCAAATTTTTAAAAATCCATCCACTTGATGAAGGAAGTGAAATGGCTCCTCACAGAGGCAGCAGAGTGCCTCCGAGAGAGAAGACCAGGGAAGACAGGGCTCCAAGGCCCCAGTGCTCCCCTGGACAGCATGGAGCAGGCCAGCAGGTCAGCATCAACAGTGACCACCACAGGTGCCACCTCCACTAAGAACGCAAAGAGACAGGTGCCATGTGCGGCCCCCAGCACTCAGGCACTGTCCCCCATCCACAGAGGAGGACGCTGAGGCCCAGAAACGCTAAAATGGCTGCCCACACCAGGCTGGTGAGTAACAGAGCCAGGACCCGTAGCCAGGCCGCCTGACTCCAGACCCCATGCTCTGACCAGGCTCACTACACACACCAGGAAGAGGCAAGGACAATGCCACAGCTCAGTCACCCCCACAGGGCCACCTGCCTCCCAGACCACGGTTACCACCTGGAGGCAGAGGGGACCTAAGACAGGCCAAGGCACAGCTTCAGCATCTCACCTCCGCTCTGCACGCAGAATTCTAGACGCGTCAGTGGCACGACTTGGTCGGAGCACATGATAAACGTTTCCTCAGATGGGAAAAGTGACCTTGTGTGAGTGCTCCAAGGGGAATTGTGATGAGGCCCCCACTGCAGGGAACCTGACTTCCCTCAGAAAGGAAAGGAAAGGGAACATGTGGGGTCTCAGGAGGAAAAGGCTCCAGTCCCACAGGAGAAGCCTCAGCCTGAGGATCCAGCAGTCACTGCAAGGCCTCCACTGGCTGTCCTGGGCAGAGGAACCCACTCCAGTGCCACATCACTGGGAGAAACAGCAGGGGTACGGAGGGGGCACAACACCGAGAGTCAGGAGGCCAGGACTCCAGCCCCTCCCCAGCTCTGGCCTCATGTCTCTGCCTGGGCAATGGGAGGGGCGGTGGCAAAGATGCCCATCAACCCAGTACTCCTGCCAAAAGCTATTTCTCTCACAGCCCAGACACCCCTGATTTTGCACCTTACAACAGGCTCTTTTTCCTTCAGTGGGGAAAGATATCAAGTGATTCAACCAGTTAAATAAATTAGCAGGTGATGACGGGCCCCCATAGCACATCCTTCACCCACACGTCATCCCTGGCTCCTGCCTGGACACCTGCCTTTAGCATGCTGGTGGCCTCCAAGGCCAGCACCTGCTGGGCACTGGGACTCTTGCCTCACAAAGATGGTGCCTTCCTTCAAGGCACCATGTGCCACTTCGCAAATGTTTACAAAGTACCTACTGCGCCCTGCTGATTGTGATCAAGCTGCGGATACAATGCAGCGAGCAAGACACACAGGCCCTTGCCCCACAGCGAACGGGACATAGTCCGCGTGGGACAGATAAGTGCTGCAAGAGGAGAGACTGAGAGGCAATGAGAACACACTGGTGGGCACATCTAATGCAGCCGGGGGCGTGGAGGGCTTCCCGGGAAAAGGGCTGTCTCACAAAGTCAGGAAGGATGAAGCTGAAGAAGACAGTAGGAGGAAGGAATGTCCCAGGCAGAGGACAGGCACAGGTAAAGGCCAGCCAGGCAGGGTGGAGGACAGCATGACTCCACATAGCCAGAGCAGCAGAGAGGAGGAGGGCCCCGAGGTGGCAGGTTCCAAGAGGCCTTGGAAGACACACTGATGGACCGGGCTTTTATTTGGAGACCAAGGGGAGTTGCTAAAGGGTTTTAAGCAAGCCCCTGAGTGATTAGCTCATGTTTGAAACCCTCTGTCTGCGATTTCAGTAGCTACCACTAGAGAAACCACCATGTAAGTAATAGACACAGATCCCCAGCTTGGCAGGCTTTCCTAGGGCTGGGATAACTGATGACGGGGCAGCACCCACACCAGGCAGCATTGCTGGGGCAGGAACATATCTTTTGTTTCTGTGTGCCTGGTTGCCTTGCACAATGCCTGGCACCTAGCAAGCTCCCAGTAAAGGGGTGGGGGTGGGGTCTTCCACTTCCATGGGAAAGATGGACAGCTGGACTCTGGGACCAGGGCACTTGCTTCAGAGGCTCCAAGAGATCCCACTCTAGGATAGCTGTGGGGCCCAGGGAAGGGGCAGAGTGAAGAGCTCAGGAGAACTCAGCTCTAATCCACCTTCCAGTCCTGGGCAAAGTACACGGAGAACACTTGACAAATGCAGGCTGGGCACAAGCAGGCATCTGAGGACTTTATTGACTTTTGACAGCTCCACATGCCTGCCTGAAATTCAGCGCCACAGCGCCATTGTCGAAGATTCATGCTTTCTTCAGAGAACTTGGAGCACAAATTTATAACTTGTCAATTAGATGCCCCCTGTTCTTGGGAAGGGCAATCCCATTTGGGAAAAATAGCCAATAACTCTTCCGAGTTGGAAGCCCATTCTCAGGTTGATTTCTCAAAGCATGAAAAAAGAAAAACAAAGAAAAGTGTAATTGCAGAAAACAATAAGCCTATAGACATAACCAATACAGAGCCCGTTATCTTCTCTACACTGACTTTTCAATAATTTTGTGATGGATTCTCCCGGAAAGCTTAATTTGTACTTTTAACCACAAGAGTTAGTGGGCCAGAAAAAATTAATTCCAAGCTTTGGCTTGTAGAGAGAGAAATAAAGGACATATCTATTAATTTTTTAAACTACCCTGTGTGAAGCTGTGGAATGCATATTCACAATGCTAGCGAGCAGGGAGAATAACCCTGCACTCATTTGGGCTCTGCAAATCCCATTTGGGGTAGAAATGTCAGGATGGTGCCCTTGCAAGGCCGAGGGTCTAACCCTGGTCCCACCTGAATACCCCTTGCCTCATGGTGAGGGGCAGCTTGCCCCAGGGGATTTCTCTGGCTGCATATCTATGCCTGAAACCAAGCTGAAATTGCGTTAATTCTCTTCCTAGGTCATCACATGCCAGAGCTTCGGTAAACAGACCACAAATTTCAGCCAGGGAACACTATTAGATTAACAAAGACCCTCAAAATAAAACCTGTCATTTTCAAGAACTCCTTCAAAATGAAAGCTTGCCAGGACCTCATCAATAGCCTGCTGAGCCTGTGTCAGCACAGGGCCCGGCCCCCACCATCAGCATCTGAAGGCGCTGCGTGTTTAGGAGAGCTGGGCTGCCAGGGACCTCTACTGTAATGAGCACAAGTTGGATTCTGGCCCTGTTATATTTTCCCACCAAATATATTTCACAATCCAGGAGAAGGAGTAGAAACAGCAGGGGCTTTGGAATATAGCAAATGTCAGTCCAAATCCTAGCCTCCCTAATTTTTAGCTGTGCAACCTATGGCAACATTTGTCCATCCACCCAACAGCAACTTCCACATATGTGCCACATGTCTTCCCCTGTGCTGGGAACTGGAATGGGTTAGTGCAGGTGACAGCCCTGCCCTGTCATAGCCTAGGCCCATGGGTTGACAGGATGTGCACATTAAGGGAGGTAGGCTAGAGAAGGGCTGACACGACCAGCCCCCAAGCACTCAGGACCCACCTCAAGGAAGAGGGACTTGATCCTGAGCCCTGCAGGCCATGGAGCCAGCAAGGGGTACACCCAAGTACACAGTTTTTAGAAAAATCCTGGCTGCCTGGGGGCATGAAGGGGAGGCAGGGAAGAACATTTCTGAGGCTGCTGCACTTGTCTTGGCAAGACAGGATGGTAGCCTGGGCCAGGAAGTGTGAATGAAGAGAGAAACAGGCCCAAGAGATGCTTCACAGGGAAGCCACGGTCTGTGTGACTGACAGGCCTAAACCACCACGCAGGAAGCAGGACATGGTGCCAGGAGGGGCAGGGCGAGAGGAGCTTATGTCCTGGGAAAGGCCTCACCTTGTTGAGCCGTAGTTTCCTTGTCAGGTCAGTGGAATGATCAACTCTTACTCTGCTAGACTACAAGGTGCCCGGCAGAGGCTGGCCCATAGTAGGTGGTCACTAGGTGGTCATCAGGTGGTCACAGCTGTCACTGTTGCTGAAAGGAACCCTGAGATCAACCTAACCACTGAATCTCACCAACTAGGAAACCAAGACACCAGAGCAGGAAGGGCTGGTACCAAAACCTGGGCTCCAGATCCCAAGGCCCAAGATGTTCCCACCCAAACACTGGACAGGCAGCAGGGTCCTCAGTCCCAGTCCCTACAGGCAGTTGGACCTTTTGGCTGAACATAGACATGTCAAACCTGGTGCGGGGCCTTTTCCCAGATCCCAACCTCATGTCTTTGTTCCTCTTGGTACAAGAAAGCCCTGGGGTTGGCAGCGGGTCCCCAGTAGCAAAGGACCATCCTGCTAACTCTTAACGTGCAAACAAGGTCTGAGGTTTAATTAGGATACCTGGCACTGATGTTTGTTTACATGGGATGCAAACTGTGAGGTTGTGAACAGTCTGTCATGGAAACAGAGGCTAATGTCCTCCTTGTTAGACTTCTGCTGGCACCTAATATGTGGTGTGAAAACACCACAGGCTCTCAGGGTTCCTTTCAGCAACAGTGACAGCCGTGACCACCTGGTGACCACCTAGTGACCACCTACTATGGGCCAGCCTCTGCTGGGCACCTTGTAGTCTAGCAGAGTAAGAGTTTGATCATTCCACTGCCCTGACAAGGAAACTACGGCTCAACAAGGTGAAGCCTTTCCCAGGACATAAGCTCCTCTCACCCTGCCCCTCCTGGCACCATGGGCATTGAAGTGCCTGGGCTCAGAAACACTCACCCAGCCAGCCCGGGAGGCCTCACCCAAGGTGCCCAGGCCAACCCAGTGGCTCCATGAATGAGTAATAAATAGACCCCAAAGGCTTCCTCCCCTTAAAACAACAGGTAAGGAATATCTTGTTTATACCCAATCTAACTGGTACAGGGAGGCCCTGTGAGATGGCCTATGGCACATCTGGCTGTCCCCACTGTTCTGAGAGGCAACATGTGTCATCTGCCTCCCTGGGATCAGCACCAAGCCCATCCTGGGCAGCTGCTCCACCTGAGACTCCTGGAGTGGCACGTGCCCCATCACAAGGAGTGGACAGCAGGGCCAGTGATGTTTTGAGGACACATTGCACCCACGCAATCCCGAAAGTAGCCCTTCAAGATGCAGATGCTGCTTCCTTAGCACCTGCAAAAGACCTGGGCTGATTCTCAGTACACAAACAAGGTCTCATTTCTGCAGCACAGGCTCTGGTTCTCAGCACAGATAAGAAGTTGAACGCTCCTTAGGAGGGAAGCAGAGGAGACAACGTTCTCCAGCAAGCTGCAAATAGTGTTCAGAGTGTGCATACAGAACCGAGTTAAATTAAAAGTATTTGAACGTTCAGTTTTCAAGGAAAGTCATAAAATTCCTGATCAGACGTGGCTATTTTCCAGATGTTTTTGACAGAAGTCAGCAGTTACCTTGATAATTATAATAACTGAACATTTTCAATTATTTGGTTCAACACGTTTCCTAGACACTCTCCAGTGCCAGCCCCTGTGCCGGGGTCTGAAGGAACTCTCCTCTACACCCTCACAGTATGATCTGAATAAGGTGTGTCTGACTAATTGGGTGTGGTGTGGCACAAGGAGGAAGCCCACAGCCAGCCCATGGGTCCGGGTATGCCCACACTGAGGCCTGCCAACCCCCGACAGCTTCCATCCTCAGTGGCATTCTCCACAGAAGCTTCGTGCACATGCTATTATTAGGGAGGAGATCAGACTGGGGAAATCAGTACCAGAAGTAATTAAATGACCAAGGAGACAGCAAGAGCTGGAAGAGAGACACATATTGGCACCATTTCTTATTACTATTATTGTAATAACACATACTAAGAACAGGGCTCCCAGACAAAGAGAAAGCAAGCTTCAGGGCATTTTTAAATTGGGCAAATTATAGAGAGGTGTGAGATTAAATGAAAATCCATCACATTACAAATACAGCCTGCAGTTACTGAAGTCATATTTTTTTCATAAATGAGTCATATCAACAGTAACTCCAAGACCTTCATAATAGTTTGCAATAAACTCTGTGGGATGCTCACCACTTCTCTCTTGAAAAATTGACATCATAAGCCAAAAAATAGCACTTTGACGTTTCTGTCTTCTTTACGGCACCCAGCTGGGGAAGGGAATAAAACACCACCCCCAGGATGAAGCACAGGGCGTGGCCTCACCAGTGGGCAGGCAAATTAAAACAACGAGATCCTTTTTCACACCAACCAGAGGGGCAAAAAAATCCAAATCCCTAACAGAAAATGAGGGAGAAGACATAAAGAAATGGGAATGCTCAGTACACTGGTGGGCGTCCGAGGAACAAGCACGCAGGAGGGGAATACAGTCGTGTCACAGTGGGCCATCACAAAGGCCCATCAGGTCACTGCGAGGATCTCTGCCCCAGAAACTCTCACAGGGGCACACAAGGAGATACAGCTATAAATGCTGGTATGAAAAGAGGTCTACCAACTCTGTGAGGCTCATCCCATTGAAGGTGGAGTCTTATCTCCCTTGCCCTGAATGGGAGGCAGCCTCTGTGACTTGCTTCCAAAGAACAGAAAGAAGTCAACAGATGCTGCCTGGCCTCTTAGGCTGGGTCACAGAGCAATCTGGTTTCAGGATAGGGCCCTAGCAGGACACTGGCCCCTAGAACCCAGCTGACATGGGATGAGGAAGCCCAAGCCACACGGAGAGGCCATGTGCAGCATGTCTCCAGCAGACAGCACAGCCAGGGTCTCAGCCAACAGCTAGAATCACTCATCGGATGCTGAGCTAACAGGCCTGCAGATGCTTCCATTTCCAGCCTTCGAGCTGCCCTACATGACACCAAATGGAAGAGACAAGCTGCCCACACCAAGCCCTGCTCAAACGGTAGACTTATAAGCAAAATAAACATTATTGTTTTAAGCTACTAAGTTTAGAGATTGCTTATTAAAATACCGATAAATAACTGGAATACATGTTCACTGCAATATTGCTTGCAAGAGACAAAAAGTAAAAACAACCTTCCAGGAGTAGGGGAAGGAACCAATAAACTTTAGCTTATTCACACAGTGGAATGCTATACACCAATTAAAATGGAATGAACCCGATGAATGGATGGATGGATGGATGGATGGATGGATGGACAGATAACAGAAAACATAATATTGGCTGTTTTGTAAATTGCAAAAGGACGTAGAGTGTAATAACATGCACATAAACCTTTAAAATACAAAAGTATTACATCCTATTTATGTTATTCCTAACACATGCCAGAAACGTTTAAAAGCATGCCTACCAACGTCAGGAGAGTGACCGCTACGGGAAAGGGAATGAAGTAGGGTTTTAGCTCTATCTGCCATATTTCACTTCTTACAAAACAAAAAGAGAGACCCAATATAAATATAGAAAAATGCTAATGACTGAAACCTGGTGGTGGGTCTGTGGAAGGTTTCTTTTTCTTTCGCACTTTTCTGTAGGATTAACATAAGTTTCAAATCACTCGTTTCTACTCAACCAAGTTTCAGCTTGATTGATATGAGGATAACAGTGTGATAGGGCTGGGGTGAGTCAGCCTGCTTCCTCCCCTCTTCTGTGAGCTCCCTGATGTGGCTCACAACCCCCTGCTGCACATGGTAGGTGCTCAATAAACCTCCCTTTCCAAGACTGACTGGGGGACCAATAAGCCCAGGAAGATTCTGTCCCCTTCTCTGGTTCATAGGCACCAAGCAGAGTGCAAAGGATATTTTCTAACCCAAGGTATTCTGTGAACTTGAAACACAGGGATGAAAGGCTATCCCATTAATAAGAAAGAGGAGTTCTTTCCTAGTCCCGATGCATACTCCTCCTCTTCTCTGTCTGGACACTGTTAAAATTCCAGCTTTGACCAAATGGAATGTCACAAACACAGGCAGTTGCAGATGAGGGGCACACAGGAAAAATAAGCATATTTCTCCTTATAATGACCAAATGCAGGGGACACAATGTCATGACCGAAAGCAGACAGAAATAAAAAGACTCATCCATCCAGTCTTTCCATAAGTAAAAGGAAGACTGAGAGGGGAAGGCATGGCGAAGACAAAGGCCAACAACATCCAGGAGAGTGGGACAGAAAGACGCCACAGCCAGGGTCACTCACAGCATGGCTTCACCAGGGTCCAGCCCTGGACTCTCCCCGAAGCCTCTTGTTCCCTGAGACAAATGAGCCCCTCACCTGTTGAAGCCAGTCAAGTTAGGTTTCCGTTATCTGCAGCCTCGTCCACTCCTAGCTGATACAGTGATGAACACTGCATGAAGGACACCTGGGCATCTTTATTTTCCTTTTTCTACCTTTTCCTGTTCTCCAAATATTATTACTATCAGATTTGAATTTTTTTTAAAGTTATTCGCTAGCAATTCCAGCCCTAGCAATAGATCCTAAGAAAATCGCTGCACAGAAGCTAAATATTATGTACCTAAAGATGATCACCGCAGCACTGCCTATAAAACAACAATAAGAAAGCTGGCGGAACAAAAGGCTCAATGTTCAGCAACAGGGATACAATTTAGCCAATTGTGGCACAGCCACATGCCAGAAGATGACTATTCTGAAGGCTGTAAAAACAGGGATACTGAGCTTTCACAACAAGATCCAAAATGATACATGAAAACTCCCTACAGAATGATAAATATATGTGTGTGTGTGTATATTCACAAGTGAAAGGTAAAACACAAAACAGAAGTCACTTGCTGTGGGCCTGGATGCCCAAGCCAGCAGAGGGAGGTGGGGAAAGGGGTTGCCAGGGCCGGAGGCCCATGCGCAGATGGGGGCTGTGGAGGCTGTGGAGGCAGTGAAGGCCTCCTTGCTCAGGAGACAGCAGCTTCCAGGCTTTCGGATGCTGCTGGAGATCCAGGCAACTAGGCCTTGTGAGGGGCCCAGAGGGTGGGAGGCTGCTCATAGCCACAGTTACAGACTGACCACCAGGTGGGCCCTGTGGGCACCTGATCACTCCCAGGTCCACCCTCATGCAAGCCCAGGGCAATGGGGCAACCTGATACAAAGAACCCGGGAGGAATTCCAGAGCATGTACTCCTGTGTACCAAATTCTTCAGAAAAAATAACTTCCCATACATTTCAAATGTGCGTGTCCTCTGAGGATTTAGTACAGGGAGAGTTTCTAACCATTTGCATCTGTGTCCTGTAACATAAAGCCTGAACCAGGGGCACAAACTGCCTGTGTACACAATGTCATCCTATTTGTGAAAGATAAGATAGAATAGATGCCAGGTTCCACCTCCCTACCTGTATCTTCCTCCAGCTGTAAAAACAACTTTTGATGTTAGTGTCTGAAATTACTTGTTCAAAATTATAATTATTATATTAATGTGGCTGACTGTAAAACTATACCTCGTCTTTCTAAATGAAAACACCAGGCTGCCAAATCTTCTAGAAGAAATTAAACTGTTAATGTGTTAAAGACTATTACATCTCCAAAGACATTACCATAGAATTTTCCTCCCATTTCAACAAGAAAAGATGCTGGACTATATTGGAAGCCTCTGCAAATTGCCTAATTATAGTTAATAAGGTCATCATCTTCTCATGAAATAGCCTTTTCTGTTTTCCAACAGAGCTTCCAACAATTCTAAACACTGTTCATCTCAACACACCCCGAGAAGGCTATCACATCGCAGAGTGGGCAGCAGGAGAAGGAAGAAAGAGGTAGGTGGAAGGAGCGAGGCCCCAGGAAGCCACAGAGAGACCCCTGTGGAGAAAGGAAATAGAACTTTTTTTTTTCTGAGATGGAGTCTTGCTCTGTAGCCCAGGCTGGAGTGCAGTGGCGCAATCTCGGCTCACTGCAACCTCTGCCTCCCAGGTTCAAGCTATTCTCCTGCCTCAGCCTCCCAAGTAGCTGGGATTACAGGCACGCACGACCACAACCAGCTAAGTTTTTTTGTATTTGTAGTAGAGATGGGTTTTCCCCATGTTGGCCAGGCTGGTCTCAAACTCCTGACCTCAGGTAATCCACCCACCTTGGCCTCCCAAAATGCTAGGATTACAGGTGTGAGCCACCGCGCCCGGCCCAGAAATAAAACTATCTTAGAGCCTGTCATTTCATGGCCAGGGCCCCAGGTAGGATAATAAGAGTCACAGGAATTATGGGTGTAGGGACCACTCCACACCCCTGCCTGGCAACCTGGGTCCAATGCCAGGTCCCTCCTGGAGTGGGTATGGCCTGAGTGGGACCCCCTCACACTCCAAACTCCCAGGGATGTTCCATAAACGCACCGTAGCATAGACCCTGACCCTTGTGGCTGAGGCTGGCAGGCTGCACTACCATGCCGTTGTGCAAATTTTTCACTTTTAATAGTTGCATGAAAGTCAGAAAGGCCACTGCTAGGTGACATTGTGTCTATCATGTAATAATCAAGGGCAATGTGGATATCAGACATGAGAAAAGCAAGAACAACCTTCATGAGAACCTATAAACGCATGCACGAGAGCCTAAGTGACCAAGCCAGGGCAGGGGAAGCAGGGGCAGCACGACACGCCTGTCCACAACAGAAGGGGTGGAAGGCTAGGAACAGCTCAGGGTCACGGCAGCCAGGAAGAAGTCGGGC
This sequence comes from Callithrix jacchus, assembly GCF_049354715.1. Lineage (NCBI taxonomy): Eukaryota > Metazoa > Chordata > Mammalia > Primates > Cebidae > Callithrix > Callithrix jacchus. The sequence continues at coordinate 135,319,628 of NC_133509.1, read as the reverse complement.
GGAAAATGTAATGCTGGCCCTGTGTCTGTCTTGCAGACCAAACACACAGTATCAAAGTAAAGGCAATTTGTGCAGCCCTGTTCCTGACTCACTCACCAGAGCCTCACTGGCAGAGACAACCAGAGAAAGACTCGGTCTCTAGCACCCCCATCCGCAAGCAGAGGTAACGCTCAGGCAGCTCTCTCCTTCCCTGGAGGAGGAACATGTTTTGCAGTAGCCTCAGAGCTGGAAGTAGGAGCCACCAGGGAAGGGTGGCTGGAGCAACCAGCCTGGCTGCTCAGGTCTTAACGGGGTGGTGGGGGCAGAAGGGGGCACCGGGGTCATAGGAAAGAGCCTGGCCCCACACATGGCTCCATCTCTAGCCCTGTGCCCTTGACTAACCACCATGGGCCTAAGATACTCAGTCCCACAAATCCCTGAGTGACTGGGAGACTGAGAAGTCTGCAAAACATGTGGCATGTGCCAAGTGTCCTGCTAAGCAGCTCCTCCAGGTACGCTGCCTCTCTCCTAATGTCGGCACCAGGCCTGGCACAGGAGACGCACACAGGTTACAGGTGGTGAGGAGACAAGCAGAGGACTCTGGCCATGACACACACCAGCACAGACACCCTAGGCCCACAGAGAAGGGAGGGGCAGGGCCCAGGCTTGGCTCACCAAGGTATGGCCCCTGGTATGCAGTAGCTGGATTGCCCCTGGAGGGACTCTTTCTCCCAAAGTCAAAAAATTCTGTTGAGTCACTGTTTTTCAGGAATACTGTGATTTCTAAATCGTCCACCCAAATCTCACCCCGGGCCAAGATGGGCCTTCCAGACCAAGGTTTGTGAGGCTGACTCTCCCTGGGAAAGGCAGTGAGACATTTTCTTCTCAATTCAAATCAAGTACCTCAGGAATGTGAAGGTACTGGGTCCCATAAGTGAGCCCCAAGTGCCTGCTAGAGAAAAGTACCCTACAGTCAGTAACGAGCACCAGGCCGCTCCCTGGGCATCTGGGGACAATGGTCCCGTGCTCCCCTCCCAGTGAGCCCAAAGGCAGAACACCACAGGGGCACAGCCAGGGTACACTTGGTGCTACAGCCACATAGGCCACACTTCCATTTATGCAATCTGGAGACAAGGGAGAAAGGCCACCTCAAGGAATGGGTACAGAGAAAAGGGGACCCCTGAGCCAAGTCCAAGGGGATAAGGAAGCCTTTGTCTGAAGAGAAGGAAGGAAAGAGCAAAGGCATGAAAGGGTGTGTCATGTTTGGGAAACAGCTGGAAAGAATTCAAGGTACACAGCAGGCAGCTTGTGATAGGAACAGAAATCGGGGAAGGGTGAATGGCCGGGTGACACAGGGGCTGATTTGCATCCTGTACTGTTTGGGCTGCATCCCGTATTGTAGTATGGGGGCAAACAGCAAGGTTTTACATCAGTGAATGACAATCAGAGTTGAGAATAAGTAATAACAGAATTAATACCAGCATTAGTCACAATTTGGACATCTACTATTTACCAGGAACTATACCAGGCACTTCCCTTATACTGCCTCTTACTCTTGCAACAACCATGAAAATGAATACCCTACTCCAGGAGAAACCAAACAGCAGCAAGGAATGAGATGAATTTGAAAAAGATGAGCTAAGTAGAGAAGCCACAAGTCAGTGGCTGACTGAACAGCAGAGGCTGAACGGCATGTACCTCTGTGAGGGCTGGAACCACATCTGGCTTACTACTCTATCTGCTGCCCCTGGACCTGCTACCTACTAGATGTTCAGTAAAGTTTCAGGTGGCAGTCCACTGACAGAGATGCAGAAGAAAAAGAGGACAGTGGCAGAGCAGGGAGGACACCAGCTGTGCCAACTGTGCTTGGCAGCCTGAGGCACTGTCATGAACTGTATGGGCTTTGAGACAGTACTCTGCTAGCAAACTACCAAGTAAGCCTGCCACAGCTTCATACTAGCAGAAGACATGAGATCCCTGGGTAAAAACAGTTTATCACTCACAGCGGTAGTAGTAGCCAGGTAACACTGCTGCACCAGTTCCCTAAGCCCCAGTTCCCACAGTGATGCCGTGAAGTCAAGGTGTTACCTGTACACACAGTGGGATGCATTACGGAGAGGAGTCCAGAGGTTAGGATGCCCCAACCCTATATAAGCGGCTGCTAGTAAACCTGCCCAACCTCTGCTCCTAAGGGAGACATTGTCTTTGTTATCCAAGAATATAAAAATAAACCTGCTCCAGATAGAGACGATATCTCCTCTCTCCAAGGCTGCTTGCTATTCAAACATCCTTGAAAAGACAGGCCAGAGCAAATCAGCTATTTGTGCCTTGCTCAGAAGGCTGTTCAGAAATATGAGAAACCTATGGGGAACTGTGTCCCAGCAAGTACCATGCACATATGACCAGCATGCCTGTGCACCTCCCCATACATGTACACTTATACTGCCTATTGCCCATCTGAGGCATTTTCTCCCCTTCTCTGGTTAGTTTAGAAATAAAACTAATATTTCCTTTCCCATCTTGCTGGACAGAATAGAAGTGAGCTTCAGAGAAGTTAAGTTAACACGCTCAAAGCTGCCTAGGTCTGCTCTTCTCTGTGAGCAGCGCCCTCTTAAGCCAAAACCTGAAATCATCTTTGACTCCGAACATCATCCAATTCATCACCAAGCTGCAACCATTCTGTCCCCAAACCACCCATGAGAGCCAGCCCCTCCCACTATCCCCATCATCCTCAGCAAGCACTGGCCTTGCTCACCTGACAGCTGTCACTGCCCTCTTGCTCCTCTCACTGCTCCCACCCCAGCGCCTCATGACCCAGCCTCCATCTAGAAATAAAGGGACCTTTTAAAGATGTAAATAATGCGGTGTTACCCCCTTGCTCAAAGCAGGTGGTTTCTTACAAATCTTAACACACAATTACCATACGAGCCTGCAGTGTCACTCCCAGATATGTACCCAAGAGAGATGAAAACATGTCCAGGCCACACCAATGTTCATTTAAGAACCATCTCTAGGCCGGGCATGGTGGCTCATGCCTGTAATCCCAGCACTTTTGGGAGGCCAAGGCAGGTGGATCACGAGGTCAGGAGTTCAAGACCAGCCTGACCAACATTGTATTTTTAGTCTCTATTAAAAATACAAAAATATTAGCCAGGTATGGTGGTGCGTGCCTGTAGTCCCAGCTACTAGGGAGGCTGAGGCAGGAGAATCACTTGAACCCGGGAGGCAGAGGTTGCAGAGAGCTGAGATTGCACCACTGCACTCCAGCCTGAGTGACAAAGTGAGATTCCACCTGAAAAAAAATAAAAAAGAAGTACCTCTAACAGGCCACTAGAAACAAAGCAAATGTCAGATGTCCATCAACAGAAGAATGGATAAACAAATTCTGGTATCTTCATACAATGGAATACTACTCAGCAAGGAAAAGGGATGAAAGGCTAAACATGGGTGAATCTCAAAAACATTCTATTAAGTGAAAGAAGTCAGATACAAAAGGCTACCCACTGTATGATTCCATTTATATTTCATTCTAGAACAGGAAAAAACCTTTGCACTAACCTACAATGACAAAAAGCAGATCTGTGGTTGCCTGAGGCTGAGCTTGGGGGTGGAACTAAAAAATGAGCTAATAAAGGACACACAGAACAGTATAGGCCAGGGGAAAGGTTCTATGCCTTGATTGGAGTGATGGTTGCACAAGCGTACAGATTTGTCAAAACTCATCCAACACTGCACTTAAATGGCTGCATTTTATTATAAAGTTATATCTCCATAGAGTTAATTTATTTTTTCAAAAATTAAAAACATTCAGGCTGGGCGTGGTGGCTCATGCCTGTAATCCCAGCACTTTGGGAGGCCAACACGGGCGGATCACTTGAGGTTAGGAATTCAAGACCAGCCTGGCCAAAATAGTGAAACCCTGTCTCTACTAAAAACACAAAAATTTGCTGGGCATGGTGGTGGTCGCCTATAATCCCAGATACTTGGGAAGCTGAGGCAGAAGGTTCACTTGCACCCAGGAGATGGAGGTTGCAATGAGCCGAGACTGCGCCACTGCACTGCAGCCTGGGCGACAGAGCAAGACTCTGTCTCAAAAACAACAACAAAAATATTCAGCAGCTTTCCATTTCATTCTGAATAAAACCTTAAGACTTATTGTCTCCTATAAGAGCCTTTCATGATCTGGCCCTGCCTGTAGCATCAACCCCATCTCAACCCACTCTCCCCTTTGCAAATATCCCAAATATAAGGAAAACCACAGAGACTTTACCCATTTCCCCAATGAGAAGATTAAAAACATAACAGAAAGGTTAGAGACAAACACTTAAATACATATACATGTAGAGATGTTGAAGAAATAACTGAATGTCTGTATTTATGTTTAATTTATTAACTTAGATGCACATGCATACTTAAAATCACTTAGTATAACAAATGCAGAAATACTGTATTTTTCCACTGTCATCTCATGAAGCAGTTAAATGCACCTCTCCCTAGACATCTTCAAGAGCACTATTTTCACCACTCCTAGAGACACATTTCTAGGTCTACTAAAGGGAACCCTTGAGACTGAGGGCAGCAATAATTACTGAGCACCTAATAGGAAGCACTGCCCCACGCACACTCCATGCATCATTTCCTTTCATCTTCACTAAACCAAACAGGTCAATTCTATCACCATAGCTCCCAAATTATGGAACCAGGTACCCCAGGGCACCCTAAAAAAGAGATGCCAAGGGATATATATATATATATATGTCTTTTTTTTCTCACCCAGGCTGGAATGCAATGGCACAATCACAGCTCACTGCAGCCTTGAACTCCTGGACTCAAGCTATCCTCCCATCTCAGCCTCCTGAGTAACTGAGACTACAGGCACCCACAACCACACCCAGCTAATTTTTTGTAGAGATGGGGTTTCACCATGTTGCCCAGGCTGGGATATTTACCTTTTTAAGGGAAATAGCAATATCTGCTAGACAGCATGCAAACTGCTAGCTGAGGTTTCAACATTACATTCAACATTAGAACTTTCTGCATTTCTTTAGATCAATCACATCATATCTTTGCAAAGCTGGATTTTTAATAATCGCTGTGATAAAAAACAAAAATCAGGCAGGGTGCAGTGCCTCATGCCTATAATCCCAACACTTTGGGAGGCCAAGGTGGGTGGATCACCTGAGGTCAGGAGTTCGAGACCAGCCTGGCCAACACGGCGAAACCTTGTCTCTGTTAAAAATACAAAAATTAGCTGGCCGTGGTGGTGCACACCTGTAGTCCCAGCTCCTCGGGAGACTGAAGCAGGAAAATGGCTTGAACTTGGGAGGCAGAGGTTGCAGTGAGCCAAGACTGTACCACTGCACTACAGCCTGGGTGACAGAGCAAGACTCCATCTCAAGAAAAAAAAAAAAAAAACTAAAGCAAAAATCAAGTGAAAATCAATGTGGAAAAGGCCATGAGGGTGGCAGCATCCAACCTACTTCCAGTGTTTGAGAATGAACAGGTGTTGTTACAACGTAAGTATTGAAGTTGTTTGGTCCTCACTCCTTAGTAAACAGAACTGTTAATTAAGTTGTTTGTTTGTTTTGACTAGGAGTGCTGTGAAAAATGTTACAGTGGCACTAAAGGAATTGTGACCCAAGAGCATGAGACTCTCTGTACTATTTTCTCTATTTTACACATGGGGAAGCAGAGGCACCTTGGGGTTGCTTGCCCAGCATCACAGAGCTAGGAAGCTGGGGTCTGAGCCCAGCATAAAGTGGCATGCCCCCAGGAGCAGATCTACCATTAAATGGCTTACCAGAGACTACTTCAATGTGTGATAGGTGAATATCTGAAACAAATTAGGTTCTAAGCAAAGTATCAACATATCTGCTTTGCCAGGCAGAGTGGCTCCCACCTATAATCCCAGCACTTTGGGAGGCTGAGGTGGACAGACTCCTAGAGCTCAGGAGTTCCACACCAGGCTGGGCAACATGGCGAGACTCCATCGCTACCAAAAATACAAAAATTAGCCAGGCGTGGTGGTGCACACGTGTAGTCCCAGGAGCTAAGGTAGGAGGATCACTTGAGCCTGGGAGGTAGACACTGCAGTGAGCCATGATCGCACCACTGCACTCCAGTGTGAGCAACAGCCTGAGATTTTGTCTCAAAAAAAAAAAAAAAAGGATCTGCTTAAACTTCAAATCCAAAAGTAAGTGTCCTGTAATTTAAGAAAATTCTTAAAGACCCAGGTATAAAGCAAACACTCTCTTTATAAGGGATAATCTGAAGACAAATCTTGCCTCGCATTCCACCTCCTGCCATACCAAGCTCTTCTCAGCCTCTGAACACACTAGTTCCTCTGTAATGACAGGCCCGCGTCTTCCTCAGGCTCCCAACATCAGCTTGCATGCTGTCTTCTCCCCTATCCAACCAGCCATTTTTCTCTATTCCCCAGGAAATACCACTTTGCAAATTATAATTACCCTGTTAATTAATTGATGTATTAGATTGTGAGCTAGGTATTGCTGGCTCCTCACACGGTGCCCGGTGGTGGGTGCAATTCTCAATGTTCTCTCTGCCCCCTTGGGAGAGAACATTGTTCCGCCCCTATGTTCTCTTGGCCCATAGGGTCAAGAACCAAACCCCAGCAGCATGGGGATGCCGGTCCTCTCTGTCCTCCATTGTCACCCTGGGAGGCCCTTGCAGCAGAAACCTTCACTCCAGATTCCAGAGCATATGTAAACCTCAGGGAGTCAGTTCCCAGAGACCTCCCTAGACCAGGGACCAGCAGTGACATGTTTGACGAAGGGAGCTCTGGCTTTTTCCTAATCTCAGTGGCCACTGCCCCCAAAGTCACTTTAACAATAGAGCTCTATCTCCCTTTGGAAATTCCGACAGGCTCTAGCCCAGAGTATTCTTATTTTAAAACACTTATTTTTTGAAACGGCAAACTTCTGTGGCTACTGAAAACAATTAAAACCAAGAAAAATCCATGGAGAGTTGGAAGTGGGTGAGTAATTATTATCAACAAAACCAATGAGAGGGAACAAATGTATTGGGCCAAAAATCTAATAAACTAAGTATGAGAATTCTGGAGCAGCTCCGCAGGAAGCAAATTATTCTTCTGCATCTTCACAGACAATACACACGAGAGGCAATTTATTAACTTGAGCCACGTTGGTCTCAACATTAACCCACATCCCTAAGGTACTTAACTCTTACCCAGGAAACTGCTTACTTAACTTGCATTAGGACACACACAGCCAAATGCAGGTTTGCTATTCACAGCTTCAAATTCAATTTAAAGGGATCCCTGTTCCAATTTCCTGTAGAAAGTTACTCCATGTTCTAATACATCAGTGTCAGGAAACACGGCCTTTACTTAATTTATTCTCATTATTCATACAACCAGGGATCACCCAGAGCAATTTCTCCTCCTTTGTGCACCTAACAGCAATGATGGGGCTTTTACTTTTCATCTTTTCAAGTGCCAGCTGCTCTGAGGTGGCCCCTTCCCTCTAGAGACCCTTGATCAGCTTCCTGGGGTGGGGGGGAGGTCCTCTGCATGGTGACATAGGTTGTGACAATGACATTAAAGTTAAAATGCCAATATTTCTAACTGATTCATATACTAAAAGACAATGCAGGCTTAGAAAGCATGAAGACTAGCCCTAAGCTACCACATCACCTTGTGCCAGACTACTTAACCAGCGGCCTGCAACTCCTTGCTTGCAAAATGAGAGACTGGAGCTGGATCACTGGGTCCCAATTTGATAAGCCTTGGAGTCATTTGCTCAAAGGCAGCCATGTGAGAAAGCCCAGTCATGAGACAGAAAACGGCAGAGCTGTCTGGAGGGAAGAACCTGGGGACGAGTCTCAAGCTCCCCAGAACCCCCACGCGGGAGGCAGCCCCTAAAATTTTCCATGAAGCCCGTAGAGTCCCCAAAGCACAGGCTACAGCCCACTGATCTCAGTTATCTCGGTAAGTCTAGCACTCCAAATTTCCTTTGCACAAGCAAAACATTCCTAATAAGACTGTAATGGAAAAATAATTCATGCATTTTATTTCCTATTTAATACATTTATGTATTTTCTACTATGAGCATATATTATTTTAATAATCAGAAGAAAACAAACATACTAAAGGGAAAATAATTCACATAGGTTTTTTAAAAACCAAAACACCCGAGGCACAGGAAAGATGAGCCGGAAGGTTTGCGTACTCTTCTGGCGTCACACACTACCGTCAACTGCTAATTGCTTTCGGCCCTTCAGAGGAGCAAAATATCACAAGTGTTTGGAGAAGGTCTGATGAGTCACCAGACACTGCCTGGCTCTCAGCTGCGTCACTGAGTCCTATGCCGGCCTGCGTAAATATTCACAACCCCACAGTTCGCCTTGGCCTCCAGCTAAAGAGACTAGGGGGGAGTGGGGATTGGAGGGGGGCATGGAGGGGGCTCTGGAGGGAAAAGAGAGAGCAACGAGGGCTGCAGACCACCACCCCTGGAGAACACAGTCATCTATGATCTCAGGCCTCTTCTACCCTCACTCTCCACTCAAAGCTGAGCAATAGTGAAACTCAATACATGTAAATAAAGTGGGTTTTCAAAAATACAGGAGCTTCTAAGCCCCTAAATTGTAATTACATTTATACTCAAATCATGGGAACCTACAGTGATGGAGGGGAGTAGTAGCAGAGCTATCTAAAGTTAGGGGTAACACAACCATCCCTATCTGCCTATCCTGAGGCCTAGATTATCACTGGAGCATCAGATGAGGTCTCCCTGGAGTTTTTCTCTCCAATTCTACCTCCTGGTTCACAAACACTCCATGGCTCTCAGCTCCTACAGGAAAAACTCCAGATTCCCCATACCCCTCAGAAGGTCCCAAGCCCCACTGACTACAGGCCATTACCATCACTGTGCTCTCTACCCCAAACCCCACCTCCGGTGCCTCGTGCGCAGGCATCTGTGCTCTGGCTCCCACAACCCCTCCCCTGTCCCCAGGGCCAGCTCTTGCACCCTCTCCTACTCCCATCAGGATTGGAGTCAAGAGTCATTCCCACAGCTCACCATGACATATGTGTCTGGAAGAGCAGCACACTCAGCACCTCCAGCTCCTGAGCAGACACTGGCCACATCCCCAATACCAGCTCCAATCTCTGGCACACAGACTCAACCTGGCCAAACTGGGTATCAGGGCCTGTTTGGGCACTGAAGTGTGACATTATGGTCCCTGCTCTTAATAATTTTATGCTTTGGGGACCAGCTGCCTCCAAAACCTGCAGAAACAACATACCCAGAGCACCCAGGGTTCATGTGGTCCACAGGTCTTCCTTATCTGCATGCCATAGCAGCCAGCTTCCCACAAGGGCACACTGAAGAAGGGGCAGATAAGCCTAAAACCATCCATAAGCCTCATGTACAACGGCCAGCCCCATCCAGAACCTGACACCCACCACCCAGAAGGCTGGCCTTGCTTAGCTCAGCCAGATCGACTTCTAGACACCTTCTCGCCTGAGTTGGGAAGATGGATAGGGCTTTGAATGAAAAGTGTTCTCTCGCTGCCTCCTGGACTCTGAAAAGTATGTGAGCCTGAGAGTAAACAGGAGGGTTAAGAATGCCAAAGGAGGACAATTACCCCAAAAATGTGAGCACAGCAATAAGAATTTGAAAGCCACTTTTCAGGAATATAGGACACAATGCAAATTAACTGTCTGAGCACTGAGTATACATCATCACCTAATCTCTCAGAAACTCTCCGATTACTATTAAGATGGTAACCGCAGGCTCAGCCCAGGCATTGATTTTATTCTCCTGGAAGGACTTCAGCGACCTGTCTTCTGGACTCAACTCACTCCATCCCCAAACAGCTGCCACCCTCTTACTGACTGCATGCAAACCAGCTACTTGAGGCTGCCCTGGCAAAGCGGGGTCCTTCTGACACCTGCAGCTTCGCTCCTGCTCCACAGCCCTCTGCCCATAGAGCAATTCTGAATCCCACGAAGGAAAGAAGAAGGGAATGAAAGGAGGACTGCAGACTGGCCACAGATTTACTGCCAGGTTTTTAAACCACATTTCACATCTGCCAACCGCCCTGGGGCCTGCCCCTTATTTTTCTATCCCCATGGTGTTTCTTTCATTCCCTCACTCACTCTTTTGGGACACAAATGTCTGTCCAGCACCTACTCTGTGTAAGGCAGGAAGTGCAGGGTGTGGCCCTGACCTTGACCAACTCACAATCTGGGCTCCCACAGCTGCACGCATAAGACAGGCCCCAGCTCTGAAGAGGCACAGGGAGCAAAATGTGTGAGGCTGAGTAGCTCTGATTCCAGCTCTGCCACTTGGTAGCAAGGTGGCCCTGGACTCTGATCCTCAGACAAGCCACCTGGAAGGTACCTGGTGCCACTGTCCTACCGCCATAAGGGCATTCCCCACTCAATTCCTGGCTCTTCACACTAAACAAAGACACCAACATCTTAAGTCTCAATTGCTTCAACTGCAAATTGAGAGAAAATGCTTGTGTGAAGACCCTGGCACACAGCAAATGCTTGGGTAACAGCAGCACTTTGACTGTTCGAATGGTACCACTGACTTGTCCTTCATACTCCTCCTGAGTACGCAAGAAGGCAAACACACCTGTGCTGCCTGTGCCCCTCAGCCAAACCCACACCATCAATATTCAACAGTCCAACAGGCCTCTGAAGCCGACTGCTCCAGGTCCCAGTGCTGGGAAGGAGGGCTTCAACCCTCCCTTCAACGTCAGAAAGAGGGCTTCAACCCTCCCTTCTCCATCCTCTGCCTTGAACCTTGGCCCCACGTACCTGACATGGGCTTCTGAAGCCTCTAAGCCTTGTGGAGCCTGTACCCTTGTCCACCAAGCATCCCTTCCCACAGCCCTGCTAACCATCTTCCCCGAAGGCTAGCCCATAGAGCACATCTCCATTCTGAGCTAGACCCAGGCCCATGAGTCAAGAAACAGATTGATTGCATCATCATTTTGAGTCCCAAAATAAGCACTGGAGAAACTGAAGAGCATATGCACAGCCTGGCCCTGTCTCCAAATGGCCAGTTACAGAAAACAACATCCAGGTGGGTTTCCTTGGGAGTGGCGTTTCTTAAGCACTAACCTCTGCCCTTCCCCAAAGAGAACTCAAAGCCAAGGCTCCTCCAAGCCTAATCGCTGAGAGCTGCTGCCAGGAAGGGCGACTGCCACACTAATCCACACGCCTCAGAGCTAGGCCCTGCAGGCCACCCCACCTACCGATGGCCAGCTTGGCTTCCACCCTGGCATGTTTCTGTTAGTGCTGACCTCCGAGCAGGGCTCCCAGATGAAAACAAAAGCAGAGTGCAGCCCAAAATGAGATGATAGTGAAGACATGTAATGGAGGTACTGATACTCCAGGGGCCCAGCCTCCCTCCCTATCCCCTGACCCAGTCCCATCCTAAGCCCCAGGATGCCTATAAGATGGGGCAGACAGGCTGGGTGCCATGGCTCATGCCTGTCATCCCAGCACTTTGGGAGGCCAAGGCAGGTGGATCACCTGAGGTTGGGAGTTCAAGACCAGCCTGACCAACATACAGAAACTCCATCTCTACTAAAAATACAAAATCAGCCAGGCGTGGTGGTGTGTGTCTGTACTCCCAGCTAATCAGGAGGCTGAGGCAGGAGAATTGCTTGAACCCAGGAGGCAGAGGTTGCAGTGAGCCGAGATCGTGCCACTGAGTGTGAAAACTCAGTCTCCAAAAAAAAAAAAAAAAAAAAAAAGAGGGGGCAGAATTCTCAGATTCCTAGGCTCCTGAGCTCAGCATCCTCATTAAAGCTTTGCCCAAGACTTAGGTGCCTGATTTAGCTGCCAGCTGCCACCTTCCACAGATAAAAAAATTCAATTCTGAGAATGAGGGGGTAAAACCGGAAGAAGCCTCTGAGGTGGGGGCAAGAGAACAGACAGATTCTGCAAGCACAGGAAAGACAGAACTAGCATGGGGACGCAAAGTAGGAGGGGCCCAAACACACCAGTGCCAAGTTCAGATGATGAAACAAGGAAGGAATAACCCTGTCACTCACAGGAGGGATGGGCCCAGCTGAGGCCACAGCTGCAGGGGAGGGGGTGGATGCCCCCAGGTAACAGGAAAAGGAGAATGCAGGCAGGAGGAGGGAGGGGTGTACGCTTGGCTTTTCAGAGTCAGGATCACGGCTCTAGAGAAACAGAGTCAGGTCAGCATCTCCCAGTCAGCAGACTGAACTGGGACAGAACATTTGCACACACAGGGAGCCCCATGGGAACGCCAAGACTCTAGCGGACCCTATGCCTGGGAGGAAGCTCTGCAGAAATAAGGATGCATTTGTACTTCACCGAAGGGCCTTGCTGACCCTCCTGGCCCACACAACCCACAGGTAGGGGCCCCTGTTTCCCAGCCAGGAACACCAGAGGGGTGTGCGCTCTGCCTCGCATGGTGGTAAGAGCAAGGTAAAAACCGCATGAAAAACAACACTGTCAGTGGTAAACCCAGCTTCAGGGACCAGGCCCTCACTGCCAGGAATAACACTGATTCTACAGGAAAATGAGAATCCAGGTTCCAAACATCTGCTTTACTCTTACAGGCTGGCATGGGAGAGTGGAACAAACGTAAACTTTGGGAGCAAACAGTCCTGGACTCCATTCCCAGCTCTGCCACCTTGCAGCACCGTGCCCCGAGGCCCTCTCAGCCCCAGGTCCTGGGATGCAGGTTTCGGCATGCCATCAGCACCTCAGAGGTTTCAGAGGGACCAATCATGTGTGTATGGGGCCCAGTGCTGGGCTGGACACATGGTAGGATCTCAGCAAATGGGAGTTCCAATTGCTATCAAAAGTGAACGTCAGAGAGCAGTCACCTTGAGCTCTTGTGACACTGGGCACAGCCCATGATCATGTCCACACCAACACCGCCTCGTTCTACACAAGGCGCTTCATCAGGCAAGCCAGAACCCAAACAGAAATTAACTTAATGCTCTGTTTGGCAGTACTTCCCTGGGTCCATCATGCATTCTTTTTCCCCAGAAGCTGCCAGCCAAGCAAACTGGAATATTGATCACTGCAATAATCTCAATGGAAGTCTGAGGGCCAAGCACTTTATGTGCGTTTCAATTAGAAGAGTGGGCCTGCCATTCTAATTCTGCCTCATTCCAGCCAGCTTCACCCTGGGCAACAAACGGGCTCCTAAAAAGTTGAGTTCATCAGCAATCTATTAATGGAATCACCACCACATTGATTTTACATTATCATTCCAAAATGATACATATTCATTTTCCATCTTCAAAGGAACCAGAGTTGCTGTGTCTGTTCCAAGCTCTGGGCACCACTCAGGGCTGCTATCTCACCGACCATGCACAGCAACCCTGTAGGCCAAGCATGCCAGCCCCACTTTACAAGAAACAGTGAGGGAGAAGCTGAGGACCTTCCCCAGACCTAGGGTAGAAAGAGCCACAGCTCAAACCCAAGTCTGCCCAGTTCCTTCCCAGGAGTCCCAACGATCCCAATAATTCCAAAAGCTTTTGCCTCCAATTCACTTCCCCAAGCTATATGTGCTTTGGCTGGAAAGGCAGCCAGGTCATTCTAATTCAGTGCAGCCCAGACCAGCTTTGCTTCCGGCAGCAGGGCTGATGCTCCCCAGGATCCAGAGATGAGTCAGGTGTGGCCTCTCCAGATCCGGAGCATGGGAGGATGGCTCATTTTTCTCTGTACACCAAATACCAATTTGTATTTCTATTCTTAAAAAATCAGTTTTCAAAGAAATAAAGAAGAATGGTCTACTCCCTGACAGGAAGCTTACTTGGTAGGGAGGATAGGACACTATTCGTAAGAGAAAATTTAATTCACTCAAACAACCATTTGTTGAGCACTGCTACTACAGAAGCCCTGAGGTCAACAAGGCAGATTCAAGAACGTAATGAAGCTCAGCTGTCAACCCCTCAGAGCCGGCCGGACCTTTCACAACCTCAGGGTGTCCTCCTAGCAGATCTCCCTGCGTGCTGGCTGGCTGCATGGGTCTCATCCCTATGGCATTTTATTTCATGCCCCCTGGCTCTGCTCCCCGGTGGCCACAAGGTGTTAGTAACTTACTTCTCTACTTGCTTAATGACTTCCTCTGGAGCTCACAGGGAGAGAAAACCAATTCAGAATCACAAATGCTCATTTCAACTACTCTGCAGGAGGAGTTCGGGGGACACCTATAATTCTCTCATTATCTCATTTAGCTACAGTTAGTTTGGAAATCACAAAACTACTCAGCTTAAAAGGCCCTCAGAGATCACAGTTGAGCCTCCATGTTTGCCAGAAGAGGAAACCAATGCCCAGAGATTGGCTGGCCTGCCCAGAGCTCAGTTGGTAAATGACAGAACCCCATGTGGCTCCCTGGCCCCTGGCTGACAGCATGTCACTCCGTCCCACCTGTTTTGTCCCTGCCTACGACAATAAGCTTGCAAAGGAATGAGTCACCTAGCCTAGATCATGCCTGTAACACCTAGGGGATTTTTAGTGGTTTTGGTTTTTTGGGTTTTTTTGTTGTTTTTTCTTTTTTTCCTACTTCATGTCCTAAAGGCATCACGGCTGGTATTTTTGTTTGTGTTTTTAGGAGAAAGTAATAACAGAGAAGTAGGGGAGCATGTCTTAAATAAAGACTGTCCCTCTGACATGATGGATGGACAGCTTTTGGGTGTGAGACAGAATGGCGCATGATTACACCGAGGTAATAATGGCTGTCACATGTCAGGGGAGCAGATGTCACTACCTTTTGACATAGGACACTTGGGAAGAAAAGGTTACAAATAGAAAGCTTTCCGTTTACCTTCCGAGGGGTAGAATAATAATTCACCTAAATTGTCAAGATCTGTTCAGAAAACCTCCTGTGCCATTATGGGCATTCATAGAAGCAGCAGTAATAACTGGGTTTTAAAAGCCTCACAAGATTGAGCAAAAGTATTTTTCAGCACTTCCTACTCCCTCATCAGCACCTACTAATGCCAGTCATACCCCAGGAGGTGCCCCAAGGAGAACGTGACTGAGCCTCTCCGAGGTGTCCATGCTAAGAATGACATCCAAGTCCTCGAATTCCACAGAGAAAATGGCAAGTGCCTGCATAAAAAGAATGAGCAGAACTAAGCCACGTGCAGAGCCACCCAGGAGCAGAGAGGCCAGGTGCAGGCTCCCGGGGATGAACTGTCCTCCCCACTACCTCTCAGACTCCCTGGTACTTTTCCATTCCTCTGTATGAACATGTTTTTATTCCTTTAGGATCAGAAACAAGCCCGAAAAAGAAAACTTTCAAGCAACAAATTATCTCTATAACTCTCTCACTACCACCAGAACCTGCTGGTACAAAGCGCTGGGGAGGAAGAAACGATCAATCCCCAGGCAGGGGAAGCCTCCTGGAGGAGATCCCCCTGAGGCAGCCCTGAAGGTCAAGGACTTGCCTCCTGGGGACATGGGCAGGGTGCTCAGGGCCACCCCTGCCAGGGAAGCCTAAGACACTGGGAGGAGGCAGGGGACCAGCCCCCACGAAACTTAGACCTCAATGGACAGCCTCGGTCTGAGATGCCTGAGTCAACCAGAGAAGGTGATAATCAAGGAAATGCTTAATGAGGCAGTGCAAGTGAGATCAATGTGGACTGAGGCCGAGAGGAGGCTGGCGGAAGCAGAAACTGGGCCTCTCTGGCTCTGGCTTGGTGTAGTAGAGGCTGCAGCCATGGGGAGGGGGAAGTCTCTCCCGCCCCAGGAACAGTGAGCAGCCAGCAATGCGCCCCAGAGGCCCAGAGGAAATATTATTGTGAGACAAAAACTGAATTATGAAATCCGCAAGCAATAATTAGTTTAAATTACTACTTCTACTTGAATAATTAAACATGCTTATTTTCACTCACTGATGTTTTATTCATTACTATACATCTTTCCTGAAAGTTGTTTTTAACGTGAACATTCTTTTATTTGCAAAGATCCCACAGAGATTTACTATGCTAATTTCAAACCTTTCTTCTAAAATAAAAACAGTAACACAAACACTCCTAGATTATCATCCATTAGTGACTGCTGTGTGGGGTCCATTATCAACTTAAGTCATAGCAACTGGATAGAAACACTGTGGGTAGTTGTAAAGTTATTCACACACCAAAGCTTCCTCCCTTTAAAATTCAGTACTGAAAGGGCAATATTTAAATAAGCGCAAAGTGATTATGAAAATAAAAAGACCCGAGTGCAGAAAGACCACTTAGGCACAGATGGAAAGTGCCTTTTGCTTTTTATCACACTCTCTATTAATGAAAATGTTTTTCCATTTTCACAAATAATGTTTGAATTTTATAAGTCTTATTTTTACACACTGGAGCCAGGATACCCAGAAGCACAGTAATAGGGGCTTAAGGTTTTTATTAAACAAAGTTACCTTTGGGAATAAGCACTAACTTAAATATAATCCATGAACTAACTCTTCCCTGCTGGGCTATTAGCTGGTGCTGGCTGAATGGCAAAACTCCAAATCCTAGCTAACGCCAACAAGCTGGGCCTGAGTGAAACCCGGAAAGGAGGGGCAAGGCTGCCACCATCATAAACCAGCTCCACTGAAGACCAGGAGCCAACAGCCTCCGAGGGGACCACAAAGCCCGGTTCATGTGCAGGCGTTTGGGTTGTACTGCAGAGCTGACAACAGGGCACACACTGGATTGCCATGACAAGAATCAAGGAACGTCACTGCGCTACAGGACACACATGCCCCGGCTCTGTCATTTAAAAAGCCCCTCCTCCAGAGGAGGAACTGTGCTTTTCACACTCCTGGTGCCCCAGAGCACCGACCCCATGTCTCGGAAAAGGCCAGTCCTCACTGAACATTCACTGAATTAAACTAAGCATGTTTTGTAAGGCCTCGACTGTACTTCTCGTCCCCCAAATCCTTTAAGAGCAGTCATTCAGCCCAGTCCTTCAACAAATGCATCTAACCCTCTCCCACGTGTATCGAAGTTATTCCTGGAACCTGCAGCGCCCCCACCCTCTTCATCTGGTATTTTTCCCTCAATTAGTATAAGTAAATTCAAGTCAGCCTTTTTCACATGGTTACAACCAGTCTTCTGGAGCCACAGGGAAGTAGATTACTCAAAATTTCTAAGTTTCAATTTTGAAATCAAAAATGACCATCTACTGAACAGAATGATGAGCTGTGCAGTTTGACCTTTGTAAAATGAAGGGACTCCAGAGGCCACAGGCCAGGGCTTAGCTGATTCTAGAAGTCAACATTATCTGCGTCATCATCGTTAGAAGCATCCGGAAAGCAGAATAGAGCTTCTGCTGGGCTTCTGTTTCCGTGGCAACAGCTTCACTGGCCTGTTGCAAGGAAAAGCATAGAAGATGGGAATTGGCAAGAGGCGGAGAGGGGCACAGGGGGACGGAAAGGAGGAAAAGCAAAGGAGAAAAGACAGGCAGAGACAGGACCAGGTGGAAGGCCAAAGGAGAGCAGAGAGAAAAAAGTACAGAAAAAGACATGAGAGACTGGATGAGAGAGAAAGGAAAAGAAGAGGGGAAATGCAATGGAAGAAGAGAAGGGAAAGGAGGGGAGAAGAGAAGAGGGGAGGGGAGGGGAGGGGAGGGGAGGGGAGGGGAGGGGACATCCTAAGCTGGAACGTTCGTGGGAAAACATCACCTACAGATGTGCATCTATCTGTATGCAAAGAATGCTCTAGTTTCACTCATTAAATGCAACGCATTTCAACTCAGTTACTGCCTCAAGACACACTCAATTATCCGATAAACCACAGGAAGGCTGTATAAAAACGTCAATGTGGTAAGCAGTCTAAATCCAAACTCTAGCTAATGTAAACATTAGTCCAAAAGGCTGAGCTCCAGAAGGAGAAACGAAAAAGGAATGAGAAACCTGTTATCACTAAACAACTACCATTAAGGACAAGTCACTATTGGCACTTTACAAGTGAGTGCTCTTTAAGCTCATTAAGGCGCAAACCTTCTGCTTGTCTTGTTCATGACTGAACTAGGAAGCAAGCCTTGAAAACCAAAAGACACCCAGTCCGAGCTTGGCTGTAGCATCAGGGTTCTCGTCTCCCGATGTGGGACGTCAGCCGGATGTGCGAGGTTGGCTTAGAACAGGGAACCCAAAACTAGTGATCGGGACAAGCTCCAGTCCATTCCTTACTGCCCTGTCCACCCCTCAAAAACAAATTATTTATGAACTAACAAGAGCTCTCTACATGCAACATGGTACCTGGGATTGGATCCTGAAACAGAAAAGGACGTCAGTGGAAAGACTGGTGAGATCCAAATAAAGTCCACAGCTTAATCAGCAGGGTTATGTCAATGGTATTGCTTAGTTGGATAAAAGTACCAGCTTATGCAAGATGTTACCATTAGAGGGAGTTGGGCAAAGGGGACACAGGAACTCTCTGTATTGTTTTTATAACTCTTCCATAAATCTGAAATTATTTTTTAAAGTTTTACAAGGAAAATAACAAGGGGTGTTTAAAAGTTAAGACTCCTATTTTTCTAACAATGATTTATCTTTTTCATATAAATCCAATGCTTAACTATCATAAAATTTGACTGGAATGCTGGCTGAAACATTATAGTGAAGGCTGTACTCCTGCAGCAAAAGTGAATTATTAAACTCCAGTGTGTTAGCAGTGTCTCTTCCCTCTGAAGCCAGAACAAAAGAAGGGACATGCCTCCATGCATCAAGACGAAAGGGCTCTGTCTGGCGAAAATGGAACAAACTTTGAAGAGCATGCATTGCAACCTCTTCACACTCCTCACTCCTAATCAGAAAAGTCTTCTCCAGGCCGGGCTCAGTGGTTCACACCTGTAATCCCAGCACTATGGGAGGCTGAGGCAGGTGGATCACTTGAGGTCAGGAGATCGACACCAGCCTGGCCAACATGGTGAAACCCCATCTCTACCAAAAATATAAAAATTAGCCGGGCATGGTGGTGCACACCTGTAATCCCAGCTACTCAGGAGGCTGAAGCAGGAGAATTGCTTGAGCCTGGGAGGTGGAGGTTGCAGTGAGCCAAGATCATACCACTGCACTCCAGCCTGGGCAACAGAGTGAGATTCCATCTCAAAAAAAAAAAAGTCTCGTCCAGCCTGTCTCACTCCTCATGCCTTATGCATCCAATGCCCAGCCTCATCCAGCTACCTTGCAGTTTGCTGATGGCAGCATGCTCTTACACACACCTCTGCCTTTGCACACTCTGTTCCCTCTGCCTGGAATGCTCTTCCATCACTTTGCTGCTGAGCAAGGCTACCCATCCTCTAAGATTCCTGTGACTGACACTGCCCCACCAGGCTGTTCTTTGTGCCCCAGAGCACCTTACCCACCACCCTTCAGAGCAGTCATGATGCTGCGCTATAATGATCTGTCCACCTGCTTCTTTCAGTGAGCCAGGAGCCTTTCCAGAAAGACTATATTCATCTCTGTATCACATTCCCATCCCTAGCACCCAAGTCTCACAACAGATGTTGAATGAATGAAATACTATGTCAAGAATGCACGCAATTCTTTAAAAGAAAAAATACCAGTAACAACCTTCCATCTCTGTTAGAAGACCGAAAAGAGTCTATTTCTAAGAAGTGAAGGAAGCGAGCCCTTTTAAAAGAAACAGATTTTGTTACAGAACAACAGGTCCATTTCCACCAACACTGTAAGCACTGTACAAGTATCCTCTTCCGACCGAGAAGCTGAAAAGCTTTTCAAAGGTTTTGGTTTCCTTGACAACAGCATTGCTGGAGACAAGCAGGGAAATAATTAAAAGTATGTTCCCTTTGCTTTGAACTTGTTAAGTGTTTTTAGGCAATAACAAACAGGCCACACTTGACAACGTCAGTGTGGACAGAGCCGAGGGCATGAGGGGAGACCCCATCTTGCCACCCGCTCCAGCGGCACCTCCTCTGAACTCAGAGTCCTGAATGAAGGACTTGAGCCATTTGAGAAATACAACATTCACCACGAGAAACACAGATCATTCAGGTCAGGTTAATGAAAGCACTTTGCAAGGTCCAGGTCCCTGGCCAAAACCACAACATTTATCCTCACAACAGTTCTGTGAGCTAAGTATTGTTACAGCCACTTGACAGGAGAGAAACCAAGGCACAGAAAAGAGCAAAACAACCCTGACAGTCTGACCCAGGGACCTGTGGCCCTGCCACCGCCCACCCTAGAAAGAACACGTGATCTCTCCTTAGCTTGACTTGGACAGAGATTTCTCCTGGCCTCTCCTCTGATCTTCATCTCCTCCCTGGGCAGCTGAGACAAGAAGCTAACTGCCTTTCCTCTGAGCACCACTGTCCCGCCACCCCACATGCCTATGCGAGGCCACTTGTGTTGGCTTCTCTTGGACAGCAAGACCTGGGCAACCTTGTGCCACCTGCCCTGGGTCTGTGAGAACACAGCATGCAAAGCGGGACCAGCCAGAAACAGCGATCAGCTCTGTGCTTCAGTGACAGGTCTCCTTCTCCTTTTGGCTTTTCGTGGTCCGCCTCGCTTCAACAGCTTCACTGTGTTTGTGTCTCTTACTGTAGGCTTCCTCAAGTCCTTTCTGGACTTGTGATTTATAAATAAATAGTAAATAAACAAACGTACATGCTGTAAGCCCAAGACCATTACCTGACGGTGCAAACACAAACATTTCAACAGATGTGGAACAATCATCACTTTTATTTCACTCCAGCACACCATTTCCAAAGCCCTTTCACAAGCCTGGCCACATTTAACCAATCCCCAATCCCCCTGTGCAGGGATGCCTCCTGCACAGACTGGAGGTGGGGGACTGGGTCGGGGAGTGCCATTGAGACCCCTCCAAGATTCAAAGAGGCCCAAAAAGGGCATGGTAGAGTGAGCAGGTGCTATTCATTCAAACGGGAGATAAAACAAGGGAAGAAAATAAATTCCCTGCCCTCATGGAACTTCTGTCAGAGCTCTTGCCATTTTACAGATGAGCTCATTAAGACACAAAAAGATTAAAGGTCCTGCCACAGTTACACGACTACCCTTTTGGAGCTTCCAAGCAGGGAGGTGACTAGAACCATCCCAGAAAGCGGAGGTAGCAAAGGTTGAGTTCAAATGCCAGCCCTGTGCTTAGGAGCTACATGTCCTTCATACCCCTCTCTGGTCCTCAGTTTTGTCATCTGTAAAGTGGGCATACGGATGCTGCTGCTGCTGCCAGCTTGCATTATGGAGTGCCGGCCATACACTTGGTACTCTCCTGAGAGTCTGCCATGGGTTCTCTTGTTTAATCCTCAGAAGACTGAGGTGGATGCTGTTTTCATCCTTGACTTATCATGAGGAAACTAAGGTCCAGAGGGTTAAGTAACTTACCCTAAGCCACACAGAAAGCACAGGGCTCGGGCTGAACCCCGAAGTAAGACTCCTGAGCTCTGCTGATTACCCAGCTGTGGGCAAATGAGATGTAAACCCCTGTGTGGTGCCCTACGCAGGACAAGCACAGGAAGCAGCAGCTGGACTCTGGCCACTGACCGTCCAGGGTTGAAGCTGATGACAAGCCCAAGCGCTTCACCTGGCCGTCTTCACTGTCCCCTCCCCACAGCACACACGGCACAGGGGTGTCCCCTCCACCCACCTGGCTGCTCCTCATCAATTTCATTGTTGTTTTTTGGGATAGAGGCTTGAGTGCAGTGGCACAATCATGGCTCACTGAAGCCTCAACCTCCTGGTCTCAAGCATCCTCCTGCCTCAGCCTCCTGCCTCAGCCTCCCGAGTAGCTGGGACTACAGGTATGTGTCATCACACCCAGCTAATTATTTTAATTTTTTCTGGAGATGGGTCTATTTTTTCTAGCTGGTCCTGAACTCCTGGCTCCTCATCTTCTAAGACCCAACTTGTCCTTCCCCTCACCTAAGGCTTTTCCTGTCCTCTGCCTCTAGCACTGATGGACCTAGTCCACTCTCCTGTGTATTTCTGTCCCTAGCACAGATAGCCCTGGAGGACCTTTCTCCTCATCTCTCTTAAGTCTGCTTTGATGTCTGTGCCTCATTCACCTTTTGCCAGCAAGAGTGGGTCTGGCCCCCTCTGAGCCCAGGGCCTGGTACAGAGCCAGAATTTAACTGATGGCTAGACAGACATATATGGACGACCACATGAAGACAAAAGGGAGAAACCGGCCCTGCTGCACGCCCTCTCTGCTCACAGCAGAGACGGCACAAAGCAAGGCCTGAGGAGCTCACCGGCCACACAGCAGCAAGTCCAGAAGCCTGGCTCATGAAGGCTTTCCAAGGCTCATCAGCACCCAAGTCCAGCACCTCAACCACTGCCAGCAATGTCACACCACTGGGCTGGAAAACAGGAAGCCACACCTAGAGGGACCTGAGCTCCTTGAGAGTCTGCTGGGGTCACTGGATGTGCACCAGATTATTTGATCAACGAATCAAGGCAACTAGAGGCAAATTGGATTGCAAGCCTCACACGCTTAGGCACGCGGCTTAGGAGGCAGTCACAGAATAAACCTCAACTTGGAGTTCTCGATAATACCTTCCATTTGTAAGAGCTTTATCGTTTACAGAGTGGTTTCACACATCTAACCTCCTCTGATCCTCACAGCCCTGTGAGGCAATTATTTCACAGATGAGAATGCTGGAGCTCAGAGAAATGAGAGGAGTGTGCTCAACTCTCTTTTGAATATGCAGTGTGTGGAGCAGTGTTTGGAGCTGTGCTCCGCTTGAGCGGGGCCCCAAATGCAGTACTTCAGGGCAGAGCAGCTCACAAGCACCATCCTGGTCCTGACCACAGGACACCCAAGCCATATGGGCCTTGGAGCCCGAGGCCCGAGAGGCTGACCCAATGCCTGCATCTGCTTCCCAGCCATCCAGCAACATGGGCTCCAACCTGCACTACACCCTCCATGCAAAACGGCCCTCAATCCCTTTCCAAGTAGTCTACCTGCAGGTTGCCCAGTTCTGAGCATCGGAAAGCTCTTCACCACGTGCTGACTTCTTCTCCCAACCCACAGACATTCCACCATGTGTCCTACTTCTGCCCTGGAAGCGAACCCAAATACCCCCCACTCCCTTCCCATAGAGACCTTGCCAGCTCCTGATGACGGCCACCATTCCCTCCCGCCCAGGGCTCACAGCAACACTGTAGGACACCCAGGTACCAGAACCATATCAGAACACACTTGAATGAGAAAAAAAGAACATGAAAAGAAGCCAGGATGAAAACAAACAACTTTTCTAAGCAAAGGTTGCAATGAAAATCTGTTTTAATTTGTATTTTTGTACCTTTCAAAATAACACTTCAACTAGTTCTGAAAGAGACCACTTCTGTTTATAAAAGCTCTTTCGTTTTCCCTGCAGTTCTCAGGCTGTGTAAACACACTGTGAGTAGGGAGAGAGAAATTGCTGCTTGTGAAACTTTTAATTCTAGCATGTATGTGAATTAGAATTCTGAACTCAGCAGGTTAAAAATGTTCTGAAAGCAATTTTGGTATTAGTCTAAATAATTATAGATCACATTCACTTAGATAAGGGCCTTTGCCCCCTCAGGGCTTTAAGGGAAAATTCTAGGCACCGTAGTTAAGCAAAATAGTTGGTTATTACGCAAGCTTTGCGGTGGCAGTGCAAATTGGTATAATCCTTTTGGAAAGCAATCTGACAGGAGACATATCTGAACCCATGAAAATGTACAACCCTTTGACCCAGCAGTCCCACTTCTGGGAATCAATCCAAAAGAAATAATCCAACAGAAAAGGGTTTCATGCATGAAGATAACCACTTCAGCATTATCTATAATAGCAAAAATTAGAAACCACCTAAGTGTCCAGGGCGGCTAAGTAAATTACAGTTAATCAACTCGATAGAGCGTCATGGAACCAGTGAAAATTGACGGCCCTCCAAAGACGCAGAGGCGGCTGGTGGCATGGAGAGCCGCGGGCAGGGCTGGGACAGAATGTTAAACGGAAACCAGGCTGCAGAGCTGCACGTGCACTCTGGCAAACACAGCCCGTGTGGACCAGAAATGGATGGGAGGGTGTTCAAAGATAATCACAATTTCAGTGTATGGTCCAGTTGGGGGATTTCACCCATGGTGTTGTAATGCTGCTGAATCATCTCCATACAGGGCAAAAGGAAGGGCAGAGGAGAAGGGGCAGGGGATGACAGAGGCTTAGACCCTTGCAATCACGTTTTCATCACACAATCTGGAGATCTAACCAAGCAGAAGAAGACAGGTACATGGCTGGGGAAGAACCTACTCACTTATCCCAGAGCTGGGATGTGCTGCTGTTTTTACCAACACAGTAGTGAGATCCCCCAAAATGTAATTACAGATGTAAAGAAAACAGTGGTCCTCAATTACACTGTCTGAAATGATTGAGGACCCCAAAGAGCTGTAGTTTTGGAGGATTATAACTATGGATACTTCTTAGCATATTAGAAGTGAAAACTGAGGACATTTAAAAATATTAATTTATGTAAAAGTAACAATAACACACCCACCACATGTTAACAGAAATAACATATTCCTATAAAAATAACTCTTTTCCAAGACCAAAACAAATTAGTGAGAAGACATTGTTTACATTTGTGCAGCTCTCGTTAATGTCTGGCTTAATACAAGACAGCTGGGTCCTCAGAGCTATGTCTGTATCTAATCTACTGCAACAGCACACGTCCCACAGCCTCTGGAAAACTCCATGTACACTCAGGAGAGAATGAGAACGAAGAAAGGCAAATAACTCCCAGCTATTATTATGAAAATAGTTTGGACCCCCTGAAAGGGTCTCGAGGCCCCCCAGGGGTTTAGATCACACTAAAACCTCAGCAATCAATTACAGCATTAAAAACTGCTACTGCAGTATGTGCAGGGAAAGAAGGGGTTAAATCAGATGTACGGTTGGAGCTCAGTTATGTCAAATCTTTTTTTTAAGGCTGGATGAAATTATACCAAAAAGTCTGCAGTCGTCGCCTCTGGGCGGAGAGAAAATGGGCAATTTGTTTCTTCTTTACGCCTTTCTGTTCTTTCCAGATTGCATTTCTTTTATGGCCAAAAACAACATTTCTTTTTTGAGGAAAGGTTTGGGAAGCTGTGGCGTACCCATGCCCTGCGGAATAAGCCAGATGGGAAGAAGGTCACTTTAAGTCATTCATAGCCAGCGTCAGCGTGGGGGAGCATAGCGAAGCTGGCTGCCGGGGGCCGAGGTGCTGCTCCTTAATCTGCCCATCGATCCCTGGCACCACGCACACATTCATCATGCTAGCACACGGCCTGCCTCGGACCCACTGACGAGAATTGAAACCGGCTCAAGCTAATCACTGCTAGATGAAGGTCAAATATAGGTGACGATTTATCAGGTTTCTGGGTGGGAGAGGACACGCCATGCTCTAGAGGCACGGACAATTACAAAGGGAAAGGGCCAGAGACTTGATGACAAAAAATGTCAGGTTTTCTGTTTAAAAAAAATGATGAGATACCAAAACTCAACGTCACACAACACCCTGAGGGGAAGAGGGTGAAATATGATGAAGGGTCAATATCGTTAGTATGTAAATTGCCCAGATAAGAGAAACGCTAAGACTACAGGAGATGAATAGACAAGAACCAGGATAACAAATGCTTGTTTAGCAGGAACGAAGTGCCAGGCCCATTCTAAAAGAGCTGTACGTAAATGAACTCATTTGGTTCTCAAACAAGACACCATTAAATTAGCAGACATTTTTAAAAGGTAATAATTCTGCCACTGTGGAGGATGAGAAGACACAGCCACTTTTACACATAAATGATGGTGTGTGTCAGACGCTGAGCACTGCAGAAGCCCCGAAAAGAGCCGCACATATCTGCATGCTGGTGGGAACAGACGTGCTGGAGAGTGAGAAATCCAAGCTGGAGGACAGGATGGAGAGTGCAACGTGCACGCTAAACACGGAGACCTTGACCCTCTTCCCCAGCTCAGATGCCAGAAGGCTGGCAGTAGGCCAAAAGCCCACCCAGAGAAGACGCCTCTCTGAGAAGCTGACCAGGCTGGAGGAAATACATAACGATAATCCCAAGTGGGGTCCTAAGATAAGCGCCAGCCGGCCGCCTCGTAATCCTGCATCCGGCCCCATGCGGACATGTCCCTCTGACCCCACACAAGTGTGCGTGCGTGCACACACACACACACACACACAGAGCTTTTGGTCAGGTCAGCTTTTTAGGGCCTCCCACCCTAATTGGAATGAGCAGCAGGAAATCTCTTTAACATGGAACGCAGACACCAAAACAAAAAAAAGACCAAGGGAGATAAGAAAGAGACAAATGTTTTAGAAAACACAGGAAAACTCTCAAAGAACCCAAAAAGCTAAGAAAAGACCTTGTAAATATACAATAAAAAACAATATGCTATATTAAAAAAGGGAACATTCAGAAAATAAGAAACAGCTCTTGGAATGCAAAATATGACAGAACAGAACACTTCGCTGAATATATATTATGCTTCAATTCAAAAGTTTATGACAGCAGAAATACAAATTCAAAAAAAAAAAAGGATTGAAAGATAAAGTGGAAGAAATTTCCCAAAAAAATAAAACAGAAAGGCCAAGAAATAGAGAAAAGAGGAGAAACGCAGAAGCTCAATCCAGGGACATTTGGGAAGCCCAAGCAATCAGAGCCTCAAAGTCAACAACCTTCACTAGCAGCCCCGAGGGTGCCACCCAACTGTGTATGGCCCTCGTCCCATGGGGGGCTGAGGTCCCCAACACCTCACTCCTGGCAAGGAAAGGCAGGCCTAGAACAGCCCCACAAGCCCTGGCAAAGCAGAGTTATATGGCTGCTTTGGTTGTAGGTTTCTAAAGCCCTTCTGGTCCTCCCTGCATTTCAGCCAGTGTCACAGTAATCCATGTGGAAGATCAAGGTACACTATCCTCGCCAAGTTCAGGAAACTTCAGGAAGCTTGCCAGAGGGGAGGCCAGGTGAAGGCAGGCTTCCGGGAATCCTGGGCTGACACACTTGGTCTCACTCACATGTACCTTCTGACGGCACCTCAGTGTGCCTGTCCTATGGCTTGCTCCACTCCCCACGATATATGATGGGTCTGCATGACAGCTGTGTCCATCCGGGAGACTAGACAAAAGAAAACACCTGACGAGAAACAGCAGAAGCTAGGAGAAAAGCTTAGAAGGTTGGAATGACTTACCTAACCCCTCTCTTTTTTCTTTTTTTTTTTGAGATGGAGTTTCGCTCTTGTTACCCAGGCTGGAGTGCAATGGCGCCATCTCGGCTCACTGCAACCTCCGCCTCCTGGGTTCAGGCAATTCTCCTGCCTCAGCCTCCCGAGTAGCCAGGATTACAGGCACGCGCCACCACACCCAGCTAATATTTTGTATTTTTAGTAGAGACGGGGTTTCACCATGTTGACCGGGATGGTCTCAATCTCTTGACCTCATGATCCACCCCTCTCAGCCTCCCAAAGTGCTGGGATTACAGGCTTGAGCCACCGCGCCTGGCCCTAACCCCTTTCTTAAGAGGGAAAAATAACCATCCTGTGATTTTTAAATGCAGGCTACAAAAACAAAGTACCTATGGTATGATTAAAACTAGTTGATATATATGGGGAAAAAAGACTAGAAGGAAATGCTGCTTGCAAAATGTTCACAGTCGTTATGCTTGAGGGAAGGGTCTATGGTTGATCTTCTAATTTCTGCCATTTTCTTGCAATTTTTTCCAAAATTTTACCACTGTTATGATAGGACAAATTAAATCTAAAACAAATCATTTAGACACAGGCCATCACTGGGCATTAGACAGGCACTTTTAAGAGTCTATGGTGTCCAAGTTTTAAAAGCAACAAGAAATAATTTTATAAACTATCTCAACTCCTAAGTGCACCAATTTTGCAATCTGCATTTTTCAATTACATTAAAAGCATTTTTTCCAAATTGCTCTATTCTTCCCTTAATGACATGGGATGAGAGTGAATGCGGCTTACTTCCCGAGGACAGAGCCTGCACCTTCACATGGCTGTTTTCTTCCTGTCAGCATCTGGCGGGCGCACGGCTCTGCCCTTGGTACACCAAACTGTTGAAGTTAAATGGAATGAGGTTATTAAAAAGCACGAAACACAGCTCGGGTTCTGCTACACTTGCCTTTTCTTATTCCTCTCCAACCCAAGGTTTTTTCTATAAGGCACAAGATTGTAAGGCAACTGGAACTGGGAAATGTCTCATTTGTTGGCCTCAGAAACGTCTCGGCTTTCACATGGGGGAGGAGGAGTGTCAAAAAAACTTCACTTCCCACAAAGGGAAGATTCCAGCTCAGAATCTCACGGCTTTTCCCAGAGGCTCAGCAGCCCTGCTGTCAACCAGCCTAAAGCCCCTCACTCCCAATCCTGGAGTAATTCAGGTGACTCTGAACTTCCTCTGGACTGTGGAAAAAGAGAGAAGAAAATATAGTATCCAGACTGGGAAGCATCCAAACACCTACTGCGGGTCCTCAGGCAAGTGTCTTCCCTTCTCCAGGTCTCTATGAAATGAAAACAAACCAGATGATCGCTATGCCTGCTCGCACATGCTCACACACACACATCACCCATTCATTCTCTCCTCACCTTCATCTCATTACCTTGATGCACTGTTAATCACTCGCTCCCCAAATACCAAAGGCCCACTACCACAACCCAAACCTCCTTCCCAGCTGCGCCTCTCGTTTCCGATAGATTTGCCTCGTGCTTAGAATAAATTGCCAATCATCTACGTAACGTTCCACGACTCCTCACTCCACACATCAAATCATTTCTCAATCTCATTTTGTAAAATCCATCAAGAATAATTCTTTCAAAACTGAAATAAACCCTCACTCTGGCACTTGGAGCCATAAATTCCTTGTCTCTGAATGTGAAATACGTCACTTTCTACAAAGCACATCTATGATACCCTGATATAATCAGATTCACTAACAATGATAAATCAACAAGATCCTGTATTACATAAAAATGCAAATCCAAACCACCCCAGAAATCATCTCTTTTCCGTATGTCCCTTAACAGAACCACAAGATTTGCAAGCTGGAATGGAGCTTGACCACCACTTGGGTGAAGGGGATACATTTTTCCATCCCTTATTCTCAGAGGCAGGAGGGCAGCACGGGGGTGGTAGCTCTTTCTGCTCAGGCTCTGAGTCTGACAGACAACTTCCCTGCTTGCCTCTATCATTTACTAGCTGTGTGACCACGGACAAGTCCCTTGACCTCTCTGTGCCTCAACTTCCTCATCTGTAAAATGGGAATGAAGACAGCTGTAGCCTCTCAGGCCTATAATGAACAGGAGATGGAACGTTTAGAACATGACTAGCACACGGTAAGCACTCAGCAATGGCTAGCCCTCTCCGTCCTCTCATCCGATGCCCAGTCAGAGGCCACAGAGCCAAGGGACAGCACAGCAAAACCCCTCCTGGGTCTTCAGCCTGCAGAACAAGGTCCTTTCCTCCAGGTATGCATGGGGAGGTGCCCGCGAGCCAGCTGACCCTGGCACCAGCTGGCAGGAGGTGGCACATCTTCCCTGCCCCCCACTGCTCTCCTGGGTCCTCTGCTGTAAGGTTGCTTCACTCAGCACTGCCAGAGGCTCAGCCGCAAACCTGCCCTGGAAACAGGCAAAGGGCTATGCGATTCTTTCCCTTCTGCCATGCTTTAAATGTGACCAGTTTGGGGACAGGGACCCAGCTCTCCAACATGGACCTGCCAAGAGTTCAGTACATGAAAAGGGAGGGCATGAATGGCTTGGCACAAACAAACCTCAAACTCTTTAGATTCTGAACATATTTATCACAGGAACACTGGGATTGAAATGCTTTAAAAACGTGTGCATAGAGACAGACAACGAGAAGATTCACAAAAACAAGAGTTACAGTAAGTTGGAGGATTCCAGGTGAGCTGTCTTTTCTATACTTTGTTTTATAACTAATCAATACAGGTACGGGGAGTCAGAAACATGCTTCCTCATGAAATGAAAACAAACCAGATGATCAGGCACTAGGTTGAATCTTCTCATTTCAGCTCTACGGCAACAACCTTAATTGGTTGGTTGGTTGGTCAATATCCACCTTTTACCAGTGAAGAACTAGGGGATCAGAGAGGCTAAGTTATTTTCCCAAAGTCACACAGCTACCAAGCAGAAGATTTGGCATGGGAGCCGAGGAGTACAACGATGGCACTGAAGGCTTGCCAGTATCCTCAGGTCCCACTCACCACACAGCAGTGCTTTAGCTAATGCCTGGGTGTAAATCAAGGCCCATCTTAACTACATGAAGGCAGCAAGAAAACCCGACATTTATGTCTAGCCAAATTCACTGAAATAGAGATTATTTCTTTAAATGAAAGCAGGAAATTATAGGAAACAACATGGAAATGACAAAGTAAAGTATGAAATTTGAGACAGTTATGAAAATATCTTTGGGGAAAAGTTTTTAATAAGGTAGAAAAATTCCCCTTACAAACATTACAAAAGCCTGAGCAGCAGAGGAAAACTCGAAACTGCACATACTATGCAATAGGCCCAGTGATGTAAACAGATAGGAATGCAGGCCCAGGCCAGGGAGGCCCCTCATGTGAGTGAGGCACTGACTTGGGGTTGGGGCTTATCAATGATTTCTGTTTCTCCTTCATACTTCAAGCTTCCTGCAACGTCAAAGCTTTTCAGAAGAAAATATTACACTCATGATCAAAAATCAAAAGGTTGTTTTTAAAGTATTTTAAGGAAGCTTGTTACTGAAAGAATTTTAGAGCAAATTGTTCTATAAAGCAAATAACAACTAATTGGTACAATTTCTTTTAAACCCTTCTGTGTTTTAGAACTGCAGGTTTTCATACAGGTACTACAGGTCCCTGGAAGAAGGAAACACACCTTATTCTTTTGGGACTTCCACTCAGTGCCTGGCAGAGGGTTCTGTACACGGGAGCATTCAATCAGGGCTGGCTGGGTTTGGTTAAAGCAGGCCACATACACGTTTTCCTTCAAAAACAGCATCAAAGTCTGAATTTCTACCTTTACGTGCAGTGGGTGTTGAAACATGTTGAGCCGAGCGAGTTCACTGGGAGATGAAAAGAGTGTCTGAAAGGGTATCCGTGCTGGGATTGCAGCTATGAGAAAACCACGCACGTTCACAGGCAAGGGCGGGAAAGGATCATCAGGAAAGAAAGAGCAGCGCTGTGGAATTATGAGTCATTGTTTTATTTTACTTAATTTCTCTAGCTGTAAATTTTTCAAAACTAATATAAGCATATTTTACAGCTCACAGAACATTTAGAACACATTAAAATAAGTGTCTTTCTACTGTAATGTGCCCAATTGAAATGTATGAATTCCAAAGCTACATTTTAAGGCAATGAAGGAACTGGCACTCCATGTTCTTTAGATTAATCAGTTGGACTGTGTTGTTTTTCTCCTGATCAGAAAGAAATCATTTTTCAGGAAATGTTACCTTGAATCAAATATTCTTCCACATTCTAGAAGCTTGGATGAGCTGCTTATATTAAGTCTTACTGTGCCCCCTAGTGGCGAATAGAATTTATGCACTCAAAAGACAATCCCTCCACAAAGGCTTGCGATAAAATCCAAAAATTTGTCTTAATCTTTATTATCACTTAACAAGTACACAATTTTGTGCCAGGTGCTGGAGAATATAGAAATTGGTCTGGCTCAGGAAGTTTAAAGTCTAGCTAGGTGAAGCTGATATGGCTCCATGGCTACTTATGTTAAATAACACAAGAGCACGTATCGTTGATGGGAGGAAGTTCCTAGGGAAAAGCAAGAACTCCAGCACACACTAAGTGCCAGCTACGTGCCAGGCCCTGCACTAGGTGATTCACATCTAATACCGTTTACTTTTCACAAAAATCCAGCAAGGTACGGATAACGGTCTCCACTTTTCAGATACTCAAATGGAGGCTCAGAAGTGAGGTTACTTGCCAGAGACCAGACAGCCAGGGGCTGGCCACAGAGGAAGGGCCCAAGCAGGTCTCGTCACCCCGCCCCCAAGCTCTTCCCTCCCTCCTGATCCAGCAGGGGCCCAGAAGGCACTCTGGCAGATTTTAACCAAAAGGCAGGGAGAAAGCACCCTAGGAAGGAAGCACTGAGTTGGGGAGTACACTGCCACACCCACCTCTTCCAGCTCATTCCCCGCTGCACCCACCATCTGCTCTCCTCCAGGGACTAGGCTGCAGCCAGCCAGGACTCCTGCCTGCGCCCAAGGCCCTGTCCCCACTCCAGACCCACCACCCACACCCACACACTGCCTTTCCCGGGTCACCAGGTCCCCAAGATCTGCCATGCTGCCCCACATCTGACACCAAGGAGAGAAAAGAACACCACGTGCTGCCCAGCCAGGCCACACACGAACCTGGTGGCCCAGCAAGCCTAAGGCCTCAGCCAGGACTTCTGTCCACAGCTCCCGCCCGGCTCCCACCCAGTTGCCGATCTGTCTTCCCATCCTGGCTCCACCAGCCCCTGCCACACACTCTTCACACTGAAAAGTTGCTCAAAGTCAATTTGCCCAAACCCGCTTTGCCAAATAACCCCATCAGTGAAAAACTGTCAAATATCTTAAAACAGAGAGAGCCCTGGCCCACCATTGTATCTATGGCTTATAAAAGCCCTGATGTTCCCGGCAGCACAGTAAAAAGAGGGTCAGGAGATGCCGACCCCAGCAGCCATGCTGGCCCGGGCCCAGCCTCACGACAGCAGAGTGCTCTGCCCTGGGAAGGCACCCTGGGTGCACAGTGTGGCGGGGGAACTCCTGGAAGCTGTCTGGCAGTCCAAGGGGCCAGTGCCAGTGTCATCACCTGCAGCGCACACCATCTCCTCGGGACAGGCGGGCACGGCAGCAGACCCTGGCCCCACCCAGGGCAGCCCCACAGACCTCGACCCAGGTCTGACTCCCAGCCCAGGAACAGGGATTCCTACCACAGTCCCTCAGTCTGAGCCGCCCTCGCTGTTATTCCAAGCTGGGCCAGCTGCGCCCTCTTCTGGTCATGAGGTGTCACAGTTAGTTGGCTGCTCACAGTTTCCCCTCTATGGGGGCAGAAACATATCCCAACATCCACGTCTGCTCCACAAGGCCAAAATTCAGTGCCTCCACTCAGGTGCTCTCTGCTCAAAAACTAACATGGGGATGCCTCTGTTTAGGAAGTCTCAATTTCCCAGGCAAAAGTGACCCAAGCTGCCTCCCTGCCAGCAGGACCCAGGGAACACTTGACAACACCGGACGGAAGCCAGTCCCACAGGGCTCCAGATCTGCTCCTCACCATCAGGACAGAGGACTCTGGAGGCAAGCAGGCAGGTGGGCATCCACCAGGACACACCTGCTGCCCCACATCTCTCCAGGAGGCAGTGCCCTGAGTGGAGGGCACGCCACCCATCTCTGCCTATAACTAACCTCTTCTCCAATCTATGCTGCCGTCGGCCTGCCTGCCCTCACCCTCCCTCTGGGTACCATCCCTCAGCCAGGACTACCTTCCACAAAGCCCCTGCCACATGCCAGCACCTAGACTGGGCACCTTGGATGCCACCATTCACTCCAACTCCAGCCCATCCACTGCTCCATGGCGCTGCCCCAAGAGGTGAGGCTGCAATCACCCCTGCAACAAGAGACAAGGGCAGGAGGCCCCGGGCCCAGCTCCCAGGGCCCACAGGCAGCAGGGGGGAGCAGCACATTCAAACAGCGGACAGTCATGAGGACACCCAGAGGTGAGCGGCTGGACACGAGGACACCCTGCCAACCTGCCAAATTCCCAAATGGGGGGATTTGTGTGTCTTGATCACTGCTATTTCTCCAGCCCCTAAAACAGGACATTGCACAAAGCTGGAGCCCACTAAACATGTATTCACTGGACCCAATGGGGAGCTTTTCAGAGAAGATGACTTTCCAGGCTGGGCATTGGCTGGGAAGCAGGTACCTAACAGGCAGGAAAGCAAAGGGAGGGGACCCTCAAGGGGGTGGGGCATGAGAGAAGCATGGAGGAAAGAAGGTTCCCGCCCGCCCCCAACAGGAAGGCGAGTACCCGGAGGACAAGGGCCACCACTCAAACTCCAGGGCCAGCCAGACACTGCCCAGGCCCACCAGCAACCCTCCGACGGGTTTCCCATTCCCCAGCCCCTGCAGGGAAACAGACTTGGGAAAGAGAGTGGAGAAGCCCCAGGGCCACAGGGTCAATGCCAGCATGCTGTGACTCACACCAGAGATGCCAGAAGCCTCCAAACATACTTCACAGTGCCCAGTGTTGCAGAAAAAGCACCAAAGACCTAAGTGAAGTCCCAGAACGCCAGGCTGAAGAGAGAATATGACTTTCTCTCCCCCAGACTCTATGAGTCTTGCCAGAAAAGA
The DNA here is from genome assembly GCF_049354715.1 of Callithrix jacchus. Classification (NCBI taxonomy): domain Eukaryota; kingdom Metazoa; phylum Chordata; class Mammalia; order Primates; family Cebidae; genus Callithrix; species Callithrix jacchus. Next base: position 135,285,334 of record NC_133509.1, on the reverse strand, counting down.
GCACAGACAAGCCACTTCACGACTACAATTTGTCATTTAAAAATGACACCCATCAAGCTGGGCACAGTGGCTACCCCTGTAATCCCAGCACTTCGGGAGGCCAAGGCAGGCGGATCACAAGATCAGGAGTTCGAGACCAGCCTGACCAACCTGGAGAAATCCCATCTCTACTAAATATACAAAAATTAGCCAGGAGTGGTGGCACACACCTATAATCCCAGCTACTCAGGAGGCTGAGGCAGGAGAATTTCTTGAATCCAGGAGGCAAAGGTTGCAGTGAGCAGAGATCGCACCACTGCACTCCAGCCTGGGCAACAGTTGAGTGAGACTCCATCTCCAAAAACAACAACAACAAAATGACACCCAGCAATTCAGCTCATTTCAAAGACATCTCTATACTTCACTTTAGAAAATGCTTTCTAGGGAGAAAAGCTCAAAATGTAATCTGCAAATGAAGTGATCTAGGAAAGTTGGCCTCAGAACTCTGAGGAAGCAAGGGCAAGGGAACCACCATTTACTGAGCCCCTGTGAGGTACCTAGCTCTGTGCAAGGCACTTTTCCAGCATTTTTCTCACATGAGCACATGACCAGGTATGATTCTGCCCTTTTACAGAGACGCCAGACTCCACGAGAAGGCGGCCGGGCCAGTGGCCGACGAGCTTGCTACTCTGCAGCAAAGCTGATGTGAAGCCAAGCCCCTCAAAGGTATTTCCTCCCCAAGAGCGTTTGGTTCAGTTGGCATTTAGTTGGCACCCGCTACATGTCAGGTGCTTTGCTAGCTGCGAGGAGAGAGAGGAGGGACACAGTGCACAGCAAGAAGGGCTGGAGACAGGTCCCCGACAGGCACAATGACCCACCACACTGTACCTGCACACGGTGGGGACACATTACTATTACTTCAGCAGCCTGGAAAATAAATAAGACAATGCAAAAAGGAGTTTCCATGTAAAACCAGAAGTCCCCAGAAGGACATGTGCAACCAGAATGTTGCCACATTGTGCAAGCCTGACACCAGGAGCTGGGTCTATCTGCCTCTCCCAACGGCTCCTGAAACCCGCACAGCACCGGGCACAGAGCTGGCATGGCTCAGTGCTCCACAGGATCACAGAGGATGTCCCCAGTCCCCAGGGCTTGGTCCTGGGCCTGCTTTTCTTCTCCTACTAATCATTCTCACAGCCTCCGAGAGCGATAAGGAACAGTATCATCTGGCGACCTGAGCAAAGCAGCATCAGGGAAGGGGTGGGGCAGGAGGGACTCACGACCCTGGGCTGACTACAAATGACCCTTTTTCAGATGCAACGAAGAGAATTACAGAAATCTACACACACACCAAAGTTCAGCCTGTAACCTCCCTCCGTTTCACTCTTACTCCGGCAGTGTATTCCTAAGACCATCTAAAAGCGGAAGTTTTCGCTCAAGTCTTACCTTGAAAGTTTTATCCATGGAAGTGGAGAGAAGCATGTGGCTCTGAGAAAGCACTGGACACCACTGAACACTGTTGACAGGGCCCCTGTGGCCTCTCAGGTAGAAAAGCACTTTCTGGGGAACCGTGGTTTCTTTATAATGGCTGTTCAAATACGGCTGAATAAACTCAGACACTCTGGGGGCCACACAAAGAGGGGCTGGGGCCCGCCCTGAAGGGCGCCCCTGTGGCTCCGCCTCATTAGCCTTGCCTGTTTCCGGGCGTAAGGCCGGCAGCTGTCTTAGTCTTTTAGGGGTGTAGGGTACGACACCATCCTCACACTTTTTCTTCTGCAAAGAGCTGCCATTTTTACCTATGGTTTCAGACTCACTTTGAGCACGGAAAGATGACTTGGAAAAGTCCCTGAAGAGTTTTACTTGCTTAAAGCGTGCAGCTGCCAAGGGCATGTGGCTGGCTGGAACATGGCTCGTCCACAAAGAAGAACGAGAAGGCTCTTTGGTGGGGAAGGTGACTTGAGGCTCCTTCCCGGGCCACTGTAGCCTCTGGCTAGGGCAAGATCCCCGATCGCTTCTCCCAAGCCAAGCCAGTGGGAGGCGACGGCCGCCTGGGTCCCTGCAAGAGCCAGGCTTTGTGGGCACATCCAGTGTACCAGATGCAAAATCCTGCCCAGGCGGTCTGGCCACACCAGAAGTGTCTTTTACCGGGCCCATGGCATTCAAACTTCCTGCAGGCTCTGCCTCAGCCTCCGAGTCCGAATCATCATAAGCTACCAACGAAGCCATTGAAGACAGAGTTCTTGGTGTGCTTCAAAGCCAAACCACCTAAGAGCAAACAAAGTCAAGCGTCAGAAAAGGTGCATGGAAGAATAGCTGTGTAGTTATAAGAAAACACGTCACCTAGGAAATCCAACAATTCAACACACAAAAATAAACACAGACCGGCCAGGCACAGTGGCTTACACCTATAATCCCAGTATTTTGGGAGGCCAAGGTGGGCGGATCACGAGGTCAGGAGTACAAGTCCAGCCTGACCAACGTGGTGAAACACCCCCCTCTCTACTAAAAATACAAAACTTAGCTGGGTGTGGTGGTATGTCCCGTAATACTCAGGAGGCTGAGGCAGGAGAATGGCTTGAACCCAGGTGGCGGAGGCTGTGGTGACCCAAGACCCTGCCACTGCACTCCAGCCTTGGCAACAGAGCAAGACTCCATTGTCTTAAAAAAAAGAAAAGAAAAGAATAAACACAGGCTGGGCATGGTGGCTCACCCCTGTAATCCCAGCACTTAGAGAGGCCCAGGTGGGCAGATCAACTGAGGTCAGGAGTTCAGGACCAGCCTGGCCAACATGATGAAACCCCATCTCTACTAAAAATACAAAAATTAGCTGGGCAGAATGGCAGGCACCTGCAGTCACAGCAACTTGGGAGCCTAAGACAGAAGAATCATTTGAACCTGGGAGGTGGAGGCTGCAGTGAGCCAAGATCATGCCACTGCACTCCAGCCTGGGTGACAAGAGCAAGGGTCTGTCTGCAGCTGCCACAGCAGAGGCAACATCCAGCAGCAGTGCCAACAGTTCCAGCTGGTTGTTTTACTTTTTGCTTCACCAACATAGTCATTATGCCAAAGAGAAAGTCTCCAAAGAATGCAGAGGGCAAAGATGGATCGAAAGTAACTAACAGGAGCCCACAAGATGGTCTGCCAGATTGTCAGCGAAACCTGCTCCACCAAAACCTGAACCCAAACCAAGAAACACATCTGCTAAGAAAGAACCTGGAGCAAAGATTAGCAGAGGTGCTAAAGGGAAGAAGGAGGAAAAGCAGGAAGCTGGAAAGGAAGGCACAGAAAACTGAATCTGTGGATGACAAGGGAGAATGAATTGTCATGAAAAATTGGGGTTGATTTTATGTATCTCTTGGGACAACTTTTAAAAGCCATTTTTACCAAGTATTTCATAAATGCTAATTTTTTAGGACTCTACTAGTCAGCATACAAAAATACATAAGGATGGATATTTCACCCTCTCATAGTCATGCTTTTTGGCAATTTACATCATCCTCAAGTAAAATAAATACCAGTTTAATATTGGAAGATGTCAGATTGATTCAGCATCCATGCACTTGCTTTAAAATTTAGTCCTGTGCATACTGTGGTGTTTTTACTGTGCTTATTTGAAATTTTCATGCAGTTTTTCTAGAGCAATAATCGGTGGTACTTTTGTACCTAGGTTTTATGTGACTTTAATGAAACATGGATAGTCGTGGCCACCTGCTGACTATTTGTGGTTTAAAATAAAAGGTTTTCTTGTCTGAAAAATAAAATAAAATGAACACACACACACACAAAAGGCTTTTCTACACATCAGGCATAATTAGTTAGAAGATACAATTTTTGACACGAAAACTATGCGATAGCTGGGGGTAAATCTATAAAAAATAAGCAAGACCTACATGAAGAAAACTAAAAGACGGGCACGTGGCTCACGCCTGTAATCCAAGCATTTTGGGAGGCTGAGGTGGGCAGATCACTTGAGGTCAGGAGTTTGAGACCAGCCTGACCAATATAATGAAATCCTGTCTTTACTAAAAATACAAAAATTAGCCAGTCCTGGTGGCACATGCCTGTAATCCTAGCTACTTGAGAGGCTGAGGCAGGAGAATCTCTTGAACCCGGGAGGCAGAGGTTGCAATGAGCTGAGATTGTACCACTGTACTCCAGCCTGGGCAACAGAGGGAGACTCCATGTCCAAAAAAAAAAGGAAAGAAAACTAAAACTTTTATTGAAGAACATATAGAAGACCAGGGCTGGGTGCAGTGGCTCACACCTATAATCCCAGACCTCTGGGAGGCTGAGGCTGGTGGATCACTTGAGGTCAGGAGTTCAAGACCAGCCTGACCAATAGGCAAAACTCCATGTCTCTACTAAAAATACAAACATTAGCCAGGATGGTGTCAGGCACCTGTAGTCCCTGCTACTGGGGAGGCAGAGACAGGAGAACTGCTTGAATCTGGGAGGCGGAGGTTGCAATGAGCCATGATCGCCAGCCTGGGCAACAGAACAAGACTCTGTCTCAAAAAAAAAAAAGGCCTGGAGAGACAGTGCCTAGAGAGAAAGACCCAGGGATACTTTAAAAATGCCTTTGGAAGGTCCATTTTGGTCATATGTGTTACAAGTTTCAACACATCATTTTTACCCCAGCAGCCTCACTGCAGAACTCTATCCTACAAAAATACTAGCATGTTTGCTAGATGTATAAATCCATGAAGATAAATGTATAAAGAAAACGTGCTGCACTGCTTATTAGCAACAAATGAGAAGAACATAGGCTCATCATCATGAATGAGGTTAGGTCCGAAAATATTTAAATCAAAAGTTGTCCAGGATCCACGGTGGGAAAGGCCTGCCACTATCCCCTGCATCCTTCCCCTTGTACTCCAGCCCTTCCCTCTTTTCTCTCTGCCTGGAGCATTCTTCCCTCGGATATCCCATCTCCATAGCAGTCAGCTGGAGAGACAGGCCCACAGCACAAGGCTAAGGTCCTGAGGTATCTATCTGTCCTCCCAAGAGTGCTGGGAGCAATTCTGAAGGCATGATCCAAATCCACCCGTTTCACTCCCAACACACTGCAGTGAATTTCTACTTGTTAAAGAAAATCCTTTCTGAAATTCTAGACCATCGTGCACAATAAATTGTTATCAATTAGTTCCCAGAAAAAAAGTGCTTTGGTCTGGATCAATGTTTTACTTCTGTGCTGTTAGCACCAAGTACAATCCAAGGACAGCAGAGGGCGCGGTGGAACAGCACAGAACGCTCAGTCACTAGACCAGCTTCAAGAAAACCCAGTGCACCCTACCTTAATCAAACAGGCCAAGCTCCTCCTCCATCCCCCGACAGGTGGAGTCAGGTCGGCATCAACAGATTCCCTCCAAGTCCTTTGCTAAGTCATTCCATGCAGCCTGCCTACTAGCTATCTCTTCTGCTAGACAATGGGTTTCAATGTCCCCTGGAATCAACCACCCAACCCCTTCCACACCTTTCCCCCAAATGGCTCCATTCGCCTCTGCCAAGTCAGCATCATTCCATAAACGTCTGTAGTGAGCCTCCTCTAGTAATGCCGCCCCGTTCGCAGCCCACTCCAGGCAGGTAACAACTTCCACAGACAAAGCCAAAGTTTAAAGAAAACTTCTAAAGCCAGCCAGCTCATCTCAGATGGAACCAATATACTATGAAAGACTAGGAACTGATGGAACTGTGCAGTGCAAATAATTTGGCATTTCTGCTCTCTAAATACTAAGCCTGGTCCCGAGGACAGTCTGAACTCCTCTGCCTAGGCACCACCCACCATGGCACCCAACTCCTTGCTGTCAAAGTGATGCCACCAGATTCCCACCACCAGGGTGCCGGTCCTCCCTCTGGGAAGAGGTGAGGGATTAAACTAAAAGGAACAGAGGCAGCCAGATGGAAGAGAAGGCAGGGGCACTGAAGAGTCGAAGGAAGGAGCGCGTGGCTCTGACAGACACTACCAGCCCCATGAGGACAGGACTTTCTGTGTTGGATTCCCTATTAGAAGCCCAGCGTCTAAAAATATCTCTGGAATGCAAACAGGTGGGAGAGGGGATATGTGGAAGTAAAAGAAATAGGATATTCCATTCAACAAACATTTCCTGATTACCTAATGTTTGTCAAGCCCTACGCTGGGTCTGGTGTTGGTGGAAATTAAACACAAAACACAGATGCCCCCCGCCCGGAGACCCCAGACCGATGAAGGTAACAAACAAGGTACGACCAGAGATGGGTTTTGAAGGATGAATGGGAGTTAGCCGAGTTGTCAATAGTAAGAGGTAAGGTGGGTCCAAAGCACAGCGCTTTCTGAAGGAACAGGAAGTGAAAGGAGAGCGAGCGGCGATGACCGCGTTAAAAGGCGTGGGGCGCTTCGGGCGCTGCCCAGTCCCGGCCCCCTCCAGCCCGGGGCCCGCCGCTCACCACACGCACCGGAAGCGCTCCGTTCTCCCGGAGGCAGACCGGCCAACACTGCAAGGTCCAGTCGCGTTCCGCCGCGGCGCCGGGGCCGCTAGCCAATCAGTGGCGATCTCTGCCCCGCCCCCGCTTGAACAGCCAATGATGGCTCCGTCAGGCCGGAAGTTGTTCCGTCCGGACAGCGTTTCCACGGACGCCCAGGAGAAAACCCTTGGCTGAGCCGGGAGCGTTGACCGGCCCGGCTGGAAGCCGGGTAAGCGAGGGGCGTGAACCCGGGGCGGAATGCGGGAACAAGGGAGGGAGTGCTGGAGGGACGCCGGCATGGCACCCAACGGCCTGGCCCTCCTGGGAATATCCTCAGAGCCCGGCTTGCCGCCTGCCGCGTTCTGGCATTCTAAGGGGCGCGGAGCCTGCCAGCGACCCCTCGCCCCTTTCCTCTGAACGTCGCCTACCCACCCCGTCTCCCTTTCCCGCCGGCACCCGCCCTTCCGTCGTCTCCACCTCTTTCCTTTCCCGGAGGAGAGAGGCCCCCATTTTTATTTAGCGCCTGCCATGTGCCAGAGGCTTTGCGTAGTGCTGCCCTTAGTCCCCTCGGTGGTAATGTTAGCAGGCTTCTCCATGCCCATTTCACGGTTGAGGAAACCGAGGGGAAGCAGAAAAGCAATGTGACCCTTGCCCAGGGTTTCGAGTCAGTCCAAGCTGAGATTGAAATCCAGGCTTCTGTGACACCAGAGTTCCTGATCTTTCCACCACACTGCACCGCCCTGGTGAACAGATGCAGGGAGTTTACAGGTTCTCTTTCCACCTCCCACGACTACACACAAACACTGTCACACAGATGCTGAGGGTGGGGAACGGGAAGAGGGTGGGGAGGTTATTTGGAGGCCGGCATGGGGTGAGGGGTGGCTGATGCAATGACCAGCTAATCGCTCGGTTCTCAAGAGGGTTTCATTGGTCTCAACCTGGCCCCCCCAGCCAACCCACCCCGATTGGACAGTCTCAACAGAAAGGTTGGTCAAGAGCTCAAGTGTTTCTGAGAATCTGGGTGATTTATAAGAAACCCTTAGCTCATGCGGGGTGGGGAGTGGTAAACAAAAGCAAGAGGAGGCTCTTTTCTCAGAAGGGAAAGTGAAAGAAAGAGGGGAAGAATATTAAAGACCACTTCTAGCCAGAAGAGCAGGGCATTCTCAGCTGCTCAACTGCCCAGCGTGACCAGTGGCCACCTCTCCAGTGCCTTCCACAATCTGGGTATGTATTGCTATCTTTGCCAGGCTTAGAGTTTGTTAGCGTTTTTACCAAAGTGCTGAAAACCTTGGTTTTAGAAGGTCAAGGCTTGTGTCCTAGTATTAGGGTGTTAGGCGTCTTCTATTGACCCAAAATTCAGGTAATTCACTTCTCCCATGGGAAACAGAGATTCTGGCCAAGCGGTTTCGTGCAATGTCTTTGCCTTTTAAGATAATGTTCATTCTGTTATTTGGGGGGGAAAGCAATCTTTCTTTAAGTGTTAAAAAAAAAAAAAGTGGAACATAATGGGGACCCAAAAGATGTCAAGAACTCCTTGCTCTAAATAAGTCATTTTCTTGTCCTCTGGGAACTGGCCAGTCCAAAGGCATTGTCACCTACATTCTGGGCCAAGATGTAGAGGATGGTGTTCCACCTCCTGGTGGTATTCCAGGGATCCAGACATGCTCCTGGGCCACATTTTCTTCCCAGCTGCTCCAGAATTGACTGTCTTTATGCCACTCTTCCCCAGACTGTGGAATCAGTGTGTCTGATCTTTGTGAGATAATTTAGATGCAGCCCAAGTCTTTATCGTGTTGTTCTGTGAAACAATTCTATAATTCTTTTCACTCCTCATCCCAACAGCATACTGTTTCCTTAAGTGCCTGTTATGCTCCTCCAGAGCAGTGGAAATTTTCAGAATGAGCACAAGATTCAAGTTCTTGAAAAGGGGGAATTGGAAGTTAATTTTCAAGAGCTTTTTTAGCTTTCTCCTGGAAGGTCCGCTGTGATCTCCTGTGGAATAGGCAGTTTTGCTCCTTACACTCCCAGTACTTTTGTTTAGGGAAGATAATAGAGTACTTCACTGGTTATAACTGTATTTCTTTGTTTCAGTTTGTAATATTTGTTAAACATGTAAAGTCACTTCTCTTAACAAAGATTCAATGTGCTGTTTGCAATTTGTATGGTAAACACTGAACACAATGGTCCTTAACCTTTGGGCCGCTAAGCCTCCTTTGCAAAGATAATGAAGCCAAGATACTCTGCTCAAAACCATACACATACCAAGGTACTTGAAAATGTTAACATAATCTCAGAGATTCATGAACTCCAAATTGAAAAACCTGGGAAGTTCAACTCAATTCTGAAAGTCAACAAAGAAATAAAGGAGGATGTTGATAGGTAGGGAGAGAAATGCTCACATAATAAATGGGGTAAATGGATAAATGCATGAAATGAGGACCATGATAGTTCTGTTCTCCTTTCTCTGACCACACAGAAGTTGCATCATACACACACACACACACACACACACACACACACGATTTCTTTTTTTTCTTTTTTTCTTTTTTTCTTTTTTTTTTTTTTTTGGACAGAGTCTCCACCTCCCGGGTTCAAGCAATTCTTCTGCCTCAGCCTCCCAAGGAGCTGGGACGACAGGTGTGTGCCACCATGCTCAGCTAATTTTTTGTATTTTTTTGGTAGAGATGGGGATTCACAATGTAGGCCAGGCTGGTCTCGACCTCCTGACCTCATAATCTGCCCACCTCAGCCTCCCAAAGTGCTGGTATTACAGGCATGAGCCATCGTGTCTAGTCCACACACAAGATTTCAACAGTGTGGATGATTCCTTGTGATCCTATATGCCTTGTGATCATGAGAGCAGGGAAACCTCATCTGTTATTTCCTCAGTCTAATTTCATTCCCAGGTGCTTCTTAAATGGAGTTCTGATATTTATAGATACATGTTTTTCCCACAACATGGACCCTAAATGCAAGTCTAGTTTCTCTCACTGATCCGCTAGCAAAGAAACAGTTATCTAATCTATTGCAGTGGGAAATTAGCTGTCCCAGGCATTCTTCTTGGCACTTTCCCCAGGAATTTTTAAGGATAATTTTTATCTATACTTGATTGATTTCAAAACCTTACTACTGCCTTGTTGCCTTCTGTGCAGGGCACCACATTTTTTGGAAGGACAGGGTAAACCAAAAGGAATTCCAAAAATAGCGACCAGGATGGTGGGCAGATGTTAGCAGGGGGCGAAGAAACCAGAGTAGAGATGCAAGACATGGAGAAAACGCCAGGAAACCAACCTGGCTCTCCACAGATCTCAGAAGGCTCAACTCAGTACCAGGACGTTAAACAAGAAGCCATCTAAAGTCCAACTGGGGGAATCAACCTTCAACTGGAACAAGTAAAGACATAAGAGGATAAACCTTAGAGGAAAATCTTGAACTAGATGACTAAGGAGATTTGTTCATTAGATAAATGTTTGTTGATAAGCTGTGTGCTGGGTACTAGAAGTACATGGAAGGATAAACCCAGTGCTTGCCTTCACTCTGCTGGGAAAGACATGAATAACTAAACTGCAGTGTAAGTGCTTTCATAAAGTCACTAAAAGAGTGTTTGGGGATCACAGAGGACGGAGCAAACAACTTGGTCCCAGAAGCACAGGTGTCAGGAGAGGCTGTGAAGAGCTGAGGTTCAAATTGGAAAGAGAATCAGCAGAGTTCAGGCAGAGAAGGGTGTGAAACATTTCAGGCAGGCAGGCCGCAGGGATTCTGAAAGAGCACATGAGCAAGGGGGCTTGGGAATCAGATTCTGGCTTAGCTACTCCCTGGCAGTGGAACTTCAGAAGACTTGTTCTGACTTCCCTGAGCCATCAGCCTCTCATCTGCTATTGCAGGGCACATAGAATAACACCCAGCTTTGAGAGTTGGGAGAATTCAGGATAAGAATCTGGACATGATGTTTGATGATTTGTGGCTAGAAGTAATTTTCATGAGTTTTGTTATTTGATATGGGCAAAGACCTTAGAGAGAAAGCGATGATGACTGATTTGCTCCGCTTGTTGCTGGGGAGGGAATGGGAGAGTCTGAAGGTTCTCTCTAGCACTAGGAGAGGGTATTTCTGCATTCCTCCCTTAACTGGATTCTTTGTTATGGGTCAGTTATAACCACTCCAAACCTCCCTTTCTGGGGATTGAGGTGGTTCTCATGCTATCCCATTCTGGTTTCAGTATTACACTTTCATTGCCTTAAATAAATTTTGATTTACATACTTTTTTTCAATTCTTTTTTTTTTTTAATTTTATAAAAATTTTTCAGAGACTGGGTCTCACGATCTGTGTTGCCCAGGCTGCTCTCCAACTCCTAAGCTCAAGCAGTCGCCTCGGCCTTCCAAAGCACTGTGATTGCAGATGGGAGCCACTGCTTACAGCCCATGATTTACATATTTTGAGGATTTTTTTTGTTTGTTTTGCGACAACATCTCTCTCTGTTGCCCAGGTTGGAGTGCGGTGGCACAGCCTCCACTCACTGCAACCTCTGCCTCCCGGGTTCAAGTGATTCTCCCACTTCAGTCCCCCCACCCCCGCCGAGTAGCTGAGACTACAGGTGTGCACCACCATATCCAGCTAATTTTTTTGTATTTTTAGTAGAGACAGGGTTTCACCACATTGGCCAGGCTGGTCTCGAACTCCTGACCTCAGGTGATCCACCCGCCTCTTCCTCCCAAAGTACTGGGATTACAGGCATGAGCCACCATACCTGACCAGTTTACATACATTTTAAACAAATATTTAACAAATAAATATATTAAAATAATTGACACCACAAATGTATATGTTTAATTCACAGAGTTAAGTCATTGGTAGGATAATGGTTGAGAGCGTAGGCTCTAGAGTCAAACTACTAGAGTTTATAGCCCATGTCTCCCATTTATTTGTGATGTTAACATGGGCAAGCTTTTATTTTATTTTATTTTTTTGTTATAAGTAAAATTTTGATGCCACAAAAGAAATAGCACTTGAAGATAATTCCTCTCAGCAAGGCCGTTTACTTCTGTAGAAGGGTGCCGGTCACAGACGGAGCAATGGTAAGCACACACCTGTTACAGGGAGGGGAAGGGGTACTTATGCCCCGACGAAGGTTGCCCCTACTGCTGTGTCGTTCCCCTATTGGCTGGGTTAGGCTGCACAGTCTAGTCTAATTCCAGTTGGCTATTTTAAAGGGAGCAGGTTTGGCTGGAAGGACGGTTATGGGCAGGTCAGAGCAGATAAGCAGGGGTCAAAGCAGGTTACCAGGATGGGTCAGGGCAGGGGATGGGGGGGGCGGGGGGGGGCCAGGGGGAGGGAGACAGATGTGAACTACTGATTAGAACTGGTAGAAAAGGTTGTTTACTGAAACTACAAGAAAGTTAAACTTTAAAATAGAGAATTAAATAATAAGAAAGCTGACCATACTGACATACTGATTCTTTTGAAGAGAAACTTGGGGTTCACTATATCTAACATTTTTTTTTTTTTAGAGACAGGGTCTTACTCTGTCACCCAGGCTGGAGTACAGTAGCACAAACATAGCTCACTGAAGCCTCAAACTCCTGGGCTCAAGTGATCCTCCTGCTTCAGCCTCCCAAGTAGCTGGGATTACAGGCACACCACTATGCCCAGCTAATTTTTTTTTTTTTTTTTTTTTCGTTTTTTTGTAGAGTCACTGTATTGCCCCAAATGCCAGGATTACAGGTATGAGCCACCATGCCAAGCCTTGGGCAAGTTTTTTTTTAACCCCTCTGTGCCTCATCTATAAAATGGAGATAACAAATCTATTTCATAGGACTACCGTAAGGCTTAAGTGAATTGACACATATAAGGTGCTTAGAACAATAACAGGTACAGAGGTGTTCAAAGTTAGCAGCTCAGACACTAGCCTTCTCATTGTCCTCCTCCAAGGTTTTACAGCAAGTTAAAAGAAGCTGGAGTTCAGCCAATCTTTGGAACCCTAAGAAACAAAAGAACATTAATAACAGTACTTGTAATGTAGTTACATCTTGCTTTACGGTTTACAAAGTGCTACCATGCCTTTTCTTCTCATTTTGTTCTCCTAAGAGCCTGGGATAGATGAAGAAGTTCCTTGTGGTGCCATTGTATAGGTGAGGAAACTGACAGTCAGAAAGAAGAAGTGATTCTGAGTGCAATGACTCACACCTGTAATTTGAGCATTTTCAGAGGCCAAGGCGGGTGAATCACCTGAGGTCAGGATTCGAGACCAGCCTGACCAACATGGAGAAACCCTGTCTCAACTAAAATACAAAATTAGCTGGGCATGGTGATGCTTGCCTGTAATCCCAGCTCTTGGGAGTCTGAGGCAGGAGAATCTCTTGAACCTGGGAGCTGAGATCGCACCATTGCACTCCAGCCTGGGCAACAAGAGTGAAACCCCTTCTCTAAAAAAAAAAAGTAGAGGAAGTGATTGAGCCAAGAAGGGGTTGAAGGCGGCACAGTCTCTGTCTGCCACGTCCCTACCTTCTGCAAGGGTAATGGTGAATAATGACTACTAGGAGGTGCAGACACACCTTCTCCAAAGGTTTATAGTTAAATAAGGCAGTATGTGGAACAGACACATTGCAGACAGTCCTTACCCTGTGTGGAACCTGGGACAGGTAAGGCCCTGTCTTCCACCCCAGAGCTCACTTTGTCTGAGAGCAGCTGGCCAGCAATGGAAGATACTTGCTCAGCAGTATATTGGTTATGGCTGCAAAGGCCTGAGAATTCATCCCCAAGGCAATTAAGATAAACAGCAAATCGTGGCTGGATGCTGTGGCTCACGCCTGTAATCCCAACACTTTGGGAGGCTGAGGCAAGCGGATCACCTGAGATCAGGAGTTCAAGACCAGCCTGGCCAACATGATGAAACCCCGCCTCTACTAAAAACACAAAAATTCACTGGGCTTGGTGGCAGGCGCCTATAATCCCAGTTGCTCAGGAGGCTGAGCAGAAGAATCTCTTGAACCCGGGACGCAGAGGTTGCAGTGAGCCGAGATTGCACCACTGCACTCCAGCCTGGTGTGATTACCCTTTTTGAGATTGTGCTCCAATGTCAAAAAACAAAACAAAACAGCATATAGTAATTTAGTAATTTGTCAAATGTGTATAGCACTAGTGAACTTAGGTTTATTAAAACACATTGGTGTTTATTATACCCTGAAGCAAACAGGAGTCATGTTCTGGGCACTGGGTGGGGTACAGGGGACATCACCAAATGCAAACTCAGTCTTAACTAGGAGGCCCTCTCTTTTGTAGATCTTAAGTCAGTAAATCCTAGTCACTCCTTTAGTCCTCATCATTGACATTTGTTCTTCCACTTTTCCTCTTTTTCGTGGCCCCAAATTTCTGCTTCTCTTTTTATCGTATTATCCATGTCCTTTATTGTAACTCACCTCACAACCTCTTCAGAAAAATGGACTCAATCCAGGAAAGAAAAAACAGCTGCAGTGTTTTGTTAATCTCTCTTTTTCCCTCTCTCTCCTTTTTCCCCCCAGTCTTGACTCCTCTGCTGAACAAAGCCTCTGACCCCTGGCCAGCCATTCTGAGACATGGCTAACATGGCCAACAGTGAGGCCTGTGCCTCTCCACTGGAGCTGTTCAACAGCGTCACCACTCAAGGGGAGCACGTGAGGGCCCTGAAAGCCGGAAATGCATCAAAGGTAGGTGATTCTGTTGGGTTCTCCATGAAGGCAGCTGAGCCTCCCAAGTCTGTAGGGCTGTTACTCTGGAGGAGATGGTTTCCTCAATGACTGAGGTGTTTTGGTTATAATTTTTTGTTGTTGGGTTTTGTTTTATTTTGTTTTTTTGAGAGGGAGTTGCACACTTTTTTTCCCAGAATGGAGTGCAATGGTGCAATCTCAGCTTACTACAACCTCCGCCTCCCAGTTCAAGCAATTCTCATGCCTCAGCCTCCCAAAGTAGCTAGGATTACAGGCATGCGCCACCATACCCAGCTAATTTTGTTGTGGTTTTTAGTTTGTTTGTTTTTTTGTGTGTTTTTGAGATGGAGTTTCAAACTTGTTGCCCAGGCTGAAGTGCAGTGGCGTGATCTCGGCTCACTGCAACATCTGCCTCCCAGTTCAAGCTATTCTCCTGCCTCAGCCTCCCAAGCAGCTGGGACTACAGGCGTGTGCCACAATGCTTGGCTAATTTTGTATTTTTAGTAGAGATGGGGTTTCTCCATGTTGGTTAGGCTGGTCTCAAACTCCCAACCTCTGGTGATCCACCTGCCTCGGCCTCCCAAAGTGTTGGGATTACAGGCATATTCCACCGCACCCAGCGTTGGTTATAGTTTTAAATGCGTTTTTCCCTTTATCAACATTGGGATGCCTGTGATCTAGAGTCAGGGGTTCTCAAAGCCTTTGTGAAATACAGCGGCCCTCCAGGCCACCTCTCCCTATTTCCTCCTCAATTCTTTTAGCCGGTCTTTTGGTTATGTACTCCCCATATCTACAAATATTCTGCTTATTATATTGCTCCTTGCTGATTTTGAAGTTGGGGCTTTCATGTGGAAACGAAGAATGTGTACTTTCCCAGCCACTTCCCGTCCAGGCAGTCTCCCCATCCGTATTGCAGTTGCAGCTAGGTCAGTATCTGTATCAAGGATAGAATGAGTACTCTTCCTTTCTCGCCCTCAAACCATCAAGGATAGAATGACTACTCTTCCTTTCTCGCCCAGCTTTTGTTTTCTCTGGAGTTAATATTTGTCTTAATTTCTGTTTGCTTTACTTTTTTTATGTGATTGATACTAATGATAATGTGTCTCCAAGTCCTTTCCCAGTCAGATGAATCTCCTTTCAACACACATCAACTAGTATGTCAAGTTCATCTTCTTGAGGTGATCTCTCCCAAAACCTTCTGCCTGCTTCCCTCTGGACTGGTGATCCTTGCCTCCTACACTGCCCATCTTGGCATCTTTCTTCACTGTCGACCCAGGAGTTCCTTTCACCCTGCTGATTGGGTGCCCATTTCCTGCTCCTGCGTCTTATTCCTCTTTGCTTTGCTCTTTGGGCAGAGCAAATCTTCCAATTGTTTCTGAAAAAAATAATGCAAAGGAAATATCTCTGGGGGGATCTTGCCCATCTGAAAGTGTATTTATTTTACCTAAAACTTGATTGATAACTAGGCTGGGATTGGAACTAGGTAGGGTTCTAGCATGAAAGTGATTTCCCCTGGGAATGCTGAAGCCACTGCTGCAGAGAAGCCAGATGCCATTCCTCCATTTTTTCTCTCTGGAAGTTGGCAGGATCTTCTTTGTTCCAGTGTTCTGAAATTGCATGGTATAGGGGCTCAGCATGCCTTTCGAACTAGAAACTCATGACTGTTAATTCTCAGAAATCATTATTTCTTTGATCCCTTCTGTTTTCTTTCTTCACAGTCTTGTTTCTTTAATTTGGAGACTGTTTCTCTGATTTTCTAACCCTCCTATTGTTTTCCATTTCTCCTGTCATTTTTAACTTCCAGGAGCATGTATGCTCCCTGAAGTTTCCTCATAGCACCCTGCCCTGGTTCATAGGTACACTACCATCCTTTTCTGAGATCTTAATGGCAGTTTTCCACATGTCCTCTACATGCTTTATAATCCCAGCTTCATCCATCTTAATTTTTTTCTACCTGTCTTTGATATTAGAGGCAATTCTCAAATGTTTAGTGTTTTCTTGGCTGTTTACTCATGTTTTGGGGGGTACACTTAAAAAGCTGCTGGATGGACTGTTTATTGGGGAGGAGCTTATCAACATAGGTTCCTCCCCCTGGAGAATGAGCAGGCAGCTTCCCTTTAAAGTTAAATGAGATTCCCCAGAGAAAGCTCCCCAGTCCACTGTTCAGAGGGGCTGAGTCCAGCTGCCAGCATTCCACGGCTGAGTGGGAGAGAAGGGTTGTGGGATCCTTCCCTGAAGCTCCCTATCCTCTGTGTGCTGCCAGTGCCCCAACTGTGCAGATTGCCCCCAGTCTAGGCACCCCTAACTCTGTCCTCTTTCGACATGAAACCTTGGAATTGAAGGGGAAAGTGTGGCACTCCCTTGGCCAAGGGGAGAGGGGTTCTCAATAACTGCTTCTTGAAGAGACTTCAACCAGCCTCCTGTTTTCATAACGCACTTTCACCCCCACCCCTATAAGGTCACTAAGGCCTTAGCCTTTGGGCGATTGCATAGCAGTGTACACGTGGTCACTTCCAGTATTTCTGCAATGTCTTAGTGTTTGTTTTCTCTCATGCTGTTAGGCACTGGTCATCCATCAGCTTTCCAGCTTCTGAAACCGTGTTGCTGTCATCCTCTTCTTGTTTCTTTTGTTCTATGCTTTAAAAAAAAAAAATCTCTGCTTTTGTTATAGTAGGTTTCAGAAGTATCATCATCAATATGCATCTTTAACTGGAATGTAAGCATTCATTTCCTTCTGGGGTGACTTCATTCCTAGGTCCTCCAGCTTCTCCATGACTTCCATCACTATCACTTTCCTTTTCTTTTCTTTTCTTTTTTTTTTTTTTTTCTTGTGATGGAGTTTCACTCTGTCACCCAGACTGGAGTGCAGTGGTGCAATCTCGGCTTATTGCAACCTCTGCCTCTACCACCTGGGTTCTAGCAATTTTCCTGCCTAAGCCTCCCAAGTAGCTGGGACTACAAGCACCTGCCACTATGCCTGGCTAACTTTTGTATTTTTAGTAGAGACGGTGTTTTGCCATGTTGGCCAGGCTGATCTTAAACTCCTGACCTCAGGCGATCTGCCCACCTCAGCCTCCCAAAGTGCTGGGATGACAGGTGTGAGCCACCATGCCCGGCCTGACTTCCGTCACTTTCAACTCCCATTATCTGTTATCTTCTTTTCAAACATCTCTTCCTTGCTTGTTACCAGATGGTGTCAACTATCTCACATTCCTCAGTAATTTACTTTGATTGTTTGGTACCCAATTTAAACGTGTACGTGTGTGTGTGTGTGTGTGTGTGTGTGTGTGTGTGTGTGTTTTGAGACAGGGTCTCACTCTTTCCACGCTGGATTGCAGTGGTTCAATCATAGCTCAGTGCCCTTGAACTCCTGGGCTCAAGAGTGGTCCTCCCACCTTAGCCTACCAAGTTGCTGGGATTATAGATGCATGCCACTGCACCCAGCTCGTATTTTAAAGGAAATAAGTAGCACCAAAAGAAAGTAATGTCAAAAAAAAAAAAAAGAAGTTGCTTATTTACAGAAAGCGATTTACTCACCAAGTAGGGCTTGAAAGGTTAAACCAAGTTGTTTTAAAACAAAAATATAAAATAAATAAAAGACCCAGTGGGGTTACATAAGCCCATCATTTTGGGAAGTTGACAGTGCTATTTTTGTCCATTTAATATTAAATTTGAATAACATTTAGTAAATGTTTTTAGTTAGTAATTCTTAGTGACTGCAATTATGTTCATTATTTTAGTCAACTTAATACATTTTGTAATAACTCTCCCAAGTGTATTCTTTGACTAATGCAATTGGCTGGCACGTTGAGACATCAGAGGTTACACAAAGAGACCAGAGTTAAATGATGAAAAATTCAAAAGTACATTTGTAGCTGACCCTGAAATGTCTTGGTACTAGAAGCACTTGATGTTTTGGAAATTTTAAAAATTATCTTTTAGCAAAACAGTTTGAGCCACATTGGGAGCGCCAGTTCTCTGAGAGGGCACCATCAGCTCTTCCTTGGCCTGCCATTTATCTAGACCATGGATCTCAAAGGTATTTTCTGCTCCAGTGTATCTAAAGAATAAGATCCACGTCCTTCAGTAGCAGCAGCTCATTAAAGCAGAGAGTTTCCTAAGGGGGAATAAGTCAGAATCTGAGGGCTGTGAGAGGAAATAGTTTGAACAGAACTGAAGAAGCAATGCTGGATCTTGAGTACTAAGAAAGAGAACAGAGCCTTTTTCTTCTTCTCCTTTTTATGTAAGTAACTTCAAAATCTAAATATACCACTAATACAGAGAAATATGCTGATCATAAGCAGACATCTCACTGAATTTTCACAAAATGACCACATCTGTGTAACCAGCACCCAAATCAAGAGCCAGCATAGAGCGCCTGGAAGCCACACTCACGCCCCTCAGCCTCTGCCATGAGCGCTTCCATCAGGGCTACCTCTACGTGTGGTTGAACTGTATGTAACCAAGTAGTAGATAGACTTGGGTCTGCCTTTCTTTTCTGAACATCTGCTTTTGGCTGGGCACTGTGGTTCATGCCTATAATCCAAGCACTTAGGATACCAAGGCAGGAGGATCGCTTGAGGCCAAGTGTTTGGGACCAGCCTGGACAACATAGTGAGACTGTGTCTCCACAAAAAATTTAAAAATTAGCCGGATGTGGTGGCACACACCTGCAGTCCCAGCTACTCGGGAGACTGAAGTGAGACCCTGTCCCAAAAAAACAAAACTGATCTTCTGGTTTTTTGGGGAGGTGGGGTCTCACTCCATCACCCAGTTGGAGTGTAGTGGTGCAATCTTGGCTCACTGCAACCTCTGCCTTGCGGGCTCAAGCAGTCCTCCCACTTCAGCCCCCCGATTAGCTAGGAACACAGGTGTGCGCCACCATGCATGGCTAATTCTTTTTATTTTATTTTTGTAGAGACAAGGTTTTGTTATGTTGCCCAGGCTGGTCTTGAACTTCTGAGCTCAGGCGATCTACCTGCCTTGGCCTTCCAAAGTGCTGGGATTACAGGCGTGAGCCACTGTACCCAGCAAACATCAGCATTTGAATCCTGTTTCAGTGTCCTGGTTCAGACACTGATTAAGACTGGTTATAAGAAATAGACAAGGTGAGCCTGCTTGTCTATTACAGTGCTATACCAGAATGCAGATGGTGCTCAAGCAGGAACATTGGTTAAATGTTTGACTTCCACAGAGCCTCTTAGTTACAAGCAGAATTAGACCAGATAGAGTATGGAATGTCAACGAAGCTAGTTATTAAGGGATACTGACTGCTGTGTACTTCAAAGCAAGGTAAGCCTTCCCATAGAGAACTGGATATGTTATACATACGAAACACTTATTTTCTACAAGTACTGAGCCTAGGTACTACAGAAATGAGATGGGTAAAACACACTTACCTGTCTAACCTGGGCAAACATCTCATCTCTGAGTTGTATCCATTGGGCTACTAATTCCACAAATCTGACTCATTTTAATGATGAGGTCCAGATAATTTTGTAGTTTGAAACACAGATCACTCCAGAATCGCAGTCCTCTCTGGTAGGTGCTGTACCTGATACAACAGTTATCTCTTAATGGAGGTTGGTGTTTATAGAACATTCCGTACATGGTAAAAGGAATTTGAGGAGATTAAAAAAAAAAAAGAACGTTCTGTGTAAACTGTAAGTGGAAATGTTTGTATTTCCCTTGGCAAGCAAATTGGACTGGGTATATTCTTTGTTTGTGATCTAATCCAGCAAGGCCAATTATCAGAATAGAGCTTTAGGGCATAGCATGACTAATCGGCTTAATTAAGGCCTGCTTTTTTAAACACCAGGCTTCCAGGGGTGGCCACTGTGGACTCCTACAAAAGAGTCTTTAATAGATTTCCAGACTACCCAAGGGTGCATTTTACTTTTCTTGTTTTTTTTTTTTTTTTTTTTTTCAGGATAGTTTGATAAGACTCTAAAATGTAGTGATAAAACTGTTTCCCAGTGAATCCCTCCTTAATTTATAGCCTGAGAGCCTACATTTTTTGTCCTTGCTTTTATCTGTTTTAGTTGCTCTTACTATCCTTAGTGACATCACTGGTTAAGTTTCCATAAATATTCATTCAACCTGCATGGAATGTAAAAATGAGTTCCAACGCAGAATTCCAGGATACTCAATTAAAGGAGCTTGTCACACACGTTCTCTGGCATTGGTGGCATTTGACAAATCTTTAGCATATGAACTTTGTCATAAACGACAGTATATATTGTGTCACTGCTATTGTCCCAAAATGTTCATGGTAGCACGAGAATAACAGATAAAAATGAAGTGCTTTTGAGCCGATGACTTGCTGTGATTCTATGAGTAAGCTCCTTCTCTCTGA
This sequence comes from Callithrix jacchus, assembly GCF_049354715.1. Lineage (NCBI taxonomy): Eukaryota > Metazoa > Chordata > Mammalia > Primates > Cebidae > Callithrix > Callithrix jacchus. Next base: position 135,264,878 of record NC_133509.1, on the reverse strand, counting down.
GTCTCAGATTCTTGAGCTGAAAAAGGACAATGACAGTGATGCCTGCCTTGTAGGGTTGGTGTGAGACTAACTGAGGTAACACGTGTGAAAGGATTTAGCGCAGTGCCTGCCAGAGAATGGGCATTCAGCGAATATCAGCTATTAGTAATACTTTTAAGCGCAGTGCCTGCCAGAGAATGGGCATTCAGCGAATATCAGCTATTAGTAATACTTTTAGCCATCACTTTTGTTTCCTTTTTCAGGATGAAATTGATTCTGCAGTAAAGATGTTGCTGTCGTTAAAAATGAGCTACAAAGCTGCCATGGGGGAGGATTACAAGGCTAACTGTCCTCCAGGGAGCCTAGCACCTAGCAGTAATCATGGCCCGGACGCCATGATTACAGAAGCCGAAGAGGATTTTGTGGACCCATGGACAGTACAGACAAGCAGTGCAAAAGGAATCGACTATGATAAGCTCATTGGTACGTCCTCTGCTTTCCTCCCAGAAAAAGCCTCATCTTTTAGAAGTGGTCCCATTGAGTCCATTAATGTTTTTAAATTTTGAATTAATCATAAATTCAGTGAAGCTTTAATGCCAAGAAAAAAGTGGATCCTAAAATCTTTTGGTTGTGCAATATTCCCAAAGGATTATTTTAAAATAAAATAACAATATAAAACAAATTTCAAAATAATGATCTATAGTAGACAGCTTAGTAGAAGCTTTTCCCTTTTTTGGAGCACTTTAGAACTTGGGAAAGCTCTATTGAAATGGTCATTTAAGGCCAGGCGCGGTGGCTCACACCTGTAATCCCAGCACTTTGGGAGGCCGAGGCAGGCGGATCACAAGGTCAAGAGATGGAGACCATCCTGGCCAACATGGTGAAACCCCGTCTCTACTAAAAAATACAAAAATTAGCTGAGCGTGGTGGCACACACCTGTAGTTCCAGCTACTTGGGAGGCTGAGGCAGAAGAATTGCGTGAACCCAGGAGGCAGAGATTGCAGTGAGCCGAGATTACTCCACTGCACTCCAGCCTGGCAGCAGAGCAAGACTCTGTCTCAAAAAAAAAAGAAAGAAAGAAAGAAAAGAAATGGTCGTTTAAAACATTTAGTAGCTACAAGTCAATTATAGATTACTTAGGTTTCACTTCCAGTAATGGATATTGGAGTGGATACTGGCTATGGACCTAGAAGGCTGGAAGTCAGCTTAAGAGTGATGACTTTGCCATACCATTGAAGTCTTTACTCTGAGATCATTGCTAATTGTCACAGAAGAAACAGAACTAAAATGTTTCCTCTAAGTCAAAGCCATTTTCCATGATTTGAGTATAGACTGTCAATGAGGGAAAATTCACTTGACGACAGACATTAATTCAGTTCGACAAATAAAGAATGTGAGAAATCATGATTGTCAATGAATATAAATTTTACCTCAAGCGAATGTGTGTGTGTGTGTGTGTGTGTGTGTGTGTGTGTGTATTTGTATTTGTATTTTGTTGTCAAAAGTTGCTAGCTGGACCACATTCTGGATGTTTCTCATCAGAATAACCAGTCTCAGGCAAAACGGCATTTTGTGTTGTAATTTAGTTCCTGTTTTGTTAGTCGTGTTGATCTCAGCTGTTATTTTAATACAAAGACCTTTTACTTTATGTTGGGGATAAGGACGTTTAGTAGAAGGCCTAAAGAGGTTTGCATTCATTAAGATTGTGCATGGATCACTTCCTTTTCACCTTCATTTCAATAATACCTGATCAGTAAATGTCCTGCCGCATAAGAAAGTCATCTCTTCTTTTTTCCAATTTTTTCCAGTTCGGTTCGGAAGCAGTAAAATTGACAAAGAGCTAATAAACCGAATAGAGAGAGCCACCGGCCAAAGACCACACCACTTCTTGCGCAGAGGCATCTTCTTCTCACACAGGTCAGGGGCCCTTCTCACATGTCCTCTTCTTCTAGTTCAAAAAATCGTAAGACAGCTCTCTTAATAAGCTGCCTGGCACTGTGGGAAAAGTGATGGCCAGCTGTCAGAAAGCGGGATCCCCCTTCTGTCCTGTCTGTGCCCACTGTGGGACCATGCTTGTCCATTCACCTGCAGGCCCTTAGTTTCTTCACTTGTAGACTGCCCACCTCACAAGATGGGAATCAAGATTACAGATGAGTCTCCTGCCAGATGACATGCTGTAAACAAATTATAAAATGTCACGAAAACAAAAGAGATTAATATGGCCAAGTTCAACATTTCCCACACAACAAACAGTAGGCTTCCTGAAATTCCAAACCCTCTTCCTCCTATTGTATTGACTTGCTCATAAATCATACCAAAAGACAGGCCAATAGAGAATGCATGGAACAGAGCATCTGTACCTCAAGCCATAAATTCATGCAGATAACATCAAGATATGGGCAGGTTCCAAAGGGTTTCTGCCTCTCCCACCCTACAGGTTATCTGGTTTGAGGCAGGCCCATTTTTGAAGCTGTGTCCATGAAATTTGTGATCTGAGATAGGGTCGTTCTGTTCTACTGGCACCTCATGTGGTTATAGGAGAATACCTCCCAGGGCAGAGCCCAGCAGTCTGCTCAAACACTTTGAATTCTACCTGCAAAGAACTCCATGCCTTGCTCAACCCACTTTCTGGGCAGATTATAATCAAGAAGTTTTCCTTAATTAACATATTCTAAAACTCACTTTAAGTATACAATTAAGTGGGTTTTAGTATATTCACAAGGTTGTGAGACCATCATGACTATCTAACTCCAAAACATTTCATCACCCCAAAAAGAAACCTCTAACCATTAACCCATTTATGCCAGAGGTGGCAAAATTTTTTTGTAAAAAAATCATCTTGAGCAGTAGGATATAAATAACTCCTACAAGCTTAGTGTTCCAATAATGGAACACTAGGCATAAATGGGTTAAGTAGTCAACTCCCATTTCTCCCTCCCCACTGGCAACCATTAATCTGCCTTCTCTATATATAGATTTAAGCATTTCATATAAGGATTATATAACGTGGCCTTTTGTGTCTGGCTATTACTTTGCCTAACATTTTTAAGGTTCCTCCATGTTGTGGCATATATCAGAACTAGATGCATTTTTATTGCCAAATAATATTCCATTGAATAGATATAACTCACATTTTGTTTATTCATTGGTTAGTTGATAGACATTTGAGTTATTTTCACTTTTTGGTTATCAGTAATGCTGCTCTGATCATTTGTATGCAAGTTTTTGGGTGGATGTATGTTTTCAATTCTCTTGAGCATATACCTGGAAATAGAATTAATGGCTCATATAGTAATTCCACGTTTAACTCTGAGGAACTGACAGACTTTTCTGCAGCAACTGTATCATTTTACTTTCCCACCAGCAATATAGGAAGCTCCCAGTTTCTCCACATCCTCACCTACACTTGTCATTTTCCATGATGTTGTGTTTTATCACCATCCTAATGGGTGTGAAGTGGTATCTCGTGTGGTTTTGATTTGTATTTCCCTAATGACTAGTGACGTTGAGAATCTTTTCATGTGCTTATTAACAATTTTTATATCTTGTTTGGAGAAATGTCTATTCAGATCCTTTGCCTACTTTTTAATTGGGTTGTTTGTCTATTTATTGTTGAGTTATAATAGTTCTTTATATATTCTGGATACTAGGTTCTTACCCATATATTACTTGCAAATATTTGCTTCCATTATATAGGTTGTCTCTTCACTCTTCTGATAGTCCTTTGAAGTATAAGTTTTTAAATTTTGATGAAGTCCAGTTTATTTTATCTTTGATTAATTGTGCTTTTAGTATGATATCTAAGAAACCACTGCTTAATCAAAGGTTGTGGTTTTAGCTCTTACTTTTCAGTTTCTTATCCTTTTTGAATTAATTTTTGTGTATTTGTGAGGTACAGCTCCAACTTCGTTCTTTTTTTTTGAGACAAGTCTCGCTCTGTCGCCCAGGCTGAAGTGCAATCTTGGCTCACCACAACCTCCACCTCCCGGGTTCAAGTGATACTCCTGCCTCAGCCTCCTGAGTAGCTGGGACTACAGGTGCGTGCCACCATGCCCAGCTAATTTTTGTATTTTTAGTAGGCACAGGGTTTTACTATCTTGGCCAGGCTGGTCTTGAACTCCTGACCTCGTAATCTGCCCGCCTCAGCCTCTCAAAGTGCTGGGACTACAGGCGTGAGCCACCAGCACTCTTTTTCAAAAAGACTATTCTTTCCTTACTGAATTTTTTGGCATTTTTTGCCAAGAATCAATTGGCCATATATTTAAAGATTTCATTGTAGACTTTCAACTCTATGCCACTGATCTATATATCTGTCCTTATGCTAGTACTGCATAGTCTTGATTCCTATAGCTCTGTAGTGAGTTTTGAAGTTAGAAAATGTGGATCCTTAAACTTCGTTCTTTTTCAAGATTGTTTAGGTATTCTGGGCCCCTTGCATTTCCATACAAATTTCAGCTTTTCCATTTCCGCAAAAGCAGCAGCTGGGATTTTGATAGGGATTGTACTGAATCTGGAGATTTGTTTGTAGAGTATTGCCATCTTAAAACATTAATTCATGAACATGGGATTTCTTTTTACTTCTTTCATTTCTTTCTTTGATATTTTGTAATTTTCAGTGTATAGGTTTTGCACTTCTTTGATTAACTCATAAGGATTTTATCTTTTTAATGCTATTGTAAATGGCATTTTCTTAATTTCATTTTCAGATTGTTCATTGCTACTATATAGAAATACAACTGATGGCCAGGCATGGTGGCTCACACCTGTAATCCCAGCACTTTGGGAGGCTGAGCAGGTGGATCACTTGAGGTCAGGAGCTCGAGACCAGCCTGACCATGGTGAAACCCCGTCTCTACTAAAAATACAAAATTAGCCCAGCATGGTGATGGGTGCCTGTAATCCCAGCTACTACTCAAGAGACTGAGGCAAGAGAATTGCTCGAACCCGGGAGGCAGAGGTTGCAGTGAGCAGAGATCACGCCATTGCACTCCAGCCTGGGCAACGAGCAAAACTCCATCTCAAAACAAAAAAAATATAACTGGTGTTTGTGTATTAATCTTATATTCTGAAATTTTGATGAGTTTATTAGCTCTAATGCTTTTTTCTTTTTGCAGATTCTATAGGATTTTCTACATATATGATTATATCTCCTATTATTAGAGACAGTTTTACTTCCTTTTTTCTAATTTGGATTTTTTTTCTTTCCTAATTTCTCTGACTAGAACTTTCAGTAGGATGTTGAATGGTAGTGGTAAAAGTGAGCGTCCTTTTCTTATTCCTGATCTTATGGGAAAAGCTTTCAGTAAAGACTGAATATACACCATTGAGTGTAATGTTAGCTGTGGGTTTTCTATATATCCTTCATCATGTTAAAGTGTTTTTATTATGAAAAGATGGTAGATTTTATCAAATGAGTTTTCTGTGTTTATTGAGATGATCCTGTGGGTTTTGGCCTCTATTCTATTAGTGTGGTGTATCACATCACATTGATGGATTTTTTGTGTGTTGAATCAACCTTGCATTCCTGGAACAAATCCTGCTTGATCATAGTGTTGAAAATCAATTGATTTTCAATCATGTGTATAATCCTTTTTATATGTTGCTGGATGTGATTTGTGAGTTGCTGAGGATTTTTATATCTGCATTTATAAAGGATATTGCTCTACAGTTTTCTTTTAATGTCTCTGTCTGGTTTGGTATCAAGGTAATACTGGCCTCACAGAATTAGTTGGGATTAGTTCTTACTCACTTTTTTTGGAAAAGCTTGCAAAGGATTGGTGTTAATTCTTTTTTGAACATTTGATAGAATTTACCAGTGAAAAGAGGGTTTGGGGCTTTTCTTTGTAGGAAACTTTTGATTACTAAATTCAGTCTTTTTTCTTGTTACAGACCTGTTCATATTTTCTGTTTGTTCTTGGGTTTGTTTCCGTAATATGTTTCTAGGAATTTGTCTACTTCATCAAGGTTATCTTACTTATTGGTATGCAGTTATTCCTAGCATTCCCTTATATAGTAATCCTTTTCATTCCTCTGAGGTTAGTAGTAATACCCCTTCTTATATTCCTGATTTTGGTCATTCCACCACCCCCACCCCAGTCACTTTGGTTCCAAGTTTACTAATTTTGTTGGTTTGTAGTCAGCGTTTTTTTATCTTAGCAGTGCATGGTTCTTCTCACTGCCCTTATGACTTACTTATTGACCGCAGTATAGTAATCCTGTAGCCTCTTGGCTTAAGAAAACATAGGACATCAGTGGCTCACGCCTATAATCCCAGCCCTTTGGGAGGCCGAGGCGGGTGGATCACAAGGTCAAGAGATTGAGACCATCCAGGTCAACGTGGTGAAACCCCATCTCTACTAAAAATACAAAAAATTAGCTGGGCATGGTGGCGCGTGCCTGTAATCCCAGTTACTCAGGAGGCTGAGGCAGGAGAATTGCCTGAGCCCAGGAGGCGGAGGTTGCAGTGAGCAGAGATTGCGCCATTGCACTCCAGCCTGGGTAACAAGAGCGAAACTCCGTCTCAAAAAAAAAAAAGAAAGCATAGGACGTGAGGCATTTGCCCGTTCTCAAATTTCAGGCTGCCACTGTGTCTAATTTTATCATCTGTAAAATTGGGGATTAAATGAGATCTACCATGCACAGTCAAGCTTCAAGTGGTGGGCAGGTGCCTGGGTTCCGTCAGTAACTGAATGAGTCTCTGCTGGAAACCCATCCTCATAAAAGATGAGCTCAGAATTGGAGCCCAGTAAATTTCTGCACACTTTTCAGGAGCACCTCAGGACCAAGCACACAGTGTGTTCTCAGATGCTTCCTGTAAACACAGGAAAAGCAGCTCATGGGACAACTGCATTTTTTTTTCTCTTCTGTAAGCCCATGAAAGTTTAATTTAGTTAGTGAGAATCAAAGAAGGATACTTTACTTCCAAAATTATGGGTTATTTTCTCTCCTTATTTCAAAAGCAGTATGTGAGCATTTCATGGGGAATAAAATAAAAACTAAGGCTAAAAACCAAACACCGACAATTGTATGAGTCCAGAGATGAGCACTGTTAACCCTGGCCTTGGGGAGTGCAAGGAGAGGTCACTTCCAGAATGCTCTTCTCTAGACTCTCCTACCCAGACCTCTGGAAAAGTAGATATTCCTCTTGTATTTGGGAATGCTTTACCCAGAAACAAAGGGCATTCATCCTGGAGTGCTGGTTTCCCACCCTGCTGAACATTGGAACCTCACAGAGCTTTTTAAAATTACACATTCCCAGAGAGCACCTCAGATCCATTGAATCAATCTCTGGTGGCAGGGCCCAGGCAGCTGAGATTGGAAGCAACCTCGTGGGGAGAGGAATGACTCTAGAGTGACTCGCAGATGAAGATACCTAGTCCCACATTGGCTGAGGGACCCAGATCCAATCTCCAACTGGGGACTTGACCTCTGAACTCCCAGAGGACAATTCTTACTTTCCCTGCTAAGCCAGGACTGTCTGGTCCCATGTAGTTTGCCTGGTCTTGTTCTGAGAGTCCTCGAGCTGCGTGATTCTGAGCAAGGATCATATGGTGTTGGCCTAGTATCCCCAGGGAAGTGTACTAAGCTCACAGTATGTCAGCACTGGTGTTTGGAGGGATTCCAAGAGCCCCAGTAAGTGCACAGCCAGATCCGTCTTTTAAACATGTCATTCCAAACCTGCACATTTTATTTTTTAAAACACTCATAGGAGAAACCATTTCAGTAGAAGTTTCCTGTCATTTTTATATCATAGGCACCAAAGGTAACAAACTCTAGTTATCTATGTTGTTTCGTGTCTGTCTTTGTTTTTCATTTCCAAAAGTACACTAGTGCTTTGACGTTTTTCTCAGAATATCACACTTCTCCTCTTCTTTTTCCTTTAGAGATATGAATCAGGTTCTTGATGCCTATGAAAATAAGAAGCCATTTTATCTGTACACGGGCAGGGGCCCCTCTTCTGAAGCAATGCATGTGGGTCACCTCATTCCATTTATTTTCACAAAGTAAGTATTGGATCTTATGACTTTTCTTACTCTCTTAGTGAATTGAGAATGTTACTTATAAACCATGTTTAGAACTGACGAGATCATGCTGGTTCATTTGCTGAGCAGCCAAGATGTCAAGAATTGGCACTTTTTTGGCTTCCATTCACTTTGTTCCTGGGCGCACTTCAGAGGAACATGGAGTGATGGGGTGAGTGCAGCTTTAGAGTCAGCCAGACATGCTCCTCTTCTCATCCTGCTCCCTGTCCACATGGCCATGGGCCAGCTACCTCTCTGAGCCTGAGTTTTCACATCTTCAAGATGAAACTGATACCTGCCTCATAAAACTATTGTAAGGCTTCAAAACAAAGTGTGTAGAGCACCCAACACAGAGCATACAGGGCCATCTTGGTCAATAAATGCCCTTATCATTATCCAAAGTCAAATTCATATTGTCATTCAAATTGTGGTTTTGTAGGCAAGGATGTTTTAACTTACATTAAGTAGGAACTGTGTTTTCAGATGCACAGTAGCATTCCTCCACAGGAGAGACGAGACATCAGCTTTCTTCCCCCATGTTTCTTTAGGTGGCTCCAGGATGTGTTTAACGTGCCCTTGGTCATCCAGATGACGGATGATGAGAAGTATCTGTGGAAGGACCTGACCCTGGACCAGGCCTATGGCTATGCTGTGGAGAATGCCAAGGACATCATTGCCTGTGGCTTTGACATCAACAAGACTTTCATCTTCTCTGACCTGGACTACATGGGGTAAGGAGAAAATGCTTGGCTGCCTTTTTCAATAGGTAGAGGCAGATGTCAAGTTGCTATGACCACAGCTAAATCTGAAATATCTGAAATGGTCTTAAGGCCTGGTAATAAATGTTCTTCTTCCTTTATTACATGCTATGAGCTGGTTTATTGGTTTTATTTACCAATAATTTTAGAAGTGAAAATCTGTGTATATAAATAGAAAGGATTAAGTGATATCAGTATCTTAAGGACTCGATTATTGCCTCCATAATTAAATTTACAGAAATTTAAGATACGGGCTCAGCCACAGCACGATGGCATCTCAGATTTTCATCCCCAGCTGTGCCAGGAAGTCCTGCATTGCAGTTTCTCACCAAGGATAGTCAGTCTTCAGAGTTATGTCTTCCTCCTTTTCAATGTACCTTTTCCTCACAGGGAGAAGACTCAGTGGTTACATAGTTCCTCAGTCTAGTTCTTTTAATCAGCCATTTAATAGACCAAAATATTTTGTTCTGAAAATCCTTCAAGTTTTACTCAAATGATTACAAGAAGGTGTTAGAAAAATAAGACTTTGGTCAACCATCACAAGAATGCTATTTAGCTCAACAAATATTTCTTGAGCTCCTAAGTTGTGACCTAAGGTGTGGTACTCCTCCGATAAGGCGTAGTACTCCCCTAAGATGTGATACTCCTCCCCTAAGGCATGGTATTCCCCTAAAGGCATGGTACTCCTCCCCTAAGGCATAGTACTCTACTCCCCTAAGTGATTCCCCAGGAGGAATGGGTTCATTGCTACCTCTCTGCAGCCTGGGCTGGGCTCTGAGCAGGCCCTCCCGTATTAGCTCACCATCAGGAACCAGGCCAAGGCAGGATGAGAGGGACACCAGAGAGGCAGGTGAGCAGTGAGCACAGGAGCATTTGCTTAAGGCTGCCTCCCCAGAATATTCCCTTTTATAAGAGCTTAAAACTGAGTAGTAGCTTTATAATCCATTGACAGCAATACATGCCCTGATATGAAATCTGGCCATCTATCAGCCAGTAAAACAGTTAGCTTTCTAATGTTACCTATTAGATTTTTTTTAATTACTTCTCTTGGTTCTGCCATGTGAGTATGGAAGCCCTGTGGCGTCCTTGAAGGAAGGGAAGTAGACAGGGATCCAGATCCTGGCACCTGGATTTAGTGGCTGCGTGACATAGCAGCCACTAAATGGGATCAGACAAGAACATAGATGTCATCATTAGCATAATTTTTTTTGAGACAGAGTATCACTTTGTTGCTGGAGTGCAGTGGTGTCATCTCAGCTTACTGCAACCTCTACCCGGGTGGAAGTTCAAGTGATTCTCCTGTCTCAGCCTCCCTGTAGCTGGGATTACAGGCATGCACCATCACTCCCGGCTATTTTTTGTATTTTTAGTAGAGACGGGGTTTTGCAATGTTGGCCAGGCTGGTCTGGAACTCTGACCTCAAGTGATTCACCTGCCTTGGCCTCCCAAAGTGCTGGGATTACAGATGTGAGCCACTGCTCTCAGCCTTATTAGTATAATTTTCATGGCACTTTATTTCCTTGCCCTCACCCAGTTCCATACAGTGATTCAACTGATCGAACTTCAGCAGAGACACACCGTGGGCTCTGCTACTCCCTTCCAGCCAGGCAGTGCTGCTGGCATTGCCCAGTAGCCACTATCCTCTTCCCACGGCACCACTGCCCCCAGCGGCCAGTGATCTCCCTAGAACTTAGAGCTAATCTCATCTTCCACTTGTGGCCTTTCCCAGTTCTCCTCCTTAGATGACCGTGATGATTCTCACCTTTCGCTTAGCACAAAGCCCTTTCATGGTTGGCCCTGTGTTCCCTCCAACGTCACTACTACCTCCAGCTTTGTGGTGTCTGTGGGGCCCAGGAGGGGATGGGCCACAGATAGCACAAATTCAGGAACTATGTGTCTTACCCACCTACTGGGGGCAGTTCCACGTCCCTCTTCTTTGTACATGCTCCATGCTACCCAGAATTCTCACCCTCTCTCCTAATCCTGCCACCCCCAGCTTAGCTAATTCCTACACTTTTTTCCAAAGGCATGATCAAGCATCACCTTTTCCTGGAAGCATTCCCTCCCCACAGCCAAATTTAGATGCTCCTCTCCGGTCCTCCATCACACTGGGCCTCACCTCTGCCACCTCTGGTGCAGGTGGGCAAGACACATAGTTCCTGAATTTGTGCTCTCTGTGGCCCATCCCCTCCTGGGCCCCACAGACACCACAGAAGCAAAGCTGAGTCCCTGCCTCGATGGACATACATGCTGGTGGTGAGACAGGAGCGAGTGCCTGTAATAGTCCACGAAGCAGATTCAGCCAGTAGACACACAATGGGATAGATGAACTTTTGAGCAGTCCACATGAAAAGACCACAGCCTGAGCAGCCCATCTTCAGCACACCGAACATAGAGAGTGGCTGCTGTTCCCTGTGCTGTCTCTTTGGTAACTGCAGTTGCAGCTCCTGCCCAGCCTACACCTTCACTCAATAAGAACTTTTTTTTTTTCTTTTTCTTTTATTGAGAGGGAGTCTCGCTCTGTCGCTTAAGCTGGAGTGCAGTGGCGTAGTCTCGACTTACTGCAACCTCTGCCTCCTGGGTTCAAGCAATTCTTGTGCCTTGGCCTCCTGAGTAGCTGGGATTACAGGCACCCGCCACCACACCCAGCTAATTTTTGTACTTTTAGTAGAAATGGGGTTTCACTGTGTTGGTCAGGCTGGTCTCAAACTCCTGACCTCAGGTAATCTGCAGCCTCAACCATCCAAAGTGCTGGGATTATAACCAAAGTGTTGGTTCTTGCACCTGACCAAGAACTTGCTTTTTCTTTACAAACACAGAATAAAGATGAAACCCAGACAGTACGTCTGTCAAAAGGGTCTGCGACATCCTTTCTTGAAAGGCATTATACATAGAACCTAAAGTGAGGAGAGGCGTTTTGAAGGTTAAACCCTCTATCCAAACAGTGTACTTTAAGAGTTCCTTCTAAACATTTGAGCATTTTACTTTTCTTTCTCGAATTTAACTCTAAGTCTGTATCTTTGGCTTCATAAAGCTCCTTCCTGGTCTTTAGGAGCTGGAAACTCGACAGAGCCAGCCATCGCCTTGTTTGAGTGGGAGGGAGTTGGTGAGGCCTCCCGTGAGGCGGGAAGCCAGTGCATTTCCCCCTGCACATTGCACATGTGCCCAGAAAGGCCTTCCCGTCGGAGCTCCGAGGGATGCAAAGGCACTGAGCTGGGAGTCTGAAAACTTGTGCTCTGCCCCTGCCTGGTCTTGTTCCCTTGGGCAAGCTCCTTAAATGTCTGAGCTCCCATTTTCCTGTGAGGAAAGGAGCTGGGTGCTGGGGGCGGGGTGGGCAGCATAGCAGAGGTTGCAAGTGCCATGCTTGGCAGCTGCCCACTGTGTGGCCTGGGCATGGGAGGAGCTCCTCTCTGCCTTCTTTCCCCATTCTGCTCATTTGTTCTACAATATGTATTGGACATCTGCTATATATGCCAGGCTCATGCTGGGGGTACAGCAGGGAGCAAAACCATCTCAGCAGCTTTGTAGAGCCTCTCTTCTAATGGGGAGAATCAGCTAACAGGTGATCAGTCAGGTGATAATGAGTCCAATGGTGATAATCTGGTGATAATAGGGACAAAGGGCAGGGCAGAGAAGACCATGGTCAGGAGATGATAGTGCCTGCACTGCATATAGAGTACTTCAGGCCACGCCTGGCCCCTGGGGAGCGCTCAGTAAATGTTGTAATTTAAAATCTCTTCCCATTTTAAACCCTATCTGAGAGTGACAGGCAGGTGCCCTCCCTGGGGTAACTGGTCACTCAGCTACGTGTGGTATACAGTTAGGTGTATTCGCTGCAGCCAGTGAGAAGCCTCCATGCGTGGGCACTGGCATGGCTGCTGTTACATGGTCGGTCTGTCCCAGCTGTGCAGGGGTACAGCTGTCCCTTGAGGAAGGGATCACGCATGCTCATGGTGCAGCGCTTGTATTCATCCTACAGCCAGCACAGTGGCAGCAGCTTGCCACAAGTAATGACCAGTCTTCTAAGAAAAGGCAGCATGCGCTAACTCAGAAATACCAGTCAGGCAGGGTGCATTGGCTCACGCCTGTAATCCCAACACTTTGGGAGGCTGAGGCGGGTGGATCACGAGGTCAGGAGTTTGAGGCCAGCCTGGCCAACATGGTGAAACCTGGTCTCAAAAACAAAAGAAATACCAATCAGGCACCGCGGAGCTGCAGTCCTGCCACAGTTTGGGGATACTGGAGACTTTCCCTCCTTGTAGGGATTAGGATGTCCCAGGTGCCTCAATCCCAAGGGTGCATGCAGTCTTTGCTGCAGCCCATCTCCCCAGGTGACAGACAGCTGCTGTCCTTACCAGCTGTGAGGCCTGCTACAGTGCCCAGGAGGGCCTCTCCATGCCTGTAGTATTCCTGGCTTGCTCAGCAGGCAGGCAGAGGCCGCATCTTCCCAGGCAGTGCCGTTGTCAGTTGTGCTCTTGCTCTGTTGTTTCCATCATGCCGAGTGGGTGACGTGGATGCTGGGTGCTCCTGGCATCCGCCTTCACATACTGCGCCCACCGTCTCCAGTGCCCCCCAGGGCCTGAAACTCAGCCAGCTGCTATGCGAAAGCCATAGTCCATCCCTCCCATGCTGCCTCTGGTTAACCTGGATAGAACCTTGGCACTGACCTTGACTGTTACAGGCCTCCCAGCATTGTGCTTCACCCAGCCCAGACGGCCAGTGTCCCTGCACTCCTGACACCCCCACCACACCTGCATAAAGACATTCAGTAGTTCTCTGCCCTATGCCAAAAGTCCAAACTCTTCTAAAGTGATAAGATGTGGTGAGAACAGCACAGGCTTTGGGGCCTGGCGAACCTGTGTTAGGATCCCAGCCCCTGTACTCATTGGGCCTGTGACCATGACCCTGAACTTCTTTGAGCCTAGTCTTTAACTGTAAAGTGGAAGCAATGCTGCTACTTTGAAGGGGAGTTTGGCAGTATTGACACTTAACGCAACACCCAGCGCAGCTCCTGCCACGTGGTGCAAACACTTAAAGACACCAGCCTCCCCCTTTTCCTTCGTAGTGCCTGACACATGGTAGGACCTAGAGGAAAAGCTATTGAATAGAGTAATCCAAAGATGCACTATAAGAAGCCACTTGGCCAGGCGCAATGGCTCATGCCTGTAATCCCAGCACTTTGGGAGGCCGAGGCCAGCAGATTGCTAGATCAGGAGTTTGAGACCAGCCTGAAAAACCTGGTGAAACCTCGTCTCTACTAAAAGTACAAAAATTAGCCCAGCATTGTGGTGGGCACCTGTAATCCCAACTACTCAGGAGGCTGAGGCAGGAGAATCACTTGAACCCAGGAGGCAGAGGTTGCAGTGAGCTGAGATCATGCCATTGCATTCCAGCCTGGCAACAGAGCGAGACTCCATCTCAAAAATTAAAAAAAGAAGCCACTCTGGGTTCTGCCAAACCCCTACATCCCTCTGTTTGCTTCAGCCTAGTTCACCCTGGTAGCAGAATGGCTGCCACAGATCCAGGCCTCAAAGCTATACCCCTCAGCATCCTGAAGAGAGAATTGGGTTGCTTGAATCAGCCACTGTGGCCTAGCCTATTGCTAGGGATAGGGTCAGTTCCTCCCAAACAGCAGTGGGAGTAGCAGCCAGAGGTGAGGAGGACCAGCTGCACTGAGACAAGACTTCCTCCTTCTCAGGCCGTGTGTTTCTATCCGTACGCTTATCCAAAAACAAGCAGACAGTCTCCCCCAACACAGTATGTCTCAGCGGAGAAGCTCCTGGGAGCTCCCATACTTGAGTTCCACAGCCCACTGAACTGTTAACTCCGGCAGAATTTAAATTTTTCGTGCTATAAGCAAGTCTCTGAATCTGATTGTGTTCTTGCCTTGTTTGTATGTCTGCTTCACGTTGTAATCCATGAGTAGCTGGGATTACAGCTCCTCCTGTGTGCATGCTGTCACACTGGTTTCTGCCTTTCCCAGTCAACTCCACCGGTAAACATGTGTCTGCTTTGCCTGATGCAGGTTTCTTTGCCTTCGGATGACTTCCTGGCACCTTCCTCGTGTTTATGTGTTGACCGCAATGTGGCCCCGAGTCTGGCCGGTACCACCACTCTTTGGCATCCAACTTTAACAACTGCGACTTTGCCTCAGTGAAATTTGATTCTGATTGTCTTTGCAGGATGAGCCCAGGTTTCTACAAAAATGTGGTGAAGATTCAGAAGCATGTTACCTTCAACCAAGTGAAAGGCATTTTTGGCTTCACTGACAGTGACTCCATTGGTAAGGGGCCCACTGCTGCCTGTGGCCCACTCCCCATGCCCTTCAAAAAGGAGCAGAGTTGCTCTGAAATGTTAGCATTTGCAACCGTCTCTTTAAGTAGGACACCCAGGCATGGGTGGGTCGTCGTTGCCCTGGAATCTGATGTAGTGTAAAACGTTGAGCAGCTTCTAAGGATGACTTTGGAGTTCCAACAACTCTGGTGAGACCCCAGTCAGTGTAGGGCGGCCCTGGGTGGAACCCAGGGTGATGGAGAAGGACAGCTGGGTCTGCTGCCCATGAAGGGGCCTTCGAGTCTTTGTCTCCCTAGGCCTCAGTTTCCCCACGTGTAAGATGAGGGCCTTCCCACACCCACCCTGCTCTCCTTCCATGGCTCCACCCCAGCAGATATGCACATGGCTTGCCTCCTGTGTGCATGCTTTCATGGCCGGAAATTTCCATGTGTCTTTCAGATGCATTGGCCTTGTCAACTTTTAGACTTTTGGTCCTCGAGACTTGTGGCTGGGTCTTCTGATCTCCTCCTCTTTTGGCACATGGCTCCAGGCCTAGCAGGCCTTTGAGGCCTTCAGTCATAGCTGCCAGCCAAGACAGTTCCCTGGGATGTGCTTCTGGGGCTCTCCTTGGGGAGCATTTGCCCTGCCTGGAGCCAGAGCCACAGCGGTGTGTGCTCCACAGCAGCAGGGTCACGCTGGGCCAGCTGCGTGCCCAGAGCCCAGAAACACTTGAGCTCACCCAGTGCCTGGGTGCTGCCACTCAGTGGGGACTAGCATGGCACCACCTGTCAGGGGCCATGGAGAAGTCAAAAGTTCTACTTCTGCAGGTCTAACCAAATACTAACGACAGTACTAACAGCAGCCACATCCAAAACACAAACCACCGTTTTAAACACCAGAATACATTCATCATAACTTACGATAATTAAAGATGCAGCAACCTGAATGCCCAGTGGTTAGAGGATGGCTGAATTATATGATGCATCGAGTGGAGAGAACATACTCAGTAACCACATGGATAGTCATTAGAGTGAAAAAGTCATTATGGGAAACCAGATACGGTGTGACGACAACAAAAATGCACAAAGAAAATGGATGAAACGAGACGCAGTCCAGCTATGCAGTTCGTCCTTCTTTCTACTTTTCCGTATTTTTTAGACTTTCTTTAGTGATTATTTTATAATGGGGAGAAAACCTGTTTTTGTTCATTCCTTTTTAACTAGGCAGAACAGGAACCCATCTCAGGTGTAAAAATATTTTTGCTCACTTTCAGGGAAGATCAGTTTTCCTGCCATCCAGGCCGCTCCCTCCTTCAGCAACTCATTCCCACAGATCTTCGGAGACAGGACAGATATCCAGTGCCTTATCCCGTGTGCCATTGACCAGGTCAGCAGGCAGAATCAAGGCTCTCTAAGTCTGGGGCATTGGCAGCAGGTTCCTCTTAAACTCTTCAGCAGAGAAAGGAGGTGTTGAAAGATACGAAGGGCAGCCAGGCGGGGTGGCTCATGCCTGTAATCCCAGCACTTTGGGAGGCCAAGGCAGGCGGCTCACTTGAGGCCAGGAGTTCAAGACCAGCCTGGCCAACATGGCAAAACCCCGTCTCTACTAAACATACAAAAATTAACTGGTGGTGGTGCTGCACACCTGTAATCCCAGCTACTTACACCGCTTGAACCAAGGAGACAGGTTGCAGCAAGAGCCTGGGTAACAGAGCAAGACTCTGTCTCAAAAAAAAAAAAGGAGAGAAAGTCAGGGGATCGGGGGCAAGGGGAGGGACAGCATTAGGACAAATACCTAATCGTACGGGCTTAAAACCTAGATGATGGGTTGATGGGCACAGCAAACCACCATGGCACAGGTATACCTAGGTGATAAACCTGCATGTTCTACATATGCATCCCAGAACTTAAAGTAAAATGTAAAAAAAAAAAAGGAAAGAAAGATACGAAGGGAGGAGGGAGTGAGTTTCTTTAGTTGGAAGCATGAGAGCCTTCTGTGCAGATGCTCACGGGGACTGCTCACGGCTGAAAGCTGGCATGGGTTCCAGCCACCCTCATCAGGGTCCTTACTCTCCCCACAGGATCCTTACTTTAGAATGACGAGGGACGTCGCCCCTAAGATCGGCTATCCTAAACCAGCCCTGCTGCACTCGACCTTCTTCCCCGCCCTGCAGGGCGCACAGACCAAAATGAGTGCCAGCGACCCCAACTCCTCCATCTTCCTCACCGACACAGCCAAGCAGATCAAAACCAAGGTGAGCAGAGGGCCGCCAGTGGGAGCAGAAACACGCCCTGGGGGCACATGCAAACACACACCACCGCACAGTGCTTTGAGCCTCAGCCACCTTAGCCATGCCGAACTCCAGGACTGCCAGCTATGCTCCCTGCAGAACTCAAGACAGCCTGTCCTTCCCAGACGAAGCAGGTGAAGTTGTCTTGTGCCCTTTAATTTAGGGTAACATTTTGAATTTTTTTTCTTTTTTTCCTTTTCTGCTTTTACCAATACTGTTCTGGAAGCAAAGTCATGGCAGTTTCCTTAAAGTTATAGTTAGTTTGGATGTTATTAGACAGTGGAAAAGATTTGTGTATATTTCTGATCATCAGCTATGTTTCAGGGGCTGGGCCAGGTGCCTTAGTTATGTTTTCTCATGTTTCATTCTCACTGGGAGATGGTGGTGCTGTTCTCTTTAAAGATGAGATGATGAGGCTGAGAGAAGCTCAGCCACTTGACCAAGTTTCCCCCACTGGGAATCAGCGGCACTGCTTTCCTGGCCGTGAGCACCCATTACCAAGCGGGCATTAGGAGCTGATTTTGTCCCAGAGAGTGTTCTCACCTAGAGACACAGAATTGAGAAATGGCCTTTCACGGGACAATCCTGCTGGCCCCAGGAGGGATGCACACAGCAGGCACTCAGCAAACATTTGACAGATCACTAGAGAAACTAAAAGGAGAAGTTACTCTGAGCTCCCTTATTTTGCAGGGCCCCAGTTCTGTTACCTGCTTCCTCAACTGCCAGTGTATATGTAATTGCCTCACTGTTACACAAAGCAGTTGACATTTTTTTGGAACCAAGTGTGTGTTTGCAGGCTAGAAGATTGCAGTGGGAATGCTGGGAACATGTCACGTGCCCTCTGAGTCACTGCCCCTGACCCTTCTGGAAAGTCCCAAGCAGGTTCTGGTCGACAATGGGGAAGCCTTTCATATCAAAACTTTCTAAGACATGGCCTCCACCAACTCTCTCCACTCAGTTGGAAGCTGGTATAATTGGGCCTTTTCTTTCCTTTTCACTTCTGGCCAGAGCTTCCAGAGCACAGGGTGCAGAGTGGGGAGAGAAGTGCCAGTGGAAAAGTCAACTGTTTTATTTTGCTTCTGAAAGTTGTTTTGAAAAAGTTAATTTATGGGGCTGGATGCCGTGGCTCACACCTGTAATCCCAGTGCTTTGGGAGGCCGAGGCAGGTGGATCACAAGGTCAGGAGTTCAAGACCAGCCTGGCCAACATGGTGAAACCCTATCTTTAAAAAAGAAAAAGTTGCTTATAGCCAGGTGCAATGGCTCATGCCTATAATCCCCACACTTTGGGAAGCCAAGGAAGGCGGATCATTTGAGATCAGGAGTTCAAGACCAGCCTGGCCAACATGGTGAAACCCTGTCTCTATTAAAAATACAAAAATTAGCCAGGTGTGGTGGCTGGCACCTGTAGTTCTAGCTACTCAGGAGGCTGATACAGGAGAATTGCTTGAACCTGGGAGGCAGAGGTTGCAGTGAACCGAGACCGCACCACTGCACTCCAGCCTGGTGACAGAACAAGACTCTAGCTCAAAAAGAAAAGAAAAAGTTGTTTATGAATCTGGGACATTTATCATTCACTTAGGGCCCAGCAAAGCCCTAGAGATGAGCAGTTAGCATGAGGTCAGGAAACACAGAGGCCTACAGATGGTCAACAGGCCTGCAGGTGACTTGTGGGACAAAAGAGGGTCTGTCCAAGCCCTCGCTCTAAGTCCCCGTGCCTGACTTCAGCTCCAAAATCAGAATCTCCACACTAGAGAAGAGGGCATATATACTCCAGCCTCCTCCTAAAAGTAACAGGTTCAGCCAGGGTAGTGCCTGTAGTCCCAGCTATTCAGGATAATGGTGTGAGCCCAGGGATTCCAGGCTGCAGTGAGCTACTGTTGTGCTTGTGAATGGCCACTGCACCCCAGCCTGGGTAGCACAGTGAGGCCCCATCTCTAAAATTAAAAAAATAACAATAGTAGCACAGTGCTGATGACTGGGGTGGCTTTGCTGAGTGAGTACCTGCCACCTGCACATAGTCAGCCTGTGTGATCTAACTGATCCCAACTACCTCCTTAGCTGGCCGTGTCCACTTGGCATCATTTCCTGTCACACAGAGTCGCACTGGTCACCCACTTCCGTCACCTTAGTTGCTGACAGCAGTGCTCTGTACCCACCGCCAAGACTGCTCTGCCCCCATTTTGCTGTTGGCTTCCTGTAAGTCAGACCTGGTGGACCGCTTCCTGCATCACTGAGGACTGGTCATGTTAAGGAGGCAGAACTGAGCCAGCCACTCAGTTCTCCAGCTCCACCCTGAAGCCTGGTGTCCCAGAAGCCAGCCTGGTCCTGCCAATCCCTGTCACTTATGGTAGGTTCCTGACACTCTGGGCCTGGTTTCCTTCACCTGTAGGATGGAGAAG
Organism: Callithrix jacchus; assembly: GCF_049354715.1. Classification (NCBI taxonomy): domain Eukaryota; kingdom Metazoa; phylum Chordata; class Mammalia; order Primates; family Cebidae; genus Callithrix; species Callithrix jacchus. The sequence goes on along the minus strand of NC_133509.1, from coordinate 135,245,155 downwards.
GCACTACAGAGGTCAGAGGTCATTGGGTTCCTGGGGATAAAATAGGTGTCACAACCCTAACAGCCTCCATGGATGGCACATCTGCTGCATGCCCACCATGGGACGAGGCACTTTGCCTGGGAGGGGAGTATACAGGTGGTGATGAGTGCTGAAAACCGTGCGACAGACACCAGTTTCCTTGTTCTCCTCTCAGATGAGGGGCTGGGAACTGCCCCTGGAGCCTGGAGGCTGTGTTCTCAGACTTCCTTTCTGATGCTTTAGCTTCTTCCCCAGGGCCCAGCAGGGAGGGCTGTGGCCACCACCCAGCCAGTGACTCCATCAGGCACTTTGATGCTAGGAGACTCCAATACTAGGTGTTTTTTACTTCTTCCTTTTTATCGGTATGTTCCATAGTTTTTGGTTCTATAATTTCTGTCTTTTTTTTTTTAAGGAAAGGGAAGGTAAACATCCATTCATTAGCTTTTTTTTTCCAGCCCCACGGGCCTGCTCACCAGCCAGCCATACAGTGCCAGCCACTTGCCCGGGCCTTGCCCGAGCCTCTCACATGACTGCTGCTTTCCCTCCCCAGCCTCTGGGCAGTGCCCTGCCAAGATGGAGACTGGCGCCTTTGCCTCAACACTTATCTTTTTCTTCTGCACGATCCCAAGTTATCTAGTTAGGAATCTGCTCTGAAATTCTTTTAAGGAGACTTACTAAACATATCAACTTAGAATTTATTGATTCTGCCCACCCTTTTTCCCATTTAAAAAAGTGGCTGGGCGCAGTGGCTCACACCTGTAATCCCAGCACTTTGGGAGGCCAAGGCAGGTGGATCACTAGGAGTTCAAGACCAGCCTGGCCACGATGGTGAAACCCCGTCTCTACTAAAAATACAAAAATTAGCCAGTTGTGTTAACGGATGCCTATAATCCCAGCTACTTAGGAGACTGAGGCAGAGAATTGCTTAAACCCAGGAGGCAGAGGTTGCAGTGAGCTGAGATCACACCACTGCACTCCAGCCTGGGCAACAGAGCGAGACCCAGTCTCAAAAAAAATAGTTAAGGCTGGACATGGTGGCTCACACCTGTAATCCCCGCACTTTGGGAGGACAAGGCAGGCAGATCACCTGAGGTCAGGAGTTCGAGACCAGTCTGGCCAACATGGTGAAACCCTGTCTCTGCTAAAAATATACAGTTAGCCAGGGATGATGGCTCATGCCTGTAATCCAAGCTACTTGGGAGGCTAGAGCAGGAGAATCACTTGAACCCGGGAGGTGGAGGCTGCATTGAGCCAAGATCACGTCACTGTACTCCAGCCTGGGAGACAGAGCAAGACTCTGTCTAAAAAAAAAAAAAAGTTGAGGGACTGGGCACAGTGACTCACACCTCTAATCCCAGCAGTTTGGGAGGCCAAGGCAGGCAGATGACTTGAGCACAGGAGTTCAAGGCTGGGCTGGGCTACATGGCAAAACCCGGTCTCTACAAAAAATACCAAAAAATTAGCCAGGCTGGTGGCGCACGCCTGCAGTTTCAGCTACTAAGAAGCCTGAGGCAGAAAGGTAACCTGAGACCAGAAGGTCAAGGCTGCAGTGAGCTGTGATCACACCACTGCACTCCAGCCTGGGCAGCAGATTAGAGATCCTATCTTTAAAAAAATAATAGGGCGACATTTATACATTGGCTGTTTCTCAGGTGAACATTGAAAGAATGTTGAAGGAGTTTTGCCTCCTTCTGGCTTTTATTAGCCCTAATTACTCCGTGATTATCTTCAACAATTCCTAGAAGTCATTGTGTTTCTGAGTTTTTCAGCTCTTACGGCTTTGCCTGTTTGTAAATGGAGACCTGTCTGCAGGCCCCTCCACCTGCTCGCTGCTCGCTTCTCGTGGGTTTGCCTGCCCTTCCTGCCTTACCCTGGGGCTTCTTGTTCTGCTTTCCACGGGGCAGGGTGCTGCTTTCCTGTCCCCATTAACACTGCGGGAGAGTACCTATCCCGAAGAGCAGGCTGCCCTTCCTGCCGTCTCCCTTACTCAGAGGATGACTTGCGCTTCCTTTTTCTTTTATTTATTTACTTTTTTAATTTTTATTTTTTAAAAGACAAAGACTTGCTCTATTGCCCAGGCTGGAGTGCAGTGGTGCAGTCACAGTCTGCTGTAACCTCAAACTCCTGAGTTCAAGCGATCCTTCCACCTCAGCCTCCCGAGAAGCTAGGACTACAGGCAGATGCCACCACACCAGCTAATTTGTTAATTTTTTTGCAGAGATGGGGGCTCACTGTGTTGCCCAGGTTGGTCTTGACCTCCTGGCCTCAATCGATCCTCCCCCTCCCTCAGCCTCCCAAAATGCTGAGATTACCGGCACAAGCCACCATGTCTTGCCTTACCCATCCCTTTTCTGAAGCTTGTCACCTGAGGAACTTGTCTCCCCCAGGTTTCAGTTCAGCTTTGCCGTTTCTATTCTCCGGTGTCTCTGAGGATAGGGGGCTTCAAAGCTCATCTGCCGCCACCTCTCCTGCAGTGAGCCCCACAGCAGCTCCTACCCAGCCTTCACAGGAAGAACAGCAGTGAGCCCCCTGCCAGCGGTGCGCCTGGCCTTTCTCTGGTCCAGAATCTGACAGCACTCACACCTTTGACTTCCAGCCAGTGTCCAGGCACAGGACGAGCAGGACTGACGAGCATTTCTGTGTCCTCTTCTGGTGCAGGTCAATAAGCATGCATTTTCTGGAGGCAGAGACACCGTCGAGGAGCACAGGCAGTTTGGGGGCAACTGTGATGTGGACGTGTCTTTCATGTACCTGACCTTCTTCCTCGAGGACGACGACAAGCTCGAACAGATCAGGAAGGTGAGCAGGGGCCCCGAGGACCCACGGCCCACCTCCAGCCACCCGCTCCTGCCCATGGGGTCTGGAAGGCTCCAGCAGCCGGGTGAAGGGTTGGTGAGAGGTGCTCAACTGAAGCAAGGTGAAAACAGTAGGGTCGCCCTCACATTTTTTAGACAATATGCTCAGAAACCTAATGAACAAATCACGAAAGAGCAGATAGATATATTTACTACTCATTTAGTAGCCACACAAAGCAGTCTTGCCTTGCGAGGCATCAGAGAAGTGCCAGTCAACGTGCTCAAAGCTGAGACAGTTCAGTGCGGGGTTGGTTAGGGGCGCTTGCGTTGCCATTGACTGTTTTTGATGATTGTGAAGCAGATGCTCCAAGCCCACTCATGTGAGCAGTGTGCGTATCAGCACAGCCTCGGCGAGCAGGTTGACACTGGGTACAGAGAGCCCCACAATGGTCAGAGCTTTGCCACACGTTTGCCCATTCTTGAATTTTTTCCAAGGAAATAATCCTGAATAAGAAAAAGTTGGCCGGGTGCAGTGGCTTACGCCTGTAATCCCAGCACTTTGGGAGGCTGAGGCAGGTGGATCACCTGAAGACAGGAGTTCAAGACCAGCCTGGCCAACATGGTGAAACCCCGTCTCTACCAAAAAAATACAATATTAGCTGGGCATGGTGGTGCATGTCTGTAGTCCCAGCTACCCAGGAGGCTGAGGCAGGAGAATCACTGGAACTCAGGAGATGGAGGTTGCAGTGAGCTGAGATTGTGCCACTGCACTCCAGCCTAGGTGACAGAATGAGACTCCGTCTAAAAAAAGAAAAAGTTTTTCACACATGATGTTGAAAATGATCATAGGAAAAAGTTCCACACAGACTTGAAAAAACAGGAAATGTTAAGTTAGAATTGTTACAGGTTGGATTATTATACAGGCATGAACTGTTTAAAAGAGTGTTCATATGCAGGGCATGGTGGCACACATCTGTAGTCCCTGCTACTTGGGAAGCTGAGACAGGAGAATCCTTTGAGCACAGGAGTTCAAATGCAGCCTGGGCAACATAGCAAGACCCTCATTTCTTTAAAAAAAACAAAAGTTTTAGTGACACAGGAAAATATGCCTATGACAGTGAAAAAAGGACACCAAATGAAAACCTCAGGGGGAGGTTAACTATGTTTAAATGAAGCCCACAGGGAAAGTGATGTAAGGAAAATTCACCAAAGCGGGCCCCACCCTTGGGCGCTGCGATTTGTAGGTGATTTCTTCTTTACTTTGCTTCTGCTTTGTGATTTGGGTGCTGTATTAAATTTGTTTAATCAGCATGCACTACAATCAGAAACAGAGAAAAAATTAGCAAGATTTTACAGAAGCCATAAGGCTTCCAGGAACTGTTGTCATTTAGTGCTTGGGGGACAGACCCCAGTGCCACTGGAGACAGGGACTGCCCTCCCCATTGGCCCTTCCAGTGTGAGAGACCAAGTCATGGCTACCGTCAGAGCCAGGTTTCTAGCCGTTTTAGGAAAAGTATAGCTGAAGGCATAGGGTATTGTTGTGGTAACAACAGATCTCACTTCTGAGTGCCACCCACGTGCCAGGCTCTGCATGGGTGGTGTGTGCTGAGGCAGGAAGGAGCCACTCAGGGCATGTGGAGCCATCTCTCACCATGGCTCTCCCTCCGGGCAGGATTACACCAGCGGAGCCATGCTCACCGGTGAGCTCAAGAAGACACTCATAGAGGTTCTCCAGCCCTTGATTGCAGAGCACCAGGCCCGGCGCAAGGAGGTCACAGACGAGATCGTGAAAGAGTTCATGACTCCCCGGAAGCTGTCCTTCGACTTTCAGTAGCACTCGTTTTACATATGCTTATGCAGAGAAGTGATTTCTCAATAATCCCAGCCCGGTCAAAGCACCGCCAGCCCCAGGCCTCTGTCTCATGGTAATTACTGGGCCTGGTCTCTGTAAGCCTGTATGTTATCAACACTGTTTCTTTCTGTGAGTTCCATTATTTCTGTCTTGTATGGTCAAAGCATTGTGGGTAATTGGTGCAGGCTACCACTGCAGGGTCGGACAGAGGAGTCCAGCTGAGTCTCTCCCCAGAGCAGCGCCAAGGAGGGGAGCCTTCGGCCAGAAGTCCATGGGTCACCCTGTTCCAGTCTGTGGGGGACTCCGAGGCTTCCAAGTATACTCTTAAAACCCCCTCTATTTAAAAATATACATTCTGTGTATGCCTATATGGAATTGAAATGTCATTATTGTAACCTAAAAGGTGCTTTGAAATTTTGATGTAGGGAGGTTTATTTAGCACAAGATGTATTTCAGCCCATGCCCCCAACAAAAGAAATTGATAAGAAAAAGGTTTTCTATACATTTGACTAAGAAATCACCCAGCTTTAAAGCTGCTTGTAACAATGAAGATTGAAGAGTTGGGCAGTTTTGATTAAACTGAGACTCGGGGTGAAACTTGCCAGTTTACTGAGCTCCAGACCATGCATGTATTCCACTCCAGCAATCATGCTCGCTTTCTTTGGCAGACCAGTGCTCTCCTGCCAGATGACCCTAGACTGGCTGTCCTGCAGAGTCAGGGTGGCTTTTCCCCTGACCGTGTCCAATGCCGAGGACTCCTAGCCTCTGCAGATGCTTCATTTTGACCTTTGACTGCCGTGGAAGTCAGCACAGAGCAGTGCCCTGGCCGTGTCCCTGGATGGGTAGACGTAGCTAGGGAGAAAGTCACGGCAGCAACCCTCGAGGCCCTCACGGGTGTCTGGGCAGGCCACATTTCATCATGCGCCGTGTGCAGGCCTGGAAGAGCCAAGGCGAATCTCAGGGAAGCCCTTGGTTGATGTGTCTGGGTCTCCGCTGGAACACTCTGCCCTCCTGTCGCCTGCTAGAGTGAATAAACTTCCTTGGCTCCCACTCTTGCTGTGCTCTGTCTGGGAGGTCTGGGGAGGGAGCAGAGGCCCCTTCCCTTACCCCTCCATGGATGGCTTTGAGTCTGCTGGAGTCAATATTTGGGGATGAAAGCGCTCAGTCCCGGGAACCCCACAGTGCTGTGTCACAGGCTCCCAGGAATGGGCTTATGCTGGGAGAGTTCTTAGCAGCCTCCCAGTGCAGGCTCCCTCTCAACTGCATTTCACCTTTCTGGCAGCTGGTGGAGAACACAAACAGAGGTGGTTCTCGCTTTTCAGAGGAGGGGCCGTTGTGGGCTGCTTGGTGGTGCCATGGGGTGACAGGGACCACAGGCTAGGAGCCAGGCCGGGCCCTATTTACATGACGCCCACGGCAGAGGCCGAGCTGCAAGGAAGCCCTGGGCTCATTCTACTGGCCCGTCTTCATTTTGCAAGTGGGGAAACAGGCTTAGGAAAAAAGAACATGACTTGTCCAAGCCCATAGGGTGACTCTGACACAGCGCGTCTGTCCTGACTCTTGGTGCCTCTGTCCCCACACACATACAGAGGGGCCGTTTTACAAATGAGGGAACTAAGGTTCCCCCACTGGGAGGCTGGAGGCCTGGGTTTGAGTCTCACTCAGGTACCCGTGTGCAGCATGACCTCACCTAGGCCTCTTCTCCTGGCTTCGACTCCTGGGCTGGGCCCCCGTCCTTCCTCCCAGGCCCAGCCCCTGCTCACCTACCTGGCTGGCTATGGCCAGTGAGGGTGAGCCACCCACGGAGGCTACGTAGCTCAGTAGCCTGTTGCCCTAGGCAACTAATATGACTTCTTGTAGCTCTGCCACACCTTTGATGCAGGTGCAATGAGAGGTGACAAAGTCAATGACAACTGCTGCTGTCATTGTTCACCTAACCAGAGCGTCTATGGGCAGGGCCTGGGTGGGGCCCTGGACCCAGATAGGAGTGAGCCAACACAGACGGGCTTCTCCCCTCACCAGCTGTGTGTGACTTCTGCTCAGGTGACTTAACCACCCAGGACCTCCATCTCCTCTTCTGTAAAAAGCAGTGATGCCTCCTGTTTAGGGTCTTAGGAGGGGTCCCCTGGGTCCAATACTAAGTGCCCAAGGTCACTGCTGGTCAGGGCACAGGAGAGCCGCACATCTCCCACACCTCCCCCATTTTGCTAAAAACTAGTGGTTTGTAAGAGAAATGTTTGTTGAAGGACATGGGTGCGTCTGGATCACAATGGGCAGGTTGCAGTGGCCCCGTGAGGCGTGAGGCCGGGTGCCAGCAACACATGGTGCCATACGCTCTGCCAGAGGAGCACTCCTGCTGCAGCTGGTAATGTCTGCTTGTCAGCTATGCTGGCCCAGCTCAGCCTCGCTGCCCTGTGGCCCCAAGCCTGGAGGGGAGACCAGCGGAGGCTGCCTGAAAGGAGATGGTACCTGAAGAGCACACAAAACGGCACTGGGTGGGGAAGCAGGGTCCAGGGCGGAGGGTGGCTGGGCACACGTGGCAGCTGTGGAACGCTCACTGCTCTGGGACAGCGCTCTCGGTGAGCAAGAGGCCTGCCTCTGGTCCCCAGCGCCCGCCTGCAGCACCCACAGATGTGCCCTCCCCAGGGTCACACTGGCTGGGCCTTAAGGCCCAGGACTCTCTGGTCATTACCATAGAGGTTGTAGAGACAATGAGGACAGGGGCCCTTCCTGCAAACTCCCTCCCCAGTGACAGGCAGAGCCAGTTGCTCAGTGACACAGGCTCAGGGAGAGCCAAAGGCCCCCACCTCCCAGAGTGCAGCCATCGCCAGAGCCGGGCCAGGAGTGCTGCCAAGAACCCTCCTGCCAAGGCTGACCAGGTGGGGTCTTCTACAAAAATGGCCTCGAGGTCAGTGTTGGATGAACAGTGGAAACCTGTTAGCGGCCGCCCTTTCCCAGCATTTGGCCAGAGCATCTCAGCCTCTGTAACTCCTCAGCTGGAGACACTTCCAGGGATCTACCGCAGGACTCATTCATTCACTCATTCATTCGCTCACTCACTCATTTGTCCCACATCTCCTGAGCACCCACTGTGCCCCAGCCCTGGAGCTGAATGGAGTCCTTGCACAGCTCGCAAGTTCTTGCAGAGGGGGAGAGGCAGGCGAATGACCACACACCCAACCAGGGCCCCCAGGGAGTAGAACAGGAGATGCCTGGGAGCAGTGCAGTGGTCAGTCAAGGTCAGTGTCCATGAGTGAAGATAGTCATGCAGGTGGCCTCTGGCCCTGCCAGCCCTAACCCCTGATAGTCCCCATCATTGGAAGCCACATGGTGCCAGGAGTGGGGTGCTGGAGCCTCAGAAGCTCAAGTCCTCCCACCCTCACTGATGCGTGAGTGCAGGCAAGGCTCACTCCCTCTCGGAGCTGTCTGCTTGGCTGGCATCTGTAAGTGAGCTGGGCAAGGTGCCCGATGCCCTCTTATGGACAGCCCCTCTGGAGGGGCGGCTCACAGGCAGGGCAGGTGGAGGGCCTGGCTGGAACAGGTTCCACTCTGAAAGCAGGTAGGATTGCACTGGGGTGGTGAGGAGAGCAAGTGCCCTACTGGACAGCCCGGTGAGGCAGGACTCAGTGCCATAGGTCAGGCCTCACCATCCAGAAGGCCGAGAGGGTGGAGCCCGCCGGAGTACCACACCGGGTCTCGGTATGCCCATTGGTAGAGTGGGAGCACTGGCAGCTCGGGTGTGGAGGGCTCATCCAACAGGAAGGGAGTGGGCAGGGCCACGGCCCCACACCTCCCAGGACAGGCAGGCAGGCCTCACTGTGCAAAGCTGCTGGGCGCAGGGAACAGTCAGCCACGGCCACAGAGCCACAGCCCTGAACATCCTCAGAAACATTTTATTGACAAGTTCCCAACAGTCTTCAGGGTCCTTAAGTGGCAGGTGCAGCTTCCACAGGCAGAGTGAGGGCTCCTGAGGAACCTCACCCCAAATTCCCTAACCAGGTGAGCATGGCCTCCCCAGGCCCCTGCCAGGTGGGCATGGCAGCCCCAGCAGTGCCCTCCAGGTGGGCATGGCAGCCCCAGCAGTGCCCTCCAGGTGGGCATGGCAGCCCCAGCAGTGCCCTCCAGGTGGGCATGGCAGCCCCAGCAGTGCCCTCCAGGTGGGCATGGCAGCCCCAGCAGTGCCCTCCTGGAGTAGCCTGCTGCGGGGAACGAGCTGGGCCTGCAGCCCTCAGTCATGATGCCAGCCCAGCTCCTGCTCCGCACCCTGAGGCCCCCAGCCTGTGGGGAGCCCCTGCCTGCAAGGGATGGTTCGTGAAGACACTGGAACAGCAGTGGGGGCAAGGGTCTGGGAACAGGGCAGAGGGTGGCTGAGCACACACCTGACTCCCTGGAGGGGGGCTCCAAAGATATGGGAGACAGGGCAATGGGGAAGCTGGAATGAACAACTGACTCCATGAGACACACCCTCATCAAAGGGACCCACTCCTCCCTGGCTCCTGCCACCGCAGGCCAACCCTGGGCTGATGGCCGGGGGCGCCCCTCGACCTGAGGTCAGTAGCTGGGCAGGCCAAGCTCAGGCCTCGGCCAATGCACTACAGGGAGGCTCCCCGTTGTCCCGGGCAATGGCCTTGTGGGGTCCTGACTTCAGCCAGGCACCCTCTTGCCTCCTCCAGCCACTAATGACCTCCGGCAGCTGCCAGCGGGTGGGCCTCTGGGTGTGGGGACCAGCTATGTGAGCAGACCCCGAGTGAGCCTCAGCACCGCTTCATAGGCGACAAAGACCACCATGTTGACAGGGAAGGCACGGCCGCAGTTGATCAGCAGCCCCTTAAAGAGGACCCGGGGCCCCTCCTCGCGCACGCTGGTCACCAAGCAGTGCAGGAGACCGCGGTAGCGCTGCTGGCCCTGCCCGTCGGCCTGCAGTCTCGACTTGATGACATCCATGGGGGTGGCCACAGCCCAGGCCAGGACCCCCGCACAGCCCCCGGCCACCAGCACACCCAGGACATCTGCAGAGGGACCACAGTGCCTTGACTGGGAGCCTGATGGGGCGCCCAGGGCAGAGGCCTGAACTCCCTCTACTGGCCCATCCTCATTTGCAAGTGGCTTAGGAGAGGAGAACGGGACTTGTCCCCAGCCACACACTGTGACACAGCGAGTCTGTCCTGACTCTTGGTGTTGGGGGGAACTGAGGAGCCCACCCTGGGAGGCAGCAGGCTGGGTTCAAACCCCCACTCGGGTACTGGTGGACACCACGACCTCAGCTTGGCCTCCTCATCCCTCCGGGCTCCCCGCCCTGCCAGGTCCCAGCCCCTGCTCACCTGGATGGCTGTGGCCAGCGGGGCTGAGGCACTCGCAGAGGACGGCGTAGGAGAGGAAGTAGGTGGCAAAGGAGTGGCCGTCCCGCAAGAGCAGGGCCGAGCTGCCCTTGTAGAGGCCACGCAGCCCCTCCTCACGGGCCACGGTGGCCAGGCAGTGCAGCGGCCCATGGTACTTGGGCTCTGGGCAGGCAGGGGGCGCAGGACACACAGGGGACACAGCTGAGGGCCCCGAGGCCGAGAGCCGCCGCTGTTGCATCTGTGTCTGTGTCTGTGTCCGTGTCTGTGTCCGTGTCCGTGTCTGTGTCTGCGTCTGCAGGCGGATTTTGGCCACCTCAGTGGGCGATGTCAAGAACACCTGGAGCGGAGGAGGCCGGGGTCAGACGGCACCTGCAGGGAGGTGGCTCTGCCCGCAGCCTGGACCTGACCTCCCACTGGCCTCATGTTGCCCACAGCAACCTCAGGAGCTGGGGCCCCGAGACCCTGCAGGCTGGCCCAGGGCTGGGGAGCCACAGGGTCCAAAGCCAGCTCTGCCCACCCAAGGCCAAAGCCCACGCTTCATTCAGCAACCACATCTCTCCTCACAGGCCAGCCTGCCCGGCTTCTCCCAGGAGGTGGTAAGAAAATGTCCGTGACCCAGTTTCAAGAACATAGTTAATGGCCGGGCACAGTGGCTCACTCCTGTAATCCCAGCACTTTAGGAGGCCGAGGCAGCAAATCACCAGGTCAGGAGTTCGAGACCAGCCTGACCAACATGGTGAAACGCTGTCTCTACTAAAAATTACCCAGGCGTGGTGGTAGGCACCTGTTGTCCCAGCTATTCAGGAGGCTGAGGCAGGAGAATTGCTTGAACCTGGGAGGCGGAGGTTGCAGTGAGCTGAGAAGGCGCCACCACACTCCAGCCTGGTGACAGAGCGAGACTCCGTCTCAAAAAAAAAAAAAAAAAAAAAAAGAACATATTTAATAACATATCAGCAATAAAATATAATATTGGCTGGGCACAGCAGCTCACTCCTGTAATGCCAGCACTTTGGGAGGTGGAAGCAGGCAAATCACAAGGTCAGGAGTTCGAGACCAGACTGGCCAATATGATGAAACCACATCTCCCCTAAAAATACAAATATTAGCCAGGTATAGTGGCATGCACCTGTAGTCCCAGCTACTCAGGAGGCTGAGGCAGGTGAATCACTTGAACCGAAGAGGTGGAGGTTTCCATGAGCTGAGATCACATCACTGCCGCTGCACTACAGCCTGGGTGACGTAGCGAGACTCTGTCTCAATAAAAACAATAATGGTCACTGAACATACTGGCTGCCACTGTGGGAACTCATTCATGGGAACTCCACATACGTGTGCTGGGGGCTTTGCCCTCATAATGTCACTGAATTCTCATCATGCCTCTTACAGATGAAGAGACAGAAGCTCCGAGAGTCTCCCTTGCTTGCCCGAGGTTGCTCAGCTCACAAGAGTCAGAGCTGAGAGCTGGGCCTGGTGGTCTGGAGCCCTGGGCCAGGCCTTCAGCCGCTGGGCTGTTCCAGCTGGCTCCGTGCCATCACCACGTGTGGAATTCTGTCTCCCCGGCTAGAGTGAGGGCTCCCTGAGGGCAGGCAGGCACTGCAGATGCTCCATGCACAGTTGGGGGTGGAGGAATGCCTGAGTCCAGCAACAGTCAATTGTGTTCAGGCATCTCTGTGCCTGGAGCCATGAGCAAGTCCCTTTGGTCACAGCCCCCTTCCCCAGGGGGCCATGCTGGGCAGGACAGCAGCGACCCCTCATCTGTGTGCAGCCTGGTTGGGATGCCAGCTCCTCTCCCAAAGCCCCGGGCTCCATGTGTGGCCTCCAGTGTCTGCCCTCATCAAGCCTCTGTTTCCCCACCTGCCAGCGTGGATAACTTCTCAGACCCCCAGAGTCTCCCTTGGGCTTTCCCACCCTGGCTGCCCCTACTCACGCGGACGAGGCCAGAGGCACATCCTGAGAGCGTGATGTCGGCCTTGGCGGGCTTGGCGTCAGGGCTGCCGTACCGGAGCCGGCAGATGTGTGCCAGGCAGTGGCGGTAGGTGCCAAAAGACACAGAGGAGACCAGGGACACTGTGCACACGGGCAGCGAGAGGCCCCGATAGAAGCCCCACACCTAGCAGACAGGGTCAGGGTCAGGCCAGGGCCCAGCCAGGAGGAGGAGCCACCTGAGGGAACCCATACTCAGCCCTGCTCTGCCATTCGCTTTAGGACACTGGGAAGGTCATTCATGGCCTCAGGGCCTCAGTTTCTTCTGCTTTAAGATGGAGGTCACAAGGGGGGACCAGAAGAACCAGAGGACCAGGCCCAACCCAGGGCCGCTGCTTGGTGGCGACTAACTTTTATTTTTATGGAGACAGTCTTGCTCTGTCGCCCAGGCTGGAGTGCAGTGGTGCGATCTCAGCTCACCGCAACCTCTGCTTCCTGGGTTCAAGCAATTCTCCTGCCTCATCCTCCCAAGCAGCTGTGGTTACAGGTGCCTAGCCCCCACCAACTAATTTTTATATTTTTCATAGAGACAGGGTTTCACCATGTTGGCAAGTCTGGTCTCGAATCTCGAACTCCTGACTACAGGTGATCCTCCCACCTCAGCCTCCCAAAGTGCTGGGATTACAAGCATGAGCCACTGCGCCTGGCTGACAATGAACTATTAACAGCATGCTCTGCCACGGCTGCTTTCATGAGCCTGCACCTGGCCTGCACCAAGCCCCAAGTCCATTTCAGAGAACGTTCCCAAGTCCTGCCTCTGGACGGGCCTCTGAGCCAGACCCTGAAGCCTCCACCCAACACTGCCTTCAAGGGGTGCCTGGCCTGGAGAAGACAGAAGTGCAGTGATGGGTCCCTCCTCTGACCTTCAAAGGCCTGAATGCTACCTCTAGACCCTCTACTGGAGGTGGGAACCTCCTTCTGAGGCCCGTCTAACTGCCAGATACCCCAGCTCCAGTCCTCGGAGGAACCCATGAGATTGGCAGAACTATTCCCATGAGGAAGGTGAGAGAGCTAAGAGCCGGAGGGGAGCCTGGCATCAACTGCTGGGCAGTGGAGGCAGGCCCAGCGTCCATCCCCTTCCTGCTCCCTGCCTCCCCCGGCCCAGACCTACGCGCTCTTGGCGATACGTATCCCGGATACAGTGCCAGATGCCTGTGTACTTTGGCTCCGTCTGGATCCTGACCTGCAGGAGAAGTGGGCTTCAGGCAGGGGTGGTTCCAGGCCTAGGGCAAGGTCAGCAGGTCCTGGGGAAGGGGAAGAACCACCCTCTTGATTGTCCTAGCCACGCTGGGCTGTGGGCACAGCAGGGACAGAGAGCCTTGTATTGGATGAGGAACCTGAGGCTCAGGGGTGAGAAAGTGGGACTGACATAGTCCCAGGGGTTATGGGGAGCCATTGAAGGTGTTAGAGCAGCAGAGGGCTGGGTCTGTTTAGCATTCTAGAAAGTCTTCTGGCCATGGACGAGTGCAGGGGCCTTGGGATGGCCGCGGGGCTGGCTCCTGCCGCACCTTCACGGTGTCCAGGGGGTAGCCCACAGCAACACCACAGATGCCTGGAAGGAAAGCAGAGACCCACTGTGAGGTGAGTGGAGCTGGTGAGCAGTTCGAGCCCATTGCAGGGAAGAAGAAGCAGGGTCCATGCTGACTGGGCTCCCCTGAGAGCCAACCCACGTTCGGCCCTTCTGGTCCATACCAGGTCGCATCAATCCTGAGGGGATCCCCGTTTTACAGATGAGAAAACTGAGCATCCAAGTCACTGCTGCCCTTTGCCAGCAAATTCCCCTTCCCTGAGTCCAGGCCCGGGATTGCCTCATCCTCGCTGCCTTGGGCCAGAGACACGCCCGGGCCTCCCCACAGGCGTCATGTTCTGGGAGAACTGGGCCATGTCTCTGAGCCAGGCAGACCTTGCCCTCGAGCCGTCAGTCCGTGGAGGGTCTGCCTGTGAGCCAGGTGGTAACTGTTTCGGCTGCGTGGGTGGAAGGAGGGGGAGGCACAGCCTGGGCAAAGGCCTGGCGGAGGGAAGCCCAAGCCCACACTGGGGCTTTGCCAAGAGTCAGGACTGCCTGGAACCACAGGTGTCTGTGGGACAGAGAGGGCCGGGACTCCACACCTTTCAGAGAGGCCTCAGGTGCCAGGCCTCAACCTCCGAGCCCCAGCACTGCACCGGGAAGTCAGGGGGGGGAAACAGGCATGTCCCGGGGGAACCATTCTCTCCCCTGAGGGGCAGTGGTAAAGGCCAGTGGAAGACAATAGGCACATGGGGACTGTGACCAAGTGGCTTGGACAGAATGATCCTTTTTATTTTTTGAGGTGGAATCTTGCTCTTGTTGCCCAGGCTGGAGTACAGTATTGTGATCTCGGCTCACTGCAACCTCCACCTCCCAGATTCAAGCAATTCTCCTGCCTCAGCCTTAGCCTCAGCCTCAGCCTCCCGAGTAGCTGGGACTACAGGCGCACACCACCATACCAGGCTAATTTTTGTATTTAAGTAGAGACAGGGTTTTACTGTGTTAGCCAGGATGGTCTCGATCTCTTCACCTCATGATCCGCCTGCCTCGGCCTCCCAAAGTGCTGGGATTACAGGCGTGAGCCACCGCGCCCGGCCGAGAATGGCCCTTCTCTACCCTCCCGTACACCCCATACACCTCACCGGACTCGTTCTCATCCGTCAAAGCCCTGCCACAACATCACCTCCTCTGTGGAGCCTGCTCTGGCCTCTGTACTCTGGCCTGCCTCTGTGTGCCTGGAACATGGCGAGCAGAGCCCTTGTCACATGGCCTGGCTGCTTTTGTGTGCCAAGGCCACCTCCAGAACAAGAGTTCTCTAAGGACATGGCCCAGGGCCGACAGCCATGACCCAGGGCCACATATAGAGCAGGAGCCCTTCACACAGGCCTCCCCGTGGCTCCCGAGGAAAGATGCCAGACTCAGGAGCCCTGTCCAGTTGTGCGACCTCAGGCAAGTCCAGGCACTTCCCTGAGGAAAGGAGTGGCTGGCCCCAGGCTGTCACCTAGCAGGGGCTCAAGCAGGGCTAATGAGGCCTGGTGCAGTGGCTCACGCCTGTAATCCCAGCACTTTGGGAGGCTGAGGTGGGCAGATCACTTGAGGTCAGGAGTTCAAGACAGACTGACCAACATGGTGAAACCCTGCCTCTACTAAAAACACAAAAATTAGCCAGACATGGTGGCACACACCTATAGTCCCAGCTACTCGGGAGGCTGAGGCAGGAGAATCACTTTAACCCAGGAAGAGGAGGTGTAGTGAGCTGCGATCACACCACTACATTCCAGCCTGGGCGACAGAGCGAGACTCCATCTCGGAAAAAAAAAAAAAAAAAAAAGAAAGCAGGGCCCTGCCTTCTCCCAGGCCCAGAGCTGGGCTGCTCTCCCGGCCCCCATGCTGTTCCCAGAAGTACTGATGCCACCCATTGCTGTTTCACAAGACCAGCAAGGCCAGGGGTGCCCCCTCAAAACAGCCCCCCCAGCCCTCGGGTGGAGCTGAGCCTGGGTCCCAGGGCCGGGCTGTCTCAGGCGCCCTTCCCAGGGAGGGAGAACAGTTTCCCAGCAGAGTTTGGCCTGAGAAGCAGGTTCTGGAGGCCCAGCCAGGCGCATGCAGCCTGCAGGGCAGGTGGAGCCGGCTCGCCAGGCCTCTTGCCATCCTCTGCCCACCCCTTCCAGTCCCTGCTGGAGGCCCCAGGCCCCATCCTCCCTCCCCACCTCCCTGCCCTCTCTATCCTCTCCTGGGGTCTTTCTTCCCTTCCAGTGACTCAGTCACCCCTCCCCACACCAAGGACTCCCAGCCTCCCTGACTCTGCTTCCTGCGCAGCCCCCATGCCTTGACCACAGCCCCATCCCCAGCCTGCCCTCAGCCTCCCATCTGAGCCTCCCAGGCCAGTGCAGCCCCCAGGCCCTGCAGCACCCCTCACCCAGCCTCAGTCTCCCAGGAACCTGCTCTCTGCTCATGGTACCCATGGCCCACACCAGGTCCTGGCAGACCCTGGGGGCAGGGGAGCTCCTCAAAGCACCCCCCCCCCCGCTGCCCAGCACCTTCCTGGGCCTCAGCTCCTCCTGCTACCCCGGGAACGGCAGCGCCCGCATCGCCCACCATCCTGTTACCTCCAATGGCTCCAGCGACAAAATCCATGAACGAAGTGTGGTGGGGAAGCCCTGGGTCTGCCTGCCTGAGAGGGCTCTGGTGCCACCGGAGTGGCCTCAACAGCTCCCAGCTGGCCCCTCTCAGACCTTAAATACCTGCGGTGGGGGAGGGGACCGGAAGCAGATCCTACTGAGGCCACGCGTCACACAGCTGGACTCCCTCTCCCTCTGCCCCAGGACCCTTGTCCCAGTGCCCTTGGGACCCAAGTGTTGGGCAAGTATAGGAGAGAGCACAGGAGGTGGCAGGCACCAGGGAGCAGGGTCACTGCCCCACCACATCCAAACACCTCCCTGGGAGGTCCAGAGATGGGGCTTTGACAGCTCCCACCCTCCAGGTCCAAGCTCGAGCTTTCACTGTGTCCCCTGGACTTCCCTGACTCCCCTGGATTTGCTCAGGACCCCCGCCCAGGAAACCTGCAAAGCTCCTTCACTTACTCACTCAACAAACACTTCCTTCCCTGAGGCTACGCCGAGGCAAATGAGAGCCAGTGCCTATCCTCAAGGTGCTCCAGTTGGCAGGGAGGGAGGGGATATGGGGGACGGACCTGAACCCAGGAACAGCACCCACCATCTGCTCTCACCCTTCCCAGGGCTGGCCTGGGGCATGCCCCATGTGACCTGTGCTGCAGCCCTGTGAGATCCCCACAGGGGACACCAAGGCTCAGGGCGGCTGTGCAGGTGCCTCAGCCACACAGCTGCTGAGCAACAGAATCCAAGTGAGTGCCCTGCGGACTAGAACGGCAGCAGGATAGGGGAGGGGCAGGTGTTGACACATCAGGCCCTGGCAGCCCGTCTGGGTGACCTTCAGGGCAGGTGGCAGGCCCAGGAGACTGCGTATTTAGCTGTTTTCCTGCCCTCTGATGGCTGGACCTGCAGACTGGCCTTGAGCAGGCTGAAAGCTCACAGAGAGACAGCCCCCTCCACCAGCCCAGTTGTTTGTAGGCGAGCAGGAGACACAGTATAAGCAGTGCCAGCTGCCATGGTAGGGGGCAAAGGGCAGGAAGTGGTCCATCCAAGGCCAGTCCCGATGCTACTCCTGGTCTTCAAGGGGATGGAGCTTAGGTCTGGTTAGGAGTTGGCTATCTGTCTTTTACGCCCAGCTCTGCCACTCACGGCTGAGACCGTGGGCCAGCCCCTTGACCACTCTGTGCCTCACTTCTGCAACCATGAAATCAAGAAGGTACCTGCCTCCTATCTGTGACAGCTCAGGGCAAGGTCTGGGCATGTCCCTGTGGGAGCGGCCAACTAAATGCTAAGGCTGCATTAGCAGAAGCATAGAGTCTAGAAGGAAGGAGGTGAGCAGCCTGTTCTGGGCAGGGCGAATACAGCCGGGACTTGGGTTCTATTGCTGATGCTGCACTGGAGAAGCCAGTACCTTGGGTGCTGAGGGAGCTTGAAACATGGCGTCTAATGGAAAGAACAGGGACCATTCAGACCCATGTTTCCTGCAGAGCATCCTACACAGCAAGTGCCAGCCACCTACGGCACCTGAGCCAGAAGCCCAGGAGTTGCCCTCTCTCCACCCCACATCCAGAGTCCTCAGTCCTGGGTGTCAGCCTCTTAAATTCACATTCAGATCCTTCACCACTGTTCGTCTGCACGGCCCCAGCTGAGACATCCCAAGGACAGAAGCCCATCCCGCCCATGCCCTCCGTTCACCCCCTCCCTGCCAAGTTTTAGGCACCGGGACACATCAGTAAACACAACGGAAAAGCCCCTCGCCTGGTGGACCTTATGTTCAGGGAGGAGGACAGACAGCCAACAGACGAGTACGCCCAATGGCGACAAGTGCCAGGGAGAGAAACAATGGGGGGAGCGGGAGGCTTGCAGGGGGTGTCAGGGAGGCCCCGGAAGGTGACGTCTGAGACAAGCATGTTCTCTCGGTTATCGCAGCCAGTTTTACCTGCCCGTTGTCTCCTGAACAAACATGCCCTGATTTGACCCTCTTCCCCGAGGCAGAAATAGAAAACATGCCACCCCACCGTTTCGGCTGCTTTATGCAGGTCTAAACATTTCCCCCACTCATCTGTAGGCTTCGGGCAGGCAGGGTGGTGCTGGGTTTATCTCCACACCCTCTGCACCCAGCACAGGCGGGCACCCTGGGGAGGCCAGGTAAATAAGTATGTGAGAAAATGAGTCAGTGAACAGATGGAAGGATGGACAGATGGATAGACAGATGGATGGAGGGCTGGACGAATGGATGATGAGTGGATGGCTGGAGGGACAGAGCGATGGAGGCACGGACAGAAAGACAGACAGAAGACAGGATGGATGGGCTGGCAGGGGCCCCACGAGAAAGGGGTGAGACGGCATTGAAGAGCCAGGCACAGGCTGCCAGTCATCCACACTCTCAGCGCTCATACTGTGCTAGGCCCGAAAGAGGATGTCCCCCACCTGCCCCCATCACCCCACCCATCCTTTCCACTGAGCGCCCTCTCCTCCCTGAAGGTGTGCACCTGGAGGCACTCCTGGGTGTCCTCAGCTGCAGATAGCCAATGGTATTAGATGACTTTATTTATTCTTCTATTTTTTATTTTATTATTATTTTTTTAGATGGAGACTTGCTCTGTAGCCCAGCCTGGAGTACAGTGACGCGATCTTGGCTCACTGCAACCTCTGTCTGCTGGGTTTGAGGAATTCTCCTGCCCCAGCCTCCTGAGTAGCTGGAATTACAGGCACGCGCCACCCTGCCCAGCTAAATTTTTTTGTATTTTTAGTAGAGACGGGGTTTTACCATGTTGGCCAGGCCAGCCTGGCCTCAAACTCCTGACCTCAAGTGATCCACCCACCTCGGCTTCCCAAAGTGCTGGGATTACAGGCATGAGCCACTGCACCCACGGCATTAGATGACTTTAAACCATCATTATTCTTGTTAGGTGCAATAATGGCATCAAAGAATATAGCTCTATTTCTTAGAGATACAAGCAGAAGTACCTGGCGGTGAAATGGCATGATGTCTGAAATTTACCTTAACACCATCTGGCAAAAAAGAAAGGAAGAAAGGAGAAAGATCACGAGTATGTGCCCTTTGTTGTAGTCCACGATTAAAAGTAGCAGCCGGCTGTGGTGGTGCAGGCCTGTAGCCCCAGCTCCTCGGGAGTCTGAGCGGGGAGGATGACTTGAGCCCGGGAGTTCCAGTGCTCTGCGCTGATTGTCCGACACACTGCATTCAGCATCCACACAGGGACCTCCCAGAAGTGGGAGACCCCAGGTTGCTTAATAAGGATGAACTGGCCCAGGCTGGAAATGGAGGAGGTCAAAACCCCTGTGCCGATCGGCAGTGAGATCGTGCCCATGAATAGCCATCACACTCCAGCCTGGGCAACGTCATGAGTGAGCCCCCCATCTCAAAAAATTTTTCAAAGTAGTAAAAGGGCCAGGCACGGTGTCTCATGCTTGTAATCCCAGCACTTTGGGAGGCTGAGGTAGGCAGATCACCTGAGGTCAGGAGTTTGAGACCAGCCGGGCCAACTTGGTGAAACCCCGTCTCTACTAAAAATACAAAAATTATCCAGGCATAGTGGCAGGTGCCTGTAATCCCAGGTACTCAGGAGGCTGAGGCAGGAGAATCACTTGAACCCAGGAGGCAGAGACGAGATCATGCAGTGAGCTGCGATCATGCCATTGCACTCCAGCCTGGGTGAAGGAGTAAGACTCTGTCTCAAAAATAAAAATAAAAAACTAGTAAAAGGACAGTTAACAGGAATGGAGCTGCTTGTACCCTGCCCAGCCTCCTTAGTGGCCACATGGAGGCTAAACTGTAGCCTTGGGCAGCAGGTGCAGGGGGGATCCTGCCTGGTCCAGGGGAGGAGCCCTCAGCCTAGTGTGGGACTCTAGGCAGGTGGCCCGACCTCTCTGGGTCTTGATTTCGGGAGGCGGAGCCCGGAGGAGTCCATTGGAGCCAGCCGGCTACTCCTCGGACAGGCAGGGTGACTGCTAGGAGATCCAGGCTGCCTGCCTCCTCCACCAGCGCACGAGTCCACGGGATGCGGGACCCAGGCTGCCCTTCCGGGAAGGCTGCGTTGTCCCCTAGGGGGCGGCAGACGTTTCCCCAGCAACCAAGCCCGGTGGGCGCCGCAGAGGGTTTCGGGAGGAAGCCTGCTGAAATGCCTTTTTATTTTTATAACGAAAGGAATAACTACAAGTTATAATTATTTTTAATCCACACGGAAGTGATGGAGCCAGCACGGAAAGTGAAAGTCCCAGCACACAGCCCGAGGATCAGCCTGTGGCGATCTTGGCCAGCACTAACCTTTCCTTTCCTTTTTTTTCTCCCCCATTTCTTTTCTTTTTTTTTCTTTTTCTTTTTTGAGACAGAGTCCAGCTCTGTTGCCAGGCTGGAGTGCAGTGGCACAATCTCGGCTCACTGCAACCTCCACCTCCCGGGTTCAAACAATTCTCCTACCTCAGCCTCCAAATAGCTGGGATCACAGGCACCGGCCTTCATGCCTGGCTAATTTTTTTTTTTTTTAGATGGAGTCCTGCTCTTGTCGCCCAGGGTGGAGTGCAGTGTGGAGATCTCAGCTCACTGTAACCTCTGCTTCCCAGGTTCAAGGGATTTCTCTGCCTCAGCCTCCCGAGTAGCTGGGACTACAGGCGCGCACCACCACACCCAGCTAATTTTTTGTATATTTAGTAGAGATGGGGTTTCACCATGTTGGCCAGGCTGGCCTCAAACTCCTGACCTCAAGTGATCTGCTCGCCTTGGCCTCCCAAAGTGCTGGGATTACAGGTGTGAGCCACTTCTCCCGGCCTAATACTTCCTTTTCTAACGTAGGTTTGTCATTTGCTTCCTCTCCCTGCCAAGGTGTCTTGGACGCTGTGCCACCTGGCATTAAGGGACCCACTGGGCTCTGTGCACATCCATGGTATCCCGTGCTGGAGGTTGGCACGGGCAGCCAGAGTCTGGAAGCCAGGCTGCCGGGCCTCCACTCAGCCACTGCTAGCTGTGTGACCCAGACGGAGCTCTTCACCTGCCTGCAGGTCAGCTTCCTCATCTGTAAAATGGAAATTCTGTCACTTAACACCACATAGCTGTTGGGAGGACGTGGGGTCAGCAGTTGCATAG
Organism: Callithrix jacchus; assembly: GCF_049354715.1. Lineage (NCBI taxonomy): Eukaryota > Metazoa > Chordata > Mammalia > Primates > Cebidae > Callithrix > Callithrix jacchus. Next base: position 135,223,948 of record NC_133509.1, on the reverse strand, counting down.
TTTTGGAGGCGTACCTTGCAGGCAGTAGATGCCCCGTGGATACGACCTCTGAGGCTCAGCTCTGCTGTTGAAGTGCTGGGGTCTTATGTCCAGCTTATAGGAGAGCCCCCCAGTAAATACAATTTGGGGTCTTCTGTGTTTCACTGGGGCATATTTCCAGAGGGAGATTACTGACTTATTTATTTTTTGAGATGAGTTTCGCTCTTTTTGCCCACGCTAGGGTGCAATGGTGTAATCTCAGTTTACTGCAACCTCTGCCTCCTGGGTTCAACCAATTCTCCTGCCTCAGTCTCCTGAGTAGCTGGGATTACAGGCACCTGCCACCATGCCTGGCTAGGTTTTGTATTTTTAATAGAAATAGGGTTTCACCATGTTGGCCAGGCTGGTCTCAAACTCCTGACAGGTGATCTACACGCCTTGGCCTCCCAAAGTGCTGGGATTACAGGTGTGAGACATCCTGCCTGGCCTAAAGGGGAATTTATTAAGTCTTAACTTAATAACAGATTATTGTAACAGATTTTGCCATTTTGGTGGGATTTGGAGGGGTTAAGGAGGAAGAGTGAGAGTTCCAAAGAATGGATCCTGACTCATGGGCCCAGAGTGGACCCTGGGGGGCTGGCGTGGCTCCAGAGAAAATTAGCAGCCTAGCATTTCTAGAAATGGGGCTCCTTGGCCAGTCTGAGCAAAGTCAGCAGTCCCCAGATTCTCACCTGGCTCCCTCAGTGCCTGGGAGGAAGCCATTGACCCACCAGAGCCTCAATTTCTTCAACATGGGACAAGGGTCAGGCATGGTGGCTCCTGCCTATAATGCGGGAATTTTGGAAGGCTGATGCAGGAGGATCCCTTGGGCCCAGGAGTTTGAGTCCAGCCTGGGAAACATAGCAAGATCCCTGTTTCTATAAAAAAATATAAAAACTAGCCGGACATGGTAGTGCACGCCTATAGTCCCAGTTACTTAGAAGGCTGGGGTGTGTATTAGTCAGGGGTCTCTGGAGGGACAGAACGAATAGGATATATATATCCTATAATATATATAATATATATATATCCTAGAAACTCCTCTAGAGGAGTTTATTATATCTAATAAACTCAATAACAGATTATTGTTATTTAGTTTATGTTAAATAAACTTCTATATCCTATATATAGGAGCTAATAGCTAATTTATAATAGCTAATTTTGTATTTTTAGAAGAGACAGGGTTTCACCATGTTGGCCAAGCTGGTCTCAACTCCTGACCTCAGGTGACCCGCCTACCTCGGCCTCCTAAAGTGCTGGGATTACAGGTGTGAGCCTCCGCACCCGGCCTAAATGGGCGTTTATTAAGTATTAACTCACACGATCACAAGGTCCCACAACAGGCTATGCAAGCTGAGGAGCAAGAAGAGCTAATCCGAGTCCCAAAACTGAACTCCTTAGAGTCTGAGGTTCCAGGGCAGGACGCCGCACAGCACGAGAGAAAGACGCAGGCTGGAGGCTAGGCCAGTCTTGCCTCCTCAGGTTTTTCTGCCTGCTCTATATTTGCTGGCAGCTGATTAGACGGAGCCCACTCAGACTGAGGGTGGGTCTGCGTCTCCCACCCACGGACTCAAACGTTAATGTCCTTTGGCAACACCCGAACAGACACACCCAGGATCAATATTTTGCATCCTTCAATCCGATCAAGTTGACCCTCAGTATTAACCATCACACAATGGGAGGATCCCCTCAGCCTAGGAGGTCAGGCTGCAGTGAGCCACAATCACACCACTGCACTCCAGCCTGGCGACAGTGAGACCTTTATCCCCAAAATAAGTAAAATGGGACAAGCCAGCTCTGTGCCCAGGACACCAGATCCTATATGCTCCAGGCTTGGCCCCTGTCTACTTGGGTGTATACGGTGCCCAGCTGGCTGCTGCAGACCACAAGACCCCAGGCAGTGGGTGGGTGCAGTCTCAACTACTATGGAAGCAAGTGGGTGTGTCTCTGGGGTGAGCTTGGTGTGTCAAGAAGGATGGGCCACCCCTCAGTCCTCCCAGACACACCGGCCTCCCTCTGACATCCTGAGAGGCTAGGGCCCTGGGCCTGGGGTCTCTGAGCCTGTGTGCCCCCTGGACAGACCTCCAAGCTACAAAGCCTATCACAGGGCATTCGTGCTGCCTCCCCTCCCTGGAAATGGGGTGCACAGGTGCCGCTGCCCCCCAGCTGTAGCTCCCATTCCTGTAGGAAGGGGCACTAGACGCTACCTTTCCCACTAAGCTCATCGCAGGGGTCAAACCCCACCCCCTGCCCACTGGCCCTGTTCGTGTTACAGGTGAGGACACCATGGCCCAGACAGAAGCAGCCAATGAGAGTTCGGGAAAAGGGCAGGCCCAGTGGCTCATGCCTGTCATCCCAGCACTTTGGGAGGCTGAGGCAGGTGGATCACCTGACGTCAGGAGTTCGAGACCAGCCTGGCCAACACAGTGAAACCCTGTATCTACAAAAAATACAAAAATTAGCTGAGCATGGTCGCATGCACCTGTAATTCCAGCTACTCAGGAGGCTGAGACAGGAGAATTGCTTGAGCCCAGGAGACCGCCATTGCAGTGAGCTGAGATGATACCACTGCCTGGGAGACAGAGTAAGACTGAAAAAAAATGTTCAGGAAAAGACCTGGAATTTGAGGCCCAGCTCTGCCACACAGGACACTGTGGCCAATGGACTTAACACTTGTGCCTCAGTTTCCCTATCTGTGAACAGGGACAACAGTTAGCTGTGGCAGGGTTGACAAGGTATTAGTTATCAAAGGCAGAAGTGAAGTTGGAGAGCCGACCATGGCAGGTGAAACCAGGCCCTGCTGCTGGCATTCCTGAGCCCCCACCACACTCTGGCTCTGTCCCGTCAGAGTCCTCAGGCCCCCAAGCCCTTTGGAGGTCTGCTTCTTGCAGCACCTCCTGCTGGCCACATTTCTCCCACCTTTCCAGCCCTTTGTACCCTGAGCAGGAGGCATCCTTAGACCTGGAGTCCACCTGCTGCAAGGGCTGAGAAGGCCACTTGTCCTGGGCCTCAGGATTCTCATCCGGATTGGATGACCTCTGACCCCACCTGGCTGCAAGGCACAGGGAGGCTGGACTGAGGAGGGGAGGCCTCTCCAGAGCAGGGCCTGGGGCCTATCATATCAGCTCATGTTGGCAAAGGAAGCGATTGACTTCTGCTAGTTTCTCCTTCATTCATTCACTCCAGCATGCGCCTTCTCATGCCAGGCCACCGGTGGCCCCAGCCTGGCTGGAGAGTGTGTAATCTATTACTGCGTAACAAATTGCCCCAAAATGTAGCTGCTTTAAACATCAGACATTTATGATCTCATAACTCCAGAGGGTCCAGAAGCCAGGAATAGACTGGCGGGTGGCTCTGGACGAGGGGCTGTCACAAGGCTGCAGTCATCTGGAGACTAGGCTGAGTTGGGAGGACCCCTGCTGAGGCGACCCACTATCTGGCTGTGGGCTGGAGGTTTCAGCTCCTCACCACACAGCCAACCTCCCCAACATGGCAGTGAACATCCCCCAGCACACGTGATCCAAGAGAGCAGGGAGAGGCTGCAGTGCCTTTTAGGACCCAGTTTCAGAGGCAATGCACTGTCTTTCCCACCATTTTCTATTCACTGGAAGCAAATCACTAAGTCCAGCCCACACCTGCTGGGAGAGAAGTGAGGTTTCACCTCTTGAAACAGGGGGGCACTGAAGACTTGTGGACATATTTTTAAGCCACCCCAAAGAGCCAGAAATGGAAACAGATGACTGTGGCTGGCCCCTGCGAGGACCCCGGAAGCCAGTCTCAGTCTTGGCTGTTGTGGAGGTTTCAGGGAAGAGAAGACAGCTGAGCCCTCTGGAAAGGGGATGGAGAATGTCCTTGCAGGCAGCAGTAGGAGTGCATGCCTGATGGGCACACTGGCCTGGACATGCCTGGCAGGGAGTGACTGGAGTGAGGCTGGCAGGCCAGCAGGGCCTAGGAAGGGCTTGGAGTTCCCAGGCTGGAGAGCACAGCACATCCAGGGAAGGCAGCAAGCCTGGTGGGGCAGTGGCAGATGAAGGAGGGGAGACAGGACAGAATCCCAGACAGGAAGTGCCTTGGAGGGGAAGAGAGGCCACTTGAAGGCAGGCTTACCAGGACCCTTGCTAGTTGGGCCTGGCACACAAAGATATTCAGTAAACGAATGCGCACAGTAGCTCACACGTGTAATCCCAGCACTTTAGGAGGCCAAGGCATGAGGATTGCTTTGAGGCCAAGGAGTTCAAGACCAGCCTGGGCAACATAGCAAGACCCTGTCTCTAAAAAAAAAATAGCTGGGCATGGTGGTGCATGCTGTAGCCCCAGTTATTTGGAAGGCTGAGGTAGGAGGATCCTTGAGCCCAGAAAGGAAGTCAAGGCTGAAGTGAGCCGTGACTGCAGCCACTGCACTCCAGCCTGAGTGACAGAGACCCTATCTCTAAAAAAAAAAGGAAAAGAAAAGAAAAAAATCCACACACACCCAGGGTGAACAGAAAGCTGCCTGCCACCCTCCATTTGGACAGCAAGGCCTTTGAGGTGAACCGGTTCCCAGCTGCCCTTCATGCTCCCATGTGTGGCGCAGACACTGGAGGACCACATGGCAGAGGAGCTCGGGAATGGTGCTGCAGTGGGGACTCCAGAGGACAGAGCCTGAAGCAGGGGCAGATAGCAGAGCCAGCATAGCTGCACCAGGAAGACAAGGCCCTGCCTGCTGCCAGCACGTGCTAGGCAGGTAACGGCTCCCAGCATGTCTTGGGCTCAGTACATGTTGTCCTCTCTGCCGGTCGCCTGCCCTCTACTGCCCACTCCTCCTTCCGTGAGCCATCTCCAGCTCACCCTACCACTCCAACCCAGTTTGCCTGGACTGGCAGCCTGGGACGGCCTGCTCACCCAGCCGTCCCCACTATGACAATGGGCACCTGAGAGAGGGCACAGGCAGGCCCCGAGGCTCAATTTTGTGAGCCCTGCGCAATGTGGGAAGGACGGAAGGCTGCAAACCCATGCTGTGTCCACAGACACCAGGCTGAGCTCCTCTTGCTGGCCCCTCTGTGACCTGACTGGGTGGCCATACCACCCCTCTGGCCTTCTGGCTCTGGGCATATCCTGCCCCCACCCCGCCCCCTTCAGCTCTATTTTTATCCAAGAAGTGCTCGCCATGTGTCTATTTATGTCACTCCCCATCTTGAGTTTCTGGTCCTCTCATAATCTGGCCCAAGCCTCCTCAGGCTTTGTGGCCCCCTTGAAGGCCAAGTGGGTTCTGAATGGCACCCGGCCTGCCCAAAGCCCGCAGCTCCCCTGAACAGCAGCCCTGGGAAACTAAATGTTTCCAACCAATGGCAATGCAAGAAACTCACATACAGTGGTAGCAACCATGGGGTGGAATGCGTTGTCCCCAATAGGTCCCAAGCCCTTCGCCCTCTGAGGCCCAGAGGGCACCCCCTGACAAGGAGAGGTCACCCCCACTGAGTGGCTGAGAGGCTGGAGATGAATCCGGACGGCAAATGTTTATTACAGCAAGAAAGAGACCAGTTGGGCAGAGCTGTGACTTGTCAGTGCCAAGCCTCAAACCAACAGTTCGGGCCCCAGCCCCTGGCCACAATGCCACCTGACCTATTCCTGGTCTTCAGCAACTGTTTGGGGCATCTGCCAGCTGGGGCCACGATTTCCCCCAACTCATCCAGACAGTTGAAGATAGATATCCTTAGGAAGCCTTCAGGATTTCAGCTGATTAATGAAATTTACACTTATCTTCCACTTCCTGCAAAGGTATGGACAGCTATGGGAGGACAGCCAGAGAATCCTGCCCTAGAACAGCAGGCCAGGCACTCTCCCTGCTCCGTGCCAGCTGGGTGTGAGGCCCCTGTGTGCACAGACCAGCCCATAGAATTCTCCCCAGCCGTTCACAGATGATAAACCTCAGGCAGGAGGGCTCATGGGTCAGCACAGCCAGGAGGTGTCCGGGCTGAGACTTAAAAGTAAAACTGTTGGCTGGGCGCGGTGGCTCAAGCCTGTAATCCCAGCACTTTGGGAGGCCGAGGCGGGTGGATCACGAGGTCAAGAGATCGAGACCATCCTGGTCAACATGGTGAAACCCCGTCTCTACTAAAAATACAAAAAATTAGCTGGGTGTGGTGGCGTGTGCCTGTAATCCCAGCTACTCGGGAGGCTGAGGCAGGAGAATTGCCTGAACCCAGGAGGCGGAGGTTGCGGTGAGCCGAGATGGAGCCATTTGCACTCCAGCCTGGGTAACGTTAGCAAAACTCCGTCTCAAAAAAAGAAAAAAAAAAAAAATTAGCTGGGCATGGTGCTGCGTGCCTGTAATCCCAGCTACTCAGGAGGCTGCGGCTATAGAATTGCCTGAACCCAGGAGGCAAAGGTTGCGGTGAGCCGAGATCACACCATTGCACTCGCGCCTGGGTAACAAGAGCAAAACTCCGTCTAAAAAAAATAAATAAATAAATTAGCTGGGCATTGTGGCGCGTCCCAGCTACTCAGGAGGCTGAAGCAGGAGAATTGCCTGAACCCAGGAGGCGGAGGTTGCGGTGAGCCGAGATCGCACCATTGCACTCCAGCCTGGGTGACAAGAGCGAAACTCCGTCTCAAAAAATAAAAAGGTAAAACTGTTTGAGTTGGATCTTCCTGAATCTTTCCTTAGAGATGGTCTCAACCCTCAGTCCCTCTGGCCATCTCAGAACCACTGAAGAGGCTGCTTTAAATGCAGGTTTCATCTCCACCTGCTCCCTGGGGCTGACTCCTTAGGTCTGGGGCAGGGCCTGGAACTCTGCCTTCCTAGCTGTTTTCCAACGTGGCGACTCAGCCCCGCAGGGACCCACTGGCCAACTCCAACCCCAGAGGTCTAGAGAGGGGAAACCTGCAGCCCAGGCCACACAGAGGGACACAGCAGGGGCTGGGTCCCCTCACCAGGCTAGGCTCCAAGGCTGCCTGCCCACCCCTTGCTGGGGTTGGGAGGAAGCAAAGCTGGTGGGGCAGGGCCTAGCTGTGCCCCCCATGCCCACAGAAGAGCCAGGCTGTGTCCCGCATCTCCCTGGCTCCCTCAAACTGTGGCCCGCTGCAGCCCTGCAGGGAGGAGCTGTGTTTTTGATGTTTGTAATTCTCAAAATGTTTTAGAAAAACTGGAAACAAACAAAAAAAGCCCTCTTTGTCACCAGCCTGGAGAAGGGCAGCTGTCAGCCCACAGGCCCAGCCCCATCCAGCGGAGGGGAGCCCTCTTTGTCACCAGCCTGGAGAAGGGCAGCTGTCAGCCCACAGGCCCAGCCCCATCCAGCGGAGGGGACAGAGAGGGCCTGACCTGGTGGAGCTGACATTCCAGTGGGTGCTGGGTGATGAACACAGAGCCACACGGGCTGGGGTGCGGGCTCACCCCGGGGAGGATGGCTCGGTCCATTCTGGCTGCTGTGATAACAATACAATGAAATTTATACACAGAAATTTATTCTCACAATTCTGGAAGCAAAGTCCAAGACCAAGGTCCCAGCGATTCCGTGTCTGGCGAGGGACCACTTTCCTTCTTGCTCTGTTGCCCAGGCTGGAGTGCAGTGATACGATCTTGGCTCACTGCAACTCCGTCGCCTCCAGGGTTCAAGCAATTCTCTTGCCTCAGCCTCCTGAGTAGCGGGGATTACAGGCACATGCCACCATGTCTGGCCAATTTTTTGTATTTTTAGTGAAGATGGGGTTTTGCCATGCTGCCCAGGCTGGTCTCGAATTACTGAGTTCAAGTGATCCGCCTGCCTCGACCTCCCAAAGTGCTGGGATTACGGATGTGAGCCACTGTACCTGGCTGAGATCACATTCTGATTCCCTGTGTCCTCATCACAAGGCAGAAGGGGCAGGCAGGCTCTCTGAGGTGTCCTACAAAGGCACTTGGCTGGGCACAGTGGCTCCCACCAGTAATTTGATCACTTTGGGAGGCTGAGTCTGGAGGATCACTTGAGCCTGGGAGTTCGAGGCCAGCCTGGGCAACATAACAAAACCCCATCTCTATAAAAGATGCAAAATTAACTGGGCATGGTGACATGCCCCTGGGGTTCCAGCTGTTCAAGAGGCTGAGGTAGGAGGATGGCTTGAGCCCAGGAGGTTGAGGCAGCAGTGAGCTGTGATTGCACCACTGTACTCTGGCCCAGGCAATAGAGCAAGACCCCATCACACACGTGCGCCCAAACACACACACACACACACACACACACACACACACACACACAATCCCGCCCCCAGGGTTAAGACCTCAACATATGAGGAACACCACACACTGAGGCCCGCCTGAGAGTGGGGGGAGGAGAGAGGATCGGTGGGCATTGGGCTTAATACCTGGGCAACAAAATAGTCTGTGCAATACACCCCATGGCATGGGTTTACCTACGTAACAAACCTGCACATGTACCCCTCAACTTTAAAAAAGCACTTTGACATATGAATTCTGGGTACACACACACAACCAGGCCATGGCAGGTCAGCCAAGCCCCTTGTGAGGAGATAAACACTGAGCAGGAATCAAGTTCTGGAGATATCGATGCCGGGCCAGGCAGGAAGAGCTACCAGTGCCAAGGCCCTGAGAGGGGCAATAGCTTAGAGGATGGGCTGCAACAAGGCCGGAGGGCATGAAAGGTGGGTGCCGAGGTTGCAGCCTGGTGGCCCTGGGCCTCAGACACCATGGCGCTGAGCTCGGGTTTTATTCATTGTGAGACAGGAGCTGACTGACAGCCTGCCCTCCCCACCAATCTCAGGCCAGGAGTTTGCAACCTGTTCAGGTGGCCCATCCCAAGTCTACACTTGTGTTTGCCGCCAGCACCCTTCTGTCTCCCTCCCTGGCACAGCCTAACTCGGGAGAAGGTCTACACAGCTGGTGCTCATCCCCACCTCCTCAACATGCCCCCTGGCAGCCTTCGCTGCAGCCACCCTCCCCATTCCCGGCCCAAACAGCTCCTGCAGGGGTCACTCAACTCCAGATTCCAGGGTGGGGACAGAGAAGATGCGTTTCCTTTTTAGATGCTGGTGTTTCTGATTTCTCCACACTGAATCTGTCTTGTGTAAGAAGTCTTGACCCTTGGTACCCTGTGACAGTCCCTCCAGCCTTGCAGTCCTCCTGTGGTAGCCTTGGGCCTGCCCTGTCCCTTAAAGGTTGGGGTCCTCAGGGCTGGACAGAGCCCTGCCTCCTCGGGGACAGGGAGGTCCAGGGCTCTGTGGAACATGGGAGTGTGAAAAAGTACATTCTGTGCTGTAACTTTATCCTCAGGAAATGAAATAAAACAGTAGACACTGAACCCAACTGCTGATGTAATACTGCAGGCTCAAAGATGTGGGCATCATGGGTATATTTACTTGGCGCCAACTTCTTCACTCCTCCTTTCTGGTCTCGCCCCAGCCCTGTCATGGAGGTCAGGGATTTGTGTCTGTCTTTTCCCCAGCACAGGGCACAGGGCAGTGCACCGGCTGAGCGCATGATTCCCAGGCAGCAGAGAAGCACATTGCTCAGGGAGATGTGGCTTTTCGAAGTTCAGTAACCTAGCAGCACACCTGCATGACCCCCTCCCTTCCCGGTTCCTGTCCTCACCCCCTCCCTGATGTCCCTCACCCAATGTCAATTGTGCAGGCCCTGGGCACACCAAGGTGAAGGGGACAGACCCAGGACCTGCCTTCACGGTGCTTCCAGCTAAAGGCAGCCCCCAGCACCCACATCCTGAGGTTCCCTTGGAAGGTCAGATCAGGCGGACTTGTCCCAGAGCCCATTCCTCCACTGTCCCCCACATGCTGACCTTTGTCCCCAAATCCAACAGCCTCCCCCACCATGAGCCCTGCCCTCCCCCAAACCAGCTCTCCCTCCAAGCTCTCCCTGCAAAGTACAGGCGAAGGGCCCACATTCCTCATCTCCCAGGCCTGGCACAATCCCACTCCTGCCTTCGCAGCCCGCCTCAGCTCTCTCACCAAAGCTGCCTCCCTGAAAGGAGGTTTCCTTTTTCTTTTTGAGACAGGGTCTTGCTCTGTCACCCAGGTGTGATCATAGCTCACCTCAGCCTTGACCTCCTGGGCTCAAGCGACCCTCCTGCCTTAGCCTCCTGAGTAGCTAGGACTTACAGGCCTGCAGGCCACCACATCCTGCTATTTTTTTTTTTTTTTTTTTTTTTTGAGACAGAGTTTCACTCTTGTTACCCAGGCTGGAGTGCAATGGCACAATCTCGGCTCACCGCAACCTCCGCCTCCTGGGTTCAGACAATTCTCCTGCCTCAGCCTCCTGAGTAGCTGGGACTACAGGCATGCGCCACCGTGTCCAGCTAATTTTTTGTATTTTTAGTAGAGACGGGGTTTCACCATGTTGACCAGGATGGTCTCGATCTCTTGACCTCGTGATCCACCCACCTCGGCCTCCCAAAGTGCTGGGATTATAGGCATGAGCCACCGCGTCCGGCCTTTTTTTTTTTTTTTAAGAGGTGGGGACTTGCTATGTTGGCTAGGCTGGTCTCAAACTCCTGGCTTCCAAGCGATCCTCCTGCCTCAGCCTCCCAGAGTGCTGAGATTACAGGATAAGCCACTGAGCCCAGCCTCAAGGTTTCTGAAGCTCAACCGGGACTCAGAGGTCGCTGCAACCTGACCCCAGGATAATTTTAAAGGCATGTGCATTTGCTCAACAACAAAGCAAAACAGGTCATGCTTGTCTCCCTATCGGCTTCCATAATTTTCTCACGATTGCCACATGCTGTTTTTTGTTGTTTACCGAGAGCCAGCTCAGCTGTAAAGACCCCCCACCCAGGCAGCACTGACGGAACCAAGAAGCAGACACCCAGACAGAAAAGTAAGTGGGTCTATCTGGGGGTCCAGCAGCCTTCTGAGCTGAGAGCCTCAGGGCTGACAGCATTCCAGGCTGAAGGGGCTGGAGTAGATTCTGACTCACGCAGTTATTCTCTCTTAACAGGTGATCATTAACGAACAGATGTTCGGTGTTTTCTCATAACACAGAATATGCCAAGTAGGCAGCTGGTGCCCGCTTACCACTGATGACAGACAAACTAACAAGCATTCTCCACGAGGGAGCCACGGGGTCAGGGTCAGATATCTTAAAGCATTGTTTTAACTCGTGTATGATATTGATACCTTGTCCTGCCACTTGGAATGCCCCAAGTAGTTTTCTACTTGAGTGGGTGGGCGGCTAGGTTTTTCTTGCCATGGTTATTCCTAGCAAACAATATATTCTATCACACACTCAGCATTTATCAATATTCATAAACTTAACATTTCTCAACAGTTGTTGGGTTTTTGTTGTTTTGGTTTTTTTGAGACAGTCTCACTCTGTCGCCCAGGCTGGAGTACAGTAGCATCGTGCCAGCTCACTGCAACCTCCGTCTCCTGCGTTCAAGCAAATCTCCTGCCTTAGCCTCCCAAGTAGCTGGGACTACAGGTGCCCACCATGCCTGGCTAATTTTTATATTTTTTAGTAGAGACTGGGTTTCACCACGTTGGCCAGGCTGGTCTCAAACTCCTGATGTCAGGTGATCTGCCGGCCTCAGCCTCCTAAAGTGTTGTGATCACAGACATGAGCCACCGTGCCCAACACTGCATGCTGTTAAGGTACTTGATTTTCCTCCCAAACCTCCTCAACCAGGAATGGATGTTCAGGGATTTGTGTTTACCTTGTGAACCCTCCAGCATCCCAAGGACACCCTGCTCCTAAGGTAAGTGACTAGACGTAGGTCATCCAGTGTAATCACCAGTCTGCAGGGTTCAAGTGATTCTCCTGCCTCAGCCTCCCAAGTGGCTGGAATTACAGGTGTCTACCACCACGCCTGGCTAACTTTTGTATTTTTTAGTAGAGACTCGTTTCACTACGTAGCCCCTCAACCAGTTCCTGCCCATTTGGTCTGGGCTTCTCTTGGGGTCCCCCATGCTACTACTGCTTTTCTGGCTCATGGGCCACTCTCCCCCCATGCACACACCTGCCTCCCTGAGGCACCCGGGTGGGTGAGAGAGGGTGGCGATATTCAAACACAGGCCTCCAGACTCCTCATTCAGGGCACACCAGCTATCACGAGCCCTGGACTAGGAGTCAGCAGACCTAGGGTTTGGGTCTCTTCCTAACCAACATTCTAGTTAAGACTCCATGCCAGGAAGGGCAGCCAGGCCCAGCCCGGGCACCCCGAGCTCGGGATCCCGACGGCACCCAGGCAGGAGAAAGGCCTCAGGAGGAGGACGAGGACAAAGGGCGGCCTCACTGGGACTGGGCTATAGTGCTGGACTTCCTGGCTGGATGCGCGCAGGGAGTGGGGTGGGGAAGGAAGCTGTGGGCAGGGCCGGGGAGAGGCGTCTGGGAAGGGCTGCCGTTCCACCTGCACGTCCGTTGGGGACCCCCGCCCCTAGCATCAGGCTGCACTACAGGCAACACCTACCTGAGTGTCGTAGTACCAAATACACAGAACCTTACGATCTGCCCCTCCAGCAGGTACAGCACCCACTGGAATTCAAATAAAAGAACCATGTGATTCTAAGCCTGGAAACGTGGCACAGAGTGTGGCCTTGCCTGCAGGCCCTGAAGAAGGAAGCTGGGCCCTAAGGCTGTGCGATCTGACTCCCACAGTGAAGAGAAAGTGCCTGACCCGTCTGCTCCCAGGCTCCAAACCGACCGTCTGGACCTCCCGAGGCGCTGGGGAAGAGCTGGTGGGAAGTCACCGACGGAGACCCTCCACAAGGACCACGGTAGTCCCTTGCCACTGCGAATGTCAGGGACTCCTTGGGGGGCCGAGTCAGACTCGGCTCTAACTCATCTCCGCAGCCCAGGGGTACCCTGATGACCCAGAGCCAAGCGCCCTCCGACTTCAGCGTCTGAGCACGGCCCCTCCGGTCTCGCCCCGTCCCGCCACCGCTGACGGACGCGCTGCGATCTGCCCTGGCTCCACTCCGCAGCCTGTCCACGTCCCTCCCTCCACAGCCTTCCGTGGCTCCCGCGACCCGCAGTCCAAGGGAAAGTGCTGTTTCCCGAAGGCCTGGCTGCGCCCTTTGCCCCATGACCCCTTTCCCTTTTAAAGTTCTCTCCTCTCCACCCAAATCCCAGCCTCAGGCCCCACGGAAGCGCCCGAGTGCGTCCGACCCTCACAATCCGGCGGGTTCGGCCAGGAGGCCACCGCCGCCACGGGCGCGCAGGCGGGACGGGCAGAGGCTCCCCAGCGGCGATTCCAGCCCGCGGAGTTTCACAACTAGCGGCGCTCCAAGGCCGTTATCGCGGCAGGGTCCGTACGGCACAGGCGAGGGCGCTGAGGTTCCGCGGCGGCGCTGGACTTCGAACCCAGGGCCTGTCCGGGCCAGCGCCGCCCGGCGCACTTCGGGAGGGGTCCCCAGCCGCGGGGCGGACGCACCCCGCGCGCTCTTTGTCTGCCGGGCCTCGGCGCCCGGCCCGCGCGCCCGCCACGTCCCCCGCGCCCCGCCCGCCCGCGCACGCCCGGCCAATGAGGCGCGGCGGCGGAGCTCAGGGCCCCGGGTGTTGTCCGCGCCGCGCCCGCCCATTGGCCTCGCTCAGCGCCCGGCCCGGGCCCCGCCTGCGAGCACGAGGGGCGGGGCGCGGGGCCCGAGGTGAGGGACCGCGGGCCCGAGGGGATCCAGCCAGCCCGCAGCCGCCGCCGAGGGACCAGCCGGGCCCCGCCGCCGCCGCCGCCGTCCCCGACCGCGCCCCTGCCTGCCCGGGCTCCGCGCCCCAGGACGGGCGGCCAGGCCCAGCCCCGTCTCCGCGAGCTCGGGGACCCCGACGGCGCCCAGCCAGGAGAGGGGCCGTAGGAGGAAGACAAGGAGAAGGGCGGCCTCGCCGGGGACCCGGCCATGGCGCTGGACTTCCTGGCTGGATGCGCGGGGGGTAAGGAGGCGGCGGGCCGGGCCGGGGCGAGGCGTCCGGGGAGGGAGGCCGGCCCACCTGCACGCCCGGGCCTCGCGGCTTCCGCTGGCGGGGGTCGCCGCGTCTGTGAATGGGGACAGCAGTGCTCTTGCCTCGGGCGGCTCTCCTGGGCGTAAACTGACTTCAGGCCCCGGCTGTCCGCGGGGGCAGGTGTCTTGAACTCCTCCGGGCACGCTCGGAAGGGAGGTCTGGGGCGCCGGGGTAGCACCGTGGCCGGGCGGAGGCTACGACTGCCGGGAGGATGTCCCGCTGCCCCCCCGGCACCGCAGTCCTGGACTTGTCTCCCTCCCTTCCCCCATCCCCATCCGGCGCGCCCCGGGAGCAGGTCTCCTCCCCCCGCCGTAAATTTTGGGGCTGACTCCACCCGGTTCCGCACAGCCGTCTAGCTGGGTGTGGCTACGGGGCGACCCCTACCCGGCTGGCCTTGGAGGGCACCGAACCGCTCTGGCCAGACCCTAGGTGCCGAGTCACACCTTGGAACGCCGCCCCTTCCTACGCGGTTTTGTGAGCTGCTGGGGGCCGGAGGCGGGTGGTGGGTGGGCGGGACGAGCCGGTGTGGGGCACCTTCTCCGAGGCCCGGCCGCGGCCCTGGGGTTTCTCCCCAAGCCGATGTCCCCGGGAGGTCCCGGGCGGGCGTGCAGCCCGGGCTCTGCCCTGCCCCGACTGTGGGCGTCGGGCAAGGCACTTCCCTGTTGGGCCTCTGGCTTCTTTGCTTTTACCTTGAGGGTTAATTTATTCACCAGGGATTCCTGGGGAGGCTAGGTGAGCTATCGGTGGGTGGTTGGCGGGGGGAGTTGCAGAGAGGGCTGGCCCGTTATCCTCGTCTGGTTCCGCCTTTCTCCCCAGCACCTGCCCTTGTTCTCCGCGCTTCACCTGCTTGGATTTGGCTCGAATCCAGCGCTGACAGCCAGAGTGGCCAGCGGTGGCCTTAAGTATTTAAACCTGTGGCGTTGGAGCCTGCTTCTTCCCGGGCGAGAGACGTGTTGGGGAAGTGGTGTGCGGTGACGGGAGTTAGAACTCCCCGGCCGGTCACCCAGTCAGAAGCTGCTGGGGAGAAAGCCTGGAGTTTGCTGCCAATCGCTGGGGGGTTTCTCCCTAGCGCTGGGTGCCCTAGAGGCAGAGGGGGCGTGTCCTCTGCGAATTCCATTCTCACCTTCCCCTCCCGACTCCTATCTTGCTGTCTGTTCCACCCTTGCTCCCCAACCACTTCCAGCTCCTGCGGGTGGGGTGAGGGGCTGTTCCCAGGCCAACACCTTCCGGTCCTTGGGGAGTGTAGATTCTTTCCCGGAGGGGCAGGGTTCTTTCTGCAGTTGCGCTGCAGCCCGTGCTGCTGTCCTGGGAACACCGGGGTTTGGGGTAGGAACACTCCCACTAAGGCCAGGCCTGAGGTGCCTACGGGCACACCTATGCAGTCACTCCTCTGCACTCCCGCTGTGCAGGCCTCCTTGCCTGGAATGTCCTTCGCTGCCCATCCTCATGGGCCCACGTGGGAGAGATCAGATCCATGCCCCCTGCCCTAGATTTGTGGGTGAGGCCAAGGACTGGCACTGTCCGGTGCTATAGCACCGGGGCACAGCCACCCCCCACCCCCTGCCCAGGCCCTGTTCTGTGGGTAAAACCCCCAGGCACACAGTGCCCACCTAGTTAAGGCTCTGCAAGCCTAAGCCTGAGCCTCCCAGGGGACAAGGACAGAAGTCACTTGGGGGCTTCCTCCTGGTCTCATCTGAGAAATCTAGGCCCAGAGAGGTGGAGGGACTAGAGAAAGTCACACCACATTCTCCTCTGACCCACAAGGGCGGGTCTGTAATCCTCTCTTCTCCTCCTTCCTCCAGGGCGCTGGGGTGGGGCCTCAGGACAGTGAACTAACTGACTGTGTCCCAGGCTCCAGGTCCCTGGCACAGCCAGAGTCACACTGACAGCCTGCCCAGAGGTACCCCATTTTGGGACCTGCACCCCAGTGGTCCTTGCCTGGCTCCTTCTTAGGCTCTCCCCAACCTACAGGCTCAGGATAGATGATAGCAATGCTTCTTCTTGGTGGCTGGAGAGGGGGACTGTCTACCCCCTACTATTTGCCTAGTGTGGGTCACCTGTTTTAACTTTACAGGGAGGCGGGGCCAGCATCTTGACTGACAGCTTCCTTGAGGCCTTGCATGGTGGAAGGTTTGGAACGCCTCCTTCCTCTCCCTTACTGGGGGGGGGGGGTCGGTCCCAAATCTTGAGACCACATAGACACTGGGTTCTGGATGGGGGGGCGGCGTGGACAGGAGCCAGCACAGAAAAGCTCAGCTAGGGGTGGGAGAACCTTCAAGGAGAGGGAGACCCCAAGAGGGGAGGGTGCCTCTTCCCACCACCTCTGCTGCCAGCCATCCACAGGATGGTGATTCCTCCCCACCCCTCCCAGCCCTGGAAGACCACTGGGTGGGGACTGCCCCTGGAGACCAGCTTAGGGATGACCATAGGCAGTGGCTTTGGAGTTGAGAGACAGGGTTCCGCTTCTGCTGGTGTGACTGGGGGCCTCCCCGTGCACTCAGAGAGATGTTGAGGCCCTCGCCGTTCCTGAGGATGGATTCTTCTGGGTGAAGGAGACCAAGCCCCTCACTGAATGGTGCTGAAACAAGCCAGGAGAGAAAGTGGGAATCGATGCCTGCCTGGGGGTCCTGACTGGGGTCTCCATGGGACAAGCGTCTTTCTGTTCTCTCTCTCCCTTGCTCTCTTGCTGTTGCTGGCACCTGGGCAGGTCTGGGGCCAGAGGCATGACCATGAACCCACAGGAAGGGGACCCCACAGCCGGACCTGGCTGCAGAGGACATGGAGGGGGCTCCCGGGGCCCCCTGCCAGAGGCAGAGGTAAAGTCCAGCAGCATATCCTGGGCAAGTGTTTGGTTCCTAAAACGCAGGAAATCCAGATACTGCCTAAGTAAGAAAAGAGATTCTACAACTAGGATTTTGAAGTTTAGAACATTTACAAAGCTGGGCTCGGTGGCTCACGCCTGTAATCCCAGCACTTTGGGAGGCCAAGGTGGGCAGATCACAAGGTCAAGAGATCAAGACCATCCTGGCCAACGTGGCAAAGCCCTGTCTCTAAAAAAAATAATAATAAAAATTGAAAAATTGAAAAAAAAACTGAAGTGGAAAAGAGGATTGACTTTCCTGTTTTCAGGATACAAATGGCTCCCAGAAAACCAGAAACCCAAATGGAAATCATCAAAGTAAAGATAGGCTTGGGGGATGCTTCTTCATCCACCTGTGAATGTTAGAGGCTCCAGAAGGAGAAGAGGGAGCAGGTCTGGAAGTGGTAAATATGATGAATAAAAGTGGGAATTTTCCCTGATCAGAAGAGGCCGTGAATCTGCACAGTGAAAGGGTTGGCAGAGCCCCAGGCAGGGTTACCTTAAAGAAAAAGACACACCCTTGGCATCTCCTGGTGACATTCTGGAAATCCACAGATAACATCTCAGAAGCTTCACAACAGAATAAATATTGACAAAGGAGAGAAGAAAAAAAACCAACACATTGGCAGCAGATTTCTCATCTGCAGCACTGAAAGCCAGAGGACTGAGGCTGGCCTGGGCCCAGAATTCTTAACCAGAGAGTTCATACTGTTCCCTGGCCAGATTAAGAAATACATTTTGGGCTGAGCGAGGTGGCTCACGCCTGTAATCCCAGCATTTTGGGGGGCCCGCCAAATGAGGTCAGGAGTTTGAGACCAACCTAGCTAACATGGCAAAAACCCAGCCTCTACTAAAGATAGAAAAATTAGCCGGGCAAGGTGGCAGGAGCCTGTATTTCCAGCTTTTCGGGAGACTGAAACACAAGAATTGCTTGAACCCAGGAGGCGGAAGTTTCAGTGAACTGAGATCACACCATTGCATTCCAGCCTGGGTGACAGAGTAAGACTCTGTCCCAAAGGAAAAAAGAAAGGCTGTAATGAAATGGCAGTTGATCAGAGACCCCAACACAGAAGGAGAGGGAATCGTCGTGAATTGAGTCACAGTTTCTAGGAAAATGTCAGTGGAGGCCGGACACAGTGGCTCACACCTGTAATCCCAGCACTTTGGGAGGCCAAGGCAGGCAGATCACGAGGTGAAGAGATCGAGACCATGCTGGCCAACATGGTGAAACCCCATCTCTACTAAAAATACAAAAAAAAATTAGCTGGGAGTGGTGGCATGCGCCTGTAGTCCCAGCTACTCAGGAGGCTGAGGCAGGAGAATTGCTTGAACCCAGGAGGCGGAGGTTGCGGTGAGCCGAGGTCGCGCCATTGCACCACAACAGCCTGGGGTCCTGGTGATGGAGTGAGACTCTGTCTCAAAAAAAAGAAGAAAATGTCAGTGGAAGGTGGCAGTGGAAGAAGAGCCTTCTTGGGGTAGCTCTTACTGGGGTGGGTGGGGCAGAAGGAGGCAGAGAGAGTCATGGGAGAGGTGGTGCTTACCCTGTGTTTTTTTTTTTTTTTTTTTTTGAGACGGAGTCTCGCTCTGTTGCCTGACTGGAGTGCAATGGCACGATCTCAGCTCACTGCAGCCTCCACCTCACGGGTTCAAGTGATTCTCTTGCCTCAGCTTCCCGAGTAGCTGGGACTGCAGGTGGGCACCACCACACCCAGCTAATTTTTGTATTTTTAGTAGAGACGGGGTTTCACCATGTTGGCCAGGCTTATCTTGAACTCCTGACCTCAAGTGTTCCGCCTGCCTCAGCCTTCCAAGGTCCTGGGATTATAGACATGAGCCACCACTCATGGTGGTGCTCCAAAGTATGAAACATGGGCAGGTCCAAAGTCTTAAAGGATGAAGGAGGACATTGGTTGAAGAGAAAAAGTTCAATTTGTGGAGATGCGTAGCAAATTCCACAGGCGTTAAGTGGAAGAGTGGAAATGTTAGCTTGTTACTCAACAGATGTGAGCTGTTTTAATTATCCATAAACACTACTGGCAGCAAAAGAAGAGCTTTAACATGTCCACATGAAACTCCAGGGAGAGGAGCATGGGAGTGAGTCGGTTGCCTGACCTCACTGAGACTGTTTCTCCTCCTGTGAAATGGTAATGAGGCTGCCTCACTCACAGTGGTGGGAAGACTCGGAGATGGTCACCTCCTGCACAGCATATGGGACTCAGGAGTGTTTGTGAGCCGTTTCGGAGGGGTGAACCTTTGTTCTTCTTCCTTTTGTTTTTGACTGAGTTTTTGCTCTTGTCCAGTCTGGAGTGCAATGGTGCAATCTCGGCTCACTGCAGCCTCCCGAGTAACTGGGATTACGGGCATGTGCCACCATGCCCAGTTAATTCTGTATTTTTGTTTAGTAGACACGGGGTTTCTCCATGTTGGTCAGGCTGGTCTTGAGCTCGTGACCTCAGGTGATCTGCCTACCTCAGCCTCCCAAAGTGCTGGGATTACAGGCATGAGCCACCAAGCCCCGCACCTTTGTCCTTCAAGAAGGGCGGGACTTTTAGCAGGACCTGAAATAATGATCAAGCACGACTGCAAAGTCACAAGCTGTCTCCCTGGGCTCGAGGTGGCTCCCACTCAGGGAAGGCAATGGAGGTGTCAGCCAGTGCATCAGGAGCTGGGGTCATCAGTGTTCAGTCTCTGGCCACCCTGGGGGATGGAGGTAAACCTTTACAGGTAAGAAGAGTGAGGCCCAGAGACACTGAGTCATTTGTGAGCTCGCCAGGCTGAGGGGCGGCAGATGGAAAATTCAAATTTGGGAGGGTCTGACCCTGAAGTCCAACATCCCTGGAGCCCCCTGACCATGCCAGGTGTTTGAATTAATGGGACATCCCAGAAATAGTGCGTGCAGCATCCCAGAGGACAACTTCTGCTGTCAGCTACCCAGACCAATCAGCTGTGGAGAGCAGCAGCCCGCAGATGGGACACCAGTGCAGAGGGGGACAGGTGCTAGCTTGGCCTTGGGATGTCACATGCATACCCCCCATGGGGCATGAGGGTTGTGGGGCTCACAGGATGTACCTGCTGCCCAGCAGGTGCTTGGTCCCGTCCCTTTCCCCTTGAGCAGCTCCTGCCAGAACCCCATCCTGCCCTGCAGTGCGTTTGAGGCATGTGGGTCACAAGTCTCCCTCTCCTCCTCCAGGTGTGGCAGGCGTGCTTGTGGGACACCCGTTTGACACCGTCAAGGTGAGTGTCGTCACTTCTTTTCTCGGTGCATACATTGGAGAGAGACTCGCGGGGTTGGGGTGGCCGGAAGCCCGTTTCAGTATACAGCCCCAGGTGGGCAGCTGCTTTCCCACCAGGCCAGGTTGAACCTTCCTCTCTGGTCTGTCCAGGCATTTCCTGGCTGCGGCTGAACCACATGCTGGGTTCATGGCCAAGTCCATCCTGGGCTTGGCCAGCTGGGACCGAGGTGCCGAGGTTTCCTCCCACCCAGAGCAAGGACACCCACATTGTTCCCATGCAGAACCCCCCACACAGTGCCTTGAAAGAAAGAGAAGTTCAGAGAGAAAATACAAAAAAGCCAGAACTTGTCGATATCGCCCATGAACATGGCCTTCACGGAGTGGTGCTCATCCTTACAGAGCAACGGAGCAATGGTTTCCCACGTGCCAGAGGCTGAGGAAGGGCCCTGTTAGCCGGTTCCCTGATAACACCCCACACCTCCATGAACCGGGGTTCCAGGCTCTCAGATCCCACACATGGGAAACCAGGGAAATCCATGTCCTCCAGCTGGAAATTCCCAAATAAATCCCCCTGCCCTCCAATGGTGTGTGGGCTGTGTGACCTGAAAATAGCCCAGTGGTGGGACCCTTCCCTGCCCTTTTCCCTGGGCCCCAGGGCGAGCTGAGTGGGCACCAGGCCAGCCCTGCGCCTGCCGGCAGCACTACACGGAGCCCCTCTTTCCACTGAGGGAAGGCAGAGCTGATGGCAAGGCAGGCTGAGCATCCTGAGCTGGGTTTGTGGGAGACGTCCGGTCTCTTTATTCTCCAGTGAGCCCAGGCGTTTACTGTCAGAGACAGTGACTTCTTACCATAGGGCTGGATTGCACCCAGTGCAAGAGTGACAGTGTGGCCTTCTGTGTTGGCTGTGACCTTAAAAAGTTCTGTCCCTGGTCGTCATGCAGGTCCAGGCCCCTCTGCCAGCTGGTTTTCTGCATGACCTTGGGCTGGTCATTGTATCTTTTGGCTCAAACTTTGTCATTGTGCCAGTGCTCCACAGCATAATTTATGTTGGATTAAATACCAGCTCTGAAAAGCACAACTCTTCATCCACGGTGGGCCAATCTGGGGAGGAAGCTGAAAGGCCAGGCTTTCTCAGCAGGCAGTGACTGCACATTTGCTACACGGGCCTCCTGAGAGGGAGGCCATGCAGAGCCTGCCCACGCTGTCCCCGGCCCCAGCCGTGCCCACGCGCTGCCCAGTCAGGCCACTTGTGAAGCCTCCCCCAGGCCAGAGCAGCCCAGGATAGCTGGGCAGCGTCCACGTTGCAGTGTGTTTATATCTTGGTCATGCGTTGTGAACGCCTCTCCCAGCCAAGAAGTGCTTCACATTCACTTCCTCTTTCCAGCTCCAAGGAGGCCTGGGCTCTCTGAGCTATGAATCAGCCAGGCTTGCTTCTGGCTCCCGCCCGGCCCCCTCAGGCAGCCCCTGGCAGGCCAGAGAGCACTTTTGTCCTGGTGCTCCTCCGTCCTGAGCCACTGAGCCCACGAGCAGCACCCTTGAAGTTACTCAGGGACAGGAGTTTCTCCAGCCCATGAGGTTTTTACCCCCCAGACCCTGCTTCCCTGACATCTTTAGAAAATCTATTTGTGACCTTTTTTTTTTTTTTGGCCACTGTGTTGTTCCAGCATCACATTTGGATGTACCTACCTTAAAAAGGTGAACTTTGGGAGCAGCCGTGGCTCAGGCCAGTTGTCCTGGTGCTTGAGGAGGCGAGGCTGCGCGTTCGAGGCCAGCCTGGGCGACATAGGAACCTCTCATTCGTTAAAAAAAAAAAAAAGGCTGAACTTTCTTTTTTGAGATGGAGCCTTGCTCTCTCGCCCAGGCTGGAGTGCAGTAGTGTGAACTCGGCCCACTGAAAGCTCTGCCTCCCAGGTTCAAGCAGTTCTGCCTCAGCCTCCTGAGTAGTGGGACTACAGACGTGGGCTGCCACGCCCGGCCAATTTTTGTATTTTTAGTAAAGATGGGATTTCACTGTGTTGGCCAGGATGGTCTTGATCTCCTGATCTTGTGATCCACCCACCTCTGCCTTCCAAAGTGCTGGGATTACAGGTGTGAGCCACTGTTCCTGGTCTGAACTTTTTTTTTTCCTTTGAGACAGAGTCTGACTTTGTCACTCAGGCTGGAGTGTAGTGGCACGACCTTGGGTCACTGCAACTTCTTCCTCCTGGGTTCAAGTGATTCTCCTGCCTCAGTCCCTGCAGGAGAATCAACCCCCCAGTAGCTGGGATCACAGGCACATGCCACCACACCTGGTTGTTGTTTGTTTTGAGTTGAGGTTCAGCACATGTAGAACGTGCACACAGTCCAGGTGTACGAGTCATCGCAAAGCACACGCATGGGGAGCCGCCACCCAGGAGAGACAGAACATGGCCAGCCCTCTCGAAGTGCCTGCTCCTGCTCCTATCAACTCCTCGCTCCCCTTCTTCCAAGGCTTCCACTGGCCTAACTTCCTCCTTTTTTTTTTTTTTTTTTTAAGAGACGGAGTTTCGCTCTTGTTACCCAGACTGGAGTGCAATGGCGCAATCTCAGCTCACCACAACCTCCGCCTCCTGGGTTCAGGCAATTCTCCTGCCTCAGCCTCCTGAGTAGCTAGGATTACAGGCACGCGCCACCGTGCCCAGCTAATTTTTTGTATTTTTAGTAGAGACGGGGTTTCACCATGTTGACCAGGATGGTCTCGATTTCTTGACCTCGTGATCCACCCGCCTCGGCCTCCCAAAGTGCTGGGATTACAGGCTTGAGCCACCGCGCCCGGCCTTCCTCCTTTTTTTTAAGACAGGGTCTTGCTCTGTCACCCCAGGAGAAACGCAGTGGTACAGTCATAGCCCACTGCAGCCTCAATTTCCCAGGCTCAAGCCATCCTCCCACCGCAGCCTCTCAAGTAGCTGAAATGACAGGCACACACCACCATACCTAGCTAATTTTTTTTTTTAAGTTTTTAGTAGAGATGGGTCTTGTTATGTTGCCCAGCTGGTCTCAAACTCCTGGACTCAACTGTCCTCCTGCCTTGGCCTCCCAAAGTGCTGGGATAACAGGCCTGGCCCACTGTCCTGACTTCCAACACCCTGGGACCCTTTTGCCTGGTTTGAACTTAATATAATTGCAGCTGTACCCCAGAATCGTCACGGGACACCCGAGTCCATGTCAGTCCGTGCTGTCACATGCCGCAGACCATCTCATGGCTGGGACAGTCACAGTTTATTCTCCCAGGCCCTTGGGACTGAAAGAATCCAAAATTTGGTTCTCCATAGCACGCAGAAATACAGCCACCGTGCTGAAGTGCACGGCCCTCACACGTGATTCTGCACGAGGGGAGTTTTCTGTTCTGCTTCCTTGAACACAACAAGAATCAGGGAGCAGTCACTTTCATCAGGGAGCAGTCATCTTGACCTGTGATGAGGGGGTGACCGGCCATCCCTGGGCAGGGGACGGGGAAGAAGGGTGGGGGCTGGCTGTGGGGGCCCCGCGCCTAGATGTGATGTTGAAATTTTGTGTTGCTTTAACTGCCTTTACTTTCTGAGCTAGGGGCTGTCTCCATCCATAGCAAAAGTGTAACTTTGTTGTAGATGGGCGTAAGCCTCACCCTGGAGAGCGCTAGTAAGTACAGACCAGGTGAACCAGACCCCACCCTGGACCCCACCCTGTCATGCCCATCTCCCCAACCCCACAGTTCCCTCCGTGGCAGGGGACAGGGAGGGTATGAGGCAAGCTTGGGCCCAGCACAGGTCCTGGGGTGGAGGCCCAGGCTGGTTAAAAAAAATCAGCCCCCTCTGGACTGGGGGTCCTCACGTGGGACCTACGGGGAGCTGGGAGCTTCCTGAGCTTGAGTACAAATGACTAGTTTCCCAGGGGTGGGCCCGTTCCCATCAGTCCTCAAAGGAGAGCCTGTCACCCCAGACTTTCAGAGCCTCAGCTGTAGATTATAAGACCTGGGACATCTCCCAGAGAGCGAGAGCTCGTCACAGACTGAGGGGTCAGGCCTCTGCCCATAGTGGTGGGAGCAGCTGAGCTGACCTAAGCGTGATGTTCCCCAGCGGGCTAGACTCGGGCATTCACCCATGTCTGTGGCCTGCGGAGGCTTCCCAACACTCCGCAGGTGGCACTGAATATCAGGCCTGGGAAGGGACAGCTCCATGCCATGTAAGTTCTACTCACACAGTCCTCTTAGTGCCAGTGTTGGGGCTGTAGGAAGAAGAAAGACCCCCCTAGAGACCCTAGATCACTGAAGGGAAAGCAGCAAAGCTCACATCAAGGTGCTGGCTGAGAGCTGGGCCTCCGGGGTGGGAGGGCGCTTCAGCGAATCGCTACAGTGGGCACCAGTTGCCCAGTTTCTCAAAGCATTGGCTTCCAGCTGCTGAGGTCCTGGGGGTACCGAGTTGGGGCTTGTTTCCTAACAAAACGTTTTTCGTAAGTGCATTCACCAATAGAGGACCCACCTATTCTGGTGGAGAGAATTGGAAAAGGTTGCAAAATCCAGCTAAGGCCTGGCTGTTCCCCAGTGAGGGCTCTGCTTTGCCAGCACCCCCGTCCCACCCTCACCCCGACCAACACAGCCGCTCCTGTCCCTGGAGACGACAGCTTTGGCCAAGTTATAAAACCTCTCTGAGCCTCAGTCTTCCCATCTTGGAAATGGGGACAGTTGTTCCAATGCCCAGAGATAATGAATGTGAAGCCCTCCCCTGTCCCATACTGCCTAGTGCCAAAGGCACTTTGCTCTGTGGCCCTGGCTGTGAGGATGGTCATTTTTCAGTCAGACCTAGGAAACCAGACCCTGAGAATGTGACTTGACCTAGTTTCCTCCCACCCCTCCCAACGACTCTGAGCCTGCTGTGGAGCAGAGATAAGCTCATAGGCAACAAAGGGCGCTTTGACATGGAAGAGGTTCTGGGCCACTAGCTCGAGGGCGGCAGGGCCTGACCAACGTCCCAGGCCCCAGAGCTGCTGACGTGGGTCCCCAAGGGGGTTGCTGCCTGTTCTCTTGCTGCCACCCTGTTAACTCATAACTGTTCTTCTCACGAGAGGCTACTGGCAGAGGCCAGGCAGGAGTTTCTGGAGCCAAGCCTCATTGCTTGCATTTTATTTTAATTAATTTATTGAGGTGAAGTGTCGCTTTCTTGCCCAGGCTGGAGGCAGTGGCGTGCTCTCACTGTATCCTCTGCCTCCTGGGTTCAAGTAATTCCCACCTCAGCCTCTGGAGTAGCTGGGATTACAGGTGTGTGCCACCATGCCCAGCTAATTTTTAGAGACATGGTTTCAACATATTGGGAAGGCTGGTCTCAAACTCCTGACCTCAAGTGATCCACCCGCCTCGGCCTCCCAAAGTGCTGGGAATACAGGCGTGAACCACAGCGCCTGGCCAGGCTCATCACTTTAGCACCTATTGCCTTGAAGCCAGTCCCTGATGGGACATTAGGCCAGGGGCCCTTCAGGCATGGTCTGGGACATGGGCCGCTCACTCAGCAGTATGGCAGGCATCACCCAGAGAATGGGCTGGTCTCAGGAGGTTGTTCATGCCCCACTGACAGTGCACTGTGCAGCCACAGTGTAGACAAGAGGCTCAACCTCAACTGGTCTGAGATCTTGGGGACCCCTACCCTGTCTCCAGCAGCCTGTCCCTGTAGCTGTTTGCCACTGGCACCCCACCCTGAGGAGGTATGGACGCCTGGCCTGCCCCACCCTGGAATTACAAAAGCCTCAGACTGCGGCTGAGTGCCCCACCTCCTTGGGAGACCCTCCCAGGCAGCCTGAGTGTTGGAGCGGGGAGCTGGGTGCTCTGGCTCCACCTGTCCGCCTCTCACTGGGCCCTCTCCTTCCAGGTGCGGCTTCAGGTCCAGAGTGTGGACAAGCCTCAGTACCGCGGGACCCTACACTGCTTTAAGTCCATCATCAAGCAAGAGAGCGTGAGTAGCCTGGGCTGCTGGGGCTCCGGAGGCGCAGGATGGGGAGCCAGCCTCGGGCTGCCACTGCCCCAGGCCAGGGAGCTGGGAAGGAGAATGTCAGGACGGCCGCGAGGCCAGTCAGGACTTAGGTTCTCGCAAAATTCTGCTTGGTCCCTCTGAGCCTGTGGGGTGGGCTGGGGCTGCCATGCCCCCACCCCTCCGTGTGCAGGGCCTGGGCGGTGCGCCTAGCCGGCCCTGAGAGCGTCTCTGTCCCCGCAGGTGCTGGGCCTGTACAAGGGCCTGGGCTCGCCGCTCATGGGGCTCACCTTCATCAACGCGCTGGTGTTCGGGGTGCAGGGCAACACCCTCCGGGCACTGGGCCATGACTCGCCGGTGAACCAGTTCCTGGCGGGCGCTGCGGCAGGCGCCATTCAGTGCGTCATCTGCTGCCCCATGGAGCTGGCCAAGACGCGGCTGCAGCTGCAGGACACGGGCCCGGGGCGCGCCTACAAGGGCTCGCTGGACTGCCTGGCGCAGATCTACGGAAACGAGGGGCTGCGCGGCGTCAACCGGGGCATGGTGTCCACGCTGCTGCGCGAAACGCCCAGCTTCGGCGTCTACTTCCTCACCTACGACGTGCTCACGCGGGCACTGGGCTGCGAGCCGGGCGACCGCCTGCTGGTGCCCAAGCTGCTGCTGGCGGGTGGCACGTCGGGCATCGTGTCCTGGCTCTCTACCTACCCCGTGGACGTGGTCAAATCGCGGCTGCAGGCGGACGGGCTGCGGGGCGCCCCGCGCTACCGCGGCATCCTGGACTGCGTGCGCCAGAGCTACCGCGCCGAGGGCTGGCGCGTCTTCACGCGGGGACTGGCGTCCACGCTGCTGCGCGCTTTCCCCGTCAACGCCGCCACTTTTGCCACTGTCACTGTGGTGCTCACCTATGCGCGTGGTGAGGAGGCCAGGCCCGAGGGCGAGGCTGTACCCGCTGCCCCTGCGGGAGCCGCCCTGGCACAGCCCTCCAGCCTGTGAGGCTCGCCCCCTGCCTCCTTCCCCGGGGCCCTTCTCGGAAACTCGAGACGTAAACTGGCCCCTGAGCCGACTGCCATGTTGGGGCTGGGATGCTGTGGGCTGTGGACTCTGTCAGACCTGGGTTGAATGTTGCTTATCAGCTGGGTGACTTTGGCTGAGAACTTCACTCCGCTGGCCTCAGTATTCTCACCTATGAAATAGGGATCCTCATATCCACATTGTAAAGTCACCAAGGTCAGAGACTATTCCAAGCGGCAGCTGGACCCGGCCTGGCTGAGGCCATGCTGTGCCCCGCACCATGACCCTGGAAACCCAGGCAGACACTCCAGCTCCTTCCCGGGTCCCGGCCATGCCATTGTGCTTCTGCCCTACATGCTGGTGCCTGGGGGGTCTCTGACGACCCACCAATGGGCGGCCCAGGGACGGGTTAACTCCACACATCCTCCACCTACGAGGCTTGTTGGCCACCCCTCTGGTCTTTAAAGGTTAGGGATAGAGGACACCTTAGTGTGCCTCCTGGTGCTGAGGAACTAGATCCTCTGCGTACCCCAGCTTCTCCACATGACACTGCTAGGGGTACCTGGTGGCTGCCACTCCAGAGGGTGAACTGGGGACCCTCCACCCTCCAGGAAGCCATGGTGTCCGCTGGAGGCACCATATCAGCCCACAGGACTAGGGTGGGGAGCAGACAGGCCAGTGGGCGGAGGTCTTGACAGTTCAAGTGTGATGCAGCTGTGGCAAGGAGAAATCCTTTCACCTTTGCAGCCTTGCGTTGTCCATCTGTAAAATGGGGACATGGCCAGCTGATGGACACCTGAGTCTCTGGCCCACCCACCACTGCCAGCCAGGATCCGCCAAAGTGTGCAGAGGGCTCAGCAGAGAGCACTATGAGACGTCCCTCACTAGGGCTAGAACACCTCTGGCCATAGCCAAAGGTCAGTTTCTCTGCCCCCAGCACATGGTACCTCTGAGGCATTCCCAGTGCCAAGGCTCTGTCCCTGTGAAGGTGCAGGGCCTGCTAGTGGGGTGGCTAGTTGGGGTCTAGGGCAGAAGAGGGCCATTCCAGGCATCCTGGGGAATGTGCTGAACGAGGACAACACTGGGCTTTGCACAGCCTGGCATCACTCTACAGAAACCATCAAGGGAATAAAGTGTTCTTTGTTTTGTAAGTGGTGCGGCTGCCTTTGCATGTGCTGGAGGAAAGGGCTTCATTCAACACCCTAGCCCCCGAGTCGAAGGGGCTGGCTCAGGGCTCTCTGTGCCCTCCGATCCTGACGACAGCCTTGGCTATGTGATCTGGGTGGTTATGGATAAATCTGAGAGCCTCAGTTTCCTCATCTGCAAGGTGAGTTAATGAAGGTGAGGATTGAAATGTCAAGCTCATGAACACGCTGGGTACAGCCTCGGCCATTCAGCAGATGCCTCTCTGCTGTCATCATCCCAGCAATGAGAGGCCTGTGGCGAGGGACACTGGCAGGCGGGGCAGCAGGGGTTGGGGGTGTCTCCTGGAGGAGTGGAGGTCTGAGTGGAGCTGAGCATTTCAGCCATTTGGGCAACTTGGGCACAACTGTACCTAACCCAGCCTAGGAGGTCAGAGAGGGCTTCCTGGACGAGGCCTTCCTGGAGCTTTACCAAAGGTATAGTTGTGGGAGTCTCACTGCCACCTCACCTGCAGTTCTGTTCAGCCCCCGGCACCCTGAGCCTCTGTAGCCACCAGCCCTGGAGGCTTTCCCTCTAACCGCTGAGCCAAGAAGCTCTGCCCACTGACAAGGGAGAGTCAGGGAGGGGCCCCAGTTCCCATGCCCATTTAATCCTAGTGCCAGCCCGTGAAGGTGGGCTTTACACGGAGGCAGGAGGCCAGGAGGAGGCTGGCTCTGAACCCTGGTGTCTCCTGGCCTCTCCCACTTCTCTTTACTCTAAAATAAACGGGGAAGCTCCCAGGAGTGGGGGACACATGGGCCATGGGCTAGGAGAGGGTCCCCTTCCCTGACTCCTCCATGCCTCTCCAGGCCTGGGTCGCTGAGTCTTGGGGCAGCTTGGGTGGGCCTGTGGCTGTGGTGTCCTAGGCCCCATCACTTTAGATCGCTCCACACATCTGTGCTCTCCGGAAAGCCCCAGCGTGACCCTTGTCAGGAACTGATTACAGCACAAACGTTTCTCCAGCCCTGCTCACTCTCCATGAACCCTGCAGCTGCCTGCCCTCTGGGGACAGCACACAGACAGGCCAGCCCTTCAGAAGTGAGGGGGGCGTGCAGCAAGGAGCACCGTGAAGGGGTGGGGAGCTGCCAGCTCCCTCCTACCTCCCAGTTCAGTGGCCTCACAGGCAGGACCAACACAGCTGCCAGTAGAGTTGTTGGTTTTTTTTTTTAGAGACAGGGTTTCACCATGTTGGCCAGGCTGGTCTCGAACTCCTGACCTCAAGTGATCCACCCGCCTTGGCCTCCCAAAGTGCTGGGATTACAGGTGTGAGCCACTGCATCTGGCCACTGATTTGAATTTATTTAGAATAAGTGATATATGGGCCAGGCGCGGTGGCTCATGCCTGTAATCCCAGCACTTTGGGAGGCCAAGGCGGGTGGATCACGAGGTCAAGAGATCGAGACCATCCTGGTCAACATGGTGAAACCCCGTCTCTACTAAAAATACAAAAAATTAGCTGGGCATGGTGGTGTGTGCCTGTAATCCCAGCTACTCAGGAGGCTGAGGCAGGATAATTGCCTGAACCCAGGAGGCGGAGCCGAGATCGCGCCATTGCATTCCAGCCTGGGTAACAAGAGCGAAACTCCGTCCCAAAAAAAAAAAAAAAAAGAATAAGTGATATATGAAGGTGATAAAAACTAAAAATACACCCAGAACCCAGACTTGTGCAGTGAAGAGGAAAACCTTCCACCTCCCCATGGGCCAGCCTATCCTCCCAAACAGAGGACAGTCTCCAGTTCCCAGAGGGCATCCAGCACATCTTGTGCAAGTGTCAGCATGGAGCGGGGTGGGGGTGGGGGCGGGGGGGGGATGTCTCCAACCCCCACAAATGAAGCGTGGCTGAGGTCCTGACTGTTCTGTGCTTTGCTGTCTTCCCTCGACAGTGCTCTTGGAGATTGCATTCGTCTCCTATGGCTGCTGTAACAAAACACCACACGCTGTGGCTACACAACAGCCATGAGTTCTCTGGCAGTTCTGAGGGCCACAGTCCAGCTGCAGGCAGGGTTGGTTCCTTATGGGGGCTCTGAGGGACGTTCCCTGCTCCTTCCAAGCTTCTGGGGGTGGCTGGGAACCCTTGGCATCCCTGGGCTTATGAGTGCATCAGTCCGGTCGCTGCCTGCGGCTCTTGCCGCCTTCTCCTGTGTGTCCATGTGTTGTCTTTTTATAACGACACCAGTCATGTGGGATTCAGGGCCCCCCTACGCCAGTATGACCTCATCTTAAGATCATCTGCAGAGACCAGTTTCCAAATCAGGCCAAACTCAGTTGCTTGGGGTTAGGACTTCAACATGTCTTTCTGGGGCCACACTCCAACCCTCAACAGGGATCTCTATTCATGTGTTTGAACTGTCCTCATTCCTGCGGGCGGCTGCATGGCATTCCATTGGATAAACTTTGCTTGACCGCCAGGCGCGGTGGCTCACGCCTGTAATCCCAATACTTTGGGAGGCCAAGGCGGGTGGATCACCTGAGGTCAGGAGTTTGAGACTGGCCTGACCAACACGGTGAAACCCCGTCTCTACTAAAAATACAAAACTTAACCGGGCATGGTGGCACATGCCTGTAATCCCAGCTACTCAGGAGGCTGAGGCAGGGGTATTGCTTGAACTCGTGAGGTGGAGGTTGCAGTGAGCCGAGATCATGCCATTGCACTCCAACCTGGGTGACAGAGCGAGTCTCCATCTCAAAAAACAATTGCTTGATTTGCTTTTCTAATCAGGTTTGGGAGAATAGCTGGAGGATGAATCTGAGCAGAGTCTTGAAGGAGGAGCAGCAGTGGACGGAGCCAGAGGGACAGGGAAGTGGTAGCTGGAAGGGCAGATGGGGAGGGGGTCGAGGCAGGGCCTAGAGGACCATAGGGCCAGACATTCAAGAGGGCCATGAGGCTGGGTCACATGGCAGCGCCTTGGGGACAGTGGCATCCTCCTAAGTGGCAACTTCATACCCTTCCTGCTCTTGAAATCTCAATTTGTTCTGGGCTTCAGGATGTCCAACTCAAAACACCTTGCCAGACTTTTTTTTTTTTTTGAGAGTTTCACTGGTCACCCAGGCTGGAGTGCAATGGCAAGATCTTGGCTCACTGCAACCTCTGCTTCCAGGTTCAAGCGATTCTCCTGCCTTAGCATGTTAACCACGCTGATCTCAAACTCCCGACCTCAGGTGATCTGCTGGCCTTGGCCTCCCAAAGTGCTGGGATTACCGGTGTGAGCCATGGCGCCCAGCTCCCTGCTTGCCACTGGAGTTGGCCATATGTCTGACAGCTTCTGAGAAAGCTGTGAAACAGGTAAAACACACCTGTGGCACACCCCTTGACCTCTGACCTTGCTCCCTCTGCTTCCCACTGAAAAAGGGATAGGATGCCTGGAGGTGCAGTGGGAGAGACCACAGCCTTGAGCTGCAGAGCCAGCTGGTCACATCCCCTCATTCAGCACGCTGTTCCTGTCACTTGCAGCCAAAGGCACCACTAGCCGCTGTGCAGAGCTGAGTTTATTTGGTTGCATCAGCAGCTGTAAACAGGTTTTACCCAGGGGAGTGGCAGGATCCAATTTGTGCTTTGAAGACCCCACAGGAGGTTAGGAGGGAAGAAGAGGCAGGCCAGGGTAGGGGGGCAGAGGCCATCAGGGTGTGTGAGCCAAAGGCCAGGAATGGGGGGCTCCAGGGGCAGGTGCGTGAGGCCACTCGGGAATAAAAGGCAGAAGCGCTCTTGGAGGCGACACTATGTGGCAGGAGCTAGTCTGTGAACTCCGTAGGGATCTGGAGTTTGTGGCTCCTGCTATGAAACGGCACGGCCAAGGCCTTTGTCTCAGGGATGGGAAAGCGGGAGGCTTAAAGCGTGGAAAGGCAGAGAGAAGGGGACAGGCCCCATGAGGGTCCTTGGTGCAGAGTTTAGGCAAAGCATTGGCAGTTTGCAGCGTCGAAATCTTAGAAACTGTTTTCCAATCTCAGAGCCCACACCAGGTTCACACACAGACTTCCCCTTCCCTTTTCTTTTGATTCCTTTGGACATCAGGTGCAAATGAACGGAACATGAGCCTCCTTGTGGCACTCGTCAGCAGCCTGGGCCTTCAGTGAGTCATTTCTCATCAAAAGCACCTGTGAGGCCACATGGACCCTGCTGGGCAGGTTCTTGTGACTGTAGGGATGGTTCAGCCCTTTGCATACCTGTCCCTTCATCCTCCCAACAGCCCTACAAGGTCGGTGCTGGCACCCCCATTTTGCAGTGCAAGTACCAGTTGGGGAGGGCCCTTGTCCAAGGCTAGTTGGTACTGGAGCGCTGGGGCCCGTCAGCCAGTCCTTAGCCTTTCAGCAGGGGCAGCAACCCTGGGCACCACAGGGGGCTGGGCCAGGATCCATGCCACGTGCTTCCAGATCTCGGCTTCCTTGCTGCTTGTTGCTCACACACCCCTGGCCTCCTGGTACCCGCCTACCCATGAAGAGGCAGATGCAATACTGGGTCCAGATGCCACTTCCCAGGGAACTGGGAAAGGCAGGGTGAGGCCAGTGTCCACCTTGACCAGGGCACAGCAGAGACAGGGCAGAGGCTGCAGGGGAATGGGCCTGTGCCCCAGGGCTCCTTACTCAGCCTTGCTTCCCACCGACTTGACCTCCCCCAGGCTCATGGGGAATGCCAGGCCCCCCAGTGCCCCTCTGCAAGCAATACCCTTCCCAGCCACGCTCTGCCAGGCCAGCTGACACACCAGCTGTAATGATGCCCACAAAGTTTGGGTGAAAGAATAAGTTCAAATCTGGCTAGAATGTCCTTGGGGATGCTGAGGACACAGGACAAAGAGCAGACACAGGGGAACATGGTGAGCTCTCTTTGATGTCGTGACAGGACTGGCCTGTTTCTTGTTGATCTCCCCAACCTCTACCTTCCCTCCCTGAGGGCCAGGGGTGTGAAGTTAGCATGCTGAATGAATAAGTGAATGGGTGAGCGCAGAGGCTGCTGAAGACAGAGACAGGTTGGGTTTTGCCAGGCAATAGAGACGGGCCAGGGAAGACAAAATGTACACTGTGAGGCCGGAACACGCTTGGGGCAGAGGGTGAAGCGGTGATGGGCTCGATTGGGGGGCTGGAGAGGGGCTGGGCAGGGTGATGGTAGGAGCCCCCGCCACGCCTGTGGTGGGAGGGGAGAGGAAAAGCAGCCCCAGCTTGGAGGGCTCCAGGACCCCCTTCCGGCCCACACCCCAAGGCCCCGTCTCTCCGCTTCCTGGGCCCACCGCCAATCCCAGGACCGCGACCTCTCCCGCCCCGCCCGCTCGGGAGCGCTGCTTCGCATGGGGTCTTCAAGCATGTAGTTCCTCCCTCCTCGGGGGCCTCGGGCAGGCGGGGCACACGCAGCCTCCTTCCGCGCCCCGGTGCTCACTCCGCGCGGGGGACGCTCGTGAGCCGCGGCAACTCGCGGGGACCCGACACACCGCAAGGTCAGCAAGGCCCGAGGGGATTCTGGGTAACCCCACAGCGCCTAGGGTCCCCACGAGGTCCGGGCCGCTCGGCTCTGCGCACGCGCACGCCCACGCCCTCCCCACAGCGGACGCAGCCCACCCCAGAGGCCCGCGGGCACAGCGCCCTCCTGCGGCGCGTACCCTGCGGGCGTGGGTCCAGGCGCGGGTCTGGAAGCCCCCGGGGCCGCCTGCTGCAGGCCAGAGCAGGGTGGGGGCAGGCCCTGGAGCATCGCAGGGTGGCAGGGAAGGGCTGGGGCAGAGGCGTGGCCCAGGCCCCCAGGAAGGTCGGGGGGCGGGCGGGGCTGCGCACGTTAAATGCGGGGCAAAGGCCAGGCGGGTAGGGGCTCGGGCTGGCCACCAGCTCCTGGGACATCAGACGCACGGGGCAAGCCACGGCAAGAGGAAGCCATGGACACACCTGAGGAGTCTGCTCAGACCGCGTCCTGCCTCCGCTCTCCCTGGCTCCTATTATTCCCAGCCTCCCCCTCATTCCTCTAGCTGTCATGCAAGCGCCAGCAGGGCAGTGCTATTCCTAAAACAGGGCCCGACACGAACTGCAGTTACGGAATGAGTGACCCTGGGAGTTGAGGAAAAGGACAAGAAGTGATCAATTACGAAGGGTTGAAAAAGGCGCTAAAGCCAGGTCTGGGCTCAGGGTGGGTGGAACTGGAGTTTTTGGTAGGAAGTGGGGAGAATGAAGTGCTGAGACTCTCTTAGCCGACAGGCACAGTGCAGGGAGGCCAGCAAGGCCCGAGGGGATCAGCCACGATGGCGGGCAGTCAGGGAGACCTGAGGGTCCTTCCAAGGCCAATAGGCACCACCGCGCCAGAGCAGAAAGGCCCACATGCCAGGGAGGCCGATGCACTGCGCCGTTAACAAGAGCCAGCGCTTTTTGGAAAGGGGATGGGAGGAGAATTCGGGCTAAGAAGCCAGTGGCAAGCAGAGTGCCTTGGAAGCCAGGCAGGTTTGGGTTTTAAATTCTGGCTGCCTGGGCTTTACAAATAAATCTGAGCCTGTTACTCACAGCATGGTGATATTGTGAGCTAATTCATCAAAGGGTGGTTTGGAGGAGGGCACTAGGTACAGCTGTTATCGACAGATGTTATGGGCTGTGCATGGTGGCTCCCTGTAATCACAGCTTTTTGGGAGGCTAAGGCAGGAGGACCACTGGAGCCCAGGAATTCAAAGCTTGCAGTGACCTAGGATTGTCCCACTCCAGCCTAGGTGATAGCAAGACCCTCTCTTACAAAAAAAAAAAAAAAAAAAAACCCCACCAGCCAGGCAGAAACACTGACAAGTGTAAAGGAGAGATGTTGGTTTCATCTTTATCTAGGGGCATCTAAAGTAATTCCAGGGCCTGTCGCAGTGATTTACACCTGTAATCCCAGCACTTTGGGAGGCCGAGGTGGGTGGATCACGAGGTCAGGAGATTGAAACCATCCTGGCTAACAGAGTGAAACCCCATCTCTACTAAAAATACAAAAAAAAAAAAAATTAGCTGAGCATGGTGGTGCGCATCTGTAGTGCCAGCTACTCAGGAGGCTGAGGCAGGAGAATCACTTGAACCCGGGAGGTGGAAGTTACAGTGAGCCAAGACAGTGCCACTGCACTCGGGCCTGGACAAGCGAGACTCCATCTAAAAAAAAAAAAGCACAGTGGCTCACACCTGTAATCCCAGCACTTTGGGAGGCCAAGGTGAGGGGATCACAAGGTAAGAAGTTTGAGACCAGCCTGAACAACATAGTGAAAGCTGTCTCCACTAAAAATACAAAACTTGGCCGGGCATGGTGGCACGTACCTGTAATCTCAGCTACTCAGGAGGCTGAGGCAGGAGAATTGCTTGAACCTGGGAGGTAGAGGTTGCAGTGAGCCAAGACTCCGTCTCAGAAGAAAAAAGAAAAAAGCAAGCAAGCAAGCAATTCCAAGGCCTTCAGTTCCTTCCCATGTAAAATCCAGATTTTTCCACCCTGGCTCTTGCTCAGCTCAGCCCCCCTACCTAGGGCCTTCACTCAGCAGTTCTGGGCTTGCACAGGCCTGCGACTTGCCACCTCAGCAGCATTCTGTCAGCAGCCCCTTGTGTCACTATCGAAAAGGGAAAGTCACATGTATTCAAGTAATAATGAACCCCACACCTCCCTCTGAACCTTGCTCTGCAGAACATCAGACATCAAGGCCGCAGCAAGGGGGAGGAGGCTCTGCTCTGCATTTTGCTTTTGGCTAAATCCTAAGTAGCTCTCAGCATATTTTTTTTCAAGTTCTTGAGAGTCCATATCCAGTTAGCTCCTGAGCTCCCAGGGCTGACATGGGCTCACAGGTCTGGCTGCATGGGAACTTCATTGGGCTGTGCTTTCCAAACAGCAGGTGAGGCTCTCTTCAAAACCCCCTCTGGCTCCCGAGCCCACCTTGAAGCTGAAAGGTTACAGAAGCATTTCTAGCTGGGGTGAGACCAAATCCTGGGAGTTCCCATTCCTGTGTGAGAAAGCAAGCCACAAGAACTGCCCCGGGCAGTTCAGGCAACTCTCAGACCAGGAAGGGCTGCTCACAAGGCTTAGAGGACTGAGGAACAAACAAGAACCACAGGCGTTACAAAGCTTAACATTATGCATTTATTATATTTGATAGAGCCATATTACACATGCTTGGTGCTTCAAACTGAGTTATCAATGTTTTTCTGGATGCAAAGCCATCTGATGCTGGGTGCGGACGCCTTAAATACTGTATTTCTGCATCTATGGCCTATGAGCTAAGGAAAACCCAAGGACAATTCCAGAAATGGCAAAGAACACTTAAGAAAAAGATGTACATGAGACGAAATGCAAAGTCCTTGAGCCAGGGCCTACAGAAGTTACCAGAAAGTGAATAAAAACAAGAATTTTTCTCACCACCTGTTGATAATAGAGCCTCATACGGGAATGGACATTGTAGAAAGGTTATTCCATTTGGTACTGATGCCTTTCTCCCCTCCATGATGTATGTGGCCCCCAGAGAGAGCAGCAGGCAGAACAGAGCACAGCAAACTGCCCCCTCCTCAACACATCCCAGTGCTGTTTCTTACAGTGACTGGGTGTCTCATGAAAAGCCGTCAATTTGATCGAACTTGCCACCTTGTGGAAAATCAATCACTGTGCTTCACATGGACATGAGGCCGTCACACACACCCTCCTCTGACATCCAGAATGCTAGCGGGGGACACAGGCCTGGGTGCCTGCTCGGCCAGGGCCAAGCCCTCCACATGTCAGCTCCCACCTTATGGCACCGGTTGTGGGAGGTCTGCTTTGCCTGCTGACCTGATGCTAATGCTTAAAGGCTCCATTCCAGATTTTATAAGGGGACGGAGTGATGTGTGTCAAGTACGTGCCGCCCATACTTCCCATCAAGCCTCATTACAGTTCCAGCTTAAAGATCCTCTCTGGCACCACACTGCTCGCTCAGGCTTGGGGTGGATGCCAGGAAGCCTCTTGGCCACGAATCTGCCCTCTTATGGGTTACAGGCCAGCACTCTAATGCCTGATACAACTTGTCTGAAGGGCCTGCATTTAAACCATCTTCAGGCAACCAGGGCATCTGAGCATAACCTGAGCAGTAATGACATAAATCAAAGGTGAGTAATTTGGGGCGGATGAGACCTAGCCAGCCATTCAGTCAGATGCTGCCATGCAGGGAAGAGTGATTCTGAAGGCATGGGGTACCTTTTGTCCTGTGAAGTCCAAGAGCAGGCTATGAAGGACATGACTAGAACCCCAAGAAAGTTCAACTCGGAGTTTCAACTTCCTTCCCCATCATTTGGGTTAAAAGTTCGGGTGGAAGGCACTTGCCAGGACCTGCTGGCCTGAACTCTGAAGAAGTACTGTCAGTGAATCCAGGACAAAAGACCCAGAGCCAGACAGGTGCCCCCAACAGCCAAGTGTCCAAGGCAAACCTGTGACCCAGAACTGGCTTCAGCAAGCCAGCAGAGCAGCTGGGAGGAAGCCTCATGCATAGCCAGGTGGCTGTCTGTGGGCAGCTTGGCTCTCACTCACTGTTTTATCTCTGGGATCCTTACTGTTGCTGTGGGTCAGGTATCAAGAAAATAAAAGGAACTTAAGGAATTAAAGATCAACAACATGAATTTCCCAAGCCATGCTGATTCCAGGTCACAGAAGTCAGAGACACCGGATGTCATCACCTCTCTCTGTCTATAGTGGGGGTGGGAGGTGGGTAGAATTATCAGGTTTCTAATTCAAA
The DNA here is from genome assembly GCF_049354715.1 of Callithrix jacchus. Taxonomy (NCBI): domain Eukaryota; kingdom Metazoa; phylum Chordata; class Mammalia; order Primates; family Cebidae; genus Callithrix; species Callithrix jacchus. The sequence goes on along the minus strand of NC_133509.1, from coordinate 135,186,113 downwards.
AACTTCTTTTAGGGGGCCAGGTTGTCCTATGCCACAAACATAAACTCTGGCCTGAGACCAATCTGGAGCACGTCTCCATAGTAAGTTTTGCAAAGCAGAGTGCAAACTGATATGAGGCACTCTCCAATATAACGCACTCTCAAAACACTGCTCAGGCAGGCTTCCACCGAGCAGAAGTGACTCTCACCTACTTGTGAAGACATGAACTTGAACTCTGCTTGGAAACATGGACAGGCACTGCGTACACTATCCTGTGAAAGGGTCTTATTTAACAAAGTGGCGTTTAGAACTTTTACGTGAAAGCCAAATAGGAAAAAAAAAAAATTCCGATTTTCCTCAAATCTTCAGGCCTTGAATCTAGGCAAAGCACACAAACACCATATGAAACCAACAGCATGAGTTCAGGGTCATCTTGGAAAATAAATGTCACTCTGGGGTGACAGTTCTTTATACAAATAGTATGCTCCCCCTCTCAACCCCACTACCAAAAAGGGGGTGGAAATAATAAGAAATTCAAAAATAGAAAACAACATCTTAAGTGTAAACTTATCCTCTGGAATTTTTATATTACATATGCTAGAAACATGCATTTATTTCTGCTCAGATGTACGAAAATATGTCTATCAATATTACTTATAAATCAGATTAATCCTCAAGACAATGGAATCACTGTTAGAACACTATTTCAAACCTTAGTAAATTACATCTTTAGCAAAATTATAAATTCTAACCACAAACAGAATGGGTTGAATTACACCCAGTGAGAACTACCTCTACTCTTTATATTGTTACTCATTTGTTTCCTATTGTTGCAAAGTCAGTGCTATGTTAACAGGGAACTTGTAAAACATTAAGTTTTCTTGGAACCCCAGATGAAACTCCTTACAGAAGTTAACTCTGCAGACTGAGAAGACAGGGGAACAGAGAGAGTCAAAGGGAGTGATGACTATTCCAGAGACAGGAAGGGACAGAAGAGATGACCAAAGGCACCCCCAAGGGATCAAGGCACAGAGGAAGAGGGACTTCATCCACACAAGAGCCTGGCTCCTGCAGATCATGGCATGGCCCTCAGGGCTGTCAGCGGGGCTCCCATGGCATAGGTGTACGCTGCTGTGGGCCCTTGCACAGGATCCTGAGGACAATACCAGGGCCAGGCTCCAGTGCAGCACCATGCTGGGCAAAGGACTCCTAACAGCCACGCTGCGGCTGCTCAACCCACCAGTGGGGAGGAAAGGCGTGGGTGCTCACAAGGCAGGCATCCACAGAAGCCCCTACCCAGGTCGAAGTCAAAGAACTATGTTCTCATCCGAGCCCTCGGCACTGAAGACCTCCACCGTGGGCTGACCTCTCTCTTGACTGCCAGATACAGCAAAGCCTGGCTTACCCAGAAAACAGCTGGGGTCTTCCGCTTGACTCAGTTCCATCAAACCACCCAAGGGGTAACAGATTCTGGACAAATTCTTTAAAGGGTCTCAAGTTAAATGTTTCATTCATGATTCACAAAAGGCACTTCAAAATTCCACAGAGCCGCAGGGTCACTGTTATTAGGCCAGCAATCCTCCTGTACAGGACCAATGAAGAAGCTCTAAGAGATCGGGTTATGTGTTTCACCTGATGGTGTCCTGGCCGCTTGTATATAAATTTCAGATAAGCTAGTTTGTCATTTATCTTGCAGTCTAGTCTAGCATACACAGCACAGAAAGACACACAGTGTGTTTGTACTTCAAATGTGATTTTGCTGTATCATGGCAGTTTATAAAATACTCTCAAGTCTGTATTTGACTGTAAGATCCAACGTTGTAATTGTATATTGAAGAGGTTACAATGTGAGAGGTACTCATTAAGCACAATTTTCTAATAATCTAATTACCTTGCCGATTTGCACCCCGAGTCCATTTACAAACATGAAATTAAGCTACTGGCACTCAATTGCCACACTGCTAGCATTGAATAAGGACTCCACTAGATGGAGAAACAAAGGCTCTCAAACCAAATAACAGATGACCACAAGTGTTTCCTGTCAGACAAGCCACGGCCCTGTTGGAGCTGCCTCTGAAGGCAGCCGGGTGATGGACAGGCCTGGTCTTCCCTCTGTGTGCCCCACTGCCAGGTGGCACCTTACCTTGCGCAGGCCCTTAGCCTGCGCAGTGGCACAGATGCTTCACTCACACTTGCCAGGGGGCTAAAATCACAGCCTACGACCAACCTGGCCTGGGGTGTTCTGAGGTAGTTCCTGAACTCGAGATGCCTGTTACCTACTCTCTTTCAGAAGTCAGGACATGTAGGAAGGATTAAAATATCCATGCATCGCTTGAATCAATAATCACTGTAATTAAGTGCAAAATAAAGGAAACTTGAGTTGCTTTATTTAGCTTCCAATTTCTGGGAGGCTCAAGAATTAAAAGTATTCTGGACAACAAAAGAAAATAAGACTGTGCTTACAGATCTTGTTCTGCCATATTCTCGCTTTAGGATCGCTATTTTATTGTTGCCCTTTCTGTTACATGGGATGTACACATCAGGTGTTAAAAGGTACAATACATTCTACAACTGAGCACCACTTTCTGTAACTGAACAGGCAAAGAAATTACACTGAACATCAGCATCTGGCAGTATTTTTTGGAAAAAAAAAAAGTGACTAAAATGGGTTTAAATTGATTAACACTATTAAATCACATCTAATATTTGATACTACATGATTCAATACAGCTATACGATACAATTATACAAAATGTGTTAACATCAAAGAATACAACCAAAATTAAGATAGCAAACAAAACCTATATAACTTTTTTTTTACAGGAAAATACTTTTGAAGTATGCATGTAACTGCCCATTCTTTTAAAGAAAATCTACTGCAAGCAAAGTTATCAACCTCCAGAAAAATCACACATAGCATTACTAAGCATATCCCCAAAAAAGTGTACAATATGCACACTTGGAAAATACAAAATTAAAAAAATTGTAAGCAACAGGTGAGCTTCATATTTATAAGAATGTGAAAAGAAGTCCCATTTTTAGCACTGTTGTATAAAGAATTGTCTTTTGATGCGAAGTTCATGAATTGTCCTCCTGCTGGGACCACACTTTACAAAAACACCGTGTTTTTGAAACGAGATTACAGAGCAAGATAGAGCATCTTAGCAATGTCATCTTAGTAAAGTTTTTTTTTAAATTTTTACTACTTTATCAAAACATGTCCCTTAGGTGTGTAGGATTCATTTTTAAAATTCTTCCTAGAAATAATATACAAAGGAGAGGCATATTTATTCCCAATCACACTCCTGGAAGATGCTTCCCGTGGTCGAGAAGGGTCTTCTCTCTTCTTTTCACTGGTTGTTTTTGGCCTTAGCATGTGTTAAGATGTGAGATTTCAGGTTAGTTGACTGAGCAAACTTCTTATTACAACCATCGAAGGGGCACACATAGGGCCTGTCTCCGGTATGGATTCGCACATGTGTGCGCAAATTGAAGTCCAGTGAAAAGCGTTTCCCACAGCCTTCGAACGTGCACTGTCGAGGAAAGACCAGAGATGAACCCACTCAGCAACTTTCTGACCAGACCCTGGCAGTCAGTAGCTCTCTCCTTTGCCAGAGAACAGCCTATTTATTTTACCAAATACTTTTCCTTCCTGCCCTGGGCGAACCTTGTAGATAATCTGGAATCAGCAGGCAGGTTTGACAACCCTGAACACCCAAGGACAGCCCTCATGAACTGTTTAAAACACTTGGCAAAATGGCACGTCTTTCTAAATGCAGGCCAGAGTCCTAATGCTGCTATCAACACTTCCAACAGTAAAATACAAATGATTAAGGGTTCTGGTGTCAGTCATCAAAAAATAACCATGTTAGATTTACTAGCTGCACTGCTAGTTTTTTCGCTTATTACTATTATTTTTGAGAAGCGGTCTCACCCTGTCGCCTAGGCTGGAGTGCAGTGGTGCGATCTCAGCTCACTGCAATCTCCACCTCCTGGATTCAAACGACTCTCCTACCTCAGCCTCCTCCCGAGTAGCTGGGATTACAGGCGCCTGCCACCACACCCAGCTCATTTTAGTATTTTTTTTTTAGTAGAGACAGGGTTTCACCATGTTGGCCTGGCTGGTTTTGAACGCCTGACCTCAAGTAATCCACCCGCCTCGGCCTCCCAAAGTGCTGGGATTACAGGCATGAGCCACCATGCCTGGCCAATTCTTTCACTAATTTATGGGCTTCTAAATACAAGACAAGTATTACCTATGCTTACACTCAAACAACAAAATTTTAGAAATTTTAATTAGTAATTAAATATACTATTAACGACCAAAAATAAATTACTTGAATCCTGTAATGAATGGAGTAGAGATTCTGTTTTAGACATGCTGTGGATTAATCCTGTTCTCCTGGCATAAAGGGCCCTCCATAAACACCCAATACACTCCTATGCCAGTACCACAGAGGTTACAGGCAAGGAAGTCCGGAATCTGGGCAATGCTTCCAAGCGACTCCCCAGGAGAATGTTCGTTTCTCACTAAGGAGTAATAATGACCCCATGTCTCTGGGCTGGCACTTCCTGCCTCAGCACCGCACCACCTACACTTGCAGTGTTCAGACAGGCAAGGCAGTGTGGGGAAGAGAGGGAACTGGCTCTACCTGAAAGGGCTTCTCTCCAGTATGAACCAGTTGGTGTCGTTTTAGTTTTGAACTCTCAACAAAAGCTTTGCCACATTCTGCACAGACGTGGACTCTGGGACCGTGGGTGTGCAGATGTTTTCTCATGGCCGAGTTATCCCTGAACATCTTTGTGCAGCCCTTAAAACAGAGAAAGCAGCTTAGAGGTTCACATTGCAAACTGTTAGAAAGGATTCAACCACTGAACAGCCTTGACTGACACATTCAAACAAAACCACCCCCCCAACCCCCCGTTTTAATTTTACTTAGAATTACGGTAGAACATTACATCATTTAAGACAAAAAAAAAACAGACAGCTGAAAAAGTCGTTTAATGCAAACCCTAGTTTTACAGATGAGGAAACTGAGGCTTAGAGATGTCTTTAAGTAGACTTGCCCAAGGTCACACTACTAGCAGTAGCCAAACTGGGAGTAGAACCCAACACCCTGGCTTCCAGCTATACCACAGCCACCTCGCCCGACTATGTCCCCCAAAATGAAGTAACAGAGCACTGCTAAGCAAACGGAGTTAAAATGACGGTAGTCCACCACTACCTTTGGTGGCCCCATATTCTGTGCTGCAACAATGGACTGTCATTCTCCATCGCCTACTGTTCCCTCTTCTCTCTTTGCCTCTTTCCCCTTCTTGACAGAGAAAGAAGCAAGAGGGTCTCCAAGGAATGGCAACTACAGAAGAAATTTATTTTGTGAGACACTAGGAAAAGGAAGAAGCAGGCAGATTGATACCAGTGCAGGGCGGGCAAGGCAGATGGATGTGTGGCGCTCGAGAAGCATGTCCTTAACAATTTCTTCTGCAGTTGTTGCCCAATAATGGAGTGAATGGGGAAATGATAAGACAGCATGACAGAAGGACAGCACAAGTCACTAGACAGCTTCACAGGCAGAAGGGAGATGGAAGCCACGGTTTTTTCGCCTTAACCCCTAGGTTGAGTTTCCATTTAGAAATGGAAATTTAAAATATTTAACAGGTATACAATGTATACATGCATTGAAACATCACATGAAACCCCATAAATATGTGCAAGTATTAAATGTCCATTATAGAAAAAAAAATTAAAAATTTTAACTGGAAAAGAAGAATACAGAGAAGCTAAAGAGATGGCAGGCACTTCTGGCCTAACTGTTTTCAAATGCTTGTGGTTTTGGCCGTGATGGCGACAGTCTACATTTCAGATCGTCACATTAAGAATGCCGACAAAGAACAGGAAGGACTTGCTAAGTGCACAATCATCACAGGGCAAGACCATGAAACTAAATGCGACCTGCTCCAACTGTCCATTTTTACCGTTCTTGATTCCACTCAATCTCTCCTACTTTGTTTCCTCCACCTGCATGATACTGACTTTTCTGTTAGTCTTACATCCAATTAAGTTTGAAAATAGCCCCAACGAGTATCTCAAAAGTACTTTTCAGGCAATCCTTTTAAAGAGTAACTACATTTGAAAACAATTAAGTGCCTCTCTAATAACACACATTATTATTAAGTGTTTATTTGGCTTATTTTAGCAACATCCAAAATAATTTCCAAATTTCAGTAAAGAGCCTACATTCCCATTAAGGTCTACAGGTGAGACACAACCCAGGATCTTAAGACTGACTTGTTAATATAATCCAAAAAGAAATGAAACCCTACAGTAGGGTCAGCACACAATAATAAAGCATCAGCTCCCTGCAGCCATCCCATTTCACTGTATTCAAATTTAAGTGGCCTTTACTAAATAACAAAACTTCAGCTCTTGGATTTAGAAACCAAAGATTCGAATGCCTTGCTTCATTTAAATTATCAAAAGCAGAAACAAAGTGCAAATTTCTTAGAAACTCTCTAAAACTCCACCAACAGTTTAATGAGCACGCTCCCCTAGCATTACTTACTTTATGAGGGCAAGCTATTGTTCTTGGAGCATCATCTTCTTTAATTTTTCTTGGCTTCATTCTTATCAAAAGAAAAAGAGAGACAGACAGATTTGTAGGAGTGGGTAGACTCAATGGGCATAAATAATATAGTCCCTAAAATGCTTTCCTTATAAGTATCCAAACTAAAATTATAATACATTTCCATGAAGGAGAAAGGATACCACAACTCACATTCACTAAGCACCAATGACTGTGAAGCACTCTTTCCATCTCACAGATAAGGATGCTGAGGCTCAGAAACATTGAGTTGCTGCCTACAGTCTCATAGCTGATAAGCTGGTGCAGCTTAGAATGGCACTACTATTTGTGTGATTCACATACCTGTTCTTAACTCCAAACCCTTTAAAAAACACAAAAAGTCAACTCAGACAACCATAGACTAATCTCCTCGTGAGAGGCAAGGCAAGATATCTAAAAGCAGCAGCTGCAATGATGAAGGTACCTTATGAAAAAGGAGCCGTGACCACGGGAGTATCCTAAAATATCCATCTCTATACATGAAATGGGTCCAATTAGTACTGACACAGATGATCTTTAAAATTCATCATTTTAAAGGGTACACACAATAAACCATTAGCACCAGTTACTTTGGGGAAAGAGCTCCTAGGGCCTGGTGGACAGATGGGAACACCACATACTCTCATACTGCTACCCTACCTCTGGATGGGGGCTTGGAAGTTCTCCTTTATGCCGACAGTTCTAGTAACCTGGCAACCGTCGGCAAAGCCCCATGTGAAATTACTATCCAGAGAGCCTCCTGGTTTGGTAACTTACCTACCACCTGCTTTTACAAGCTTTGGATTTTTGTCAAAACTTTCTCTCCAAATACTCCCTATAGATGGGTGTGTGGTAGAGGGGTGGGAAATTTAGGGTTCCTTAAAAAACTAGAAAATAAATCTCAGAAACAGATTTTCCTTTTGTCCCTAGTTTCACCCATCTCACACCCAGCCACGATGGTTCACATTTAATAAATAAGTCAGTCAGGTGTGATGGCTCACGTCTGTAATCCCAGCACTTTGGGAGGCCAAGGTGGGAGGACTGTTTCAGCCCAGGAGCTCACGACCAGCATGGGAAACACAGTAAAATTGTCTCTACAAAAAAAAAAAAATTAAGCCTGGGCAACATGGGCAAAACCTGTCTCTATCAAAAACAAATGAACAAACAAACAAAAACCCTCCAACTACTTGGGAGGCTGAAGGCAGGAAGATTGCTTGAGCCCAGGAGGTCAAGGCTGCAGTGAGCCACCACTGTGCCACTGCATTCCAGCCTAGGCAACAGAACGAGACCCTGTCTTGGATTTAAAATAATAAATAAAATGATGATTTAAAAAACTATGGCCGGGCGTGGTGGCTCACACCTGTCACCCCAGCACTTTGGGAAGCCAAGGCCTGCGGATCACTTGAGAGCAGGAGTTCGAAACCAGCCTGGCCAGATGGTGAAACCCCATCTCTACTAAAAGTACAAAAATTAGCTGGGTATGGTGGCATGCCTGTAATCCCAGCTACTCAGGAGGCTGAGGGAGAATTGCTTGAGCCCAGGAGGCAGAGGTTGCAGTAAGCTGAGATCGCACCATTGTACTCCAGCCTGTGTAGCAAGAGTGAAATGCCATCTCAAAAAAAAAAAAAAAACCACACACACAGGCAGGGCGCAGCGTATTGCAAGGTCAAGAGTTCAGGACCAGCCTGGCCAAGATGGTGAAACACCGTCTCTACTAAAAATACAAAAAAACTAAAATTAACTGGACGTGGTGGCAGGCACTGTAATTCCAGCTACTCAGGAGGCTGAGGCAGGCAAACTGCTTGAACCTGGGAGGTGGAGGTTGTAGGGACTTGAGATCCACCACTGCACTCCAGCCTGGGTGACAGAGCAAGACTCCACCTCAAAACAAACAACCTAGCTGGGGGCCATTATTCTGAGTGAAGTAAGTCAGGAATGAAAAATCAAACGCTGTATGTTCTCATTTATAAGTGGGAGCTAAGCTATAAGGATACAAAGACATACAGAGTGATATACTGGACTTTGGGGACTTAGTGGGGAAAGAGTGGTGAGGGAATATATACTGCTCTAGTGAGGGGGGGCACTGAAATCTCAGAATTCACTAATAGAGAATTCATCCATGTAACAAAAAACAATTTATACACCAAAAGCTACTGAAAATTAAAAAAACGTAAAAGCCCACCTACTAAGTGAATCCTTAATAGCAAGAGCTAATTTACCACCACTCTTTTGTTCCAGATTAATTTTGTGATCTTTACGTTTGTGAATGCCCTAACAATGTTCTTTTTCTTCACGTATAATTTGGGAAAAGGATTACCTGATTTGTAACCTGAACATATGAAATAACTTGCTAAACGCTCCATACACTGGAGGAACATGAGGAACAAGAGATCTGGTAACTATCATTTATGTCTATGGAGTTGGTTTGAGACTGTACATATTTGCTATTTTAAATTCTACGAGAACGTTTTCAATCTGGTGTCCTACATATTCCCAACCCTGTATATACTTGTTTTTTCTTGTAAATGGATTACAGATTGAGCATCCAAAATCCAAACTCTGAAACTATCTGAGTGCTAACATGATGCACTCATGTGATAGGGTCACAGTCAAAACTTTTGTTTCATGTACAACATTATTTAAAATATTGTATAACGGCCTGGGCAACAAAGCAACACCCTGTTTTTTTCTTTTTTTTGAGACGAAGTCTTGTTCTGTTGCCCAGACTGGAGTACAGTGGCACGATCTCGGCTCACTGCAACCTCTGTCTCCTGGGTTCAAGCAATTCTGCCTCAGCCTCCCAAGTAGCTGGGACTACAGGCCTGTACCACCACGCCCAACTAATTTTTGTATTTTCAGTAGAGACATGGTTTCACCATACTGACCAAGTGGTCTTCAACTCCTGACCTCATGACCCGCCTGCCTCAGCCTTCCAAAGTGCTGGGATTATAGGCATGAGCCACCATGCTGGCCTATTTTTTATTTAGACACAGGATGTTGCGGTTGGGCGGCGGTGGCTCACTCCTGTAATCCCAGCACTTTGGGAGGCAGAGGCGGAAGGATCATGAGGTCAAGAGTTCGAGACCAGACTGGTCAACGTGGCGAAACCCCATCTCTACTAAAAATACAAAAAAATTCGCCAGGCATGGTGGCACATGCCTGTAATCCCAGCTACTTGGGAGGCTGAGGAAAGAGAATCGCTTGAACCCAGGAGGTGGAGGTTGCAGTGAGCTAAGACTGCACCATTGCACTCCAGCCTGCACAACGGGAGCGAGACTGCATCTCAAAAGAATATATATATATATAAATAAAATAAAATAAAAAATAAAAAAATCCGCCAGGCATAGTGGCACATGCCTACAGTCCCAGCTACTTGTGAGGCTGAGGAGGTAGAATCCTTTTAGCCCAGGAATTTGAGGCTGCAATACAACTTGGGTGATAGACGAGACCCTGTCTCAAAAAAAAAAAAAAAGTATAGAATTACCTTCAGGCTATGTGTATAAGGTACAATGAAACAAAAATAAATTTCAAATTTCGTGTTTACACCTGAGTCCTAGCCCCAAGATGTCTCATTATACATAGGCAAAACCCCCAAATCCAAAGTGCTACTGATCTGAAGCATTTTGGATAAAGAATGCTCAACCTGTATTACCACACCAGTCAGCAAGTATTTTTTAAGTGCCTGTTGTAAACAGGACTCTGAACTAGCCTTTCTTATCTTAAATACAAATAAACCTTGGAATTTTGGTCTGAGTTTACAAAATCAGGTAGGACAAAATTTGGTGCCACTGTGCCACTTGGAGGTTAGATTGGTTTGGAAAACAACCATGACTGATGTGAAAGGTTTCTATTCCACTCAACCATAAATAGTTTTTTAAAGTTTCAATCTTCCCAATTAAGAGTAAATATTTATTCTTTGACAATTCTACTGAAACATTATTTTGTTCTTTTTGTAGAGATCGGTTTCGCCATGTTGCCCAGGGTAGTCTCAAGCACCTGAGCTAAAGCAATCCACCTGCCTCCATTCAAACATTCTGTGCTGACTGTGAAGATGGCTACATGACTGTGTCCAAATTCACAGACTAGAACATACATACCTAAAAGGGGGTAGACTTTGCCATATGTAAATTAAATCTTAGTAAACATGGCTTATCAATAAAACTCCTCTCCCATACCTATTTTTAAACAAAGAGTTTTGCTCTTTCGCCCAGGCAGAAGTGAAGTGGCGCAATCTCAGCTCATTGCAACCTCCCCCCAGGGTTCAAGCGATTCTCCTGCCTCAGCTGGGATTACAGGCGGGTGCCACCATGTGTGGCTAATTTTTATTTTTTAATTTTTATTTTTAGTAGAGACAGGGTTTCACCATGTTGGTCAGACTGGTCCCAAACTCTTGACCTCAGGTGATCCACATGCCCCGGTCTCCCAAAGTGCTAGGATTACAGGCGTAAGCCGCGGTGCCTGGCCTCCCATACATTTTCTTAGAGTTATTCCTAGTAATGTAATTTTTAAAAACATATTTTAGCATGGAAAATTTCAAATACGCCCCAAAGAGAACAGTCCCAGGTACCATTTACTCAACTCTTGGTTTATTATAAGTGGTATTATTTTTTCTTAAAATGTCATTTTCAAAATGTGTGCTAGTATTTAGAAATATATTTAATTTCAGAATGACAGTTGAAAATGCATTTGGACAAACACCTTTGGACTTAAAGAGTAAGTAGAAGATTTAAACACAGCCACCCTTAAGCTCCTTGGCAAATCATCCTCCTTCACACAGAGTGGCAAATGCAGCAGTATTACGTTGCTACTTTTTACATTTTATTTGATTGCAAACAATGAAAAAGGTCATTTTCCAAAAAGTACACTTAGGTTAAAATATTGTTTCGTTTTCCAAGTAAAGAGTAAAAACCATATACCACTACTTAGAACATCTTCTCACCCTCCTAACTATTCAGAAGTAACTAAGTTTAAGTTTTCCATTCACCAACAGACACTTTATAGAGTCCTTTGGAACCCAGAGACAATGATGACAACAGCATAGACATTATGAATGAGGCAGTATGGGATGTGTGATTTGGAGCTGACTTCTACTAGCTGCATGACCTTGAGCAAACTATAACTTCTCCACCTCGGTTTCTTATTCTGTAAAAAGGTACAATGCTACCTACTTGTAAGACCTATAATGTTAAGCACTTGGGAAATGATAGCTCTGATCACCATTGGCTATGTATTAAATGGGTCTGGCTAAAAATGAGTTCATTCTCAACCAACCTTCGATAAAGGACTGAGAAACTGGAGAAAGCACGGCACTAGGAGGAAAGTACCCCTCAACACAGTACATGTTATATGGAGGAGTCAGGCACCCAACAACTCAAGTTTCCTGTTAAATAAAGAGGGAGAATACACTCCCAATGACATGACTGCTGGATTTATAGTAGCTCATTCTGGCATGTGTGGGGAGAACATTGTAAAGATTGGACTTCAGAACCCAAACTTCTGGTACAGTATCAGTAGAGATTTGTGCAAAACAAAGTTCTAACCAACAGATCTGTAAATATCCCGGAAACAAGAGACAAAACATTTTTGGAGCAGTGACTCTTTAATGAAAATAAGCCTTTTTCCTACAAAACAAGGTTAGCTGACTTCTAGAGCAGAACCCTCCTCTGATCTGCGCTGGTGGGACAGAAGTTCTTGTGTAATACGGCTGTCATTTGCAAGCATGATTCACCTCCCTTCTTTGTGAAAACATAATATTGCCTTAGACAAAGTTTGTTCAATGAAATATCTCTTAAATGTTAATATTCATGTGATAATATTGAAGGGTTTTAAGATATTTTCATCTCCATTGTCGTATTTCATCTATACATTAATACTGTGAAAGTGGCTGGGGAAGTAGTGAACAACATAAAAAAAACCCTGATTTGGGATTGGCCTAACCATTCTAATCTTTCTAGACCAAAGGTTTTCAAAGGTATATAACTTTATTACATGAAATACATACGTAAGTGGTCACTTCACAGGAAAAAGAACTCACTAGGCCCTACTCACTGACCACTTTTTGAAATATTTACTGAATAGGGATTTCAGGAAAAACAGTCATCCATAGCCTGTCTACCTCCCCAATGTCAGACTTTCCAATTAAAGTCATTATTTTTTATACTTTGTCCACATGCATACATAACTGATTTACTAGGCAGTCTAGGCCGAGTGTGGCATGCGTTTGAAACATTCTTTGGTCAGTTTCAGGTTCAGTACAGCACCCCATTGCCCCGGTGCAAGGAGGAGACAGGAAAGCAGCTTACATTCTACCTTAAGACAACAGCTTCGGCTCTAATGCCACTTTGTGAGTGCAGGGGGCGAGGACTGGAGGCCAGCAGGATAAGTTCTATGGGCCATAATTACTGAAGTTGTGGTGTGGCCCCCAAGAGTTTAAAATTATTGGTTCCTCTGTACCAATCTTCTGCTTTCAGAGTCCCAGTCTTCAATTCCTGGGCCTCCAGAAAAATCTTATTTAACTGTTACACACATCCTCAAAAGGTGAAGACCTAACAAAACAGGGCACCTAGGTGCAAGTATTTCTCACCACTACCACCGTCCAATTACACAGATTTGTTTAGATTAACATGATCTTCAAGAGCTAGTATGTAGAATGTGGAGGAGGAGGAGCCCAACCCTTAACCCACCTCACAGGGCCCAAACTTTACTTTTTTTACACCATCAAGACAAGCAAGATTTTATTCTATTCTATATACAAATGAAATCTTTAACAGGCTAATAAAAAAATGCTATTTACGTTCATATTGTGATTATGCAAATATTATTTACTGTGGGGTTAAACAATGTGCTAGGATCACACTTAATGCCCTACAAGCACATCACAGGAACTACAAGGAGAGAATCCTCCTAGAGTCAGATCAAAGAAGCTCTTTCTTTCAATACTGTCAAAATAAGGCCCCATTTTTTAGGCTATGGCTTTCTTTGCCCTACCCCCTTACCCTTTTCATGGAGTTTCTGATGAATGCCTTTGGTTTTTCAGAAGACCCTTTTCCACTCCGCCAAGCTTATTCTACCCACTACTGAATGAAACTGACTTTTTCTTAAGAAATTCTTACAACCGGTCAACCTTCCATTAACTGAATACATTTGCTAGCCTGCTGCACAGCTGTCCTCTTGGTTGTTGTGCACTAGGAAATCTTCCTTCTGCTATTCCTCATTTTGTTTCAGTATATCCTTAAGTTACCTCCTCAGAAAGGGTGCATGCAACATAAATCCTTGGGTCTCTAAAACTGTCATCTCTTGCCCTTGTATTTGACTTGATAGCTTTGCTGGATCAAGAACTCTATGTTTACAGTAATTTTTCCTCTTAAAGTACTGTTTCATTGTCTCTAATTATCCTCTGCTACTGAGGAAAAGTCTCATTCAGGTCTATCATTCTTTCTAGTCAATGGCCTATCTCCCTGGAAACTTTTAGGTTCTTCAGCCTTGGCGTTTTGAAATTTCACACATGGATGGCTATCAGGTAACCTGGGTGACAGTCTCTGTGGGTGGTCTCCTTCTTAAGGAGTATGGTCTAAGGTAGCCATGTTACCTTCCCAACAGTAACATGTGCCCCTGGATTTTCTATTCAGAAGATGGGGGAGAAGCTCTTAGATCACCTGCCCCAAGTTTTCAAGGAGGGTAAGCAGTGCCAAGAGTCACAAACACCTAATGGCTTTACTGCTCACCACCCATAGGTTCCCTCTCTCTTCAAAACCTTTCCCTTAGCCCTCTGCCCGCCCCTCCACTGAAACTCCTTCACAATGTATAATCTAAAGAAGTTTTATGGCTGGGCGCGGTGACTCACACCTGTAATACCAGCACTTTGGGAGGCCAAGGCGGGTGAATTATCTGAGGTCAGGAGTTCAAGACCAGCCTGACCAACATGGTGAAACCCGCCTCTACTAAAAATACAAAAATTAGCTGGGCATGGTGGTGCATATGCCTGTAATCCTAGCTACTCTGAAGGCTGAGGCAAGAGAATAGCAGAAGTTGCAGTGAGCTGAGATCACACCACTGCATTCCAGCCTTGGCAACAACAAGAGCAAAACTCAGTATTTAAAAAAAAAAAAAAGGGGCATTTTAGTCCCCTCCCTCCTGTACCTCCTGGCAACTCCTCCACTGTCTGTGTTGATGCTGTAATCTCCTGAGTCTCCTTTCACTTGTCTGAATGTTGCTTTTACTCTGCCACTGGGATCTCTTACCCTCTGATATGGTTTGGCTGTGTCCTCACCCAAATCTCAACTTGAACTGTATCACCCAGAATTCCCATGTTATGGGTGGGACCCAGGGGGAGGTAACTGAATCATGGGGGCCAGTCTTTCCCATGCTATTCTCGTGAGAGTGAATAAGTCTCACGAGATCTGATGGGTTTTATCAGGGGTTTCCACTTTTGCTTCTTCCTCATTTTTCTCTTGCCACCACCATGTAAGAAGTGCCTTTTGCCCCCTGCCATGATTCTGAGGCCTCCCCAACCATGTGGGCAGGGGAGAATCACAATTGACACGGAAAGCTTCAGTGTTCTGGTTTGGGGTTCGGAGTAGTCAGTATTAGGTTTTAGATGCTGTTAATAATAAGACATCCATGCTGGACTTAAGGTAGTTTTTTTAGGAGGTAAGTTGGGGCTACAGTCATCTGATGAGCAGTGACGAAAAGCATCAAAATGGTAAGAAAGCTCTTACCCCCCAGCACACAGTCAATCTGTTTCTAAATCTTTTCCATTTTCTCTCACAGTTTCTTTTTTAGAGTTGCTCTGTCACCCAAGCTAAAGTACAGTGGCATGAGCTGACTGCAGCCTTGACCTCCTAGGTTCAAACGATCCTCCCACTCAGTCTCCCAAGTAGCTAGCTGCATAACACCAAGCTGAGCTTTTAAAGTTTCTCGTAGAGATGGAGTCTTGTCATTTTGCCCAGGCTGGTCTCAAATTCCTGGCTTCAACCAATCTCACCCTCAGCCTCCTAAAGTGTTAAGGTTACAGGCTTCAGCCACAGAGCCCAGCTGGTCTCTTGTAAGTTCTATCACATTTATTCCTTTGTTATTTGACTGCCACAATTCTAACTCAGGCCTTCATTAACTTTTGTTCAACTGATCTCTCTCATTTCCTGTGCCTCTATGAATCTAGCCTGCACAGACAGCTGCAAAGGAATTTCCCCAAGTTAAAGGTCTACACACTCACAAAGCCCCTTCCCCCAGGTTCAAAGCCTGAGGTAGCTGCCCACTGCATATGAGAAATGTCTGCATAGTCTGGCCCAGGATTCATCACTTTAGTGATGTGGTTCCAGTTTACCTCAACTCCATTCTCCCTGAAAGCACCCTAATTCCCAGGAAACCCTCCATCTCTAACAGACTCTAGGGATGGCTGGGTGCAGTAGCTCACATCTATAATCCTAACACTTTGGGAGGCCAAGGTGGGGAGATCATTTGAGGTCAGGAGTTCAAGACCAGCCTGGCCAACATAGTGAAACCCTGTCTCTACTAAAAATACAAAAATCAGCAGGGCATGGTGGCCCATGCCCATAATCTCAGCTACTTGGGAGGTTGAGGCAGGAGAATCACTTGAACCCAGGAGGTGGAGGTTGCAGTGAGCCCAGATTGTGCCATTGTACTCTGGCCTGGGGGACAAGCGAAAACCTGTATCAAAAAAACAAAACAAAAACTCTAGGGCCATGTGCAGTGGCTCACACCTGTAATTCCAACAATTTGAGAGACTGAGGCAGGAGGATCGCTTGAGGCCAGCCTGGGCAACATAGTGAGACCCCAGCTCTACAGAAAAAAAAAAAAAAAAATTAGCCAGGCATGGTGACACACACACACCTGTAGTTCCAACTACTTAGGAGGTTGTAGCAGGAGGAATGCTTGAGGGTACAGTGAGCTATCATCATACCATTACACTCTAGTCTGGGCAACACAGTGAGAACCTGTCCCTCTATTTTTAAAAGACACCAGAAAACTCTTATTTTCTTCAAGGCCCAAATCAAATTCAAATGGCACCCTTCCACATAGCTTTCCTGGTGCATCTCCACATGCATCCTAAGTACATAGGAAGAGCTGACTAATGTTAAGAACATGACAGGCTGGGCACTGTGGCTCATCTGAGTTCAGGAGTTCAAGAACCAGCCTGGTCAACACGGTGAAACCCCGTCTCTACTAAAAATACAAAAAATTAGCCAGGCATGGTGGCAGGTGCCTGTAATCTCAACTACTTGGGAGGTTGGGGCAGGAGAATTGCTTGAACCCAGGAGGTGAAGGTTGCAGTGAGCCAAGACCATGCCTCTGCCCTCTAGCCTGGTGACAGAGCTAGACTCGATCTCAAGAAAACAAACAAACATGTGACAACATTAAACACTGGCACAATACTTGGCTCAGTCTGTTCAAAAACTAACCTCACAGCTGACTAGGTACCCTACAGATTCCATTTCTGCTATTTTTTAGGGGAAAGCGCAGTTAATATTTAATTTACATAACTGTCTTCGAAATATGAATGGCAATAAAAGCTGGAATGTCATTAACAAATGGATAGAGCATTCAGTGTTTTAAGTCATGATAAACTAGAAACAGTGTGTATATTATAAATTATAGTTTCAATGGAGAGAAGAAAAGGTTAAGAAGCCCCTTTATCAAATCACAATCGAATTCTTAACACCCATTTAATTAAGTGGAGAAATGAGTTCCCGGTGGCAGGGACTGCCCACCTGGTTTTTGGCAGGGCCAAGAGGGAAGCCAGGACACTGAAGGGTCTCCACCTCTGCCTCTCTGCTCTCAAAAGAAAAAAAAAAAAAAAGGCAACCCCTACTCTGTTCTTAGAATGCGCAACATCAAAAGGATTTCTTTCTTCTTAATCCTGCCCTTGCCGAAATGTCCTGAGCTATTCCAGGTTTTATCCAACCTCAGGTATGGGAAGGCATTAGGCTTTCTGCCCCACAATATATTTTATTAATTCATTTAAATGTAAAAGTTTACATATTTGTGGGTATTTTCAGCTCCTTGTAAAAATTGCCAAACAGTACTAGAAAGTAACACAAAAAGTAGGCTTCTATAGGAACCCAGCCCACTTTAGACAAAACAAACACACCCAACCAATGGGTTCAGAGCTTCTCCACTGCTCACCATGTCCCAGCAATAAATACTTGGTAACTCCTCCTGTAATGCCAGCTTAAATTAATATACTGGGAGCTTAACTGATGACATGACAGATACGAATTTATGAAATCCGTTCCAGTGGTCAGCTGGATGAATCTAATACAGACCCAGGTCTCCTGCAGCACAGACCAATGCAACACACTCAAATTTAAAACGTGTTCTAAAGGCTGGGTGCTGTGGTTCACGTCTGTATCCTAGCACTTTGGGAGGCCGAGGTAGGTGGATCACTTGAGGCCAGGAGTTCAAGACCAGACTGGCCAACAAGACAAAACCCTGTCTCTACTAAAAATACAAAAGTTGGCTGGGCATGGTGGCACATGATCCCAGCTGCCTGGGAGGCTGAGGCAGAAGAGTCGCTTGAACCAGGGAGGTAGAGATTACAGCGAGCTGAGACTGTACCACTGCACTCCAGCCTAGGCAACAGAGCAACACTCCTGTCTCAAAAAAATAAAAAAGAATACAAAGAAGCCCTAAGGTAGTGTGAAGATATCTATCCCAAAACAAATTATGTGCAATTTTATATATTCACATGCATGCCTATAAATAAAGGGTAATTGCTTCATCTTATTACAAGGATCTAAAATGCTGCCACTCACATTAATAGCATAGTTACTACTAAAAGTAAAACTGCTTTTGTTTTCAGGAGTTTCCCTAAAGAAAGAATAGAAGCCATCAATTTGACTTAGGCACAGGAAAACATAGATGGCAAAACTCAAGCACTTTCTATAATTAAAAGAAAGGAAAGTTCTTATAACTTACCTAGCAAATTCTGCCAGTTGTTTGGGATCTGAGAGGTCAATGCCAGGTATTCCTCCAGGAGGAAGTTTTTTTCCCGTCATATATTCTGAATAATCAGGAGGTGAGTTCTCACCAATGATCTGTTCTTCAACCACTGTCTCGTGGTCAATATCTTTTTTTTCATCTGAAACACATCATGAGATTGATTATCTTTAGCTGAGTAAATAGATTTTAAAAACTACAAAAACTGCTTTCACCAGTTTCTCCTTTGCACATGCCTCCTACATTCTAACCAGTCTGTTTTTCTCACAGGTTAAATTCACAAGAGCATGGCAGGAGGTTTTTGACAAATATGAGTTTCCCACCTTTGCTCTCTCTTACCACCTCTCTTCTCAACCCAGCCTCCCCTCCAAAGTCTAGCTCAAATTCTCTAAAGGTATGTTGATTTTATCACTGCAGCCTGATTCGTACCTTTTCTTTGAACTCCTAGGTTATTCTCTGATAGTTTGAATTTTTGTTGGTCTTGCCTCTTAAGCTACAGTAGAAGTGCCCAGAGGCCAAAAACATTCTTCTTCTACCTTTGATGCTTAAATTAGAAATAGGTACTCTGAAATTTTCAAGGCTAACTGCAATTTTTTTGCTTCTCAAACAAACTCTCACCAAAAGTAGTAAAATAAAATCTTTCAGAAGTTAAACTGGCTTCAACTCTTACCTTGAATTACCTTTCCACTAGTGTTTAAAAAAAAAAAAAAAAAAAAAAAAAGACCAAAACCCAAACCAAACCAAAATGAAATTTACAACCAGCAAAAACTACATGTAACTGAAAGCACGCAGCTTTCTGACATCAGAACAAAGCTGGAGTATGAGAGGAAGATAAAGAGAGAACATAGGTTCCATTGGATTCAAGTGGTCATTATCAAGTTCAACCACTCTCAGCAATGAAAAGCATTGAATACAGCAATTTTTAACTTTAAATGCCTCTCTAATTCCACCACTCTTAATTCTAGGAAACCTAATTATACATTGTTACAAGGAATCACAGATTTCTTCATTTTACTGAGGAGAATGCCCAAGCACAGAGAGGTTAAGTAACCTGCTCAGGGTTAACTGGCTAGTAAGTGGCAGAAGTAAACTCATGAAGTCTAACCTTAAGACCTATAAGCTTAACTGTTAAGCTCTGCTGCCTCTTGTTTGGAACCAGAAAGAACACTAGAGATAATATTCCCAAGGTTATCCATTCAGAGATGAAGAATATCTATCCACGGATGGATGGTGGGGCCCAGGAAAAAAATAGCTGTAGCTGGATATATTCAGAAAAAGGGACAGGAAATGTTGTTACTGATCATAAGTCACAAAGCCAGGCCTCTGAACTGTATCCGAATTCTTTAATTTCATTCCCTTTCCCACGGCTGCCTGCTCCTACTGACACCCCCTTTACCTGCCTATTCCTCTAGCCTGGGCACATCTACTTCTACATCAAAACTTTCTTTTTCTTTTTTTTTTTTCATTCTCTACATTTTTTATTTCATATTTCAGTTTCAGCAGTATTGAAATGGTTCTCATACATGCAATTATTTTATAGATTCAAAAGTGCAGTGTTGACTGAATGTCACAAATCATAACATGATTAAAACTTATAAGAAAGTACTTTAAAAACCAGACAGAAGACGTAAGAATTCTTAGGTTAAATTTCTAATCCAAATGTAAATCAAGAATACAGAGTACTAGCGATGCTAATATTCCAAATGGGTTTACCCCAGGTCATGATTCCTCTGCATCTCTCTTACCTAAAACCTAAGGAAGTGTTCACTATAAATTGGAAGTAGAGAATTCTTAAGAAAACAACAGGATGATGAGTTGTATGATTCCCTTCACAGGTACAATCTACTTTTCAGCAACCTGTAAGCCATGGAAAGAGTAATCCCATATCCAACAAAAAAACCCAAAGCTCTGTTTGGCTGGGGAAGGGGTGTCAGGTACGCGATGGTGTGGTAGATCCGTCCTCCGACAAAGATTCTGAAGTGCAGAACGGCTGTGGAGAGGTCGGGACCACTCAGGGAATACAGAAGCCCGATTCCCAGAAACGGAACAATGTTTTCAAGGTCGTTAAGGTGAGCCCTGCGTACACGTTCTACTCTGTCATCTGTTGGAAGATACTTCTTGGCGTTTTCTCCCTTGCCAAATGTTGCAGAGTCTTCTGGGTTGGCAAAAACCTTTCTCGTCATTCTATAGAACGCAGTCGCAGCGCTCATAAGCATCATTTTTGAAAGAATAATTGTGGCATAGGAGGCAAAAGCCCTGAACACTTCATCGTCCGTTAGCTGGGAAAGGTCAACCATTGTTTCGGTTGTGGTCTAGAATGGAGAGGCTGAGGAGGAGGAAGCAGCAAGCCTGTCCCGCCGCCGGGTCGCGCGCACACTGCGGGGACTGTCACTGCGCGGGCCGGACGCAGGCCTACATCAAAACTTTCAATGGGTACAGAAATACTTTGGTGACCAAGGGAGCTATTTGTCCTCATGTTTTATATTTCTTTCTTTTTTTGAGACAGGGTCTCGCTGTTGCCCAGGCTGGAGTGCGGTGAACCAACCATGGCTTGCTGCAGCCTTGACCTCCCAGGCTCAAGCAATCCTCCCACCTCAGCCTCCCATGTAGCTGGGACCACAGACCGGCTAATTTTATTTTTTGTAGCGACAAGGTCTCACTATGTTACCCAGGCTGGCTTCAAACTCAGGCTCAAGTGATCTGCCTCAGCTACCAAAGTGATGGGATTACAGGTGTGAGCTTTTTAAAAATATTTCTGATACAGAATGATAGCAATGTTGAAAATCAGTGCTACTCTCAACAAGCTACTGATCAGAGTGTGTTAATCCACTTGGGCTGCTACAACAAAAATATAGATTGGGTGGCTTAAGCAACAAACATGTACTTCCCACAGTTCGGAAGCTAGAAGTCCAAGATCAGGGTGCCAGCATGGTGGTGTTCTTGGGGAAGGCCCACTTTCCTGGTTTGCACATGGCCATCTTCACACTGTCTTCTCACATAGTAGAGAGAGGACCAGAGAGCTAGCACTCTGGGGTCTCTTTCATAGGGCACTAATCCCATGCATTAGGGTTCCACTCTCAGACCTAAATTATCTCCCAAAGGACCTCCCCTCTAATACCATCACATTGGGGGTTAACATTTCAACACACGAATCTAGGAGAGACACAAACATGAAGTCTACCAGAGAGGGTATGTCTCAAGTGTGCTGAGAAAGAAGACTGAACTCAGAGCATAAAGGAACCACAGGCGAGATGATTCTTTTCATTAGTTCCACACATATTGAGGGCCTCCTATGTGCCTGGCATTGTTGTTGGCATTGGGAATAAAAGCTAGAAACAAAGTGCCTGCTCTCATGGAACTTATACTCTAGTAAGGTAAGTCAAATGAGGAAATACTTCCTGAGTAGGGCTCAAAACCCACATCTGAGCAATTCCAGTATTTAGAGACTGAGGAAGACTTTGCAAAGGAGACTGAAGAGGTATCCATAGGTAGGAAGACAATTAGCTCTGTCTAAACAGTTTAACTCAGCGACATAACAAGTATGAGTGTCGTACAGTACCAACACTGAAGAACAGTAAGAACCCAGAGGATGGTCCCTAAAATAATTCAGAATTAGAAACCAAAAATATTTATGACAGAAGACCAAAGTAGAGGCTGACAAGATTTTATAACCTATATCAGGAATCTGCAAGTACAGCCAGTTGGCCAAACCCAACCTCTTTTTTACCTTAGTTTTCCACGGTTTTCTTTATAAAAACAAAACCAAAAAACTGTGGTAAAATATATATTACCATAATATTTATCATTTTAACCCTATGTAAGTGTACAATTCAGTGCCATTAAATACATTCATATTGTGTAACCATCACCACTATTTATATCCAAAATGTTTTCTTCATTACCACAAAAAAACCCCATACCCATTACATAAGAACTTTCCCTTCCACTCAGCACCTGCTATAACCTCAATTCTACTTACTTTCTGTCTCTGTGAATTTGCCTATTTCAGGTGCCTCATACCAGTTGAATCATATAGTATTTGCCATCCATGCCTGGTTTACTTCACTAAGCATAATGTTTTTAAGACCCACCTGTTGTAACACATAATAATATTCCATTCCTCTTCAAGGGTGAAGATCACCTCAGGTGATCTGCCCACCTCAGCCTCCCATAGTGCTGAGATTACAGGCATGAGCCACCGTGCCCAGCCCTCCCATACTTTTAAACAATCTGTTTCTTGCCTTAAAAAAAATTATTTTGTTTGTCTAAGTTTGAAATAATTTTTGTGGTTATTTTATGTTCTCTTAAAATATAGATTTAAGACACATGTTACCACGTTTATGATTTATTCCTTAATAAACAGTGTTTCCTACAAGGAAGATAACTAGAACTCTCTGAAGACCAAGGCACAGAAACTGTTAGGACGGTCAACAAGAAAATAGGCTGGGTATGGTGGTTTGCACCTGTAATTCTAGCACTCTGGGAGGTCGAGGCAGGCTGAACATCTGCGGTCAGGAGTTCAAGACCAACCTGGCCAACATAGCGAAACCCAATCTCTACTAAAAATACAAAAATTAGCCAGGCGTAGTGGCACATGCCTGTAATCCCAGCTACTCAGGAGGCTGAGGCAGGAGAATCGCTTGAACCCGGGAGACAAGGTGCAGTGGGCTGAGATCACACCACTGCACTCTAGCCTGGGCAAGAGAGAAACTCAGTCTCGAAAAAGAAAAAGAGAAAGAAAGAAATACAGAAAAAAATCAAGTTGCAAAGAAAACTTCTAGAGAAATGACAAAAGATACTAGCTTTTGTTGCCAGAAGTAATCAAAAGAACAATATTTGACTGCCTCATTTTCACCATGAGCTAGATACACAGTAAAGCAATACATCAAATAATGTCGATGTCTGCTACCATTTGACTAATTTTTGCAAAAAGAAAATCAGAAGTTTTTACTAAATACAATAAAAATTTATTATGCTGTAAAATAAAATATAATTTTTATTTATTACATTACAGACCATATGTGCATACAAGTTTGTTTTTTTTTCTCTGAGATGGAGTTTTTCACTCTTGTTGCCCAGGTTTGAGTGCAATAGCGTGATTTTTGACTCACCACAACCTTGTCCCAGATTCAAGCGATTCTCCTGTCTTCAGCCTCCCGAGTAGCTGGGATTACAGGCATGTGCCACCACGCCTGGCTAATTTTTGTATTTTTAGTAGAGATGGGGGTTTCTCTATGTTGGTCAGGCTGGTCTCAAACTCCCGACCTCAGGTGATCCGCCCACCTCGGCCTCCCAAAGTGCTGGGATTATAGGCATGAGACACCGCCCCCAGCCTATAAGTTTCTTTTTTTGTTCAAAAAAATATCTTGGCCAGGTGCAGTGGCTCACGTAATAAATGGGGAAGGACAATTAATTCACCTTAAGTCAGGAGTTCAAGACCAACCTGGCCAACATGGTGAAACCCCATCAATAATGAAAATACAAAAATTAGCCAGGCATGGTAGCGTGCACCTGTCACTCCAGCCTCTACTCTTAACCTTGCCTGGTTTCACATTTAAAAGTTTCTATTTTTGCATATGGTACTATTCAAAAGGTTAAAGGTATTATATTAATAAATAAGGTCCTGGCCTATCCCAATCCCTCAGCTGCTCAATTTCCTTCTATGTTATCAAAGCAATAACCACTCACAGTCTAGTTCGAGAAGCAAAGCAATAAACTAAGTTTGCAGACTCCAGTCTCCAGTCAAAAAGATATAATTAAGGAACTAAATGGAAAGGCTAGAAAGCACCCTACAAGTTCACAGAAGTGAAAAGACGGAGTCTCATCTCCCTTCCACGCTCCAAGCAATTTGGTTTTCTCAGTATCTAGTAAAAGGTAGTCAATACAATTTACCCTCTTGCCTTCCTCTCATGACCTAAGCCCAGTCCACTCTCCAAAACCCAAGTCAAGATCTCTTCCCTTCAAGAGGCCGTTCATTCCTATCACTCCAGCCTCCATTCTTAACCTTGCCTGTTTTCCTCAATTATTAAATAATGAGGCCAGGCATGGGAACTCACACCTGTAATCCCAGCACTTTGGGAAGCCAAGGCAGGAGGATCTCTTGAGGCCAGGAATTAGAGACCAGCCTGAGAACAAAGAGAAACCCTGCCTCTACAAAGAATGGTGGAGGGGAGGGGAGGAAGGGAGGGAAAAAGGATACACCCATCCTAAAAGGCTAAAACAAGGTAATGTGTTAAAGGCCAACCATCATGCCTGGGAAATTGAGTAGTGTGCAAAAAAAGCCCCTGTATTCCACTTCCCGCCCTCTCCTAGGTTTAAGGGGGAACAGCAGGTCTTGCGTCTTGCATGTAATAGGGACTTGCCAAGTTCCTGTTGACTGAAGTACACAGGCGGTGCTAGCACACGTATTAGCTTGCTATTACCACTGTAACAAAACCACCGCCAATTTGGTGGTTTGGAACAACAAGAATTTATTCTCTTACAGTTCTAGACGCCAGCAATGAGAATCAGTTTCAGAGCTATAAAGCCATTGTGTGGGTTCCTTCCGGAGGCTTTAGTGGAGAACCTGGTCCCTAACTTCTTCTAGCTTCTGAAGGCTGCCTATATTCTTTGACCTCTTCTCTTCACCTCACTCCAACCTCTTGCACCCCTCCTACATCCTCTTTGGCAGTCAATCTCCCACTACCTTCCAGTGAACACAAGGACACTTCCGTGATTACATCTGGTACCCATCTGGATAGTCCAGGCTACTCTCCCCATTTTGAGAACCTTGGTTTAATCACACTTGCAAATAAGGTTAATGCACACAGCTTCCAAGAATTAGGATCTGGCTATCTTGGAAGTCATTATTCAGTCAACCACAGTATGTTAATCATAAAAATCTCTTTTTCAGACAGAATCTTAGCATTACCCAGGCTGGAGTGGAGCTCACTGCAGCCTTGACCTCCTGGGCTCAGGTGGTTCTCCTGCATCAGCTTCCTGAGTAGCTGGTGCTATAAGCACATGCTACTATCCCTGGCTTTTTTTTTTCCTGTAGAGACAAGGTCTCACTATGTTGCCCAGGTTGGTCTCAAACTCCTGGCCTCAGATCCATCCACCTCAGTCTCCCAAAGTGCTGGGATTACAGGTGTGAACCACCATGCCCCGCCACATTCTATAATACATTTTTAAGGCAGCTCTTAGAGAACACTGTGAAATTTGTCACTACATTGGCTGAAAAATGCCAGTACTACCACTCAGTGGTCCCTTCATACACAAAGGCATTGATTTTTGAATTCAGTCCTAAAAAAAAAGCTTTATTTCCGTAGAATAAGTATCCAATAAAGGTAATGTAAGTTCCTTTTTTATCTTGACTGCCAGGAAGCTCATTAGGGTTGACGTCAATGTTTCCTGTGATCCTGATTTTCTATTTTCACCTTCACCAACTGACATATTTACCTATGTATGTATGCATGTACGTGTTTAGCTAGATTTTGTTTCTCCACACCTTGTATTTTAGGCCACTCTAGGTTACTCCTGGCAAAAAGACAAAGACTCACCACTGCCATCACCCAAACTTTCACCGAAATGGGGAGAGCTAAACATTTGGGATTCACTGCTAAGCAACAGGCAAAAATCAAGATGTAGTCTGTTTCCCAGTTTTTCCTACTAATAAAGACCTTAAGAAAGGATACTATCATTGTTAAGTACCCGTTTCATTCTGGCAACTGCCACGTTTCTCAATCCAAACAAAATCTTTAAGGTATTAAACCCTATGTTTTTGGCTGAAGAAACTGACCTCAGAAATAACAAGCAATGTATCTAAAGAGCAGTAAGTAGCAGATCTGATATTTGAATCAAAGACTGACTCTAAAGCCCATGATGCCTCTAAAAGGCAACACTTCTCCACCTTCTCTCTATTGCTAATACTTGTTTTCCACCTATACAGGAATAGACAAAAATAAGTATTTTGGTATAAGCACTGGATTCTGCCTTATAGCACAATTCCATCCATTCGTTCACTCAATATTCAAAGTCCAATACTCTCCTGAAGAGACAGGTCCTGGCACCAACAGAACAGCTTCTTGCACAGCAATGGCAGTCCCTTTCCCTGCTTCACAGATCTTCTATTTGAGGAGGGGAACTAATTTACACAAGAAAGCTAGGTGCAGTGGCTCACGCCTGTAAAACCAACACTTTGGGAGGCTGAGGCAGGCAGATTACTTGAGGTCAGGAGTCTGAGACCAGCCTGGCCAACATGGTGAAACCCATCTCCACTAAAAATAAAAAAATTAGCCGGGTGTGGGGGTACACGCCTGTAATCCCAGCTACTCAGGAGGCTGAGGCAGGAGAATCACTTGAACCCAGAAGGTAAAGGTTCTCCACTGCACTCCAGCCTGGGCAACAGAGCAAGACTATCTTGGAGAGAAAAAAAAAATTACACAAGAAATGGTCCATCGCAAATAACCATTCATACTTTTTTAATTGTAATTTACATTGTTTTAATGTTTAACCACATATGAAACCACCGTGTAAAACTAAAGTAACTGAATGGCTATTAAGAATTTTATTCAAGCTGGGTGGAGTGGCACACACCTCTAGTCCCACTTACTAGGGAGGCTGAGGCTGGAGAACCGCCTGAGCCCAGGAGTTCGAGGCTACAGTGCACAATGATCACACCTGTGAATAGCCAGTGCACTCCAGTCTGAGCAACATAGCAAGAACCTGTCTCCAAAAAAAAAATATTTTTTTTGCTCAAGAGTTCCTAATATCCCATTTGCTAGGTCATGTTTAAGAAATTGAGTAGGCTGGGTACAGTAGCTCACATCTGTAATGTCCACACTTTTGGGGGGCCAAGGCGGGCAGATGACTTGAGGTCAGGAGTTTGAGACCAGCCCTGGCAAACATGGTAAAACCCGTCTCTACTAATACAGTAGGTTAGCCAGGCATGGTGGCACACACTTGTAATCCCAGCTACTCAGGAGGGTGAGGGAGAAGAATTGTTTGAGCCTGGGAGGCAGAGGGTGTAGTGAGCCAGATCAAACCACTGCAATCCACCCTGGGTGAGAGAGCAAGACTCTGTATCAAAAAAAAAAAAAAAAAAAAAAAAAAAGAGAAGAAGAATAATTGAGTAGTTTGTTGTATTTGTAAAGGAATAGAATTTCCTTGTTATGAAGATTGAAAGTGACTTTAAGGATACTGCTATCCCAACTCATTTTACAAAGATCCCAAGGTCAGTGCCCTCTAGAGAGGAAATAAGATGCTGCTGGCTTTCTATTATTGATAATTATTCATGAAGTTAAATACAATGGAACCTACTGAGAAGATACTCAGAACTACGAAATAGCTTGGCTTGGCTCCCCGTATGTGTTGTTATTAAGGTTCATCATACATGAAAAGGTGCAAACCTATCCAGTAGTCAGCTAACTTCTAAAATTTCCCTTGGCTCTTCCTAACAATCTACTATAACAGTAATTACATTAGTGTTATTTTCTAAATCCAAGTCATGATTCTGATAACCCTGTCTCTGCAAAAAATTAGCCGTGCCCGGTGGTGCGTGCCTGCAGTCCCAGCTCTTGGAGAACCTGAGGCAGGAGAACTCCTTGAGCACAGGAGGTGGAGGTTACAATGAGCTGAGATTGGGCCACTGAACTCCAGGCTGGGTGACAAAGTGACACCCTGTCTCAAAAAAAAAAAAAAAAGAAAATTCACTTTTGCTTACCTACTCTTCCTACTGGAAGTAGTAGGAGCACAGAGAAAATAAATTAGCAAATACTCTTTCTTAAGTAATGTTCATTGCAATAATTGTTTTACTAATATAATTTCTAAGTTTCCCAGCCTTAAAACAGACTGACCTTGTAAAGCGATATTCAAAAACAAACTAGAAATGCCTTTTGTAAATATCCACCTAGGAGATGGACATGGATGTTTTAAAAACTTTACCCCCTTCCAAAAGCCTAAAATGCTAACTGTGGATGACCTTTTCCCGATACCAATTTTCCCCCCCCACTAGGGGGAGTGAGTTGTGGATAGCAGGAGGGAAAAGGAAAGGTTAATAACCTTGAGTGGAGAGTCTGACAGCACAGGGGCTTTATCCGGAATCGAAGCTAAAGCTTTCAGAGCCACCAGATCAGGAAACCAGATCTATGACTTAGGCTGCCTTATGTAGGTCATGAGGTTGAAGTGATTACTTTCGACGGCTTTTTGAGCTTGGCTCCATGGAAATTCATGTTCATAGCATCTCTACTTAGCGATAAATAGCACAGTTTTACTGGGGGGATGAAAAACCCACAGAGACTGAATGGCAAACCATCATGACTAGTGATTTTTGGCAAACCTGTATCTTCCAAACTTATAAAATTGAGAAAAATTCAATGCATTTCAACTTACTTGCATTTATTGATTTTAATATCAGTGGTTTTCTGCTCATATACATTTTGCTTAATCCAGAACAGGCCACTTCTCTATTCATTGTAACAGAATAGTAATTATTATTTTTGCCTCTTCTTCAGCAATTTTATTTGTCTGTTCTCAGAAGGTCACAGCTCAGGTAGGGTCTGACCACCCCACATACCAACAAGGTCCAAGCAAAGGTTCTCTGCCTGGGGCATAGGCTGCCCTGGGTATACCAGGGGAGGGTCCACTGATTCCCAGACGTGAAGGAGGTGCCACTCAGCTGCCAGTACTTTGAGAAGGCACAGCCCCCATCCAACCTAAGCTGTATTGGGTGGCAGGGCACAGGATTGGCAGGGTGGGGGGACACAGTCCCAACTGTCCCTGCACCTGTGCCATCTTCATTAGCCATGGACAGGCAGTATGCACATGCTGGCCTCGCCTCACAAAACACATGTATGCAAATGGAATGGGACGGGGTGGCCATGGACATGTTTGCTCTTTCCCACAGTTCTAGGCATCTATGTAGCAGTTCATGCACATGGCAATGCAACGTCTGCTCCCTCCAAATTAGTTAACCACTCTGAATTAAAATATCAACAGCCTTAGAGAGGTGCACAGTTTCTCACCACCCGGAACCTCAAGTTTTTAAATCACCTAGATTTTCTCTAAATGTTTTAAATTCTCAGTTTTTAATCATTATCTTCCCTATTCAATGCAATGGTTAAGCGGGTTAGTTTATAATTAAGTTATAAAACAGTTATTCCTGTATAATAGCATGACTACCTAGGGAAAAAATACATAGTACTGTAATGAACACTGAAATATTTATTAATTACATATAGCCAAAAAGCCCAAAGTAAACACTGGCTTTAAGCAACTGATTAAGATTATTCAAAACACAGTTGAAGCTGGGTGTCTGTAGTCCCAGCTACTCAGGAATTTGAGGCAGGGGGATAGTCTGAGCCCAGGAATTCAAGGCCAGCCCAGGCAACAAGGCAAGATACCATCTCTAATTTAAAAAGCAACAACTAAAAAACTCCCAGATGCACAGAGATCCCAGCTACTTGGAAGGCTGAGGTGAGAGGATTGCTTCAGCCCAGGACTGCACTCTAGCCTGTGTGACAGAATGAGACTCTGTTTCAAAAAAAAAAAAAGAGAGAGTGTGAGGGTGTGTGTGTGTTGGGGGAGGCAGGCCGGTAATCCCAACAATTTGGGAAGCTGAGGCGGGTGAATCGTCTGAGCTCAGGCGTTCAAGACCAGCCTGGGCAACATGGCGAAACCTCATCTCTACCAAAAATAAAAAATTAGCTGGGGCCAGGTGCAGTGGCTCACACCTGTAATCCAGCACTTTAGGGGGCCAATGCGGGTGCGGATCACAAGGTCAAGAGATTGAGACCATCCTGGCCAACATGGTGACCAAATGGCCAGCATGGGTCTTTACTAAAAGCTGGGCATGGTGCCGCACAGCTGTAGTCCCAGCTAGTCAGGAGGCTGGGGCAGAAGAATCATTTAAAACCAGGAGGCAGAGGTTGCAGTGAGCCAAGATTATGACACCGCACTCCAGCCTTGCAACAGAATGAGACCGTGTCTCAAAAAAAAAAAAAAAAAAAAAAATTAGTGGGGCATAGTGGCCCGCCCTGTGGTCCCAGGTACTCAGGAGGCGGAGGCTGCAGTGAGCAGAGATCTCACCACTGCACTCCAACCTGGGTGACAGAGTGAGACCCCATCTCAAAAAAAATAGTAAAAAGAGAAAAAAACAGGTATCTAGGGACCCTTTAAGGTTTAAAACTAATAAAAAAAAAAACTGTTAGATTCCTATGCTGATGTTATATTCAAAAGATGCCTACCAGAGTGCTGTTACTGTGGGAAATTAAAGGAAGATGACATGCAAGCAAAAGAAACCCAAAAAAATCCAAATATTGGGTTTCCAGAAATATGGTGACTCCCACTATTTTTTTTTTATAGCGTCTCACTCTGTCACCCAGGCTAGAATACAGTGGTGTAATCACACAGCTCACTTGCAACCTCCATCTTCCAGGCTCAGGTGATCCTCCCACCTCAGCCTACCAAGTAGCTGGGACTGACTATAGGCATGTGCCACCACAACTGGCTAATTTTTATTTTGCAAAGAAGGGGGTCTCACTATGTTGCCAAGGTTGGTCTCAAAATCCTGGGCTCAAGTGATCCTCCTGCCTTGGCCTCCCAAAGTTCTGGGACTACAGATGTGAGCCACTGCACCCGACCTAATTTTTTTTTTATTTAAATTAACTAAGAAATACCTACCTATACTTGTAACTACGTGTACAGCTATTTTTACTAGGACTTCAAGTAACTCAGCTTGGGACTTACGAAAACTGTTACTTCACAGTTCATTCCAAACTAAGGAGCTATTTTAGTGAAAATACAGTGTAGTTAAAACCTTCCTGCCCAGGATCAAATGAGATCAAGTACACAAAAGCAGTCATGCTGCCTACCATACTCAACCCATTTGTACATATACTTACAAATTTAGCCCAGCAACCCGCTGTCCTTCCTCCATTTGTTACAGAATTATACTGACTGTATATCATGTCATTTCAGTTCTGAAGATGAAATCATTTTCAGAATCTGAACTTGGGAAATGTATTATTATCCACAAACTCTTTTTTTTTTTTTTTTTTTTTTTGAGACGGAGTTTCGCTCTCGTTATCCACAAACTCTTTAGCTTCTCTTTAGAAATAATTCCAAACCACAAGGACAAGGAAGGGGGATAAAACACATGCCTGAGGAAACAGGCCATCCTGTGTTACTGCCATCAAATACGTATAACCGCCTTTATGCAGAGTATTCTACCACACTAACTAGACAACCAACACTTTAAAGAAATGGACAGTATAGCCAGAGGTGGTGGTGGACGCCTGTAATCCCGGCTACTTGGAAGGCTGAGGCATAAGAATCGCTTGAACCCAGGAGGTGGAGGTTGCAGTGAGCCAAGATAGTGACACTGCACTCCAGCCTGGGTGACAGAGCAAGACTGTCTCAAATTAAAAAAAAAAAAAAGAAAGAAAAAGAAATGGACACGAAAACAACCTCAAACTGTGCCACCTTAAAAGCAGCTGCTTGCACAGGGGAAGTAAAGACTGTTAAATACTCACTTAATTGTACATTAACTTCCATCAGTCAAGCCCCTCAGACTTTTTCCCCTAACTGGCTGACTTGATACTTACCACTTCATCAAGCAAAGCCATACACTACCAAGTTCTCTGGGTGTAAAAAAGTGGGCCAGCAATTTGGTGGGATAAAATGCAGAACATGTAAAAATATGTTGATTTTCTCAATTACTCTAATTCCACACACTACAAGAAAAAGTAAATATACTTTTTTAGTGGTTAATGTAGCTTTACCGCAATAATTTCAAATGATATTCTAAATTCTGCAAATTCATCAATAACTAAAACCCCCACCCCTTACTCATTAGCATTAACAACAAAAAAAAAATGACTTTTTTTTTGAGACAGAGTGTTATTCTGTCACCCAGGCTGGAGTGTAGTGGCAAAATCTCGGCTCACTGCAACCTCTGCCTCCTAGGTTCGAGTGATTCTCCTGCCTCAGCCTCCCGAGTAGCTAGGGTTACAGACGCCCGCCACCACGCCTGGCTAAAATTTTTGTATTTTTAGTAGAGACAGGGTTTCACCATACTGGCCAGGCTGGTCTCAAACTCCTGACCTCAAGTGATGTGCTGGCCTCTGCCTCCCAAAATGCTAGGAATAAAGGTGTGCGCCACCGCACCTGGCCAAAACCATGACTTTCAGTTCCAATATGATCAGTGTGTAATCTCTTGAGCTACCAAAATACATGGAAGTTATCTTCTGACAGCCATTAAGTAAAATATTTATGTTTCATTTAAACATGGTTTCTGCTAAACTCAAACTACTATGAATTCTACAAGGCACCCTGGAGGCAGGAGAGCGCCTGTTAGCACTTCCTATTAGGTTTTGACAGCTCCTCGACTCCTTTGCTCAGGCCTCTTTCAATCACAGATCCACCCAGCTGTAGTTGTCTCACCTCACGCCTTTCACCATATACAAGCAAACCAGCTTTTTCAGTCCAGGCTCTTCATTTCTTTCTCATTCATTTCTCTGAATTCTAACTATCTTTTAATACTCACCATATTTTTTGTGTCTCCATCCAGTTCTAAGAATTTATGAAGTAGCTTTAAAGTAACTATAGGGGAAGGGGCTCCACCCCTTAAGTGGAGTATTAAACGTAATCATCACAGGCATTAACTACTATGGCAGAATTATTCTCAAGTCTATTTAGTATCTCAGCAATTTAGCTAGGTAGCAAACGAATATACCAACAGGATACTGACATTAAAATCAGCATTAAATTAATAACTGCCTTTGTAAAGATAAAGATTTTACACATGCAGAAAAGATCCTTTTGCTATAGATGGCTTTTCTGACCTTCGTTAAAAGTATTAAAACAGTAAAACAAACCCCCCAAAAAACTTCGATTTCTAGCATCTTTCTTTTCGTGGGAAAAACAGATACCTTTCTACGTACAAAGTAAAAGGCACAGAGGCCTAAAATTAAAGTACCCGATTTTATTTACTCGCAAATGTCCACAGTCTAGTAAACTGACCCAACCTATTCACAAAGAGCTACATACTTGAGAGGGAAAAGAAAGCTTTCCCAAAACCGAAGTGACTAAGAATTATCCGCTAAGATTCACAGGCCCTTTCCACTAGCTACTGCAGGAGGAAAAGGCCAGGAATTCGCTGGCAACGGCGGTGACAGGCTCAGACTGACGCTCGGGGCCCGCACACGCGAGCCCTACGTGCAGCCCAAGTCCCGCCCCGCAGCAAACGACGCCTCAGGCGAGCGTGACCGCCGGGGCAGGGTCCAGCCCGGCGCTGGGTGGGCGGGGAGCAAGGAAGCCCGGGACGCCCACGCGCGCCGCGTCGCCCCTTCTGGAAAGCGCCTCCCGGGAGCAGCTGGGAGTCGCGAGAAGTTGGGGGCGGGCGGGGCACGCGCCCGCGGCGCCCCCCAGCGGCCGGCGGGGGAACGGCAGCGCCGGGCGGGGGCGCGCGTCCCGGAGACAGCAGTCCCCGACCCGCGAGGCCGCGGCGCAGCCCCGCCAACGCCCGCCCGGGCCGGGGGCGCGCGGCGGCCGCCACAACGGGCTGACGGGCGCGCCCGTTGGTGCGGGCGCGGGGGAGCGAGCGCGCCGGCCCCTCCCCCGGCCGTCCCCGCCCCACGCGACGCTTCCCCCTCTCGGAGAAACTACGCCATTGCGGCCTAGCCGGGCGGCGCCGGCCCCTCCCCCCGCAGCCCGCCGCCATCTTCGCGGCCCGCCGCCCGCCGCCGCCGCGCCCCCGCCGCCGCACGGCCCGCCATCTTTTGGGGCCGCCATACTTGCCCTGGCGAAGAAGATGGCGGCGCCCATCACACACATAAAACATGGCTTCCCTTCAAAACAAAAACATCCCGGGGCCGGGGCGCGCGGCCGGCGCTCACCTGAGGACCACATGGTGACCGAGAACTCGCCCTCCAGGGTCTTGATCTGCACCTGCTTCTGCTCCCACTTCTTGTTGCCCGGGTCGGCGCCGCCGCCGCCCGCCGCGCCGGCCCCGCCGCTCAGGTAACTCTTCTTGCCGCTCTTCTTGCCGCCGCCCTTCTTGACGCGGCCGCCGCCCGACGACGACGAGCCGCCGCCGCCGCTCTTGCCGGCCGCCGCCACGGTGACCAGCGTCTGCTCGATGTAGTCGTCGTCGCCGCCGGCCGGCGCGGGCACCGGGATGAGGATCTGGTCCTCGAAGCCGTCCTCGGCGCGCAGCCCGTCCGAGTCGTCGCCGCCCACCACCTCCTCGCGCGTCTGCACCAGGATCACCTCCTGGTGGTGGTGCACCTGGGTCGGGTCGTCGGTGACCAGCGGCTGCAGCGCGATCATGGGCGGGTGGTGGTGGTGGTGGTGGTGGTGGTGGTGCACGGCGTGCCCGTGGCCGCCCCCGCCGCCGTGGTCGCCGCCGCCACCGTCCTCGTCGTCGTCGTCGTCCTCCTCCTCCTCGCCCACCACCGTGGTCTCGATGGTCTCCACCGGGATGGTCTCCACCTCGATCTCGTGCAGCTCCACGATCTCGGCCGGCATCTCCGAGCCGTCCGTGGCGATGTACAGGGTGTCGCCCGAGGCCATGGCTGAGGGCTCCGCCGCCACGGCCGCGGCGGCCTCGGCTCCTCGGCTGCGGGCGGGCGGGCGAGGAGGCGGCCGGCCGTGGGGAAGGAAGGCAGAGGGAGGAAGGCGGCGAGCGGGCGGGGGGAGAGGGGGCGGGCGGCGGGGGAAGGGGCGGGCGCGGCGGCCGCGGCGGCGGCGGGGCTTCCCCGCCTCCCTCGCCTCGGTGCGCCCCGCGCTCGCTCGGCCGCTGCTCGTCCCGGCTCCCCGCCTCGCCTCGCCTCACCGCAACCGCCCGCCCTGGCCGCGCCTCCTCCCGCCCTCCGGGCCGGCGCTCCGCTTCCCCCTTCCTCCTGCGCCTCCGCCTCCTTCCACACAAATACCAACTCCTCAGCCCGAGCCCAGATCTCGCCGCCGCCGCCGCCGCCACACTCTGCTCCGGCCCGGCCTCGCGAGACTTCCGCGCTGGCCTCAGCCCGCCCCGCCTCGCTGCCACTCGCCCGCTCGCCCTCTCGCTCCTCCTTCTCTGCCAATCGATCTGCCCGCTGGCCGCCGAGGCCCCGCCTACTCGCCGGGCTCCTCCTGGATTGGGGCCGGTGGGACCGGGGGCGGGGCCGCCCGCACGCGCGCTGGCTGGCCGGCCCGCGGCGCGTGACGTCAGCGCGCCGCCGCCGCCGCCGCCGCTGCTGCCTCCCGCCGCTCGGTGTCGCGCGGCTCCCGCCCTCCGCGGTGCAACTGCCACAAAACGCGCTGCCCCGGGCCCGGGCCGCACTCGGGAGCGGGGTGTCGCCGCTGCAGCCGCCGCCTCGGGAGCCGGTGAGCGGTCCGCGCGGCCCCGGGCACCACGGGGGCGGGAGCCTGAGGAGAAGGGAGGAAGGGGCCGGCCGGGCGCGGGGTTGAGGCCGGTGGGCGGCCCGGAAGTCGCGCGGGGAGCGGCCGGCGCGAGCGGGGCGGCCCCGTCGCCCCAATAAAGTCTACTTTGACGAGAAACGCCTGTGCTTCCTTTTTCGCGTCGGGCGGCGTTTGCTCTTGCCGCCTGGCTTCGGGCGAGCGGTGGCCGCGGGGTGAGTGTGGAGGGCGGAACCGACCAAGACGGGCGGCGCGGGCTGTGTCCCGCATCTTGCCGCGAGCGCCCGACTGGGTGCCATGCAGAGCGCTTGGGGCGGCGCGGGCTCGACGGAAGCGCCCGCGGAGCCCCGGGGCCACCGTTGGGTGGATGTCCGTTATTCTTTTGTGAACCAGGGAAACCTGAGACGCAGCCGTTGGGTGTCTGTTTCCCCGTAGATCTTAGAACTATAAGGTCCTGGCGGCTCTGGTGTGGCTCGGCTATTAATAGCTTTCTAAAATTTCCTCCTGAGTTTTCCCGTTTTCGCTCTCCAGCCAGCCATTGTTTCCCTTGCCCACCATTTCCCCCTCTTTGTCACTTTCGTATGTGCTCCTTGCGCCCACCAGGTTTTGCATTTGTCTCATCATTGAAAATTCCACATTTTTTACCGCCGTGTCCTCCATTATACCTGCCCCAGAGCCTAGATTTTTTTATTTTTATTTTTGGCACGGATTAGCGGCAAGTTAGACCCTCCTGGATAAGGTATATTGCATCGAAGTGTTTTTGCTCTTAATCTGTCCTTTTGGTCGACATGACAGTTTGCCTTAAAGCAAAACAAAGATTTCCTGATTTTTTTTTTTTTTTTTCTTGAGACGGAGTTTCACTGTTGTTACTCAGGCTGGAGTGCAATGGCACGATCTCGGCTCACCGCAACCTCCGCCTCCTGGGTTCAAGCAATTCTGCCTCAGCCTCCTGAGTAGCTGGAATTACAGGCACGCGCCACCATGCCCAGCTAATTTTTGTATTTTTTAGTAGAGACGGGGTTTCACCATGTTGACCAGGTGGTTTCGATCTCTTGCCCTTGTGATCCACCCGCCTCGGCCTCCCAAAGAGCTGGGATTGCAGGCGTGAGCCACCGTGTCCGGCCTAGATTTCGTGATTTTTAAGGAAACCATGACAAATTGGAGAGTGAGAAAGGTGTATCTTTGTTGTACTCGTTTGGCCGATTTAACTCCTGTATGAATTTGTTCAACTTGAATATTCTCAATGTTTACTGTTTTCTAATAGTGTTGAAGCAGTTGAGTCCCACGATTATTCTGAACAGTACTCAATACATTAATCTTAGACTCATCTTGTTAAAACAAGCAGACTTCTTACGTTTGGAAACACTCTGAGTAACAGTATATACATTCTCATTAAAAGGCGACTTTATAAATCCTAGTCCCTATTTACATTGCTAAATGTCATTGGACTTAATTTTTGAGAATATTAGTGTGAGGAGTGAAAAATTAGATCGCTTTCTCTTTGAGCTTTGAAACCTGAATAATTCTCCTGGGAGTGCTGCACCCACACAGTTTGGAAAAGTCAAATGTGTTGGAGTCATTTCTGGCTTTGTAGCTTATAAACTGCTTAAATATTTCTCAAATGAAAACCAGTTGTGGGAGATTTTCACATGTCTTAATGCTTCTTAAATTTCACTTTCCCCACTATCTAGTAATTGATGGGGAAATGGCTTTGCAAGTAGTTGATTCTCCCCCATTGACACAAATTGAGAGCAAGAGAAATGAGGGAAATACCCATTAAGCATCCTGGCTTCTGAGTTGTAGATCTGTAGATGTTCACATTCAAGTGGAGAAAGCTGAAAAGGATTCAAAGCTGTGAGGAATGGTGTTAGGTCAGAAATACTGAGATGCTCTTGAAGGCCATTCTGGTTACCTGCTGCAGAAACAGCTTTTTAAATTTGCCCGGCAACAGGTGACCTGTTAAGGCAAGCCTGAAGTTTTCTCTAGTAGGAGATACTCTTCTACTGTTTAACTATGGAGTATCTTACAACTATACATGCAAAGATAATGTGTTATATTGGCTCTCGCCTGCTTGCACTTGCTGCTAACGGTAAAAATTACTTTAGAAGGACTGGTCAAATTGCAGTTTCAGAATCATGGGACTCAAGGTGAGGAAAGGCCGGGCATGGTGGCCCACACCTATAATCCCAGTATTTTGGGAAGCTGAGGCGGGAAGATCATCTGAGGTGGGAAGATCACCTGAGGTGAGGAGTTAGAGACTAGCCTGGCCAACATAGTGAAACGTTATCTCTACTAAAAATACAGAAATAAGCCAGGCATGGTGGTGCACACCTGTAGTTCCAGCTACTCAGGAGGCTGAGGCAGGAGAATTGCTAGAACCCAGGAGGCTGAGGTTGCAATGAGCCGAGATCGCAGCACTGCACTCCAACTTGGGTGACAGAGTAAGACTCTGTCTCAGAAAAATAGTAGTAAGTAAAAGGATAATTTCACTGCTGTGTTTTTTGTTTTTGTTTCTGTTTTTCTGAAGCAGGGTCTAGCTTTGTCTCCCAAGCTAGAGTGTAGTTGCACAATCATAGTTTACTGCAGCCTTGAACTTCTGGATTCAAGCATTCCTCCCACCTCAGCCTCCCAAGTAGCTAAGGACTATAGGTGTACCACCACCATGCCGAGCTAATTAAAAAAAAAAAAAAATTTTTTTTTTTTTTTTTTGAGATTGGGTCTTGCTCTGTTGCCCAGGCCGGTCTCTTGCCTCAGCCTCCCAACTTGTATTCTTTTCTGTTTATACAGAATGCATTGGGATTCTCTCTGAACTCCTAGAGTCCTTTTATTTTGGGAGCAAATGATTATTGTCACGTAATTAAACTGGTATTTATCTTACACCTATCTGAGCAAAGGCTGTGACTGTCTGTCAGCTCAGTGCCTTGTACATGAAGGTATTGTCTGCTTGCTTGCTTTTTGTTGTTGAGATGGAGTCTCTGTTGCCCAGACTGGAGTGCAGTGGCTCGATCTCAGCTCCTTGCAACCTCCACCTCCCAGGTTAAAGCAATTCTCCTGCCTCAGCCTCCCAAGGAAGCTGGGACTACAGGCATGTGCCACCATGCCCGGCTAAATTTTTTTTGTATTTTTAGTAGACATGGGGTTTCACCATGTTGGCCAGGCTGATCTCGAACTCCTAACCTCAAATGATTCACCCACCTCTGCCTCCCAAAGTGCTGGGATTACAGGAGAGAGTCACCACTCCTGGTAATGAGTCATCAATTCATTTTCATGCAAGGAAATGAAGTTTAAAGCATCATGACAGAGGGGAATTCTGTGTGATACTGCTTGACCATTTCTTAGTCACTCAAGTTTTTCAAAAGTTCCAACTTTCTGCAAAGCTTCCATCTAAAAAAAAAAAAAAGCTTCCAGTCTACTCAGAAATTGAACATCAGCCAGACGAGGTGGCTCACACCTGTAATCCTAGCACTTTGGGAGGCCAGGGCAGGCGGATCACCTGAGGTCGGGAGTTCGAGACCAGCCTGACCAACATGGAGAAACCCTGTCTCTAATGAAAATGCAAAATTAAAAAGAAGAAGAAAAAAGAAAATACAAAATTAGCCGGGTATGGTGGCCCATGGCTGTATTCCCAGCTACTTGGGAGGGTGAGACAGGAGAATCACTTGAACCCAGAAGGTGGAGGTTGCAGTGAGCCGAGATCGCACCATTGCCTCCAGCCTAGGCAAGAGCAGAAAACTCCATCACACACACACACACACACACACACACACACACACACACACACAAAGGAACTGAACATCAACAACTATAGAAGAAATAGTATTAGATACATCACAACAGTTGTACAGCTTTCTGGAATCTCCAGGAAATCAGAGCTCACGAATGCCTGAGGAGATGCAGTGACAAGTACCCTACAAGGGAATATTCCTTTGGCTACC
Organism: Callithrix jacchus; assembly: GCF_049354715.1. Taxonomy (NCBI): domain Eukaryota; kingdom Metazoa; phylum Chordata; class Mammalia; order Primates; family Cebidae; genus Callithrix; species Callithrix jacchus. The sequence goes on along the minus strand of NC_133509.1, from coordinate 135,146,269 downwards.
TTCTCAGTGCAACATTAGGACAAAGATGTGGACTGTTAGCCAACAGCTCCTTTGCCATCTCCTCACCTGCCTTATTTTCCGTTCTTTCATTTCTGAAACTATCACTAAATACTCAAACTTGGATTCAAGGCAGGAGGGCAAGTGGTGTCAGTAAGCAGAACAATAAAGGCTAGTAAGAGATGCCAATACTTCTCCTTCCTTGCCTAGTCTGGAGAGTAACTTCCTTCTTTATTACAGGGAGGCTGACTATCAAATCTGATTCGGCTGTATCTCTTAACAGACTGGGATTAATTCAAGTCATGAACTCATGCTAAATAATTTCCCTTATCACAACTAATTTGGCTGCCTCATGAAACTGCTTTTTGGTTAATTCTAATGTTTAGTTATTTTGCAGTTCCTTCAAGTAGGAAATCGGTGCTCTGCATCAGTTACAATATTGAGACTGTTAGAGCCAGATAGGGCATCTAGTCCAGACTTCATTTTGTAGACGAGGAAACCACCTTACAGAGGAGATGTGCTCAAGGTCACATGGCAGTGAAGCGAGAACTTGACTTTCCTGCCTTTTGTGAGACTGCAAAACCTATCTAAATTTCAGTAGTATGATCCTGTTCCAATTCAGATCCACGCCCAATTTTCAATGAAATGTTTGCAGAAATGAGAATGAAAATTTTGTGCATGCATCTAAATTAGTTACCCCCAGTTTGGATCTAAGTTAAGTGAAAAACTAGGTATGCACTAGGTATGTTCTTAACTGTCTAAACTTACAAATATCCTTCTTGGTTGTGGAATCTTTGAAACCTGGGCTACTAAGGGATACTTCCACCAAATCAATGCATATATTAGATTTGGAGTTTAAATTATGGTGAAACACCCTTTGTTCCTTTTTTTTTAGACAGGTCTCTCTGTCACCCAGGCTGGAGTGCAGTGGTGTGATCTCTGCTCGCTGCAACCTCTGTCTTAGGCTCAAGTGATTCTCCCAACTCAGCCTCTGAGTAGCTGGGACTATAGGTGCATACCACCATGCCCTGATAATTTTTGCATTTTTAGTAGAAACAGAGTGTCACCATGTTGCCCCAGGCTGGTCTTGAATTCCTAGGCTCAAGCAATTCACCTGCCTTGGCCTCCCAAAGTGCTGGGATTACAGGAATGAGCCACTGTGCTCAGCCCCAAACTACATACTATATATGTTTATATGGGGGTTTTTTGTTTGTTTGTTTGTTTGTTTTTTGAGATGAAGTCTTACTCTGCCACCCAACCTGGAGTACAGTGGCACGATCTTGGTTCACTGCAACCTCTGCCTCTCAGGTTCAAGCAAGTCTCCTGCCTCATCCTCCCGAGTAGTTGGGATTACAGGCACACACCGCCACACCCAGCTATTTCTTTTTTATTTTTAGTAGAGACAGTGTTTCATCATGTTGGCCAGGCTGGTCTCAAACTCCTGACCTCAAATGATCCACCTGACTCAGCCTATCAAAGTGCTGGGATTACAGGCATGAACCACGGCACCAGGCCTCCTAACTGTATATGTTAATAGGTGAAATCTCATGTCTATAAAGTTGGTACTCTTTATGTAGCATTTTATTTTATATACTTTTATAAGATCTTAGATTCTTTTTCTTAGGCCAAGTGGTTTATTACAATGATTGAACCTGATTATTGCCCATAAATATAAAGAAAGTTGAAATCTTTAGTAATAGCTTAGCCTGTTTTTCTCTGCTTTGCTAGTATAATGTCCCTCCAAAGAAGCTAAATGAACTTACTTGTACTTCAGTTCCTCCTACTGCCTGCCCATCCCAACAAATGTGGAATGCACAATTAAACAGAAAGAGTTGAACTTTTGTTTTGAAACAGGGTCTCACTCATTGCCCAGGCTGGAGTGAGTGGCGGGATCTCAGCTCACTGCAGCCTTGACCTCTCCATCTAAAGCGATCCTCCCTCCTCAGCCTCCCAAGTAGCTTGGACTATAGGCAAGCACTACCACGCCCATGCCCAGCTAATTTTTATATGTTTTGTCGAGACAGGGTTTTGCCAAATAGCCCAGGCTGGTCTTGAACTCCTGAGCTCAAAGGATCTGCTCTCATCAGCCTCCCAAACTGCTGGGATTATAGGCATGAACCTGGCCAAAAATTCTTTAACCCATGGGAACTTTCATAGCCACACTTGTTCTCACAGAAGCACGTATATTGCATTGTGGAAATGCAGGAAGTCAGTTCATACATTTGTGTGTGTGAGGCAGGTGAGCATGATGGAGTGGGAAGCGCTTATATGATTTGGGAGTTAACTTACTTGTTCTCTCTATGAAACTGGGCAGTAACCTTTCTGATAGGCAGTTTTTTTCTGTTTGTCAAAAAGGAGTGACACTGCACAGGGAGTCAGGTGAGACCAGCTGTTCACCATTGCCTCATACCTGCAGTGCAAGGCCCAGAGGATAGATAGAGTTGTGACAAGAACAGGACAGCCATACTTGTCTTCACTAGGTCGACAGGCCAGAAGGAGTTCAGCTGTAAACAGATAGTTCACAAATACATACCTAATTTTTTTTTTTTTTTTGAGATGAAATCTGGCTCCGTCGCCCAGGCTGGAGTGCAGTGGCACGATCTCAGGTCAGTGCAATCTGCGCCTCCCGGGTTCAAGTGATTCTCCTGCCTCAGCCTCCAGAGTAGTTGTGACTACAGACACCTATCACTACGCCCAGCTGGTTTTTTGTATTTTTAGTAGAGATGGGGTTTTATCATGTTAGCCAGGATGATCTTGATCTCCTGACCTCGTGATCTGCCTGCCTGGGCCTCCCAAAGTGCTGGGATTACAGGCATGAGCCACCAAGTCTGGCCTTTTTTTTATTTTTTTGAGACAGAGTCTCGCTCTGTCACTCAGGGTGGAGTACAGTGGCGTGATCTCAGCTCACCACAACCTCCCCGCTTCCAGGGTTCATTTTGTTCTTTTGCCTCAGCCTCCCGAGTAGCTGGGCTTACAGGCGCGTACCACCACACCCGGCTAATTTTTAGTAGAGATGGCGTTTCACCATGTTGGTCAGGCTGGTCTTAAACTCCTCATGATCCACTCACCTTGGACTCCCAGCTGGGTTTATAGGCATGAGCCACTGCGCCCTGCCCATATCTAATATTCATTTATAGAAGTCCTAGAAAGAAGTGAGAGTTTGGGAATAGAATCTGGCCTAGCCTAGTAAGATAAAGGCCTTCATGAGAAAGGGACATTTCAACTGTGACTTGAAAGTCGTACAGAACACGAAGTGCCCATCCCAGTGCTTGGCGTTTTTTTAGTGTTAATATCTGTGTGAAACAAGAGTAGATAAAATAAGTCAGGTGATAGATCTGTAAATACTTGGGATAAACCCAGAGCTCGCAGTATAAAAGGGCTATTTTTAGCCTTGGAAAATCAACAAATTAGTTCACTGAAACTGCTATGGAGGATGGCTGAGGTTTTCTCAGCACTTGATTAACATTAGGTCCTACTTTTTAATTTTTGTTTTTTATAAGCCATTCCTTCTTCCAAGTTCCCATTGAACTTGGGGGTTGATAGTGGAAATTGTTTTGGAGTTCTGGGCCTTGGAAGGTAGACCAACTGCCAAGTGAATTAGGTACTTAGCTGCAAAACTGGTCAATGGGAAGAGCAGAATGTAGAGTCATACAAATCTGAGTTCAGTTCCTGGTTCTGCCATTTATCTGTGTGACTATCAGAAAAGGCTTATAACTTCTCAACTTGTCATTTTGTCATCTGTGAAACAGGAATAAGCTGGGTGTGGTGGCTCACACCTGTAATAAGCTGGGTGTGGTGGCTCACACCTGTAATCCCAGCTTTTTGGGAGGCTGAGTCAGGGAGATCACTTGAGGCCAGGACTTCGCAACAAGCCTGGCTAACATAGCAAAACCCTATCTCTACTAAAAATACGAAAAAATTAGCTGGGGGTGGTGGCACATGCCTGTAGTCCCAGTTACCCAGGAGGCTGAGGCAGGAGAACTGCTCATACCCGAGTGACAGAGATTGCGGTAAACCAGAATTGCGCCCCTGCATTCCATCCTGGACAACAGACTGAGACCCTGTCTCTATCAGTCAGTCAGTCAGTGAAACAGGAATAATAATACTTTTACCAGTCTTCAGGGGTTACAGAAATCTGTAACAGTAAGCAAAATGCCTGAATCTGGTGTGCAAATTAAGGAAGAGGGCAAAGTGTTCATACTCTCCAGGACTGGTTCTGTTTCCTTCTTTTCCTTGTTTCTAGGTGAACTGGCCTGCCCACTCGTATCTCACTATCTGTGTTCGTTCTTTGCATTTGGGCAGCGCTGACTTCAGGACTAATGCTTATAGACAGGACCTGGTGCTCACTTAGTTTCTTAGGACATACTGCTAGCCAGACTCTTTTTTATTACCATTATTTTTTTTGAAAGAGATTTTCTACGTTAGTGCTAAGTTTTTAATCTCTGAGCAAGGTGAATTAGTAATCAAAATGAAATAAATGGCCCTGGTGCAGTGGCTCACGCCTGTAATCCCAGCACTTTGGGAGGCCAAGGTGGGTGGATCACAAGGTCAAGAGATGGAAACCATCCTGGGCAACATGGTGAAACCCTATTTCCACTTAAAAAAAATATTAGCTGGGCATGGTGGCATGCGCCTGTAGTCCCAACTACTTGGGAGGCTGAGGCAGGAGAATCGCCTAAACCCAGGAGGTGGAGGTTGCAGTGAGCCGAGATAGCGCCACCACCCCACTTCAGCCTGGCAACAGAGCAAGACTCCGTCTCCAAAAAAAAAAACAAAAACCAGAATCAATGACCTGTTGTGTAGTGTGTTCTGTGCCGGTCAGTGTCTCAACATTAGAGTTACTTTTGGAAGTGTTTCTGTTGGGGTCTGACTGGTAGTTTTTCCTTTGTGACACACAGATGCTTTGGCCAGAAAGGGTAAACCAAGACTTCACAAGGGCATTTTCTCGATGGGGATCATCAGCTGCCCTCAGGGACAGAGCAGCCCAGAAGTGGGTGAGACAAGGAATAGGAGGAGACATCAGTCTTTTCTACATTCCAGCCAACTGCATTCCTTTCTTGCACCTGGTATCATGTGTTGCGCTATCCCTGGGACTCCTGCCTTGGATATCTTAACTGCTTTTTCCTTCTCCGTTTTCTCACTTCTAGCTTTTCCTCCTCTTGCCGCTCACCTTCTTCTGCATGATCCCCTGGGTCGTCTGATCCATTCTTGTGACATTAACTGCTGCCTACATGCTGACCATTCTTTTTTTTTTTTTTTTTTACTTTTTTAACTTTTTTTTTTGTATTGATGAGGTCTCACTATGTTGCCCAGGTTGGTCTCCAACTCCTGAGCTCAAGCAATCTTCCCGCCTCCTAGAGTACAGCAATTACAGTTGTGAGCCTCTGCGCCTGGCTGTGCTTAAACCTCTCTGTCTAGTCTGGAGTCTCTCCAGAGCTCTCAGTCCATGTCCCACTGTTCTAGATCACCAGACTCCTGTCCCACAGGTACCTCAGACTCACTCGCTAGGCCTAGCTGACCTGAGCCTTCCCTTCCTCTCTGCACTGGACCTGCTTCTGCTCCAGCACTTGCTCTCACCCGTCACATTCAGTTGCTCAGGAGTGAACTCTGGAAATCATCTTGACTCCTTTTGCTCACTTACTCTCCGAATGTAGCCACCAAATTCTGATGCGTTTACCTCCTTGGTATCCCTCAAACCCAACTCTTCTCCATGCCTGTGAATGCTGTCCTTACACGGGCCCTGGCTCACTCTCTCCCCTTGCCTTTGCTGACCAGCTGATTTCCCTGCCTCCAGTTTTCCTTCCCCAAGGCACCTCCTGGATTTTCCTAGCATTACCATGTAACCATATCACTGCCCTGATCAAAACCTTCAGTGGCTTCCCAGGGCTTCAGCTCCTCAGCAAGGCATTCCCAAGCCTTCCAGCCTTATTTCCTTTCCTTCCTATTACCTCAAGGTGTGTACCACGACAGTTCGTATCTTTGCTTTGAGACAGATCTTTTCCTCTGCCTAAAATATCCTTTCCCACCTTCTTCAACTTTATGCTTCTTCCAGGACAGCCTGGACGACCTCTCTAGGACGCTTTCCTTGGGAGGGTATTTTCATAGCACTCTGCCCAAATTGCTATCATTGTACTTCCGTTATGATACGTGTGTCTGTTAATGTTTCTGTTTTCCCACAAAAGCACACAAGGTTCTTCGAGGGCAGGGATGGTGTCTCGTTTGTCTCTTATTCCCAGAGGGAAAAGAGTCAGCCCAGTCTGGACACGTGGTGGGTACTACCTGAACAGAGACACCTGCTGGTGTACTACCTCTGCCCTCCTCCAGCACCTGTTGCCTGTAGGGTAGTCCAGAATCCTTAGTTGGGTTTTAAGCAAACATGGTATGCAAAAAAAAAAAAAAAAAACAACACAACTTATTTGAATATTCGGTGAATATTTAGCGAGTCCATTGACTCCCCAAATTCTTAGGGAGTTTCTAAATCTTTCTGGTCCAGTTTCTTCATCTGTAAAAGAGGAATGTTACTGTTCAAGATTGTTCTAAAGTGTGATTGAAATAATATGTATAACACTTCTGGCATGTAACAGGTGCTAAATACATTTTCTCATCTCTTACTGTTTTTCTCCCTTTCTCACATCTCTTACTGTTTTTCTCCCTTTCTCCTGCACTGTTCTGAGCAGCCTCCATCCACAGTACACACACACACACACATCACAGAAGCACCGTTGTTGGTGAATATTTCCCTCCATTTTCCATTCCTCAACTAAGGGATGGCTTTTTCACATTCACTTGCCTCTCTACTCTATTCAGATCCTGCCTGGACTAAAGGCTTGCCCAGATCCTACAGTTAAAAGGAATTTTTCTCATTCCTTTCCTGGTCTATTTCCCTATTGCAAGTACTATTTCTAACTTAGTAGTCAGCTGTCTGTTTAAATCACATGAAGATAGTTAACTGGGTTGGAAGCTTCTGGGGGAAAAGGATGTTTCTGCTATATTTTTGTAGCTCACTGTGGTTCTGAGCACTCTGGGCCTGGAACATGTAAAGTGTTAAACGGTTGTTCACTTTAGCCTGGGGAGTTGGGGATGATAGGAAAATGCTTCTCAACCTGGCTAAACAGTGTCCTCAGATGCTTAAAGGTATCAGACTCTCTGGGAACTCTGAATTTTAGCTTATTTGTCCTTAGGATTTTGTCTTATTTGCAAGCAAATAAGATACCGGAAATTAGACACAATTCTAGAAAATCTATTATTTCAAACAGTGAAAAATCAGTCGTGGAATTATTTTATAATGTGAGGAAGGTAAAGAAAATTGCTTGCCCCAAACTACATGAAAGTGATATATGTTTCTAATTATGTTCTCAAAGCAATATTCCAAAGGGAGTTGGTTCTATGGAAATCCTCGAAGTAGACTGTGTTTTGGGAAAATCATCTGATGTCGACCTACTCAGATTCAGCTGTCACAGTCTTCCTTACAGCCCCCTGAAAGCAAATGGTATTACAAGTACGTAAAATCTTGTTAGAACAACTACCACCACAAAGAGGGAGTGCTTACAAAACAGTGATTTCCAGTCTTACTGACTGATGTATTAAGTCAGTTGTTAGCAGGAAACAGTGTGATTTGTGTTACAGGTAGTAAGGGATGTTTTATAGGTCTGCTCACACATACCTCTTCTAGCCATTAAGTAGTAACTTCCTTTGGACTCTGCTCATCCCATTTTTTCTTCAAATCTTTAGATGCAAAGCTGCCTAGATGGAGAACAGAACTGCTCCACTTCTGGCTTCTACTTGGAGTAAGTAGCCATGTCCAGCAGTGAGTTCATGCCGTCAGGATTCATTAGTTCTCTTCAGTGTTCAGAGTTGCAAACTTGCCACCGCATGCCCTCACACATGTGTAGCTCTTAAATCACATTTCCTCATCCTCTGTTTGGACTGTTGTACTTTTAGGGTCCAAATTTAGTAACTTACATAATTAATGTGTAGATTTTCATCTTATTAGATATATCTGTCATGAACCTACTGATATTGGGGGGGGTGTCTTGACTCATTCAACATATCTTACCTGCCAGCTTGATAGTAGTAATAGCAGCTAACTTTCATGTAGCCCTTACCATGTGCCAGGCATTGTTCTAAGCACACATATTAACTCATTCAGTTGGCACAGCCATGAGGTATAGATACTATTAGCTCCAATTTATGGTTTAACGACATTCAGATGTGTGATCAGTATACAGTTTATGGGGTGCTTTTTCAACTTTAAACCCAAGTGAAACCTGGGCTATGTATCATAAATATCTCTAGAAACCACATGGGGGAAATGGTTGAATGCACTACTGTATGTCATGTGCATGTATGTGTATTTGCTTAGAGAATGTGTGGGGTCCCTCTGGCAGTCACTTCATTGCCTGCCCGATTACTTTTTTTTGAGATGGAGTCTTGCTCTGTCACCCAGGCTGGAGTGCAGTGGCCAGATCTCTACTTACTGCAACCTACACCTCCAGGTTCAAGCAATTCTCCTGCCTCAGCCCCCTGAGGTGCTGGGACTAGAGGCATGTGCCACCATGCCTGGCTAATTTTTCTATGTAAGTAGAGATGGGGTTTCACCATGTTGGCCAGGCTGGTCTCTAACTCTTGACCTCAAGTGATCCACCCATCTTAGCCCCTAAAGTGCTGGGATTACAGGCATGAGCCACTGTGCCTGACCCCAACTACTCTTTCAACAACCAATGTTTTTTTATTACAGAGCCTCGGTTTTTTTCTTTTCAGATGTGGAGTAGAAATCTTCTGATCCCTTGAGGAGCGGGAAAGAATCTACCTTAGCTTTAGGGGTGAATCCTGATTGGTTAAACAACCAAGGCAGTCTTAGTCCCTTTGGCTAGTGGTGGATCTGCAGAGTGGGGGAGAATGTGACCCAATTCTGGCCAGTGAAATGTAAAGGGAAATGTGCTATTAGAGAGGCCTTGCTTCCCTAATAAAAACATAGAACTTCAGGATACAGCCCTCTTTGCCTGCCTGAAAACCTGTGTGATGGCCAGGGTGGCAGCTGCCATCTAAAGAATAGGCTAAAAGAATTACAGTCATTGGTCAGGCATTATCAAGCATGAACTCACTACCACTGGGGTACACGTGTGAGCCACTATGCAGGGATGTTGGTAACTCAAAGTGGACTTATTCCTAAGTGATAGTGACACACATCAGACTGTCAGTAGTTTCCTGTGGAAATGGGGGTGGGGCATTGTGAGGGGAGCTAACTCTTCTGTATGGGAAAAGAGTTTCCTCTTGGGAATTTTATGGGCTACCTATGTGCAATCCACTGGATATAAAACCACAGATTTGATAAATGGTTTCAGCATGAAAAGGGACTATGATAAAGTAAGCAAACACGTAGCTTGCTTCTGCAAACTAAGATTTGGGTAACTGTGCTGTTCTATTTATTTATTTATTTTTGAGACAAGGTCTCGCTCTGTTGCCCAGCTGGCTTGAACACAGCTCTCTGCAGCCTTGACTTCCCAGGCTCATGTGATCTTCCTGGCTCAAGCAATCCAGCCTTCTGAGCAGCTGGAATCACAGGTGCATGCCACCATGCCCACCTAATTTTTCTTTTTTTGAGATTGGGGTATTACTCTGTCAGCCAAGTTGGAGTGCAGTGGCATTTTCATAGCTCACTGCAGCGTTGACCTCCCTTACTCACGTGATCCTCCTACCTCAGCTATGCCCAGCTAATTTTTGTATGTTTTGTAGAGACAGAGTCTCACTATGTTACCAAGCCTGGTCTTAGACTCCTGGGCTCAAGAGATCTTTGCATCTAACCTCCCAAAGTTCTGGGATTCAAGGTGTAAGCCACCATGCCCAGGTAATTTTTTAATTCGTTTTGTAGAAATGGGGTCTCCCTATGTTGCCCAGGCTGGTCTTCCACTCCTGGGCTCAAGCAGTCCTCCTGCCTTGGCCTCTCAAAGTGCTGGGATTACAGATGTGAGAGACTGCACCTATTGGTTTATTTTTTACTTTGTACATGTGTAGTAAACATGCATTTAAACATTTTTTTAATAAAATCCACAAAATTTACTATCTTAACCATTTTATTTATTTGTACTTAACGTATTTTTTTCTTTTGTTTTTTGAGACAAAGTCTTACTCTGTCACCCAGGCTGTAGTGCAGTGGCATAGTCTTGCTCACTGCAAACTCCACCTCCTGGGGTTTCACCTGCTTCTCCTGCCTCAGCTTCCGAAGTAGCTGGGATAGGCACATACCACACGCCTGGCTAATTTTTGAATTTTTGCTAGAGATGGCGTTTCACTGTGTTGGCCAGACTGGTCTCGAACTCCTGACCTCAGGCGACCCACCTGCCTTGGCCTCCCAAAGTGCTGAAATTACCGGCATGAGCCACCACGCCTGGCCTTTTTTTTTATTTTTGAGATAGAGTCTTGCTCTGTCGCCCAAGCTGGAGTGCAGTGGTGCAATCTTGGCTCACTGCAACTTCCGCCTCCTGGGTTCAAGCGATTCTTGTGCCTCAGTCTCCTGAGTAGCTGGGATTACAGGCATAATACGCCCAACTCATTTTTGTATTTTTAGTAAAGATGGGGTTTCACCATGTGGGCCAGGCTGGTCCTGAACTCCTGACCTCAAATGATCCGCCTGCCTTGGCCTCCCAAAGTGCTGGGATTACAGGCATGAGCCACCACGCCTGGCCATCTTAACCATTTGTAAAAATGTACAGTTCAGTACAATATGAATTGAGTTCATTCAGATTGTTGTGCAGCCATCATCACCATCGATCTCTAGAGCTCTTTTCATCTTGCAAAACTGAAACTCTATACCCATTAAACAATAACTCCCCATTCCCTCCTCCCAGCCCTGGTAACCAGCGTTCTAATTTCTGTCTCTATGATTCTGACTACCCTGGATACCTCATTTATATTGGTAGACTCATACAGTATTTGTCTTTTTGTGACTCTTATTAGGATTTAGCATAATGTCCTAAAGGTTATCCAGGTTGTGGCATGCGTCAGAATTCCCTTTTTTAGGCTGAATAGTATTTCATTGTATGTATATACCACATTTTGTTTACCCATCATCTGTCATCGGACACTTGGGTTGCTTGCTTTAGCGATAGTGAATAATGCTGTTATGAAGGTGGGTTTATACCTATACAGTTTTTATGTGTTTTTTATTCAGAAAAAAATTTTTTAAGCTTTGAAAGCTAGCTGTGCACAGTGGTTCATGCCTGTAATCACAGCACTTTGGGAGACTGAGGCAAGAGAATTACTTAAGTCCAGAAGTTCAAGACCAGCCTGGGCAACATAGTGAGACCCCATATCTACAAAAAAATACAAAAATCAGACAGACGTGGTGGCATGCACCTGTGATCCCAGCTACTTGGGAGACTGATGTAGGAGGATCTCTCGAGCCCAGGAGGTTGAGACTACAGTGAGCTGTGATTATGCCACTGTACTCTAGTATGAGGGGCATAGTGAGACCCTGTCTCCCAAAAATAAAAATAAAAAAATAAATAAAAGCTGTGGAAGCCAAATCATCTATTTTGTATTTATGCTTTTTCCCTGACTTCTCATTTTGTAGCCAGTCTTTCAGCTGCTTTAGCCAACTGTTACATTTCCCCACCAGAAGGACAAATTACAGCGGAAAGCTGGTCTCCCTGTTTAAAACCTAATCGTGTAGTGACATGGTTAACTGTGTTTTGTGGTTAACTGAATTCAAGAGCTCTACCTACTTCCTACTTCCTTCCCTCCCTCCCTCATAGCTAAAAAGTTTAGGTTCTCACTGCCTGTTTAATTCTCCAAAAAATGCTGGCCTTTGTCTCTGAAACCATTCCCTGGAGAGTCACTGTGTGGCCATAGTCTGGGCCTTCCTTCGTTGTACTGACTTTGTTGTAATGGAATTATCAGTCTGTTTCCCCGGTGAATTATACAGGAGACCAAAAGAGCAACTAATTCAGTTCACTAAATATCAAGTGCTCCCATGTGGCAGTCACCACTGGGTCCCAAGACACTCTTCATGGAACTTCTCTTCTTTAAGGTGGGAAGAGGTGGTATTTAGATTTACTGACTTGGTGGGCATCATAGCATTTGAGTCAAAGAGACCCTAATGCTGATTTAGTCCGGTTACTTGATCTGTAGGCACGGTCCCGAGGGCAGCTGTTGAACTGCAAGGGCTTTTTCTGCTTTCATCCTGATTGATCACTGCGCTGTAACGAACTCTGGTTTTCTCAAGTTGGCTCTCAGGCTCTGATCTTCCTCTACTCCAAAGCCACCAGCCCTCTGCAGATATCTTTCTTGCAGTCACACCATGTTATCTACCATGTCCCAGCTGTCTCCTTCCTTTGCCTTCTACCTGGAATGTCTTCCTCCCGACACTCTGCCTCTGGACACTTAATCCTTCAGTTTCCGTTTGAGATGCCACTTTCCCAGCATTCCAGCCCAACATAAGCCCTCCCTCTTGAGCGACCGTATTCCCCTGATCAGCATGGTATGTGTGTTACACATGGCTTTGGGCTTTGAACTGTACTTGTATGTCTCTGTTGAAACCTGCCACTCCTATCAGTCCTGCTAGCTGTATTGATATGTCATGTGAGCACAAAGAAAGGAATGGGAGATACACACTCATTAGTTAATAATGGTTACCTTAGGCAAGGCAGGGGAGAGAATAAAGAATTAAAGATGAAACTCATCCACTGACCTCCCAGCAAGTATGTGCAATAAGAGCTCACCATTCAAAGCTAGGAGACATGGCAGGCCACATCTGGGTCACTGGGAAGCGGATTGAGAAGTGCATCTAGGTTGTTGCAGCTGGTACAGGTCACGTCAGCAACTCAGCTGAGGATTTAGAGACTGCTTCCAGAAGCATGGGATAGCCTTTACAGTGAATCAGACAGAGCTCCTCCTTAGGGACAAAGAGCAGAGCCACTCTTTGTCCCAAGATACCTCCTTGCATCTCTGTGTCTTTATTTGACTGCAGCTGCCTATTCACTAGCTCTCATCCTGCCTGCGCACCCAGCTCTCCCGTCTTCCCCTGTAGGTCTTGCAGTCTCTTCCTGTCCTCCTCATGGTGTGTCAGTTTTTTCTTTTCCTGTCCCTGGTGTCTTCCCACCCTGCTGCATCCTGTCCTCCCTTTTTTACAGAGCCACTGTGTGTATTTCACACTTGCTCTGTTTATTGGCAATGGCTTTATGTGTTATTAATAGAGCCAGTGGCCAGGAGATGCATCGTGGCTTTGGGGCTTTTTCCCCCCTTGAAAAATTCCAGCCTAAGTTACTTTTCAGTGAGTAAATAAGCTTTAATTGATTTATCTTCCCATGGGTCTGTGATCTGTAGAGAAGCTCTGCCCCCCAACCCCCACGAACCATGGGGCTAGAAAAGGCCAGAGCCTCTGGAGCTCCGCATGGACTGCCACAGCTGCACCCCTACCTGTCCTCACACCCCGTCTTCCTTCCTTCCTTCCCCCTATCCTCCCACTGTACAAATCAGAGCCCTAGGGGCCAGCGTGCATCTCCACACGTACTGCACGGACAACAGATCTCTGTGGTGTTTCTTCTTCTCCCCTCTGGGGTGCTGGGAATGAGATGGACTGGGCCCTCCTCTTCTGCATGTCTTTTGGGTCCGCAGACTGGCAAGGTAAAAACTGTTTCCCAAGCTCCCTGGGAACCGGTGTCCCGGGTGAAATTTGGGCTCCTTTGATCAGATGCCCAATTTGGGAAGGCTGAAGTCAGGTGGATTAACAGTCTTCTGTATTTTGTTTTCTGGCAAGTTCACGGAGACATGAGGCTCATTCCGTGTCTGTGTCTTGGTTTTGTGGGCGATGAGAGGAGTTGTTGCAGGAGTGATCACATTGTTTTTTGACCCCCTGGCTACCCTGCAGCTGCACACCCTTTAACTCAGTAATGCCAGTGGTGGCACCATGATCTGACCTTCCTGACGTGGGCTCTTTTTGGTGGATCAGCCATTCCTGGATTCCCAGGGCATTGTTTTCAGCCTATCCAGTAAGCTCCTAATTCCCTGTATTAACCCTTGTCAGTTTAAATGCCCAGAGTAATTTCCTATACTTCCCAAGTCAGACCTGCACCCCAAGCCCCACCCCCGGGGCTCCCCTTGGCCTCCCAGTTTCCGCTCATCACTCATCCCCACAGCGGATGGCATTTTAAAGACAAATCTAATTGTGGAATTTCCTTGCTGAGAACCCTTCAAAAGACACGTTTTACTGAGAAGGAAATGCAAACCCCAACTAAGGCTCAAGGCATGGCTCCTCCCCTGCTTGCTTCAACTCCTGTTGTACTTCACGCCCCACTCACACAGGCCAGATTCTTCGGGCGCACCAGGCTCCTTCTTCCTTTGTTGCCTTAGCACATGTGGTTCCCTCTGCCTGGAATGCTTTTCCCTTGCTCTCCTGTTTCTTTGCTCTGCCAGTTCCTCTTCAGGTCTCAGCTTAAATACCCGCGCTGCAAAGAACTCTGCTTTCCAGGAGCCAGGCAGCTGTACCCTCCCCATTACTCCTTTTCCCTCACCTAGCAGTGCAGTTTGCAGTTCTTGCTGGTTTGGGTGCTTGGTTACTTACCTCTCCCTGTTGATTGTGTTGGTTGCTACTTGATTCCACTGTTGCTTACAAAGAGCAGCTCAATCAATGCCCCTGAACTGAAAGCCACGGAGGCAATGAGGCCACACCCAGTTAAGAGCAGCCTTTGGGGGCTGCGGATGTCAGCAAACAGCTGGTATCCCAAGCCTTGCACAGAGAAGGGCTCAATATCTGAACTGGACGGAAAGTCACTTGCCCTCTGGGAACCTCTGTTTTTCCAGTTCCCAAAGCTCCAGGGCCTTGGGTTTTGGGGAGGGGGGAGCTAGCTTCCTGCTGTAAGTTCAGCCTATTTTTTTACACATTGCATATCCTTGGGCTTGGTTTAAACTGTCCAACCTGCTTTAAACCAAGTTACAAGGGTCAGTTCCTACAAACAACCAAAAGGAACTTCTTGGCTGAGTGGGGCCTGGGTCATGTATGTAACTCTGTCCTGAGGGCAGATTTATGGGCCTGCCTTGGGGTCAAAGTAACAACTCAGCCTTAAATCATCATAAAAGTTGTGAAAGCAGTAGGGCTGCTTCCGGAGTGGGCGACTGTCTTAGAAGCTCTATGGTGATGGGGAGCCACCTGGATGAACTGGAAGAGGTTGGGGCAGATGTGAGGGAGCCAGTTTCCTGGGGCACCTACTGGGCAGCAGCCTCCAGTGTCAGCTATCCTATGTCTGCCTGTATTTTATTTTTTTATTTTTCAACAGTCAGGGTCTCACTCTGTCTCCCAGGCTGGAGTGCAGTGGCACAATGATGGCTTACTGCAGCCTGGCACTCCTGGGCTCAAGTGATCCTCCCATCTCAGCCCCCTTAGTAGCTGGGACAACAGGTGCATACCATCACCACACCTGGCGAATTTTTAAAAAATAGATATTTTTGCAGGCCAGGTCTGGTGGCTCACGCCTGAATTCTAGCACTTTGGGAAGCCCAGGTGGATGGATCACTTGAGGTCAGGAGTTTGAGACCATCCTGGCCAACATGACAAAACCCCATCTCTACTAAAAGTACAAAAATTAGCCGAGTGTGGTGGTGCATGCCCATGATTTCAGCTGCTCAGGAGGCTGAGGCACGAGAATCGCTTGATCCCAGGAGGCAGCGGTTGTAGTCAGCTGAGATCACGCACTGCACTCCAGCCTGGGCAACAGAGCAAGACTTGTTCTCAAAAATATATATATATGTATGCCATGATTAGTGCCACTGCACTCCAGCCTGGGCAACAGAGTGAGACCCTGACTATTGAAAAAAAATATATATATATATATAATTTTTTTTAAGAGGCAAGATCCTGTCATGTTGCCCAGGCTAGTCTCAAACTCCTGGGCTCAAGGGATCCTCCCACCTAGGCCTCCCAAAGTGCTGGGATAACAGGAGTGAGATCACGCTCTGCCTTTAAGATGATCTTAGACTTTGCAACAAAACACAGACGTTAACTGGGACAAAGGGGTATGAAGAAAAGGAAACTGACACCACAAGGAAGAGAGAACACAGGGCCCAGCAGTCTGGCCGCGCATTAGCTCTCGGCCATGCATAGCACTGGGTCCTGTGCTTAGAGTCTGAGATGACTTTACCTTTCAGGGGAGTGAGAGCTCTGAGTCTGGTAGTGCTTTGACATATTACCAAACTGGCAACATTGGTGGCCCTTGTGTCTTCTCCAGCACCTGCTCCCTCCAGCTCAAATTCCTTGCTTCTGTTGCTACATCTGAAATGACGTCCGAGCTGGAAATGAACAGAAAGAACACAACTGCTCTTGCTTCAGTGCTCACTCTTATTAGCTGTGTGACCTTGGACAAGTGACTGAACCTCTCTGGGCCCAGCAGATAAGCAGGCCTGGCTTACAAGGTGATTGTGAGAATGTAGTTAGATGGTGTATATATAAAGCACCTTAACTTGGTGCCTCCTTTCTGGTATATCCTAAGTGTGCTTCCATGAAGAGCACTTGGATATTGGTGGGGAAGCACAGAGCAGAGCAGAGGAGGGGCGAGCACTGGCCAACAATCAGGAGGCCCAAATTCTACTCACTGCTGCCGCCAATGCAGTGTGACCTTGAGTACGTCCCCTCTGGGTTGAAATAGATTTATATGTATGAAAAATGCCCTAAAAAGTCACAACTGGACTGGGTAGGGTAGCTCATGCATATAATCCCACCACTTTGGGAGGCCAAGGTGGACAGATCACTTGAGGTCAGGAGTTGAAGATCAGCGTGGCCAAACATGGTAAAACCCCATCTCTACTAAAAATACAAAAATAATTCGCTGGGCTGTAGTGATGCACACCTGTAATCCCAGTTACTCTGGGAGGCTACAGTGGGAGAATGACTTGAACCCAGAAGGCGGAGGTTGCGGTGAGCCAAGATCACACCACTGCACCGCAGCCTGGGTGGCAGAGTGAGACTGTCTCAAAAAAAAAAAGAGTCACAACCAAAAGGGCCCATTTCTGCCAGTTTCCACATCGGGTTTTATAATAATTTACAGGAGCTCACTGGGTACACTCAGCACCATGGTGGGGAGACTGAGCAGGCCACAGCAGGACCAGGCTGGAGGGCCTCCCTTTCTGAAGACACCATCAGTCAGGCCATCAGCAGCTTGCCCAGAAGCTTGTGGCACCAGCAGACAGCCACTTCTCTTTTACCTTGTTCCTTGCCAGAGTCAGCCGGGGCCAGGAGAACGGCAGTCGATGCAAACAGACCTGGGCGGCGGTGGGTGGGCAGCCGCACTGAAACCAGGCTTCTAGCCCAGGCCCAGCAGGTTGTATGAGCAGGTGCTGTGCTGTTGACCAGTGCCATCCCTGTTCTGGTGAGGCACTGAAGCTTGCACGGGGGCTTTGCTGGGCTGCAACGGCCGCTCAGGATAGGGCTCAGAGGTTGGCACTTGGCAAGCCGAAGAGGCACAGACTGGCCAGTAGAACCACACTGGGGTGCAGGAGGCAGGAAGCAGAGATAAGGCACTGAGAAGGGCAGAAGTGGGGGGACCTGTTTCCAAAGCACTAGGGCTGGTGGCCAGAGCCCTGCTGGCTGCATCCACTCAGGAGTGTGCTCTCCTGGAAGCATGGGCAAGCGGGGAGATAAAATGACCCTTTATTACAGTTATTGTTGACTCACACTGAGTCACCAAATGCTGTCTTTTTTCTGACCTTCTCTACATTTTATTCTTTTGCTTTAAATTTTGTGAGAAAGGTACACATACAGAAATGTATATGTAAACTGGGCGAAGCAGTTAGAGAATAATTGTATCATGAACCAGCACCCAGGTGAAGATATAAACAGCCAGCACCCCAGACGCTGTGCCCCAGGCTGACCATGAGCTTTCCTTCTCCCTACAGGTCCCAGTTCAGTTTTGTGATACTCACAGCCTTGCATTTCTTTATGTTTTTTTTTTTTTTTACCATTGGGGGTTTAATTGGGATTGCATTGATCTTATAAATCACATGGAGAAAAGTGGACTTCTTTTAATCTATGGACATGGTGTATCTCTCTCGTTACAATGTCCTCTTTATCTCACAATCAAGGTTTATGATTTTCTCCATAGAGATCTTGTACTTTTAAAAAAAAAATTGTTTTCTTGGCCAGGTATAGGGGCTCACACCTGTAATCCCAGCACTTTAGGAGGCCGAGGTGGGTGGATCATGAGGTTGGGAGTTCAAGACCAGCCTGGCCAACATAGTGAAGTTCCGTCTCTACTAAAAATACAAAAAATTAACTGGGCATGGTGGCGCGCACCTGTAATCCCAGCTACTCAGGAGGCTGAGGCAGGAGAATTGCCTGAACCCAGGAGGCGGAGTTTGCGGTGAGCCGAGATCGCGCCATTGCACTCCAGCCTGGGTAACAAGAGTGAAACTCCGTATCAAAAAAAAAAAAGAAAATGCATTGGGTTTGTGCATATTGATTTTTATATCCAGCATGCTCACTAAACTTCCACAGTAACTTACCTTCTCGTTCTTTGCCTTTTATATCATCTCTAAATAATGATAGATCACTTGAGGTCAGGAGATCAGGACCAGCCTGGCCAACATGGTAAAACCCCGTCTCTACTAAAAGTACAATAACAATTCCATTATTATAAATAATGCCAGTTTTTTTTCTTTGATATCTTTCTATGCTTTTTTTTTTCCTTGCCTTTCTGCCATGGCCTGGACTTCCAGTACACTTTGCAGCCTACTGGAAGTGGTGACAATGAGCATCGTTGTCATGCTGCCATTCTCACAGGGAAAGCTTTCATTGTTCCACCAGTATGTATGATGTCTGTTACGGGCTTTTACAGCTATCCTTTGTCATGGCAAGGAAGTTGTCCTTTCCATTCTTAGGTTGCGAAGAGTTTTTCTCATGAGTGGATCTTTAGTTTGCTTTAGGAGACTAGAGAGGTTAGTGTGACTTTTCCTTTTTTCTATTAAAGTGATAGATGATGCTGAGCTTCCCAATGCTGAAGGGACCCTGCGCTCCTGAGAGGAAAACAGGCTTGACGGTGTTGTATTGTCTTTACAAGCTGCCAGATTCAGTTTGTTACTCGTGGGATTTCATGTCTATTTTTCATGAATGAGATTGCCCTGTTCTTTTTCTTTTTCATATTTCCTTATCAGGTTTTGGTGTCAAGGTTGTAGTTGCCTCACAGAACCAGTTGGGCAGTCTCCTCTTTTTCTGTGTTCTGAGTTTGTGTAAAAGTGGAACTCTTTCTTCCATATATGTATATTAAAACTCACGGTGGGCCGGGCGCGGTGGCTCATGCCTGTAATCCCAGCACTTTGGGAGGCCGAGGCGGGTGGATCACGAGGTCAAGAGATCGAGACCATCCTGGTCAATGTGGTGAAACCCTGTCTCTACTAAAAATACAAAAAATTAGCTGGACATGGTGGCGCGTGCCTGTAATCCCAGCTACTCAGGAGGCTGAGGCAGGAGAATTGCCTGAACCCAGGAGGCGGAGGTTGCGGTGAGCCGAGATCGCGCCATTGCACTCCAGCCTAGATAACAAGAGCGAAACTCCGTCTCAAAAAAATGAAAAAAAAAAAACAACTCACGGTGACACCATCTGGGCCTGGAGTTTGCTCTGCAGGAAGGTCGACTCCTGATTAACTTGTTCTTTCCTGAACCTCCCATCCTCCTAGACCATACCACCTCACCAGTGGACCTGGTGGCACCCTGAGGGGCACTGCCCCAGGCCGCCTCCCCATCCAGTCTTCCTGATCCCAGCCCTCTCCAAATGTAGATTTACTGTCAGACTCAAGGCCCTCACCTGTGGCCAAACCTCCCTTCTGCTGTGCCCTGCTGAACTGGAGGCATGCCTGGGCCTCCTGTGCTGGAGCCTCCACCCACTGTGGCCCATCCAGACTTCTCCTGCCTCTAGGGCCACCTCTTCTGGGAAGCCTGCCCCTTCCCTTTAGCTGCAGGGCCCTGTCTCCTATAGCTCCCAATTTTAATTCTACTCTGGGGTAGAATTAGAATCACTCCCTACTCAGGTGAGTGATTGGAGAGGATGGGTATATGTTTCCAATCATTTGCTTCTTCGGTCAACAAAACATAGGAAGCACCAGGCACCATGTGGGGCTAGAACGGATCAGTAACTGAGACTCACAGCTTCCAGTCTTTCCAGAGCTCTCCAGTGAGTGGAATAAGACAGCTTTCACTCGACAGGTGAATCACCCAGAATCCCCCTGCTAATGGATGAGAGCATTTCTTCCCCACTTTAAAAAGGCATAAAATTACGTATCTGAGTAGGTACAAGCTACATACCACCCTAATTTATGGATGAGGAAACTGAGGCATGAGGCACTGAAGCCAAAGCTGGCCAGGCTTAGGAATGCTTGGGGTTTGGATTTTGACTCAGCATCCTGACTCGCAGCCTCCCTGCCTTCGTCAAAAAATATGTATGTTGTCTATTTTGGCTTTTGTTGCCAATGCTTTTGGTGTTTTGGTCATGAAGTCCTTGCCTACTCCTATGTCCTGAATGGTTTTGCCTAGATTTTCTTCTAGGGTTTTTATGGTGTTAGGTCTTATGTTTAAGTCTTTAATCCATCTGGAGTTAATTTTAGTGTAAGGTGTCAGGAAGGGGTCCAGTTTCTGTTTTCTGCACATAGCTAGCCAGTTTTCCCAACACCATTTATTAAACAGGGACTCCTTTCCCCATTGCTTGTTTTTGTCAGGTTTGACAAAGATTGGATGGTTGTAGATATGTTGTGTTGCCTCCGAGGCCTCTGTTCTGTTCCATTGGTCTATATCTCTGTTTTGGTACCAGTACCATGCTGTTTTGACTACTGTAGCCTTGTAGTATAGTTTGAAGTCCAGTAGTGTGATGCCTCCCGCTGTGTTCTTTTTGCTTAGAATTGACTTGGCTATCCGGGCTCTCTTTTGGTTCCATATGAAGTTTAAGGTGGTTTTTTCCAGTTCTGTGAAGAAGGTCATTGGTAGCTTGATGGGGATAGCATTGAATCTATAAATTACTTGGGCAGTATGGCCATTTTCACGATATTGATTCTTCCTAACCATGAACATGGAATGCTTCTCCATCTGTTTGTGTCCTCTCATTTCGTTGAGCAGTGATTTGTAGTTCTCCTTGAAGAGGTCGTTCCTTGTTAGTTGTATTCCTAAGTATTTTTATTCTCTTTGTAGCAATTGTGAATGGCAGTTCATTCTTGATTTGGCTCTCTTTAAGTCTGTTATTGGTGTATAGGAATGCTTGTGATTTTTGCACGTTGAGTTTGTATCCTGAGACTTTGCTGAAGTTGCTTATCAGTTTCAGGAGATTTTGGGCTGAGACCATGGGATCTTCCAGATATACAATTATGTCATCTGCAAATAGAGACAGTTTCGCTTCCTGCTTTCCTATTTGAATACCCTTTATTTCTTTTCCTTGCCTGATTGCTCTGGCTAGAATTTCCAGTACTATATTGAACAGGAGTGGTGAGAGAGGGCATCCTTGTCTAGTGTGGCAATTCCTCAAGGACCTAGAAATAGAAATTCCATTTGACCCAGCAATCCCATTACTGGGTATATATCCAAAGGATTATAAATCGTTCTATAAGGACATATGCACACGAATGTTCATTGCAGCACTGTTTACAGTAGCAAAGACCTGGAACCAACCCAAATGCCCATTGATGATAGACTGGACAGGGAAAATGTGACACATATACACCATGGAATACTATGCAGCCATAAGAAACGATGAGTTCATGTCCTTTGTAGGGACATTGATGAACCTGGAGACCATCATCCTCAGCAAACTCACAAGAACAGAAAATGAAATACCGCATGTTCTCACTCACAGGTGGGTGTTGAACAATGAGAACACATGGACATAGGGAGGGGAGCACTGCACATTGGGGTCCGTTGGGGGGAATAGGGGAGGGACAGCGTGGGATGGGGAGTTGGGGAGAGATAGCATGGGGAGAAATGCCGGATATAGTTGAAGGGGAGGAAGGCAGCAAATCACACTGCCACATGTGTACCTATGCAACAATCTTGCATGTTCTTCACATGTACCCCAAAACCTAAAATGCAATAAAAAAAAATGTGTGTTGAGCAGTGTCCTAGATGGGGCCCCGAGTTTCACTTATCTTGCTACAGACACCTTGCCTTGGGAACACGAAATGTGCATTTGCCCCTATCCTGGTGTCACCCTCACGGGCTCCCTATGCTTTCCTCTCCTGCTGTGGGGGTGGAACCCAGCCTGGAGTCCGGAGCCTGGGTTCTCCCGGCGCTGCTACCAACTCCCTGCGGTCCCAGCTCGTCGCTTGACCTCTCTGCACCTCAGTTTCCACCTGTGTTAGGCGGGGCTGGGATTCCGCCCCCCACCCATTGGCGTCGAGGATCCGGCGCAGCGGGGGCGGGGCGGGGGTGGGGCCCCAGGGAGCCGGAAGCACGGGGCGGGGCCCGGGGGTGGGGCCGGGGCGGGGCGCGTCCGGCGAGCTCTTCGCCTCTGCCCTCAGCTCCTAAAGCCGATGCCGCCCGGGGCCTTTTAGGGCTCCTCGTCCCTGCTGCCTGGGAGACCCTCCCGGCTGGGAGAGTCGCGTCACGGAGCTGGGGGACACCCATGCCCGGGGGAAGCGGGTCCCAAACGCCGCAACTGCCGGGGAAGCGGCTTTACGTGTGCTTGTCGGGAGCAGCGGAGCCATTGCCCGAGCACCTCCTCCCTTCTTTCTGTCGCTGCTTCCTCGTGGGCTCCGAGTAGAGAGACGGGAACGCAGGCGCTGCGCCGGGCGAAGGCCGCAGTCCTGCTCGCATCCTCTGCAGTTCCGAGTCCAGGCCTGGGCCACACAGCGACCGGAGTGAGGCTGGGCGCGGGCCAGGCTCCACCCTCCTTCCTTTCCAGCTCCTTGGGCCGCGGGGCCGCCCCTTGGCAGGTTCTGCGGGGGTCCCCGTGCCTGCCAGAGTAGTGTGCGCCCTTGCCCTCCCTCCCTGCGTCAGGCCCTGTGGCTGGAAGAACACGCCGCCCCCGCCCCTCGCTGCCCGCCCCAACCTGGTCCTCGCTCAATATCTACGACCCTTACGCAGCCTGGGGAGGCCTAGAAAGCACTTTTCAAAATATTTTTAAATTAATAAAATAACAAGATTAGGAAGAAAGGATATTACGGTACATAGTTGGCCTGGCGCGGGGCTCACGTCTTTAATCCCAGCGCTTTGGGAGGCCGAGGCGGGAGTATCGCTTGAGCCCAGGAGTTGGAGACCAGCCTGGCCAACATAGACACCATCTCTACAAAAAAAAAAAATTAATTAGCCGAGCGTGGTGGAGCAAACCTGTGGTCCCAGCTACTTGGGAAGCTGAGACAGGAGGATCCCTTAAGCCTGGGAGGTGGAGGCTGCAATGAGCCAAGATCAACTTCACTCCAGTCTGGGAGACAGAATGAGACCCGCAGAAAGAACGAGAGAAAAGAAATACAGTAACGCAGTTCATAAAATTCTTAACACACATGAAATAATGGGTTTTATTCACACATTAAATAACAAGACTAAACCTGCAAGTCATAATATTCATCATAATGTTGAAATACCAGTTAGTATGAATGATATTTCGAGATTTCTGCAACAGCTCAAATGTGGTATGAAAATATCTGGGTTTCTCTTGGTGACAAAGTCACAGGGACAGCTAACACCTACTACTCTGGGTAGCTGCTGTGTTCCTAGCTGCTGGGAATTTAACATCAGTTAGAGGTGGGTGAAAATGAGATTGCAAACATTCCTTCAGTCCAACTTCAGAACCTCCTGGCTTCTGTCCTCTGACCTCCCTTCCCCTCCCCTCTCTCTCTGGATTCCAGGTTAAGAACTCCCACCCAGGTGTGAAGAGCTCAATGTGGGGGCAGGGAGGAAGAGCTTCCCTGACCCCGGTGTTATACCTAAGGGGAAGTACAGGGCCAATTTTCATACTTATGGGCCTTTGCACATGCCGTTCCCTCTGCTGAGTCTTCCCATCCCCCTACCCCCTCTGCCACCCCAACCTCCTGTCTCCTTGAAAATACCCTACCCCACCCCACTCCACACCACCCCCAGCATGGGGTTTCCTCTCTTCTCTTGCTGTCTAGTTTCTTACCAGCTCCACTCAGAGCCTGTGTGTTGATCTGGGGTGGTGAGGGTTGTGTTCAGGCCTGGCCTCCTGCTGGGCTGAGCTAGGAAAGGCCAGGGCTGGGGCTGCTCCATCCCTGGAGCCTATTTCAATACTGGTGTTCAATGCATGTTTATTGAATGATGAATGAATGAATGAATGGAAAAGGTCAGGCCACCATGTTCTCTAAGCCTCTAAGCTCCTTGCAGTCAGCAGCTGCCTGACTCATCTTTCGGCCCCCTCCCCTGGAAGCAGCAAAGTCTGGCTCACCAACCTCTCTGGCCAGGCTCCCGAGGGGGTCTTGCACACCTTCTCCCAGGTCATGTCCCAAGAGCCCATTTCACCACCCAGTGGGGAACCTGGCTCTGGGAAAGGTCAAGGCTGGCTCCCTTGGTCTGAGAGCTGGCAAGTGATGCATGAGGGATTCATTCCACCCAGCCCACCCTGGCCACACTGCTCTCTGGGTACCTAGGCTCAAAGGGATTCTGCAGAAGCCATGGTGATGAGAGAGTTGGCCACATGTGAGAATAAACCCATGCCCTCTGGAGGGGACTCTACTTTGAGTGATAACATTTCTTAAAATGGTTATGTCATCATTAAGACAAAAACCAAATACACTTCTGATTTCATTCACCCTGTGCACCTGTGGTCACCCCAGCCAAGGGAGACTCAGCGATGCAGGGGACTGAGAAGCAGCCACTGTCTCGGTACTTCTAGCATTGTGAGGGCACCAGGGGTGTGAGCTGGAGGGGGAAGGAGAGGGCAGGGACCACTGGGGCAGGCTGGGAGGGCTTCATGGAGGAGGTGCTGCTTGGGCAAGGCATAAAGGTCAGTAGAAATTTGCAGGAGAAGTTGGAAGGGAGGAGGAGGACACAGCAGTGCAAAGGCCTGAGAGGTGAACCTGCGAGTCCCATTTGCACAACTGTGAGCTCAGTTTTGGGAGCTCCGCCCTCAGGAGCCTCCATTACAGCACACAAAACCAGTCAGCCACGAAACCAGAAAGTGGGTGTTAAGCTTATTCTCACATGCAGGTGAAGTCGAGAGAACCGTGAGCTGGTTTCCTTCAGAGAGGATCCTAGAGCAGAGTGGAGGGGCACCCCAGGCAGAGGACACAGCCTGGACACAGGAGTAGAGGCTGGATTGGAAGTAGAGCAGTGAGGCTGCCTGGTGCCTCGGAGCTGGAGGAAGAGTGACAACTGAGCACGGACAGCTGGGCTGGGGCAGGACACTTGGGACACTGGGAAGAGCCTGGGATACCAGGCTGAGACACCTGGGGCTGGTGGGCAGGAGGGGCGTACGGGGGGAGCCACAGAGGCCTTTGGAGCTCTGGCACTGTATGGAGGATGGCAGAGAAAGGCTCCCTGCAGGCCCCCTGATGCCACATGGGGATCCTGGGTAATAACCACACCTACCCACCTACCCAAAGGGTACAGACGTCTTATCTCATTGGATTCGCCCAGCATCCTGTGAAGAAGGTGAAAAACTTTATTCGCTTCCCCAAAAACATGATCCATTTGGATCTGAGCTGGAATAACAGAACCTTTTTTCTTTCCTTCTTTTTCTTCCTCCCTCCCTCCCTTCTTTCCCTATTTCCTTTCTTTTCTTTTTTTTTTTTTTTTGAGAGAAGGAAAGAAAAAAAGGAGTGAAGGAGAGGAAGAAAGGAAGAAAAAGAGGGAGAGAGAACGGAAATGTTGCTTTATTCTAAAAAAAAATGGGTATTAATAACGGCCAATCAATGTTTCATTTAAACCTATGAGTCGGTGTGATGTGGTATTGACAAGAATGTATATTTTCTGTATTTAAAGTGGACAGCTCTATAAATATTTATTAAGTTTACTTGTTCCGGATCTGAGTTCGAGTCCTTGATATCCTTATTAATTTTCTGTCTCATTGAATCTAAGTCTCTATGTATCTGGGTGTTAGGATCGTTAGCTCTTGTTGCATTGATCCTTTTACCACTATATCTTTGTTGCTTTAAAATCTATTTTATCAGATACAAGAATTACAACTCCTGCTTTTTATTTATTTATTTATTTTTGCTCTCCATTTGGTTGGTAAATCTTTCTCCATCCCTTTGTTTTGAGTCTTTGTGTATCCTTGCATGTGAAACGGGTCTGGATGTAACATGCCGTTGGGTTTTGGCTGTATCTTTTGATTGGGGGATTTAGTCGATTTACATTTAGGGTTACTGCCATTTGATGTTAACTGGCTGTTTTATCCATTCGTTGATGTAAATTCTTCTTTATGTTGATGCTCTTTACTTTTTGGTGTATTTTTAGAAAGGCTAATACTGGTTGTTTCTATGTGTAATGCCTCTTTCAGAAGCTCTTGTAAAGCAGGCCTGGTGGTAATAAAATCTCTGAGTACTTGCTTGTTCATAAAAGATTTTCTTTTTCCTTCAGTTGTGAAGTTTAGTTTGGCTGGATATGAAATTCTGGGCTGAAAGTTCTGTTCTTTAAGGATGTTGAATATTGGCCCCCACTCTCTTCTGGCTTGTAGAGTTTCTGCTGAGAGATCTGCTGTAAGTCTGATAGGCTTGCCTTTGTGGGTAATCTGACCCTTCTCTCTGGCTGCCCTTAGTATTTGCTCCTTCATTTCAACCCTCGTGAATCTAATGATTATGTGCCTTGGGGTTGCTCTTCTTGAGGAATATCTTTGTGGTGTTCTCTGTATTACCTGGGGTTGAATATTGTCCTGCTTTGCTAGTTTAGGAAAATTTTCCTGAATAATATCCTGAAGAATATTTTCCAGCTTGGATTCATTCTCTCCGTCACATTCAGGTACACCTATCAAACATTAATTAGGTCTTTTCACATAGTCCCACATTTCTTGGAGACTTTGCTCATTCCTTTTTATCCTTTTTTCTCTAATCTTGTCTTCTCGTTTTATTTCATTAAGTTGGACTTCGACCTCTGATATCCTTTCTTCTGCTTGAACAATTCAAGTGTTTAAACCTGTGCATACTTCTCGGAATTCCTGTATTGTATTCTTCAGTTCCATTAACTCACTTATATTCCTCTCTAAGTTGTCTATTCTCATTAGGATTTCGTCAAACCTTTTTTCAAAGTTCTTAGTTTCTTTATATTGGGCTACAACATGTTCTTTTAACTCACAGAAGTTTCTTATTATCCATCTTCTGAAGCCTGATTCTGTTAATGGGATTCACTCGTTCTCCATCAAGTCTTGTTCCCTTGTTGGTGAGGAACTGTGATCCTCTTTAGAGGGAGAGGCATTCTGATTTTGGGTATTCTCAGCCTTTTTATGCTGGTTTCTTCCCATGATTGTAAATTTATCCATCTGTCATCTTTGTAATTACCAACTTTCAAATTAGGTCTCTGAGTGGACGTCCAAGTTGTTAATTCCCAGGGCCGAAATGTGAGCAACCCACTGCGCTGGCCAGAACAGTGGCGTTAAGACTGATGGTGCTTTTCTGCCCAGGAATCTCCAGTCTGGCTTCCTTCTTGAGTCCATAATAGGCGACTCTGCCTTCCCGGAGCTCCAAACCTTGGTCAGAAGGGGAACCAGTCCCGTTTACTCTGCACCAAGAGCTGCCGCGCCGAGGTGCTGGCACAACCACTGCGCTGGCCACAAGAGTCGCGCTGGCGACCCGTGTGCCTCCTCCAAACCTCGGTCAGAAGGGGAACCAGTCCGGTTTACTCTGCACCGAAAGCTGCTGCACCAAGGTGCTGGCGAAACCGCTGCGCCGGCCACAAGAGTCGCGCTGGCAACCTGTGCAGCTCCTCCACTGGGAATCTTCTGCTCCGTGAGCGACCAAAATTTGTCTGAAAGTGTGGCATCCTCTCGTTCTCTGCGCTTTCACTGGGAGCTGCAATCCCGAGATGTTAGCGATCAGCCATCTTGGATTGTTCCTCCCCTTTCTTTTCTTTCTTTTTTTGACAGGGTCTCATTCTGTCACCCAGACTGGAGTACAGTAGCACAGTCAGGGGTTGCTGCAGCCCCAACTTCCTGGGCTCAAGCGATGCTCCCACCTGAGCCTCCTTAGTAGCTGGGACTGCAGGTGTGCACCACCACACCTGGCTAATTTTTGTATTTTTTGTAGAGAAGAGGTCTTGCTATGTTGCCCAGGCTGGACAGAGAACGTTCACATGCTGTGTTATATAATTCTGAACTGTGGTAACATTTGATAATGAGCATATATTACCTTTATAATCAGAAAAAAGACAATAAAGATGTTTTACAAATGTAATATAATATCCAGGCTGGATGCGGTGGCTCACACCTGTAATCCCAGGACTTTGGGATGCCGAGGCAGGCAAATCATTTGAAGTCAGGAGTTTGAGACTAACCTGGCTAACATGGTGAAACCCCGTCTCTACTGAAAACACAAAAATTAGCTGGGCGTGGTGGCAAGTGCCTGTAATAAAATCCCAGCCACTTGGGAGGCTGAGGTGGGAGAATCACTTGAACCCAAGAGGTGGAGGTTTCAGTGAGCCAAGATTGCGCCACTGCACTCCAGCCTGAGCAACACAGTGAGACTACATTAAAAAAAAAGATTCAGGACTAGGCTACAAAGTTGGCTATCTCCCCAGATTAGCTGGAATTTCCAGATGTCCACATATCACAATGCACACCGTCTCCATTCACACAGGCCCCTTTATGGGGACCCACCGCAGAAGTTGCCCTGAGGTCTCAGTGATTGATAAGATTCTTAACCTTAGGATCTCAGTGTAACCCTTTTTCTCTTTTGTACTGGCCATGAGGAAGCCGAGGTCAAACATCAAATCCCTCCTTTCCACCTCTGGCATTCATATGGGGCCTTCTGCCATGCATTTTTGTTGTTTGTTTTTAGAGACAAGGTCACTGTGTTGCCCAAGCTGTTCTCAAACTCCTGGGCTCAAGGGATTCACCCACCTCAGCCCCCCAAAGTGCTGGGATTACAGGCGTGAGCTGCCGCGCCCGGCCTGCCATGCACTTTTGCATACTAACTGTATACTCCTTTGTCTGACTCCTCTACCTTTATTTTACTTTATACTCATTTTTACTGAAGCTGCCTCAGATTCCTTTTGGAATGAGACAGGACACAAATTGATACTTTTTTTTTTTTTTTTTGTCTTTTTGAGGCAGAGTCTCACTCCGTCATTCAGGCTGGAGTGCAGTGGCTTTCAGCCTCCAACTCCCAGATTCAGGTGATCCTCCCACCTCAGCCTCCTGAGTAGCTGGGACCACAGGTGCACACCACCACGCCTGACTAATTTTTGTATGTTTTGTAGAGACAGGGTTTTAGCCGGTTGCCCAGGCTGATCTTGAACTTCTGGGCTCAAGTGATCCTCCCACCTCAGCCTCCCAAAGTGTTGGGCTTATAGGCATGAGTTACCATCCCCAGCCGATACATTTTTTTTCCCTTAAAAACCAAAGAAAAGCAACTGAAAGGAAAAAAGAAAAAACCTGACTAAAAGAGAGCAAGCACATTTGCTGGGTGCAGTGGCTCATACCTGTAATCCAAGCATTCAGGGAGCCGAGGTGAGAGGATCCCTTAAGACTGGGAGTTTGAGACCAGCCTGGGCAACATAGTGAGCCTTCATCTCTACAAAAAATTGAATTAGCTGGACATAGTGGTGCACAGCTGTAGTCCCAGAAGCTTAGGAGGCTGAGTTGGGAGAAATGCTTGAACCCAGGAATCTGAGGTTACAGTGAGCCACAAGTGCACCACAGTGCTAAAGTCTGGTTGACAGAGTAAGACCCTGTCTCAAAAAAAAAAAAAAAAAAAACGCTGAGTATGGTGACTCACACCGATAATCCTAGCACTCTGGGAGGCCAAGGCAGTTGGATCACATGATGTCAGGAGTTCAAGACCAGCCTGACCAACATGGTGAAACCCCGTCTCTACTAAAAATACAAAAATTAGCCAAGTGTAGTGGCTGGTGCCAGTAATTCTAGCTACTCGGAAGCCTGAGGTGTGAAAATCACTTGAACCTGGGAGGTGGAGGTTGTAGTGAGCCAAAATTACACTATTGCACTCCAGCCTTGTCAACAGAATGAGACTCCCTCTCAAAAAAAATAAAAATAAAAACAGAGAAGCAGGCTCTTGGTAGGAGGCCTGGCATAATGCCTGGGCCAAAAGTAGTGTCCATCCATTTCCTTAAAAAAGAGTATGTTTGGCTGGGCACGGTGGCCCACACCTGTAATATCAGCACTTTGGAAGGCCAAGGCAGGAGGATCACCTGAGGCCAGGAATTTGAGACCAGCCTGGCCAACATGGCAAAACCCCTTCTCTACTAAAAATACAAAAAAGTAGCCGGGCGTGGTGGCAGGTGCTTGTAATCCCAGCTACTTGGGAGGCTGAGGCAGGAAAGTCACTTTAACCCAGGAGGCGGAGGTTGCAGTGAGCCGAGATGGTGCCACTGCCCTCCAGCCTGGGCAACAGAACAGGACTCCAACTCAAAAATAATAATGACAATGATAATGTTTTGGGAGGTTGAGGCAGGCGGATGACTTGAGCCCAAGAGTTCAAGACCAGCCTGAGCAACATAATGAGTCCCTGTCTCTAAAGTTAAAGTACAAAAATTAGCTGAGCATGGTGCCATGCACCTATCCCAGCTACTCAGAAGGCGGAGGTGGGAGGAGGCTTGAGCCCGGGAGGTGGAGGTTTCAGTAAGCCAAGATTGAGCCACTGCACTCCAGCTTAGGTGACAGAGCCAGACCCTGTCAATAAATAAATAAATTAGAAAACAATAAAAAAGGTAATGCCTTTACATGATACAACAATTTAAAGGCACAAAAGGCCAGTGTTTCAGAAAAACTGTCAAGCCATGTTTTTCTGCTGCTCTCACACCAATACAGCAACAACACAGAAGACTTCTGTGACCCCCAAAATATATGGGGATTTCTCCCCACCAGCAAGCAAGCAATTAATTCAGCAGATGCCAGCTAGGTATCCTGAGATTCAGTTCCGATACCATCTACCTGGGGTTAGCATCAGATCCCACAGGGAGCTGCCCCCTTCTCACACCAGCTGCCAAGTCTGGGCCTCCGGAGCTTCTGGCTTCAAGTTGGGGTTCCCACAACCTCTGCTTTGGGTTTAATTTACTGGCATGGCTCACAGAACTCTGGGAAGCCTGTATGTTTGCCAGTTTACTGTCAAGGATATTCTGAATGATACAGTGAAGAGATGCATAGGCGCCGTATCGGGGAAGGGGTGCAGAGCTTTGTGTCCTGCTGGGCACACCACCCTCTTGGAGCCCCCCACCCTCAGCAATCCAGAAGCCCTCCCAGGCCTGTCCTCTTGGGTCTCTGTGGAGGCTTCCTGAGGTCAGCATTTCTTCCCCCAGGGTATAGATAGGGTGGAGCCTTCTCTGGAATGAGGGTCTTATGACCCAAGATCAGAAAGCTGGACAAAGATTAGGGTCCTCCCTTGGGCAGGTGAAAGGAGGCAGGAGGAGGTCAGAGAGTTCTGTTTCCTGAGGCCTAACACTCCCAACATTCTTTATTATTATTCTTTTTATTTATTTGGTTTTTATCTTTTCAGTGGTGCTGACACTCCCAACATTCTAACAAAAGGCTGTAACAAGGGCTCTGGGGTTATGAGACAGGAACCATGGAACACACACACACACACACACAGCCATAGATAATATGGCTAAACGCCATCTCTACAAAAATAAATAAATACATTAATTAATTAATCAGCTGGGTGTGGTGGTGCAGCTGTAGTCCCAGCTACTCGGACAGCTGAGGTGGGAGAATCCTCTGAGCCCTGGAGGTCGGGGGTGCCTCGAGCCAAGATCACACCACTGCACTCTAGCCTGGGTGTGGGAGTAAGATTCTGTCTCAAAAAACAAAACAAAACAAATGTATGCTCATAATACCATAAGCAGTCAGTGAAGAGCCAGTCTCCCCCAGCTCTTGTACCCCAGCTCACCTTTCCAGAGGGACCACTCCTAGCAGTTTCTCGGTATCCCCTCCAGAGACGGTCCTCACAGATATATGAAAACACATACGCAGCACTCTGCACTGTGCTTTTCAGCTAATAGTGGAGTGAAGGTCTTTCCGTGTTACAGCACAGAGCTTCCTCACTGCCTGGCTGTTGTGGACCATTGGGGTACACTGAGGTACTAGGAGGGTGGTGCACCTCAACTCCAAGGGACAAGCTTTTGCATTTGGGATCCTTCTAGACCTTGCCCTATGCACCTCTTCACTGGGTGTTTATCTGTATCCTTTACAATCTCAACCTTAAATAATAACATTCAGATACTATGATTGGGCCAGGTGCAGTGGCTCATGCCTATAATCCCAGCACTTTGGGAGGCCAAGGCGGGTGGAGCAGCTAAGGGCAGGAGTTTGAAACTAGCCTGGCCAACATGGGGAAACCCTGCCTCTACTAAAAATACAAAAATAAGCCAGGTGTGGTGCCACATGCCTGTAATCACAGCTACTCAGGAGGCTGAGGCATGATGATCGCTTGAACCCGGGAGGCAGATTGCAGTGAGCCGGGATTGTGCCATTGCACTCCAGTCTGGGCAAGAGAGCAAGACTGTCTAAAAAAAAAAAAAAAAAAAAATTGTGATTGAATTAAGAGTTTACTCCAGCTCAAAGCTTGAGGCTGTCCACCTGGGGAACACTGACTTCAAAAGCATGAATGGAACAGGTCAGCTTCCAAAGTGAAGGTAAGACTTTGCTTATGTAGGCAGTTAACAGGATTGCAACATTTTCCAAGCAAGGTCGGTACATACATTGTAGCAATTTGACTGGTTATAGCTCCTCCATTCCAAGGAAGACTGCTTTAATATTCTGAGGAGGGGTACTGATTTGAGGGGATCTTTATCTCTGGAGCCATATGCCTTTTCTAATCATTTACAGGAAAAGGCAGAAGCTGTAACTAAGTGTTGCCTGACTCAGGCCGCATAGCCACATTCCTGTCAAGGCTCAAAATAATTTTGGCTGGGTGCTGTTTCACCCTGTAATCCCAATGCTTAGGGAGGCCAGGGTGGGTGTGGGCTATCTTGCGCCCAGGTGTTCAAGGTTACAGTGAGCTATGATCACACCCCTGCACTCCAGCCTGGGCAACAGAGACCCTGTCTCTATAATAATAAAGTTCCAATAGCTTTAAGTTTGAATTACTTAACTTCATAATAATAAACCAGCATATATAAAGTGTTTCCTTGAGTTTGTTTGTTTAGAGATGGGGTCTCACTATGTTGCCCAGGTTGGAGTATGGTGGCTACTCACAGCATGATCATGCTCACTGCAGCCTCAAACTCCTGGGCTCGAGTGATCCTCCCAGTCTCTGTTACCTGTGACTATAGGTGTGTGCCTCCATGCCTGCCTGGCTCTGTTTCCTTAAGTTTTTTTTTTTTTTTTTTTTTGAGACAGTCTTGCTCTGTCACCAGGCTGGAGTGCAGTGGTGCCATCTCAGCTCACTGCAACCTCCACCTCCTGGGTTCAAACAGTTCTCGTGCCTCAGCCTCCCAAGTAGCTGGGATTATAGGTGTGCACCACCACACCCGGATAAATTTTTGTTTTTTGGGTTTTTTTTGAGACAGAGTTTTGCTTTTTCCCCCAGGCTGGAGTGCAGTGGCACAATCTCAGCTCATTGCAACCTTCACCTCCCAGGTTCAAGCGATTGTCATGCCTCAGCCTCTGGAGTAGCTGGGATTATAAGCATGCGGCACCACACCCGGCTTATTTTTGTATTTTTTGTAGAGATAGTGTTTTGCTATGTTGGCCAGGCTGACCTCGAACTCCTGACCTCAAGTGGTCCACCCACCTCAGCCTCCCAAAGCGCTGGGATTACAGGCATGAGCCGCTGTGCCTAGCCCTATTTCCTTAAGTTCTGTGAACCATTCTAGCCAGTTAACTGGTCTTGGAAACCTCCGGCTTCTAGTCACTCAGTCAGAAATACATGAGAATGGATTTACAATTGGCTTCTGAAAGGGGGCAGTTGTGTGGGACTGAGCCCTTAACTTGTGGGATCTGATGTTAATTACAGGTAGATAGTGTCAGAATTGAATTCTAGGATACCCAGCATTGGTCAGGTGGGGAAAACTTGCGCATGTGGTATCAGAAGTGATTTATGTGAGTGTAGACAAACTGTTTTCACAACGTGTGACCCAGGGATGC
Organism: Callithrix jacchus; assembly: GCF_049354715.1. Classification (NCBI taxonomy): domain Eukaryota; kingdom Metazoa; phylum Chordata; class Mammalia; order Primates; family Cebidae; genus Callithrix; species Callithrix jacchus. The sequence continues at coordinate 135,112,106 of NC_133509.1, read as the reverse complement.
TTCTGAAACTTCATCGCCCATGGGTGTCTTTCATTTACAGGGCTTCTTTGGCGCAGAATTTAGGTGTTGGCTGCTGATTGGTGATTGACTTGCGACTCTGAGCAATGGCTATGTTGAATTCACACTCTGAAATCCACGATGCTGAAGACTACGACCCATAGTAAAAACTCAGGAGAAAAACAGCCTGATTCTAAATAGGGCAGCTCAGCTGGGAGTTGGTAGATAGGACACCCAAACTGCAGAGAAAACCCGGAATAAAGTGAAGCTCATTTTAAGAACTCTTGAGTTCCAAAACCTTAAAAACACACGTGCCTTTCGGCCCAGCAATTCCATTCTAGGACTTTCCAGGGTGACAAAGCAGAGACTCAGATACTCCTCCAGGGTTGTTTCCAATCACCCAAATTGGAAAAAAACAAAACACAAAACTCCGTGTCCACAGAAGGGGGGTGCAGAATGGGGGCAGTGCGGTTGCAGTTAATTAAACGGAGATGTAGCCCTGGAACGGGGTGCCCGAAGCCAGCACATGTACAGACAAGTCTCATCAGGACTTGGGATCTCTGAGGCAGCTCCTTATACACTTGGGCCTGTGACTCCCTACAGTCAAGGGCTCCCTGATGGACAGAGTGTGACAATGAAGACTCCAGGGTTCAGAATGATTCTGAAGTACAGTGAGGAAGAGAGGAAACAAGAGGACAGTCCCTTGGTTCTATTTGCTCTCTCTCTCTTTTTTTTTTTTTGAGATAGGGTCTCAGTCACTCTGTTGCCCAGGCTGGAGCACAGTAGCATGATCATGGCTCACTGCAGCCTGGACCTTTCTGACTCAAGTGATCCTCCCACCTCAGCCTCCTTAGTAGCTGGGAAGGTTTGCCACCATACTCAGCTAATTTTTTATTTTTTGTAGAGACAGGGTCTCACTTTCTTGCCCAGGCTGGTCTGTGACTCCTTGGTTCAAGCAATTCTCTTTCCTCAGCCTCTGAAAGTGCTGGAATTACAGACATGAGCAACTGTGCCAGGTTTTTTTTTTTAATTGAGAAAATACCACCACCACTACTCTCTAATCTGGACAATTTTGTACCCCAAAGATAAATTTGGACCTTTTAACTGTCACTCCCTTTCCCCCTTCCACCCAAACCTTGGCAAACACTCATCTCTCTGCCCTGCCCTGCCCTGTCCTGCCCTCTTCCCTTCCCCTACCCCTTTCCCCCTTCCCTTTTCTTTCTTTCACAGAATTTCACTCTTGTCGCCCAGACTGGAGTGTGGTGGCACAATCTCGGCTCATTGCAACCTCCACCTCCAGGGTTCAAGCAATCCTCTTGCCTCAGTCTTCCAAATAGCTGAGATTATTTTTGTATTTTTAGTAGAGATAGGGTGTCACCATGTTGGCCATGCTGGCCTCGAACTCCTGACCTCTAGTGATCTGCCCATCTCGATCTCCCAAAGTGCTGGGATTCTAGGCATGAGCCACCACACCCAGACTTCTGCTTTCTGTTTCTATGGATTTGCCTCATCTGGACATTTCATATAAATGGAATTCTAGGATTAGTGGCCTTTTGTAACTGGCTTCTTCAATTTAACATAATAAATGTGTTTTGTTTTTCTAAAAATGTATGTAGCAAAATCTTCACACTTCTCTGTCAATTTCCACATGCTCCTTCAGTGTGGTTCCTGTGTAGAGCTGGGCAGTGAGATTACAGGTATGTGTGTATTTTCCAGATTTTCTACAAATGTGTGCTAGTGCTATATTTGTAATCAGCTTTTTTTCTTTGCTTTTTGTAATCAGTTTTTTAAAGTTTACTAAAAAAAAGCAAAAACAAAAATTCTCCTATTGCTGCTGTAACCAGTAAAAAGAAAAAAACAAGCTAGCCGGGTGTGGTGGCTCGTGCCTGTAACCCCAGCACTTTGGGAGGCCGAGGCAGGTGCGTCACATGAGGCCAAGAGTTTGAAACCAGCCTGGCCAACATGGTGAAACCCCACCTCTACAAAAAATACAAAAATTAGCTGGGTGTCGTGGCACACACCTGTAATCCCAGCTACTCTGGGGGCTGAGGCAGAGAATCGCTTGAACCTCAGAGGCAGAAGCTGCAGTGAGCCGAGATTGCGCCACTGTACTTCCAGCCTGGGTGACAGACTGAGACTCCATCTCAAAAAGAAAAAAACCAAGAAAACGAATTTAAAAAAAAAAACCATGATTCTTGTGTATATTGTGTCATCATTTATATAAAAAGAGGTAGGAGAATACAAACAGATGCATGTTTACTTAATAGAGAAAGAAATATGCCTCTAATCCCAGCGTTTTGGGAGGCCAGAAGTTCAAGATCAGCCTGGGCAATGTAGTGAGACTCTATCTCTACAAAAAAAACTTCTTTAAATTTTTTAAAAAGAGAAAGAAAGGACAGAAGGAAAAACCAGGGTATGAGTGAAGTGACTGCCAGCGGCCTCTGAGTCATGACTGCTATCCTGGTGGTGGGTACTGAGGGATCCATCACACTTTTTTTTTTGAGACAGGGTCTCCCTCTGTTGCCCAGGTTGGAGTGCAGTGGTGCAATCATAGCTCACTGCAGCCTTGAATTCCTGGGCTTAAACAATCCTCCCACCTCAGCCTCCTGAGTAACTGGGACCATAGGCGTGTTCTACCTCACCCAGCTCATTTTAAAATTTGTAGAAACAGGGTCTCGCTGTGTTGCTCAGGCTGGTCTCGAACTCGTGGACTGAAGCCATCATCCTGCCTTAGCCTCCCAAAGTGCTGGAATTATAGATGGAAGCCACCAGCCCAGCCTCATGAAACTCTTGATTCTACTTTTGTCTATGTTTAAAACTGCTCATAACAAAGATTTTATTTATTTTTTTGAGACAGGGTCTCACTCTTACTGCCCAGGCTGGAGTGTGGTGGCACAATCTCGGCTCACTGCAACCTCCACCTCCCACATTCAAGCTATTCTGCCACTTCAGCCTCCCCAGTAGCTGTACCAGCATGTGCCACCACACCCAGCTAATTTTTGTATTTTTCTGGGGAGAGAGGGTTTCACCATGTTGGCCAGGCTGGTCTTGAACTCCTGACCTCAAGTGATCTGCCTGCCTTGGCCTCCCAAAGTGCTGGGATTATAAGCACGAGCCACTGCACCTGACCAAAATGTTTAAAATTTACTTACACAATTCAGCTGATGTTTATGACTGAGCAGCTGCATTGATTGAGCGCCTGCTGGGTGTGAGTACGGTGCCACGAGCTCCAAGTATCCACCTGGAGGTCGCTTCATCCTCACACCAGCCTAAGGAGAGCATACAGGTTACAGACAAGAGTCCAAGAGGTGGGGACGGGGCATGGAAACGTGTAGGTATGTGAAGTTTTTCTTCCTTTCTTGCTTTTGAGATGGAGTCTTTGCTCTGTTGCCCAGGCTAGAGTGCAGTGGCGTAACTTGCTCTGTTGCCCAGGCTGGAGTGCAGTGGCGTGATCTTGGCTCATTGCAACCTCCGCTTCCCAGGTTCAAGCGATTCTCTTGCCTCAGGCTCTCATAGCTGGGATTACAGGAGCCCGGCACCATGGCCAACTAATTTTTTTGTATTTTTAGCAGAGATGGGGTTTCACTATCTTGGCCAGGATGGTTTTGAACTCCTGGCCTCAAGTGATCCACCTGCCTCAGCCTCCCACAGTGCTAGGATTACAGGTGTGAGCCACTGTGCCCGGCCTGTGTGAAGGTTTATCTAAGTCCTCACCTCTCAGTCATAGGTAGTTATTCAATAATACCTCAATGTGAAAAAGTCTGTAACTGTTAGTACCGTGTAAACCGGTTACTTCCATGCATGGAGGTGAGAATCAGAAGAAACATCTAGAAGAATACAAAATGGCTGCCTCTTTGGGAGTACCCAGCATGGGCAAAGTGAGGCATGGGACTGCCTTTTTTCATTGTAAGCCTTGTAGTTCTATATGTCCGTTAAAAATAGGTACCTGTTATTAATTTTATTGAAAAGAAAGGCTAAAGTAGAAAAGGAAGAAAATGAAGGATCAAAGAGGTGAAGTAATTTACCCAAGGTGGCACAGGATTCAGAACTAGGTGTGTCTGATATCAGACTTGGGACAGCAACAGCCCTGCAGCCTTGCGCAGCCTCTAGCCTTTGCTGGGGTTGGGGTCCCTCCGGTCTTGAAGACAGATCACCTTCTGCTGTGAGGTGTTGCTGAAGTGAGAGCCTGCTGGAGATGTTAACTTGATGAGCATTTATGAAACAGAAAGGCCTTTTCAGATGTCTGACCTTGCAGACTAGTTTGTGGAGTTTCAGTGTCCACCAATGCCCCAGCTCAGCGCCAGCAAATCAGCAGTGTGTTCTCTAAGTCGGAAGCATTGTTTTGCGAGGCCATGGTCGAGCTGTTCTCCAAGGTCAGCCACAAATGTGTCAGGCAGAGGGCCTGGGTTTGAGTTCAGGTCTCAGTACCGGATAGTCCTCAGTGCAGCGGTGGGGCCAGTGCTGAGAAGGACAGTAAGGCCTGGTCTTGGCAGTGTGGTGGAGGTGGGGGTGGATGGACCCTGGGGAGAGCAGCATGTGAAAGGCCCAGGAGCACAGCCTGGGAGCTGACATGGGTCACTGTAGCTGAGGAATAGAGCACAGGATGGGAGACCCAGGGAGTTGCAGCCAGAGGTAGGCAGACGCGGAAGCAGGACTTTGAAGGGCCTTGCAGTGCTGTCGGTCCCTTTGGCCCTGATGTCAGGGTAGCAGTGAAGGCTCGTGGCCTTCACAGATGCCTGTCTATACTCACCTCTCCCTTTTGCTTTCCTTCCCAACCTGCCTCCCAGGCCCTGACTCTCCCTTCCAGAGGCCCGCTCATCAGTTTTCACCAGCAGAGCTACAGAACCCAGGCTGTCTGGTATGAGGGTGCCCTCAGCTCCCCAGGGCTGTCTCCAAGCAGTCCAGCTGGGGAACCCAGGCAGTCATTCAGCCTTTAGGGGCCTCCACTGACGCCCCAGGAACAAAGGAGCCCTGTGCTTCCCTCCCAGGGCTGCCATAGGCCTGAACGTCGAGCAGCCTCTAAAGTGCCTGGCAGGGGGCCTGGTACTCAGATGATGCCCAGGGATGTTAGTTTCTTAGCCGCCGTCCCATCCTTGGTTTATATTAATACGCAGGTATTAAATGCCTTCGGTGAGCCACTCTGTTTACTGGGGAGATATAAAAAGTCAGTGGGTGCAGACAAGCAGATGGCAGCCCAGGGTGGGGTGGTCGGTGCCAGTAGGAGGAAGATGCACAGGGTATGAAGAAGCCCCAGAGGGCCCGGAACCCAACCCCAGCCGGGACTGCAAAGAACTGTCGGAGCAAGCGAGGGGGAGGGGAAGCGGGGAAAGGGCGTTCTGAGCAGAGGGCACAGCCTCAGTGAGTCTAAGCCAGCAGGGAGCACGTGGCAGGCCAGCGGGTCTGGCGGGAGGTCTGGCAAGGATTTGCGTCTTTATCCCCCAAAAGCCACTCCGGGCTGTGAAGCACCGCCGCTAGGTGGAGAACGGGGGCGAGAGCAGCGGCTCCAGGGCATATGGGCCCAAGTCCGAAGGCCGGGAAGGGTCTCCGGCCCCGCCGCTGGCCGAGGTGTCAGGGCCGACGCCCCGCCCACAGCCCGCTGAAGCGCGAGGGGACGCGCGGGGTCAGACTTTGCCTCACTTGCTGATTGGTCCGAGCAGAGGACACATGACCAAGTGCGGCCAATCCCGCGCCTCTGGACGCCACGCTCACCGTTCCGGAGCCGGGCCCGCCTGATTGTCCCGCGCGGGAGCCTCAGGGAGACTGGCCGGCAGGGGGCGACAAAGGGCAACTTGAGTCACCGGGACGCGGTGGAGGAGGCCCCACGGCTGCCGGGCAGCAGCGATTTCCGGGACGGCTGGGCGGCCACATTCAGTGACCTTCCTGTGGCATGTGTGGTCGCCGGGGTCCACCCCCCGCATCTGCCCCCGGGGGCGTGGGCCCTCCTTGTGTGGCCTGGCTCATGTTGCTGGCCCACCCCGCTCTGCCAAGCCTCAGTTCCTGGCCTCTGAGGGTCTGGGCCCCTGCATGGACGTAGGAGTTACAAAACGTCACCTCTGCCCATATCCCCCCATTTTTTTGAGGTCTTGATGTCTACCTCCCAGAGCTCACGCTGCCTCCTCCAGGAAGCTTGTCTCAGAGCCCGGGGGCAAGACTCGAGCCCCACCCCTGACCCCTGTGGGCCCACAAACAGGCCCTTGGGTCTTGACACATGGTCATCTGGGGACGCCTGTCCCGGAACACAGAGCCTGAGCAGACCCCCATCCCCAGCCAGGGCTTCAGGTTCACTGTGGGTCCTGAGGCTGGAAAAGGCTGCCTTTCGTCAGGCTGAGGCCATGAACTTGGCTCGGGCCATCACCCACAACCGACTAGGAGGAAGATACAAATGGAGAGGCCCCTGCCAAGGCCTGAGGTCCCCGTGAGGCACAGGGGCTGGGGAGCTGAGAAGCATTCCCTGACTTCCCCTACCCCGCCCTGAGCCCATCCCCATCTGGCCTTATGTCCTGGACCCCTTCGGAAGTGCGTGAGGTGTGATTACTTGCCAAAGACATGCGCAAATCAAAGCTTCTGGAAACAGGGTCTTCCAGAATTCAGCAGAGCCTGCTGAGAAGGCTATTTTTCCCTGTGGGAGCAAGGGCTTTGCCAAAAACACTGGAATTAAGGACATGGAATTAAGCCTTACTGATTTATCTTGGTTATAGCCTCTCCCAGAGAAGGTCAGCTCTAAAAGGGAAGAAAAATCTATCCCCTGTTATAATTTTATTTATTTATTTATTTTGAGACAGAGTCTCACTTTGTTGCAAAGGCTGGAGCGCAGTGGTGCAATCTGGGCTCACTGCAAGCTCCACCTCCCAGATCTAGCAATTTTCTTGCCTCAGCCTTCCCAATAGCTGGGATTACAGGCACCTGTCACCACGCCTGGCTAATGTTTTCATATTTTTAGTACAGACGGGGTTTCACCATGTTGGCCAGGCTAGTCTCGAACTCCTGACCTCAAGTGATCTGCCACCTTGGCCTCCCAAAGTGCTGGGATTACAGGTGTGAGCCACCCTGCCTGGCCTGTTATCATTTTATTGAGTGTAGTATTTTATGTTTTATTCCTTTTTTTTTTTCTTGACCAGCTAGATCAACTGTTGATGTGTACACACACACATACACATATTTTAGATGAATGGTTCTACTGTTGGCCAGGTGAGGTGACTCATGCCTGTAATCCCAGCACTTTGGGAGGCTGAGGTGGGTGGATCACCTGAGGTCAGGAGTTCGAGACCAGCCTGGCCAACATGGTGAAACCCTATCTCTACTAAAAATACAAAAATTAGTCAGGTATGGTGTCAGACACCTGTAATCCCAGCTACTTGGAAGGCTGAGGCAGGGGAATTGCTTGAACTCAGGAGGCAGAGGTTGCAGTGAGCCAAGGTTACACTACTGTACTCCAGCCTGAGTGAAACAGCGAGACTCTGTCTTAAAAAATAGCCAGGCACAGTGACTCATGCCTATAATCCCAGCACTCTGGGAGGCTAAGGCAGGCAGATCATTTGAGGTCAGGAGTTCAAAACCAGCCTGACCAACGTGGTAAAAACCCATCTCTACTAAAAATACAAAAATTAGCCAGGCATGGTGGCAGGCACCTGTAGTCCCAGCTAGCTGGGAGGCTGAGGCAAGAGAATCACTGCCAGGAGGTGGAGGTTGCAATGAGCAGAGTTGCACCATTGCACTCCAGCCTGGGCAAAAGTTCTATTGATTACCTCTTTTCTAAATTATTATCTTACACTTTTTGTTATTTATTTCCTTCTGTCTCCATTGGTTTTTGTTTTTTTTTTTTTAGCCCTAACTTGTTGAGTTAAATGCTTTGTTCATTAATTTCCATTCTTATTAACATAGTATTTAAAGCTATGAGCTTCCCTCTGAGTACTGCTCTAGCTGTTTACCTTAGGTTCTGATATGTTTCAAATGTCGTTTTCCAGATGTTCTGAAATGGCAACTTGATTGCCTTTCTGATCCAAGAGCAACTTGAGACTTCTTCAGCATACAGCAGGTAGTTAGATCTGTTTGTTTTCTAGCTTCATCATTAATTTCCAGTTTGATTTGTATTGTGATTAGGGAATGCAGATGGTATGTTTAAAATATATATATATATATATTTTTTTTTTTGAGGCAGTCTCACTCTGTCACCAGGCACCAGGCTGGAGAGCAGTGGCGGGATCTCAGCTCACTGCAACCTCTGCCTCCCAGGTTCAAGCAATTATCCTGCCTCAGCCTCAAGTAGCTGAGATTACAGGCACACGCCACCACACCCAACTAATTTTTGTATTTTAGTAAAGATCGGGTTTCACCATGTTGGCCAGGATGGTCTCGATCTCCTGACCTCATGTTCCACCTGCCTTGGCCTCCCAAAGTGCTGGGATTACAAGCGTGAGCCACTGTGTCTGGCCAAAATATATTGATTTTTTACAAATAGTTTAATATGGCTCACGCCTGTAATCCCAGCACTTTGAGAGGCTGAGGCAGGCAGATCATGAGATCAGGAGTTTGAGACCAGCCTGGCAAACATAGTGAAACCCCATCTCTACTAAAAATATGAAAATTAGCTGGGCATGGTGGGGTAAGCCTGTAGTCCCAACTTGGGAGGCTGAGGCAGGAGAATCACTTGAGCCCAGGAGGTGGAGGTTGTGGTGAGCTGAGATCATGCCACTGCACTCCAGCCTGGGTAACAGAGTGAGACTCCATCTCAAAAAAAAAAATGAGTTTAATCCATTTACAGATAGCAACGTGACAAAGTATATCTTAGTCACAGTGAGGTCATCTTCTATTATGCTTTCTGTTTTTGAAAGCTACAAAATATTTGCTTAATTTGGGTACCTGTGTTTCTTCTGATAGTTTGGAAACGTGAACTTTTGCATTTGTGGTTACCTTTATATAATCCACTTAATTATTTATCTAAAGAGTATCTGTAGACTCCCACCCATGAGTAATCGTTACACTATCGATTTCTCTTCTGCCTTCCTTTCTTCCCTTCCCTCCACCATCCTTACCAAAATATAATTTTAAGTTAAAATATAACAATACATTACTTTTATACCATATGCTATAGTTTGAATATTTGTCTCCTGCAAAACTCATGTTGAAATCTAATCCTCAGTGTGGCAATATTAAGAGGTGGGGCCTTTAAGAGGTGACTGCAACATGAGGACTCTGCCCTCAACGATAGATAAATCCATTCATGGGTTAATAAATTAATGGGTTATCTTGTGAGTAGTACTACATACATGCCCGAGAGCTTTGTGGAAGGCCAACCTTGAGAGGAATAAATTAAAGTATCTGGCAGGCTGGGTGTGGTGGCTCATGCCTGTCATCTTAGCACTTTGAGAGGCTGAGGTGGGCGGATCACGAGGTCAGGAGTTCAAGACCAGCCTGGTCAACATGGTGAAACCCTGACTCTACTAAAAATAAAAATACAAAAACTAGCTGGGCATGGTGGCTGGGTGCCCGTAGTCCCAGCTACTGGAGAGGCTGAGGCAGGAGAAGCACTTGAAAACTGGAAGGTGGAGGTTGCAGTCAGCCAAGATCATGCTGCTGCACTCCAGCCTGGGCAACAAGAGCATAACTTCGTCTCAAAAAAAAAAAAAAGGCAGTAGAAACTTCTTTGTTATTTTCTTTCTCTTTCTCTTTTTCTTTCCTCTCTCTCTCTCTCTCTCTTTCTCTCTCACACACACACACACATACACACACACACACAGAATCTTGCTCTGTTGCCCAGGCTGGAGTGCAGTGGCACCATCTCCATTCACTGCAACCTTCACTTCCCAGGTTTAAGAGATTCTTCTCCCTCAGCCTCCTGAGTAGCTGAGATTACAGGCATGCACCACCAAGCCCAATTAATTTTTTTGTATTTTCACTAGAGACAGGGTTTCACCATGTTGGTCAGGCTGGTCTCAAACTCCTGACCTTGTGATCCACCCACCTCGGTCTCCCAAAGTGCTGGGATTACAGGCATGAGCCACTGTGCCTGGCCTTTTTTTTTTTGGAGACAGAATCTAGTATAGCTCTGTCTCCTAGGCTAGAGTGCAGTGGCACGATCTTGGCTCACTGCAACCTCCACCTCTTGGGCTCAAGTGATCCTCTCACCTCAGCCTCCCAAGTAGCTGGGACTACAGGTACATACCACCATGGCTGGCTAACCTTTTGTATTTTTTAGTAGAGACAAGGTCTTGCCATGTTGCCGAGGCTGGGATGGAACTTTCAGGTTCAAGTGATCTTCTGCCTTGGCCTCCCAAAGTGCTGGGGTTATAGGCTTGAGCTACCTCGCCTGGCTAGAAAATTTCTAAGTGCGAAATGAAGTAGAGAGACAAATCTCTAAATGTAAAACGTTTCATTTGAGAAGGAAGAATGGCAATTTGGGGCATTCAAACAGACAGGTAGTTTTCAGTTATGTCTGAAGATCAAAGAGAAGGTTGGCGGTTTTATAAAAAAGAAATGTGGCTCATGCCTGTAATCCCAGCACTTTGGGAGGCTGACGTGGGTGAATCACAAGGTCAGGAGTTCAAGACAAGCCTGGCCAAAATGGTGAAACCCCATCTCTACTAAAAGTACAAAAATTAGCTGGGTGTGGCGGCAGACACCTGTAATCCCAGCTACTGGGGAGGCTGAGGCAGGAGAATCACTTCAACCCGGGTGGCAGAGATTGCAGTGAGCTGAAATTGTACCACTGCACTCCAGCCTGGACAACAGAGTCTCAAAAAAAAAAAAAAGAAAAGAAATGTTATGAGTTGTTTTAAAAAGGAAGTTCATGGCTGTTAGTGAGGTTCTGGGGAGCCGACAAGCTCTGGTGGGCAGTGATGATGCTGGGTAAAGCTAGTCTTAGAATTGCACCAGGGTGTTTCCAGCAGCCAGTGGGTGAACTGGTTTCAGGTTACAGCAGGCAGTTTCAGCAGCCAGGTTTGCCAACAATGACATTCTTGCAGCAATGTTTTCTCTCTTTTTTTGGAGACCAATTCTTGCTGTCGCCCAGGCTGGAGTTTGTGATCTCAGCTCATTGCAATCTCCACCTCCCGGGCTCAAGTGATTCTCTGCCTCAGGCTCCCGAGTAGCTGGATTATAGGTGCCCACCACCACACCTGGCTGATTTTTGTATGTTTAGTAGAGACAGAGTTTCACCATGTTGGTCAGGTTGGTTTTGAATTCCTGGCCTCAAATGATCTGCCTGTCTCAGCTTCCAGAAGTGCTAGGATTTCAGGCGTGGGCCACTGCACCCGGACTGAACATGCATTTTGGAGGGGACAAATATGAAAACTGTAGCACTGTGCCCCTAAATTCCCCAAAACTCATGCCCTTCTCACATACAAATAGAGTTCTTCCATCCTCGTGGCCCCAGTGCTGTAACTCATTGCAGCACCAACGCAGAAGTCCAAAGTCCAGAGTCTCATCTGTGGTCCTGTGAAATCAAAACAAGTCATCTACTTCCCAGATACAGTGGCGGCACAGGCATAAGGCGGGCACTCCCGTTCGAAGGGCAGGAAGAGGCAACGTGAAAGAGTAGCAAGCAGGTCTGCAACCCAGCAGGGCAGGCGTTAAGGGTTGAAGCTGGAGAATGATCTCTCTTGTTTTTGTTTTCTTTTTTGAGACGGAGTTTCGCCCTTGTTACCCAGGCTGGAGTCCAATGGCGCCATCTCAGCTCACCGCAACCTCCGCCTCCTGGGTTCAGGCAATTCTCCTGCCTCAGCCTCCTGAGTAGCTGGGATTACAGGCACACACCACCATGCCCAGCTAATTTTTTGTATTTTTAGTAGAGACGGGGTTTCACCATTTTGACCAGGATGGTCTCGATCTATTGACCTCGTGATCCACCCGCCTCGGCCTCCCAAAGTGCTGGGATTACAGGCGTGAGCCACCGCACCCGGCTGAGAATGATCTCTTTTGATTGTGTCCTGCACCCTGGATACACTAGGGCAGGTTGCATCCCAGGCAGCCTGGCTCCTATGGCTTTGCTGGGGGCACGTATGGCTCTCTGGGTTGGAGAGGCCATTTCCCAGGTGGATGTGGCATGCTGCCGGGGGCTCTGCAGTTCTAGGACCTGCACTCCCATGGCCGAACTAGCCATTAGCCTGGTGTGGACTCTGCTGCAGCTCAGACCCTGCATTTCCTCTGGGCATTGCTCTACGGGGGGTCTGTCTGCAGTGGCTCTGCGCTTGTGATGAGTCTCTCTGCCTTTGTGACAAGTCTCTGCCTGGGTCCCCAGGAGTTTTTTTTGCAAACTGGGGGGAGACTGCCAAGCTTCAGAGCTCTTGTTTTTTTGCAAGCCACCAGTCACGGTGGCTCATGCCTGTAATCCCAGCACTTTGGGAGGCTGAGGCAAGTGGATCACCTGAGGTCAGGAGTTCAAGACCAGCCTACCCAACATGGTGAAACCCTGTCTCTACTAAAAATACAAAATTAGCTGAGTGTGGTGGGGGACACCTGAAGTCCCACCTACTTGGGAGGCTGAAGTAGGACACTTGCTTGAACTTGGGAGGCAGAGGTTGCAGTGAGCCGAGATCGTGCCATTGCACTCCAGCCTGGGCGACAAGAGCTAAACTCCATCTCCAAAAAACAAAAAAAAGTCGGCAGAATGAGCACGTGTGAACCTCCACCAAGGTTTACAACCTGTACCTTCTGATACTGCAACAGGAGCCACACCTGGGGCTCTCCTGAGCCACAGGTGAACCAAGCAAGGAGTGCTGTCCACGTGGGTGGGGAGCAGAGTCCCAAGGCAGCCCTGAGCAGCAAGCCCATGTAGGGCCAGTCTCCACCCCAGCCCTGCCCCTGGCACCACTCTCGCTCCTAGGTCTCTGTGATGACAGGGCAGCCTCCACTCTCCAGTGCACTCTGCATGCCTTTGCCAGCGTCTTTCTTGTCTTGAGGCTTGGCACCTGGCTTCCTTCTAGGTGCTAATATCTTAAGCAAATAGTCTCTGTGTTACACCCATGGTTTCCTCTCCTGAACACACTTTTTCATGGTCTATATGGCCAGACTGAGATTACTCCAAATCCTTTTCAAATCCTTCTGCTCTGCTTGCCTTTTTTTTTTTTTTTTTTAAGACAGGGTCTCACTGTGTTGTCCAGGCTGGCGTGCAGTGGCACAATCTCAGCTCACTAAAGCCTCAACCTCCTGGGCTCAAGTGATCCGTTGGCCTCAGCCTGCAGAGTAGCTGAGACTACAGGTGCACACTACCGTACCTGGCTAATTTTTTGTATTTTTAGTAGAGATGGGGTTTTGCCATGTTGCCCAGGTTGTTCTCAAACTCCTGGACTCAAGCCATCCACCTCCTCCCCGCTCCCAGTGTTGGGATTACAGGTGTGAGCTACTGCGCCCTGCCTCTGCTTTCCTTTTAATGATTAAATTCTGTCTTTAGATTATTCCTCTGCTCCTGAATTTTGTACTAAGAATAATTAGTGGCTGGGCCCAGTGGCTCACTCATGTAATCCCAGCACTTTGGGAGGCTGAGGCAGGAGGACTGCTTACACCCAGGAGTTTGAGACCAGCCTGGGCAACATGGTGAGACTCCATCTCTACAAATAATTTAAAAAATTAGCTGGGTGTGAGGCCCGGCACAGTGGCTCACGCTTATAATCCCGGCACTTTGGGAGGTCAAGGCGGGTGATCACCTGATCATCCTGATCACCTGAGGTCAGGAGTTCAAGACCGGCCTACCCAATATGGTAAAACCCTTTCTCTACTAAAAATACAAAAATTAGCCTGGCGCGATGGCAGGTGCCTCTAATCCCAGCTACTCGGAAAGCTGAGGCAGGAGAATTGCCTGAACCTGAGGGAGGGGAGCGGGAGAGTTTGCAGTGAGCTGAGATCAAACCACTTCACTCCAGCCTGGGCAAAAGAGCAAAACTCCATCTCAAAAAATAAAAAATTAGCTGGGTGTGGTAGCACATGCCTGTGGTCCTAGCTACTAGATCATCTCTCTTTCTTTTCTTTCTTTTTTGACACAGGCTTTCATTCTGTCACCCAGGAATGCAGTAGTGTGATCTCAGTTCAACTGATTCTCCTGCCTCAGCCTCCTGAGTAGCTGGGACTCCAGGTGTGCACCACTATGCTCAGGTATTTTATTGTATTTTTACTAGAGACAGGGTCTTGCCATGTTGCCCAGGCTCGTCTCAAACTTCTGAGCTCAAGGGATGCGCCCACCTCAGCCTCCCAAAATGTTGAGATTACAGGCATGAGCCACCACACCTGGCCTGAACAACTTTGTAAATGAAAATGAAACTCTGTCCCTCAAACAATCCCTGCAGAGGCTCACCAGTGGTCATACTGTAACAGTGGAAAATAACTGATACAACCAACTCCATTTTTTGTTTTTGAGATGGAGTCTTGCTCTGTCACCCAGGCTAGAGTGCAGTGGCACGATCTCAGCTCACTGCAAGCTCCAGCTCCAGGATTCAAGCAATTCTCCGGCCTCAGTCTCCTGAGTAGCTGGGACCACAGGTGCACATCACCATGTCCAGCTAATATTTTTGTATTTTTAGTAGAGACGGAGCTTCATCATGTTGGCCAGGATGGCCTCAATCTCTGGTCCTCGTGATTCACCCACCTCGGCCTCCCAAAGTGCTGGGATTACAGGTGTGAGCCACCGTGCCCATCCTTTTTTTTTTTTTTTAAGGGACCTTTACCCATTCCTGCTCATAAACTGGGATAATTTACAGATAAAATGTACAAGTTATTATCTCTGAGATAAAATCATGGTAAAAATGAGATAAAATCGGAGACAATTCAGAGTCCATTGAGGTCTATAGTGAAACCCCAAAAATCCTGCGATAAAAATGATAAAGAAGCTATCTGAGAAACCACTTTGTGATGTGTGGATTTATCTCACAGAGTTAAATGCCAAGATCACGCCATTGCACTCCAGCCTGGGCAACAGAGCAAGACTCTGTCTCAAAAAAAAAAAAAAAATTGTGGTGTGGACAGTCAGATACACAAATGAAAAAAAAATTGGCCATACAGGTGGTACACATTTGTAATCCTAGCTACTCAGGAGGCTGAGGCAGGCGAATCGCTTGAATCCGGGAGGTGGAGGTTGCAGTGACCCGAGATGGCACCACTGCACTCCAGCCTGAATGACAGAGCAAGACTCTGTCTCAAAAAAAAAATAAATTAATTAAAAATTAAGTTCCACCTTCAGTTTTTCAGGCTAGTGAGAGGTTTTTTGTGGGAAGGGGATGTGGGGAAACCATGAGGAGGTGACCGAGGACCACAGACATCTGGGAGCCAGTGAGGGTCTGAGGAGGTTGGGTACTTCTTTGTCCTTAGTCAGGAGGTCACGATGCTCCTACAAATCCTTAACAAAACACAGTTACTGGTTTACCTACTTCCCCTCTAATCCCAGAGTTAGTTTTATGAATTACATGACTGCTGTTAGTGCTTTTTATCTCAGTTAGAAATAATCATGATTTTTTTTTTTTTTAAGATGGAGTTTCGCTCTTGTTACCCAGGCTGGAGTGCAATGGCGATAATCATGATTTTTAAAATCTCAGCCACAGCCTCCCAAGTAGTTATGATTTTATTTCATTTTTAAAATCTCCTGCTTTAGCCTCCTGAGTAGTTAGGATTACAGGTGTCCACCACCATGCCAGGGTGATTTTTGTATTTTTAGTAGAGACGGGGTTTTACCATGTTGGTCAGGCTGGTCTCGAACTCCTGACCTCAGGTGATCCACCCGCCTGGCATGCCTGGCTAATTTTTGTATTTTTAGTAGGGTGGGGCTTTACCATGTTAGCCAGCCTGGTCTTGAATTCCTGACTTCAAGTGATTCACCCACTTCAGCCTCCCAAAGTGCTGGGATTATAGGCATGAGCCACTGTGCCTGGTCTTAAGATGGTACTTTAGAACACGAGTTCCTGATCTGAGTTTTGCCAGCTTTCTGAATAAACCTGCTTTTCTTCCCACCAACCCTCATCTCCTGCGTCTGGCTTTGGAGGGGTGAGCAGCCAAATTACAATACCTAGGATGGATTTGGATAACATCTTCATTTTCTTCCTTCTGCTCAGCAGAGTACTGCCCTCCTTCCCTCGGGTTGCTGGGAGGAAGTGTCTGGTGTCCTTGGCAATAATCAGTGTGGGTTTCTCAGTGGGAACCAGCTGGGTGAGGAGGCTCAGGCTGTGTCATCCCAGATTCCAGAGAGCACAAGGCTCCATACTTAGGTGGATGACATCAGATCTGTCCTGCCAGTCCCCTTTCTCCAGCCTCTTTTGTGATCTTGGCATGGCTGATGCTAGCTCAAAAGCAAATCATGTTTGATATCAACTTATTAAAGCGTTCTGGAAGTTTCTCAGCTGCCTTAGTTTCAGGATCCCAGAGTTCCCGGAAGAAGCCTGCACTGGCTACTGCCAGCCGGTGGCTGTGACAGTCATGCCTGCCCTACTGAGCCTCCTCCAGCATCCTCTGCTCCAGCCCAACCATCCAGGCTGGAGTGCAGTGGTGTGATCTCAGCTCACTGCAGCCTCTGCCTTTTGAGTTCAAGCAATTCACCTGCCTCAGCCTCCCAAGTAGCTGGCATCACAGGCATGTTCCACTCCGCCCAGCTAATCCTGACCTCAGGTGATCCACCCGCCTCGGCCTCCCAAAGTGCTAGGATTACAGGCGTGAGCCAACACACCTGGCTCACTGTCCAGCTTTTGCAGCTCTAGACCTCACCCATTCTCTAAGACTCAGCCTGACGTCACTTCCTTCTGGAGAGCACCCGTCCCTCCTCCCAAGACCCCATCACAGCCTGACCATGGTAACTGGCCATGGTGCCACCCCTAGAAGCCCCAGCTTCCCTCCATCCTGACTCTTGTCTCGGCCTCTTCTCTGAGACATGCGTCCCTGGACACAGCTAGAACAGCCACAGAGTGTTCTGGGAAGAGTTTTGGAGTCCGACAAGAGATTGGTTCCCCTGAACTGCAATTTTCATCATCATAAAATGGGGATTTGCTAGTTGTTCAGCACCATGAGGATGGATGGCTGCCTGGGCTCGGTGCTGGGGACACAGCAGCACAAATGTCCGGCCTGCCTGCACGAAGGGGCTCGAACACGGGGGAACTATTAGTAGTGATACTGTGGTGTTATTAGTATATTCATTTGTTGGTGTGTTTATAGTAAAGGGCAAAATCTTAAGGGAGCAACCAGATGACTTTTCCGTCTGACCACGCTATGGCTCCACCCAGACTGCATTACAGCAAATTTCTAGCTCCCAGAAGCCTCCAACTGCAACTACTATTTAGACTTTTACCCCATGGATTAACTTTACCCTGGTTTTGTATTTTATATAAATTAAATCCTGCAGTGTAAATGTGGTCAAAGACCAGTAACCAAGTTGAGGAGGGGATTCAGGAGAGGCTGGATCGAAGCTTCATCCCGGAGCCGCGCGGGGGCAGGGCCCTGGCTCTAGGCCCCCTCCACCCTGTGTGATGCTGCACTGGTCTCCCCACAGCAGGGCCGGGCCTACACACTCAGTATGTTTCTCACTGTGACCGGGAAGTGGGGTACAGTGAGTCAGGAGTGGGGTTTGAAGGGTATGGGTTAGGACCAGAAAGGCAGGTTGGGCAAACTGAGCTAGGCCCTAAGTCTACACTCTGGGTGATGAAGCCAGTGCTGGGAGTAGTCCTGGTGGCATTAGTCATGTGCTGTGTTCTCACCTCCTGGAGCAAACCATTCCTGCACTTCACTCTCCAGGGGCCCAACCTCAGTTTCCAACCTCAGTTTCCCTCTTGAAGGTGGGAACTTTAAGAGGCTTAGCTCAGCCAGTGATAGATTTATTCAGTTGTGTTTTTCAAGGCCTCACCCCCATGCACTCTTGTTTTTTGTCCTGCCCCAGCCCCTTCAGAGCTGGGACCAGGCCAAGGTCCCAAGGAGGATTCTGTTTGAATGGCTCTCCCTTGTATGGACACCTCATCTACGTCCTCCCCACCCCACCTCCCAACTTTGTGAGCTCCTCCCTCAACCCTGGCAGGCCCTTCCAGGCCTCAATACTCCCTGGCTCCCCAGGGCACTAAGCCCCTGAGCCCTGCCTGAGTCCCTTCCCCAGCTGCAGTGGGCCCCGCCAGGCCTGTGTCCCAGCTGTGCCAGCTGCTGGGAATCTCTTCCCCTCTCTTTCTGGTCAGGGACTCTCTTCGTCCTTCAAGGCCCTCAAGGCCTGAACTCACACTTCCTGGATGCCCCATGGCCCTTCTGTCTGGGCATTCCCAGCCTTGGCACCAGGTCATTCACCCTCTGTGGCATCATGCAGCCTTTGCACCGAGCCCTGAGCTAGCCCGAAAAGAAGCCTGTTGCTCCCCTCCTCCCTGGTTGGGACAGATTGGTCGATTGAAAAGAGATTAAGAACTTCGTGCCCGCTGAGAGCTGGCCCCGACTCCCCTGGCCTTCTGGGTGGGACCCCCCTTATCTCGGGCCCTGGTCTGTGGGAGGTAGAGCGGGGTCCCACAGCCTGCCCTCAGTTCCACAGCTGCATGCGGGTCCCTGTGCCAGGGCCAGGAAGGTTCGCTGTCTCGGGTGGGGCAGGGCTGGGCTGGGCAGCAGGAGCAGCCTGGGTGGGCCAGGCTCCGGGGCTCAGGGGGCGGGGCTATCGATGCTCCCAGGGGTGAGAACAGCGAGTGCAAAGGTCCTCCCGACACGGACGGTGCAGGATTGGGAGGTCTGGGGACCTGGCTGGTGGGGGCAACCGGCGGGGAGTGGGTGGTAAAGAACGGTGAGCCTGCAAGGAGTCCACTAATTCAAAAGAATTTAATTAGGTATCTTTTTATAACAGCGGGTGGCTATCACCTGTAATCCCAGCACTTGGGAGGCTGAGGTGGGAGGATCCCTTGAGCCCAGGAGTTTGAGACCAGCCTGGGCAATACAGCGTGATCCCGAGACCTCATTTCTAAAAAATAAAAAAGATGTATATATATATTTGTTTGTTGTTTGTTTAATTAGCTGGGTGTGGTGGCTGTGTCCTTAGCTACTCTGAAGGCTGAGGAAGGAGGAGTACTTGAACCCAGGGCTTAGGAGGCTGTAGTGAGCTATGACCACATCACTGCACTCCAGCCTGGGCAACAGAGCAAGACCCTGTACCCCCCCCAAAAAAACCCAAAACCCCCAAAGATATCTTTTAGGCCTTTAAATGACTGACATTTGTAAAACTCAAACTGGGCAGATGCATTAAAGGAAAAAATCCTCGTCCTGCAGTGCCTCCTCCAGTCCGAGAGGATCCTTTCAGGCCTTCTCCAGAACCTTCGCTCACACGCAGTCACGCACAGATACCCCTGCAGACAGACACGTACACCACACAGGCACACCTTCGCGCAGCCACAAGGACACACGGTGATTACATAAAGAGGTGGGTCAGAACAGTCTTCGGCATGGGTGTGTTTATGCAGACACATCTCTAGTGACAAACCTACGTATATTTTATTTTTACAGGTTTTGCTGTAAGAACAGATGCTATGCATGCGCCACCTCCCTGTTCCGCCCCTCCCAGCACGCCCTGGAGGCATTGGGCTACGTCTGTGCCATCTTCCACACTGTTGATGTGGGCGTGGTCCTACCTCGGGGGCTCAGTGCCAGGTTGTACACATCTAAACTTCATGCCTCATGACTCATTTGCCAAGGCTGAGGGGTGGTGGCAATGGGGTGCCCTAGGGTTGTGGGTATGGAGTTTCACTCAGTGCTGGGATTCAGGAAGGTGCCCTGGGCATGATGCCAAGGAGAGAATTCAGAGGTGAGCAGCTGGACTGGGGACGAACTTGACTTTCTTCTTGTTTTGTGTTTTACAGACTGGGTCTTGCTATGTTGCCCAGGCTGCCAGGCTGGCCTTGAACTCTTGGGCTCAAGTGATGGCCTCCCAAATTGCTAGGATTACAGGCCCGAGCCACCCTATTTTTGTGGGTGCACAGTAGGTATATATATTAATGGTATACATGAAATCACATGAGATATCTTGATACAGGCATGCAATGCATAATTATCACATCAGAATGAATAGGGTACCAATCAGCTCGAGCACTGTTTTTTTTTTTTTTTTTGAGACTGAGTCTTGCTCTATTGCCCCAGGCTGGAGTGCAATGGCACAATCTCAGTTCACTGCAACCTCTGCCTCCTAGGTTCAAGTGATTCTCCTGCCTCAGCCTCCCCAGTAGCTGGGATTATAGGCATGTGCCACCATACTGACTAATTTTTGTATTTTTAGTAGAGATGAGGTTTCACCATTTTGTCCAGGCTGGTCTCGAACTCCTGACTTCAAGTGATCCACCCACCTCGGCCTCCCAAAGTGCTGGGATTACAGGCATGAGCCACCGAGCCCAGCCAGCACAAGTATTTATCTTTTTCGTCCTTGACATTCTTGAGGGACATGTCTGAGGTCTTTGGGGCTCTCCAGATTTGTGTCTACCACAAATACTGATTATCCACTGAAAATGCCATCACATTCAACTGGGAATAGCCCCTTGGAGGACCCTTAAGTCAGTGCAGGGAGCTGAGTGGGTTCCTGCCTGTCTGTCAGCATTTCCTCCACAGCATCCTGTGTCCATGGGTGGCACTGGCATGGAGGGTGTTCCCGTTGGGTGGCACCGGCAGCAGAGGCAGCCTCACACCTCACACACCATCTGAGCTTCAGAATGCATCTCTGCATGCCACGCTCAGTCTTTCTTGGTGCTGGGCTGGGGAAACCAAGAGTATTTCAGAGCCGTGGTTTGGGATGTGGTTACCCAGTGGAGAGCATGAGCCAGACGTGCCAGGGCTGGAGCGCACCTCCCCTCCTGAGGAGTCCCTTTGCCCTCCACTGTGAAGCACTAAAATGTGGTATCGAGGTCTCCCAGCTGATAGGACGGGAAGCACTGTCCCTGTCAGCCCAGGGATGAAGGCGGCACAATTCAGAGTAGAGCCTGGTTCTGCCTTGGCGTTGGCTCTTGCCCATGGGGCTGGCACCACGTCCCCTGCTCTGAATGCTCACACCTGCTTGGGTGTGTTTGTGTTTGTGTGTGGTGCGCAATTGGAATTCCGCCCCTCCCCACCCACCAGTTTTTATTTTATCCTTAAGACACATGCTTGAAAGTGACTTAATCAACGAGGTGTAGTGAATGAAATAGCAACAGGAGTGCTCACAGCATGGCCCAAGGCTGAGACCCCCCGAGGGCTCCCGGCAATCCCCTGGGCATCACCCAGTCTAAGTACCCCGACACCTGGTTCTCCCAGTTGACAACTGCCGTGGCCTGAGGGCCCACTGTGTGCCAGGCAAGGCTGTGGGTGCTTTACACACAGGCTCCCGCTCCTGAGAACGCCAGGAAGTAGGGTAGCTATCCTCACTTTACAGGGGAGAGACTGAGGCACAGAGATAGAGTGGTTTGCCCAAGCTCAGCTGGCGGGTAAGAGGGTGAGATGCCATCTCAGCTGGATCTGTGTCCAGGGGCTGTGCTGCCCCTTGGGCCAAACAGGGAAGACAGAATTTAGCAAGAATACTGAGGTGGTGACCAATGTTGGGGAGAGGGGGAAAGGGGTGAGTTGTCAGTTCAGGCTGACAAACCAGGAGGCTTCTGGGAGCAGGTGGCACTTGATCTCGACATGGGGCAGCATGCAGGAGGAGAGGCCTGGGGATGCAGGAGGGAGTGGAGACCAGTGTGGGGTCAGCGTTGGAGGAGTGCATTCAGGGGACAAGCCATACGCAGCCGTGCAGGCTACAGATGGCTGCTCTAGGCCATGCCTTACTGGGGCAGGCTGTAGTGGACTAGAGTGGCAGACGGGGAGGCCATGCCTTACGGGGGCAGGCTGTAGTGGACTAGAGTGGCAGACGGGGGGGCCATGCCTTACGGGGGCAGGCTGTAGTGGACTAGAGTGGCAGACGGGGGGGCCATGCCTTACGGGGGCAGGCTGTAGTGGACTAGAGTGGCCGACGGGGGGGGCCATGCCTTACGGGGGCAGGCTGTAGTGGACTAGAGTGGCAGACGGGGGGGGCCATGCCTTACGGGGGCAGGCTGTAGTGGACTAGAGTGGCAGACGGGGGGGCCATGCCTTACGGGGGCAGGCTGTAGTGGACTAGAGTGGCAGATGGGGGGGCCATGCCTTACGGGGGCAGGCTGTAGTGGACTAGAGTGGCAGACGGGAGGCCACAATGGGGTGGACATGGACAAGGCTGCTGTATGGCCTTGCTGTACACGCTTCACTCAGAAGTCTATGGACAGTCTCACTCTTGTTCAGCTGCAGGTAATTTATTTTCTGTTTCTTGGAAGCTCCAGGGATTGATTCCTTCCTCTCCCCTCCCCTCCCCTCCCCCCCCCTTTTTTTTTTGAGACAGAGTCTTGCTCTGTCATCCAGGCTGGAGTGCAGTGGTGTGATCTCAGCTTACTGCAACCTCCACCTCCCAGGTTCAAGTAATTTTGCTGCCTCAGCCTCCCAAGGACCTGGGATTACAGGTGCGTGCCACCACACCCAGCTAACTCACTGTATTTTAGTAGTGACGGGGTTTCACCATGTAGCCAGGATGGTCATGATCTCCTGACCTTGAGATCCACCTGCCTTGGCCTCCCAAAGTGCTGGGATTACAGATGTGAGCCACCGCACCCAGCCCTAGTTTTTATATTTTTAATAGAGATGGGGTTTCACCATGTTGGCCAGGCTGGTCTCAAACTCCTGATCTGAACTGATCTGCCTGCCTCAGTCTCCCAAATTGCTGAGATTACACCATTCCCAGCTTGTGCTCACTTTTCAGTTACACCACACACATCTTAAGATTACACCTGTGTCACATAGTAGCTCTCAGATCCATCACATTTGAAAATGGATTTTATTGTGATTCTCGCGTGGTACGGCCCTCAGCGCGGACTCAACTGCCACTGGAAAGAACTTGGTACTCATGGTTCCCAAGAGGAGAGAGCACATCTGGCCACAAAGGGCCACCTGGGGAGCACCAGGGCAGGCTGGGGGCAGGGGAGCCAGGGGAAATGTGGGAAAGCACTTCCTGTGGTATCTGTGGTAAGGAACAGGCGATGCAGGGTGAGCAGGCTTGAGATTGGTGGGTTTAAATCATTTCAGGAGGTGGGGGTGTAGAGCTGTCTAGAATGCCTGATTTTGATCTTCTGGTGATTAGGGTGGGGGAATACCGGACCCAAGTGTGACAGACTAATAGAGAGGTGTGGGGTATGGGCTAGGATTGGCTAGCTTGCATCTGAAAGGCTCACTCCTAAGCTGCTCATTTGCAATCTCTAGGAACTGCCTGGCCCTGGGAGGGGCAGTCCCTCCAGGGCCAGCAAAGCCCCAAGATGGCACAGCATCAGAATTACAAAGAAGGGAATGGCATGGCGAATACAGCCGGCCCTGTGATGCCCTGACATCATATTAAGGAAACCTTGGGGTGATAGCAGAGATTGGTAGAGAGTAGGCATAGGTTGGCCTAAACAGCGTGGAACATTTCATTATGAGAGAGGAAAGGGTGTCGCAAGGTGTATGAGGCGTCCTTGTGCTCTGGCTCATTACCAAGTTTCCATTTACATGGCATGGCCCAAGAAGAGAGATCTGAATTGCCAAGGTCTCTAGCAATATCTTGGTGGAGATGTAAAGTGTGTTAAAAGCTTAAGATGCTTATTTTGTTTCAACAATGTATCTTAGAGATGACACAAATCCCCCTTTAAACATAGGAAAGGGTAATGGGAAAGCTTTGTTTGTTTGAAATGGAGTCTTGCTGTTGCCCATGCTGGAGTGCACTGGAGCGATCTTGGCTCACTGCAGCCTCCGCCTCCCAGGTTCAAGCAATTCTGCCTCAGCTTCCCGAGTAGCTAGGACTACAGACACTTGCCCCCATGCCCAGCCAATTTTTTGTATTTTGGTAGAAACAGAATTTCACTGTGTTCATCAGGTTGGTCTCCATCTTCTGAGCTCAGGCAATCCACCTGTCTCGCCTCCCAAAGTACTAAAATTATAGGTGTGAGCCTGGCCGGTAATGGGAAAGTTTAAAAAAATTATTGTTATTATTATTTTTGTAGAGACGGGATCTCACTATGTTGCCCTGGCTGGTCTTGAATTCCTGGGCTCAAGTGATCCTCCTACCTCAGCCTCCCAAAGTGTTGGGATTGCAGGTGTGAGCTGTGCCCAGCCAGTTTAAAAAAGTTGATGGGAGATGAGAGTTGGCCCATAATCAGGTCTCACTGCAACCTTGACTTCCCAGGCTCAAGTGATCCTCCCCGCTCACCTTCCTCCTAAGTAGCTGAGACTACAAGCATGCACCACCATTTTTAATTTTAATTTTTTTTTTGTTGGAGGGATGGGGTCTTGTTATGTTTCACAGGCTAGTCTCAAACTCCTGAGCTCAAGTGATCCTCCTGTCTGGGCTTCCCAAAGTGCTAGGATGACAGGCTTGAGGCATAGTGCCTGCCTGGGGCCTTGAATTCAGTGATGAAGGCCTGAGGATAAGAGAGAGGCCCATTTAGGAGCCATTTAGACCCAAATTGTTTGGGACAATTATGCCTCTCAGTGAAGCCAGCTATCTGGGACCCATCAGGGAGATGACAGGTCCATTGAATGCCTTCCCACCCCTCACCCCCTCCAGCCCTGTGTTGTGTATTCTGAGGCGTAAAACTGCCTTGTGTTCTGTGACTCCAGAGGGGATAGGGAATGCCCTGGGGTGAGGCCTCAGGCTATGTAGAGCCGCTCTGTTTGTTTTTAGACAGTTGCTCTGTAGCCCAGGCTGGAGTGCGATGGTGCGATTTCCTCTTACTGCAACCTCTGCCTCTGGGGTTCAAGCAATTCTCAGCCACCCAAATAGCTGGAATTACAGGCTCCTGCCACCATACCTGGTTAATTTTATTTTCCCCTCTGAGACAGAGTCTCACTCTGTTTCCCAGGCTGGAGTGCAGTGGCACAATCTCGGCTCACCGCAGCTTCTGCCTCCTGGATTCAAAAAATTCTCCTGCCTCAGCCTCCTGAATAACTAGGATTACAGGCGTGCCCCACCATGCCTGGCTAATTTTTGTATTTTTAGTAGAGACAGGGTTTCACCATGTTAGCCAGGTTGGTCTCCAACTCCTGACCTCATGATCCACCTGCCTCCGGCTCCCAAATTGCTGTAATTACAGGTGTGAGTCACCTCGCCTGGCCGTCTGGCTAATTTTTTTTTTGAGACAGAGTCTCACTCTGTTACCCAGGCTAGAGTTCACTGGCACAATCTTGGCTCACGGCAACCTCCACCTCCTGGGTTCAAGGGATTCTCCTGCCTCAGCCTCCTGAGTAGCTGGGACTACAGGTCCACGCTGCCGTGCTGGCTAATTTTTTGTATTTTGGTCGAGTTGGGGTTTCACCTTGTTGCCCAGGCTGGTCTTGAACTCCTGAGCTCAGGCAATCCACCCGCTTCAGCCTCCCAAAGTGCTAGGATTACAGGAATGAGCCACCGCACCTGGCCATTTTTTTTTTTTGTATTTTTAGTAGAGATGGGGTTTCACCCTGTTGGCCAGGCTGGTCTCAAACTCCTGACCTCAGGTGACCGACTCACCTCAGCCTCCAAAGTGCTGGGATTACAGGTATAAGCCATTGTACCAAGCTCTCTGGTTTTGATTTATAGTTCGAGCCTCTGTGAGGCAAGAGTTCCAGGGTTCTTGATCCTGAAAGGGACAACTCAGGCAATGGGCACCATAGTCTGTAACGAGTGAAGATGGGGCCATGTGATGGCTAGGCGGCCAGTACTAAGGTGACTGCCTGGAGTTTGGCCGATTCGGTTGACCCTTGGGTCCTGTCGTTCATTAGGGACATTCTGACTGAGAATGTGGCAAGCAGCCACTGAGCTCCTCATTCTTACAGTGGTTGGCAGTCTGTGTTCACTCAGCTAATCCCAGGGGCTCTCCAGGTAGCTGAGAGGTCTGAGAGCTTGGCTAACCTCCTTCAGTACCCACAAGGAAGTTGGGGGGATTTCCTCCCGCAGGTAGAATACACCAGAGGGCCCAGGTTTGGTTCCTTTGTATCTTATAGAGGCCTTGGTTGCCACCCTAAACTTGTGGGGTGTGGCTGCCATGGACCCTAAGCAAAATGGGCAGCTGGGTATAGTGGACTGGTGCAACC
This sequence comes from Callithrix jacchus, assembly GCF_049354715.1. Lineage (NCBI taxonomy): Eukaryota > Metazoa > Chordata > Mammalia > Primates > Cebidae > Callithrix > Callithrix jacchus. The sequence continues at coordinate 135,086,072 of NC_133509.1, read as the reverse complement.
ACAGCCCATTGCAGCCTCGACCTCCCGGGCTCAAGTGATCCTCCCACCTCAGCTTCCCCAGTGGCTGGGACTGCAGGCATGTACCACAGCTCTCAGCCCAGCAGTTTTGTTAAGAGAAGCTGTGCCTTGCATCATCAATCCCTGAGCAGCTAATGGCCATGCGAGGTGGTCCAGAGACTGCAGGGGCCTGAGGGGTTGCCAAAGCGCATCCACAACGCAGGAGTCTCCGAGGGCTCCGGCAGGAGTGCCTGCTGATTTTAACCTCGACGGCTGTAGTCTTTTGTGAGAGGGAGTCCTGCTTCCAGAGGGTCAATGTAGAAGTAGCAGCAGCATTAGGATTGAGTAAAATTTTATAAATGATGCACATATTGCCATCAGGACCCAAAGAAAATTAAAAGATGTTATACTTGGAGGTCCAACATGTTTTGCCCTCAATGTCATACCACCACCTCCTCCCACCAGTGTCATGCCACCATCTCCTCCCATCAGTGTCATGCCACCATCTCCTCCCATCAGTGTCATGCCACCATATGCTCCCACCAGTGTCATGCCATCATATGCTCCCGCCAGTGTCATGCCACCATATGTTTCCACCAGTGTCATGCCACCATCTCCTCCCATCAGTGTCATGCCACCATCTCCTCCCATCAGTGTCATGCCACCATATGCTCCCACCAGTGTCATGCCACCATCTCCTCCCATCAGTGTCATGCCACCATATGCTCCCGCCAGTGTCATGCCACCATCTCCTCCCATCAGTGTCATGCCAACATCTCTTCCCATCAGTGTCATGCCAACATCTCTTCCCATCAGTGTCATGCCACCATCTCCTCCCATCAGTGTCATGCCACCATCTCCTCCCATCAGTGTCATGCCAACATCTCTTCCCATCAGTGTCATGCCACCATCTCCTCCATCAGTGTCATGCCACCATTTCCTCCATCAGTGTCATGCCACCATCTCCTCCATCAGTGTCATGCCACCATATGCTACCACCAGTGTCATGCCACCATCTCCTCCCATCAGTGTCATGCCACCATATGCTCCCGCCAGTGTCATGCCAACATCTCCTCCCATCAGTGTCATGCCACCATATGCTCCCGCCAGTGTCATGCCACCATATGCTCCCACCAGTGTCATGCCACCATCTCCTCCCATCAGTGTCATGCCACCATATGCTCCCACCAGTGTCATGCCAACATCTCCTCCCATCAGTGTCATGCCACCATATGCTCCCGCCAGTGTCATGCCACCATCTCCTCCCATCAGTGTCATGCCACCATATGCTCCCGCCAGTGTCATGCCACCATCTCCTCCCATCAGTGTCATGCCACCATATGCTCCCGCCAGTGTCATGCCACCATCTCCTCCCATCAGTGTCATGCCATCATATGCTCCCGCCAGTGTCATGCCACCATCTCCTCCCGTCAGTGTCATGCCATCATATGCTCCCGCCAGTGTCATGCCACCATCTCCTCCTGTCAGTGTCATGCAACCATATGCTCCTGCCAGTGTCATGCCACCATCTCCTCCCGTCAGTGTCATGCCACCATATGCTCCCGCCAGTGTCATGCCACCATCTCCTCCCGTCAGTGTCATGCCATCATATGCTCCTGCCAGTGTCATGCCACCATATGCTCCCACCAGTGTCATGCCAACATCTCTTCCCGTCAGTGTCATGCCAACATTCCTCCCATCAGTGTCATGCCAACATTTCCTCTCATCAGTGTCATGCCACCATCTCCTCCCATCAGTGTCACGCCACCATAGGCTCCCACCAGTGTCATGCCACCATCTCCTCCATCAGTGTCATGCCACCACCTCCTCCCATCAGTGTCATGCCAACATCTCTTCCCATCAGTGTCATGCCAACATCTCTTCCCATCAGTGTCATGCCAACATCTTTTCCCGTCAACATCATGCCAACATCTTTTGATATCAATGTAATTGCAGGCCAGTGCCCCTGGAGCAGGTGGATGTAGGGAAGCTATTGTGTGCATAATGGTGTGCCCTGGCAGAGCTGTGGGGGTCCCCCAGGGCAGCCTGGTCCAGCTGTAGTGTGTCCCTCTGTAGGCAGAGGCAAACTGTGGCTGAAAGCCTGTTGAAACAGGCACCAACTACAATGTAGTAGCGAAATCTGTCAGTGCAAAATACTTTCTGGTTGTTGATTGGGGTGGAGTTAATAATTTTATGCCTTTGGCTGTAGGGTATGGGGGCCTTAGTGGGTGAGGCCACAGCAAGAAGTTCATGGACTCTTACCACCGGGAGCCCTTTATTTTTCCTGGGTTTAAGAACAGGTAAAACTGAACTGTTAAATGGAGCAGCAACGGGAACAATCGCTGCCTTATTAGGCTTTATATCATACGCGTCACTCTCTGAGGGTCTATTTTAACTTATATTGGACCAAATTAACTCTTTAATTAACTTACTTATTTTGAGACAAGACCTTGCTCTGTCTCCCATGCTGAGTGCAGCGGCATGATCTTGGCTCACTGCAGCCTGGACCTCCCAGGCTCAAGTGATTTTCCAACCTCAGCCTCTTAAGCAGCTGGGACCACAGGTATGCACCACCATGCCTGGCTATTTTTTTTTTGTAGGAACGAGGTCTTACTATGTTGCCCAGGCTGGTCTTGAACTCCTGCACTCAAACAATCCTCCCACCTTGGTCTCTCAAAGTGCTGGGATTACAGGTATGAGCCACCTTACCCCGCCCACGTTAAATTTCAACTGGAGGTCCATAGGGTCCCATTCCGTAAGCATCAAAGCCTGACTTTAATATCTGATTCACGGTGTTAGAGCACCCAGGCCCAGGGTGTGATATTTTAAGGTGCTGGGTACTGTAACTACAGGAAGTTTAGGCAGGTCAGGCTGCCGCCACACTTCAGCATATCTACTTTCCCTCTGTTTTATGTTAAGTTACCTCCCTAAGATTATAAAAGGCCACAATGTTTACATTTAGCGGGGGACCAGGTGCACTGGCTCATATAGTGTCAGCACTTTATAGGTATCATATAATCTCAGTGCTCTGGGAGCCAGGACTTTGATGCCAGCCTGGGTGACATAATGAGATCCCATCTCTATAAATAAAATAAGCCTGGATGTGGCGGTGCACACTTGCAGCCCCAGCTGCTTGGGAGGCTGAGGTGGAAGGATCACTTGATCCCAGGAGTTGAAGGCTGCAACGAGCTGTGGTCACGTCACTACACTGTAGCCTGGCGACGGAGTGAGACCCCATCTCGAAAACACTGAAACACAAATAAATTTAGTAGGACTCTCAGGTATAACTAATTTGAACCACAGTATAGATTAAGTCCACGAAGTTCTGTCAATTGGTGCATTTTAGCAAATGCTAAAATTAATTTAGAGCCTATTTGTTTAGAGACACAAAAGCCAGTCAGTGCGCTTTGCATCCTTTTTTTTTGAGATGCAGTCTCCCTCTGTGGCCCAGGCTGGAGTGCAGTGGTGTGATCTCTGCTCACTGCAACCTTTGTATCCTGGGTTCAAGTGATTCTCCTGCCTCAGCTTCCCGAGTAGCTGGGATTACAGGCACCGCCACCACACCCAGCCACTGAGCCCAAACTTTTCCTCCTTTTATGTGATTCTAATTGGGTTGAATTATGGACCTTTGTTTTAATTTATAAAACACACATATTTATTGTGTGTTTAATAAATATAATCATATATAATTTATTGGCTCCTCTTTCCTCCCCCTCCTATACCCAGGGTGTTTTTTTCCTTCTTCTCCTCCCCCTTTTGTTCCATTTTAGGATTTTGGCCACCTAAAGCTTTTGTGTTTTGTCTCTGGCTAAGAGGAAAGTGGTGGCAGCAGGGGTGTGTGTGGGGTGTGTGTTGGGGGCAGGTGTGTGTTGGGGGGTGTGTAGGGGGCAGGTGTGTGTTGGGGGGTGTGTTGGGGGCAGGTGTGTGTTGGGGTATGTGTTGGGGCAGGTGTCTGTTGGGGGCAGGTGTGTGTTGGGGGGTGTGTTGGGGGCAGGTGTGTGTTGGGGGGTGTGTTGGGGGCAGGTGTGTGTTGGGGTATGTGTTGGGGCAGGTGTGTGTTGGGGGCAGGTGTGTGTTGGGGTGTGTGTTGGCAGGTGTGTGTTGGGGTGTGTGTTGGGGCAGGTGTGTGGGGTGTGTGTTGGGGGTGTCAGGTGGGGATGTGTGTTGGGGGCAGGTGTGTGTTGGAGTGGGTGTGTTGGGGCAGGTGTGTGTGGGGTGTGTGTTGGGGGTGTCAGGTGGGGATGTGTGTGTTGGGGGCAGGTATGTGTTGGGGTGGGTGTGTTGGGGCAGGTGTGTGTGGGGTGTGTGTTGGGGGCAGGTGTGTGTTGGGGTGTTGGGGCAGGTGTGTGTTGGGGTGTGTTAGGGGCAGGTGTGTGTTGGGGTGTGTGTTGGGAACAGGTGTGTGTTGGGGTGTGTTGGGGGCAGGTGTGTGTTGGGATGTGTGTTGAGGGCAGGTGTGTGTTGGGGTGTATGTTGGGGGCAGGTGTGTGTTGGGGCAGGCGTGTGGGGTATGTGTTGGGGGATGTCAGGTGGGGATGTGTGTGTTGGGGGCAGGTGTGTGTTGGGGTGGGTGTGTTGAGGCAGGTGTGTGTGGGGTGTGTGTTGGGTGTGAGGTGGGGATGTGTGTTGGGGGCAGGTGTGTGTTCGGGTGGGTGCACGTGTGTGTTGGGGTGGGTGCGTTGGGGGCAGGGTGTATGTTGGGGTGGGGCTGTGTTGGGGTTGGTGTGTGAGAAGTGGGTGTGTGTGTGGGGCGGGCATGTGGGTGTGTTGGGGCAGGTGTGTGTGGGTGTTGGGATGGGTGTGTTGAGGCAGGTGTGCATGGGTGTGGGGTGGGTGTGCATGGGTGTGTTGGGGTGGCTGTGTGTTGGGGTGTGTGTGGGTGTGTTGGGGTGGGTGGGTGGGTGTGCTGGGGCAGGTGTGTGGGGGCGGATGTGTGGAGCGGGTGTGTGTGGGGCAGGTGTGTGGGTGTTGGGGTGGATGTGTTGGGGCAGGTGTGTGGGGTGTTGTGGGGCAGGTGTGGGTGTTGGGGTGGGTGTGTTGGGTCAGGTGTGTGGGGCATGTGTGTTGGGGTGGATGTGTGTTGGGGAGGTGTGTGGGTGTGTGGGGCAGGTGTGTGTGTGACAGGCAGGGGTGTGGGGTGTGTGTGTGCGGGTGTGTTGGGGCAGGTGTGGGGCGGGGGTGTGGGGCGAGTGTGTGTTGGGGTGGATGTGTGGGTATATTGGGGTGGGTATGTGTTGGGGGAGGTGCGTGTGGGTGTGTGGGGCAGGTGTGTGACAGGCAGGGGTGTGGGGCTGGTGTGTGTGTGTGGGTGTTGGAGTGGGTGCGTGGGGCAGGTATGACAGGCGGGGGTGTGGGGCGGGTGTGTGACAGGCGGGGGTGGGGGGTGGGTGTGGGGCAGGTGTGTGTGTATTGGGGCGGGTGTGTGGGGCAAGTGTGTTGGAGTGGATGTGTGGGTATATTGGGGCAGGTGTGTGGGTATTGGGGCGGGTGTATGGGTGTTGGGGTTGGTGTGTGGGGTGTGTGTGTGTGACAGGCGGGGGTATGGGGCAGGTGTGTGTGTGTGGGTGTTGGGGTGGGTATGTGTGTGACAGGCAGGGGTGTGGGGCAGGTGTGTGTGTGTGGGTGTTGGGGTGGGTATGTGTGTGACAGGCAGGGGTGTGGGGCAGGTGTGTGTGTGTGGGTGTTGGGGTGGGTATGTGTGTGACAGGCAGGGGTGTGGGGCAGGTGTGTGTGTGTGGGTGTTGGGGTGGGTATGTGTGTGACAGGCAGGGGTGTGGGGCAGGTGTGTGTGTGTGGGTGTTGGGGTGTGTGTGTGGGGCAGGTGTGTGACAGGCTGGGTGTGGGTTGGGTGTGTGGGGCGGGTGTGTGTGGGTGTTGGGGCAGGTGTGTGTGTGACAGGCGGGGGTGTGGGGCAGGTGTGTGTGTGTGGGTGTTGGGGTGTGTGTGTGGGGCAGGTGTGTGACAAGCGGGGTGTGTGTGGGTGTTGGGGCGGGTGTGTGTGGGTGTTGGTGCAGGTGTGTGTGTGACAGGCGGGGGTGTGGGGGTAGACTGCCCTTTCTGCAGCCAGTGTTTGGAAAAAGAAACCCTTCTTCTTTACGCAAAGCCTGTTAGAACGGCTTGCATCTCTGGGTGGGTAACAGTTTTCCGTTTGAGTTTTGTTTCCCACTGCGTTTATCTTTTCGGTGTTTATCAGACAAAGTCCTGCCGGCCCCTCGTGGCCCTGTCCTTAGGTGCTGTCTCACCCAACCCCCAAGGACTCTGGAGCCGCTGTGGGAGAGTGACCCTGTCGGTATTTTTAAGGCTGCGTTGAGGGTCCTCCCCTGCCATAAACAGCGGTGCTCAGGAAGGCCCATGCGGCATCACCGGAGCACGTTCCCGAATCCACTGGCGACCTCCTCCGGGGTCTCATACAGGGCAGGGATAGGGTGCTCTGTCCTTCTATTAAACATTGTGCCCCTGGTCCTGAGGATAGGGTGTCTCCTGCCCCCCTGGTCCCTGTGGGGGGGGGGGGTCCTCACACTGAGCTCCTGAGAGTGAAGAGCTCCCCGGCCCACTTCCCCAGACGGGCTCCCCCAACCCCACTTCAGGGTGCCTCCCCCGCCCTGCGGCTCCCCCCCCCAGGCAGCCTGAAGCTCGGATTGCTCCCACTTAGCAGCGCCGCCGGCGGGGCCTCTGAGGGGCACCCCCCTACCCCCATTCCCTTTGGAGGAGTCTTGGGGAACCTGGCCAGCCAGCCCGGAAGCGAGGCAGGTGCAGCTCAGATCAGAGCTCAGAGGACCCAGCCCCCGAGTTCGGAGCCTAGAGGTGCCCGAGGCGGCGCACCCGGCAGGAGCGAGCGCAGGTGGCCGCACTGCTGGTCCACGGCCGCCGGGTGGAACCCGTTTCTGAGCCCAGAGCAGCGCAGCTGCGCCTCACTCCACCCCGCTCGCTGCGCCGACCGCCTGAAAACGGAGGTTTTATCAGGTGCAGTGAGGCCCACAGATCAGGGGGTGTAGCCGTTGAAAAGCTGATTACTCACAGTTCCCAAGAACAGGGGCAGCGTCTGCACGGCGTGGGGGCTGAGGCGGGGCGGGGGGCCGCGGGGAGCGCTGGGGTCTGCTGGAGTCCGGGGGAGGAGGGGGAACCGTGAGCAAGAGCCGTTATTGGGGTTTCTATGGAAAGGGACAGTCGAGGCAGGGTGAGCAGGCTTTGCACTGGCTGGTTTGAGGAATTTCAGGGCTCTGGAACAGAGGGGCTGTCTCCAGTTTTCTTGGTAGCTGGCCCTGGTGTGATCAGGACGGGGTAATTTTGGGCCTTAGTGTGAGAGACAGCGGAGGTGGTGGGCTCTGGGGTGGCCATTGGCATCTGAGGAGGAATGTGAGTCCTGGGAGGGCAGCCTCTCTAGGTCAGCTAGGTTCCAGGATGCCAAAGCATCAGACGCAAAAAAGAAAAATGTTGCTGTGGGTGGCAGTGATTCGTCTTTTTTACCGCCCACCGCTGCAGCGTAAGGAGGCAGCAAGGCGCCTTCTCCATTCCTCCTGTTTTGTTGTTCTTGTTGGACACGAGTTACTCAGCTTTGGCTCTTACCAGTGAAGCTGCTGGGACGATTCTTGCACACGCGTCTGGTGGGCACACACGTTCACCTCTCTTGGTATAACCCAGGCATGGGCAGCTTTCAGAGATGACTGGAGTTTCCCAGAGTGATTAAACCACGTTTCAGTGTGTTGACACTCAAGCCTTTCAGTCTGAAGACTCATGCCTTCCATCGTTCATTCAGCAAACCATTATTATTATTTTTGAGATGGAGTTTCACTCTTGTTGCCCTGGCTGGAATGCAGTGACACCATGTCGGCTCACTGCAATCCTCGCCTCCTGGGTTTTCACTCTTGTTGCCCAGCCTCCTGAGTAGCTGGGATTACAGGCATGTGCCACCACGCCCAGCTAATTTTTTTGTATTTGTAGTAGAGGCGGGTTTTCACCATGTTGGCCAGGCTGGTACTCCTGACCTCAAGTGATCCACCGGCCTCGGCCTCCCAAAGTGCTGGGATTACAGGTGTGAGCCCCCACTTAGTTTCATCTTGGGGTCATTGCTCTCACTCCTCCCTCGTGGTCTGCTTTCCTCAATAGCTGTTTGTCAGGCTCTTCTAGGGTTGGTTGCCCTTTAATCACACCAGCTTTCCTCCGACGTGTGCTGCCTCTGGGTCATGGGGTGTCTGACTCCTTGCTGGCTCCGGGGAGGTGTGGAGGGCAGCCAGGAATGTCTTCTGGCCTGTTTTCTGCAAACATGTGGCAGCAACACTGTCGCTGAGGCTTTTGGGTGGAGGTGCCTCCTGCTCCTCGCAGAGCACTCAGGCCTGGGGACCTCTTGAGAACTAAGGCACACCCGACCCTTGCTGCCGCCCCGCCCAGGGGAAATGGGGGTGTGGAGGGAGGCCAAGGGCCCACAGAAGAGTAGCTGGCCATGCCGGGCTTCCTCTTGGTTTCCAGTCCACAAGAGTCCCTGCTTTCCAATGCTGTGTGTGTGTGCGCGCACACGCGAGCGCACGGAGACCAGGCTGTGGTCCACATGCACAGAGATCCACCTTCCAAAGCTCCAAGGGAGTGGGAAAAGGAACAGAGGCATCACTGAGAAGGTGAAGATGGGGGCCCTATGTCCCGACCCCCCAAACTGGACATTTGAGAACATTCAGGTTCTTCCTTGTTTCAGAACCTTTGCATCTGCTGTTCCCTTTACCACCAATACCTTTCCCTTTTTCTAGCTGTTGAACTCCTACCCATCCTTCAAGGCCCAGTGCAAAAATTCCTTCTATTGGACCCTAGCTGCTTCAGGGCCTGTGTCATGGCACGTATTACCTTGAATCATAACAGCCACTTCTGTACCTGTGTCCTCATCCAGACCTCAAGTTCCCTGAAGGCAGGAGTGGGTCTGACTCACCCCTGTGAGGTTGCTGCAGAGGCATTCTCTCCTTCGTGTTACTGGTGAAGGGGTGGGCTGAGGAAGGGAGAATTGTTGCAGGAGCCTTCCCTGAGCGCCTGTTTACCGGCACCATCGTGTGCATTCCACGCCGATCCTCCGCAGTCCCTCTCTCCCGCCAACGATTCCTCCGTGGGGCGCGGCCACCTCGGTCCCGCCGGGGAGCCCCATTTCCAACCGTGGCAACTGAGGCTCCCAACGGTCCCGCGACCCGCCGGGATCTAGAGGGCGCGGGGGCCCGGCCGCCCCGCCAAGCCAGAGGCGCTCCGCCCCAGGCCTGGCGCACCTGGCCCCGCCCCGCCCGGACCCCGCCCCCCGCCCAGACCGGAGCCGGTTCCGCGCCTTGGCCGCCGCGACAGGTGCAGCAGAGCCGAGCCGGCCGCGCTCCGAACGGCGTCCTCCGCCCCACCATGGGCAACAGCGCGGGCCGCAGCGACTTCGAGTGGGTCTACACCGACCAGCCGCACACACAGAGGCGCAAGGAGATACTGGGTGAGCGCGGCACGGGGCTCCCGCAGGGTGGGGACCACCCCAAAGGCCGTTCTCGAGTCGCGTCGGGGAGTAGAGCCCAGACGGCCGCTCCGGCTAGGGTCCGAAAGCCAGTGGGCGCTCTGCCATCTCCACTCCCCTCCCTGGCGTCCCCGGCCGGCTCCCTCAGGGTCCCCATCCCGGCCGGGTCTGAAACTCCCCAGGGACCTGCGGATTCCGAGTCGGGGGGCGCGTCTCAGCTGCTCCTTGAGGGCCGCGGGACACGAGCCACTCCCGGGGCCGGGGCTGTAGCCGGGGCGTTGGGACCCGAGGGCCAGGGGCGGCCCCGGGACGCGCTACGAGGCGCACGCGCTCCCTGGCGCTGAGGCATCTTCCGCGCCGCGGGGCCTCCACCCGCAGCCACTGGGCGCCCGCTGCGCTCAGACCCCTGGGTCCCGCGGCCACGGGCGCCCCAGGCTGGAGATCAGGGCGGATGAGCGCCGGAAAGGGAGCAAAGGCGAATGAGAGGCGCGCGTCGTTTTCTTTGAGAGGACCTCTGTCTATTCTGGCATGTCGCTTATTATGTGGTGGTTGCTTTCTTTGTCGCTTCGTGTCCTCTGCAAGGAGGACATCTTTTTACCCATTTGGAGTCGCCGTCGTTCATGCCAGAGGCTCCATCCAACCCACAAGCAGGGTGGCCCGGGTGAGTCGTTCTTGGCCCGGGCTTACGGGGCCAAAGGGCCTGGGCCTGGAGAGTGGCTTTTGCTGGATGCCACCAAATTCCCAGAGGCCAGGTGGAGGCAGGCCTGCCCCTCCCCCTCCACGCGGAAGGCTCCCCTGCCTGTCAGCACAGCGCGCTGGCACACCTGTACTGTAATCTTCAGTCAGATCGGGGAAGCAATACTCTTTCATTGGGGCTTTAATTTGCACTTATTTGATGGATGGTTTCAAATTTTAATTGGTCGTTTTGTTTTGTTTTATATAGATAGAAATAGAGTCTCGCTCTGTCCCCCAGGCTGGAGTGCAATGGCGCGATCTCAGCTCACTGCAACCTCCGCCTCCCAGGTTCAAGCGATTCTCCTGCCTCAGCCTTCTGAGCAGCTGGGATTACAGGCACCTGCCACCAGGCCCGCTAATTTTTTGTATTTTTAGTAGAGACAGGATTTCACCTTGTTGGCCAGGCTGGTTTGGAGCACCTGACCGCAAGTGATCCGCCCACGTGGCCTCCCAAAGTGTGGCATTAACTGGCCATTTGAATTCCTTCTCTTGGGTTTGGTCTTTTGCTTGTTAATCCAAAGAGCTTGTTCTTTAACCCTTGGTATTTTAAATGCTGGAAATGTATTCCCCGTTCATACTTTGCCTTTTGCTGTCACAGACGCTTTAACAACTTTTTTTTTAAAAAAATGCGGTTGAATTGATTGGATTTTTTTCTTTAGAGTTTTTCCACTTTGGTGCCTTTCTGACCCATCCCAAGAATATGGAAATATCCATACTATTTATTTTTTCTTTTTAATATATATTTTTTGAGATGGAGTCTTGCTCTGTTGCCCAGGCTGGAGTGCAGTGGCACAATCTTGGCTCACTGCAACCTCTGCCTCCCAGGTTCAAGAGATTCTCCTGCCTCAGCCTCCTGAGCAGCCTGTACCACCATGCCCAGCTAATTTTTGCATTTTTAGTAGAGATGGGGTTTCACCGTGTTGGCCAGGCTGGTCTTGAACTCCTGATCTCAGGTGATCCACCCCCGCCCCCCGTCCATCTGCCTCTACCTCCCAAAGTGCTGGGATTACAGGATGTGCCTGGCTGTGCTTTGCTTTGCTGCTTTTTTAATCCCGTGGCAGCATATTGAGATATCATGACTTTTAAATTCTTGAAATGCAAGATACATCGAGTTGCTGACCTGTGACTGCATCCCAAGGTAGCTGTGGCCTCAGGAGCTGGAAACTCTGGGTGGGTTTGTGAGTGCTGTGGTTTCTCCTGGGAGGTGAGCAGCAGCCCAGCACCGTCTGGCCCCAACAGTGGTAGCTGCCTCCCCTGTGCTGTGGAGCTCCTGCGGAGGCTGGGAGGAAGCTTGAAGGTCATCTGACTGTCCTCCCTGCTCATCATGTGAACAGGGCAGGTGTCCTGGCTACTGCCTCTCAGCAGGGCTGAGGCGGGACTGAGGCTGGAGCAGGGCTTTCCTTGGCCCTGTTTGCATTTCTGTCCCCTCCCCTGGCTGTCCCCAGCTTCCCCTAACAGGACTCACTGGGCATCTGGCCCCATGAGGAAAAGGTGGGAGACACATGGCAGCCAGAGTCTAGGAACTCATGACCATAGAATAGGAGCCGGGCCTACCCCAGAGCCCCCTGGAGGGACCCAGGGCTGCGGCCTCACTTTCCCAATCTGCAAAATGGGCAGTTGTCCTACCAGGCAGAATAGATGTGAGGACAAGATGAGACCTCACCTGGGAAGGTGCTCGGGGTGGTACCTGGCACTCCAGGACATGGGGAAGGAAGTCTCTCTAAGGAGGGAAGCCACAGGCCCTGGAACCAATGCAGGAGACTTTCTGGAGTGGGTGGCCGAGAAGGTTGAAAGACTTGGAAGAGGGAGAGGCACCTGGGCCAGGGCTTGGGGAGCACACGTCCCCGGGGCTGGCTCTCCAGGGAGCTTGGCCCACGCTTCTTTCCCTGCAGAGAGGAAGCAGGTACTTCCTTTCCACCTGTTGTTCTGAGCTAATAAACTTGGAATGTCCCATTCTCTCTCTCCCTGGCACTGACACAAGCTGTTCCCCGTGTGAGTGTCCCTCCTTCCTGCTCTGCCAGGCTCTCTCTTGCTTAGCCTTGCTCACAATCTCACCTCCTGCAGACAGCGCCTCGGGCTGCTCCCAGACCTGGCACAGCTGGATGGGAACCCCTCCTCTGGGTCCCCCTCCATGGCTCCAAGCCCTCTCTGGGCTCTTTGGGGCAGAGTTCAAGCACTTGGCTGTGGAGCTGATCTCCTGGCAAGGACCCTAACACCCACTCCTTAGCTATGGGTGTGTCTGTAAACACAAGGAATTGAGTCCAGGCAAGTTAAAAGGGGTTAGGAAATAAAACCTTCCTAATGGGGTTTCATGCAGACTGAATGAGGTGATGTGTAAAGTGCTCCCTCGGGGACTCCATGAGTGTCTCAGAGATAGGCCTGGAAAGTCCTTAGTTTCCCTGAGGACAGGGAGTACTCTGCCTTCTCCATGGCTGAGCTGTCCTTAGTCCCCAGAGAAATGCTCTGTGTAACTGGCAGTGTCTCTTTACAGAAGAGGCAGGAGTGAGACTCAGAGGGGAAGCAACTTGCCAGGGACCACAGAGGCCAGGCTGGTGCTCAGGCAGCTCCTGCCCCACCCAGTTGGTGCCCAGGGATGTTCAATAAAGATCCTAATCTCAGAGTCAGAACCCAGGAAGTCCTTGCAAAGAGCTGGCTCTACGAGCTCTGTGGGTTGGGGCCAAAGTCCGCCTCCAGCTCCTGCCCGGGAGGGGGACACACTCCCTAGGGCAAAACTTCCTAAGAAAGTGGGGTCCCCTAGGCCAGGGTTGAGGCTCCCTGGACTGAGAGGGCAGGACAGAGCCACCGAGACTGGCCCTATCAGAGACCCAGCCAGGCGTGGCCGGTGGAATAAGAAGCAGGCTTTGGGTTTTTGTTTTTGTTTTTAATGAATAGCTTTGTAATTTTGTTTGTTTTTAAATTATGAAAGGGCACACATGGTAATAAAAGCAAATAAAAACAAAAGAGGAAAACCCGGAAGTGAGACTGCAGGCCATTGTTGGATTACTTGCTTCAGAAAGGCCGAGGCTGGGACTCTGTCAGTGCCAAGTGGTTAAAATCCGACCCAAACTGCTGGAGCCACCAGGGAACTTGGGGTTCCATCTCCCAGCCATGGAGCTGCCCAGCTGCAGGTACCCCCATCTCTGTGACGAACGGGGGCTCCCAGACCTTCAGTATGTATTTGTCACTGGAATGAAAGGCAGGTTTCGTGAGCAGCTGGTGAGAAGGTGGGCACTTTCCACACTTTCCAGATCCTACTAGGTCCCAGGGTGCCTCCCATACTGGAGACAGGATCAGGATAGTCTTGGCACAAAACCTCAGGTGGCAGAGATGGAACCTGTGGGCAGGTGGCTTCCCAGAGCTTAGGCCAGGGCTAGGAGGAAGGTGTTTAGGAAGGAGGGGATTAGGAGAGCTTTGCTGCCTTTCTGAGGAGAGGCTTATCCTAGGTCTGGTTACTCACCTGTGGATGGGCGTGGGAAAGGCCATGTTGTATGGAAGCATTTCCTGCTGCAGCCACCAGGTGGCATCATCAATCCTGAGCAGCTTTGTGATGGAACAGGGAGCTGGGAAGCAGATGGCAGCAGAGGTGGAATGTTGGGGTGGTGATGGGCTGTGACGAGGGGCACCTCCCATGTGGCCAGTGAGTGTCATGTGATGGCATTTGTCCTCCCAGGGAAGGTGGTAGAGCACATCATTTTACATGTTGCCAGAGTGAGGCCTTGGGGGCCCAGAGGTGCCCAGCATGGAAGTGATAAAAGGACCCTTTGCTTCTGGGAATCCCACTGGGGACAAAACAGAAGTGGCTTTATTGCCATTCAGTCAGGAGGTGCAGGGGTCGAGTGACATGCAACTGGGAGGAGGAGTCTGACATGGGGCAGGCCCTGTTTCTGCCACTGCTGGAGGCAAGTGCCCAGCAGCCTTTCTGACCCAGCTGCCTGTTTCTGATGCAGTCCCTCTGCTCAGTGGCTTAGTGGATTTGTCAGAAAAATTTCTAGGCAAAAGCAGTAACTCATCAGAGTTGCACCAGGGTGATGCAACTGTCCTTTGGGTGCCGGGGGCTTCGGGCTGGCCTCCCTTCAGCAGGCCCTACCTCCTGCTCTGCCCTCTGGGTTTTTGTGTGCAAGCCTGCTAACTGGTGTAAGTGTGCAGATCTGCTGGTGCCAGACATCTCACACCTCAGCACCTGCTGCCCCTTCTTCCCCATGGGCCCCTAGGGAAGACCCCACCTCCATATGCTCACAGCCACAGAGGCTGTCAGAGCAGACACCTTACAGATGGACACTGAGGAGACAAGTCCAGAGAGGGGCAGGGGCTTGCCCAAGGGCACACAGGAGTCTAACTGAGCCGGATCAAGGATTTGTTTTTTTTTTTCTTTTCTTTTTTTTTTTGAGACGGAGTCTTGCTCATTGCCAGGTTGGAGTCCAGTGGTACAATCTTCACTTGGCTGAGTGCAGCTTCTGCTTCCTGAGCTCAAGCAATTCTCCTGCCTCAGCCTCCCGAGTAGCTGAGACTATGGGCACATGCCACCTTGCTCAGCTAATAATTTTGTATTTTTAGTAGAGATGGGGTTTCACCATGTTGGCCAGGCTGGTCTGGAACTCCTGACCTCAAGTGATCCATCCGCCTAAGCCTCCCAAAGTGCGCAGCCCCTCAAAGTGCCCAGACCCGATTCAGGGTTTCCTCTGGGTGCTTTGTGGCAGTGTAGCCAAGCACTAGATCGGTGCTGATGGAGTCTGAGTCCTGCTCAGGATTGTGCAGGTCCTGAGTTCAAGCTGTGGCTCTGTCAGCTTTGCTGCACCTTGGTGGGCCCTTCTTTGTGCCTCCCCGGCCCTCAGACCCGTCCTTTGTGTGTTCTACCTGGACAGGGTGACTTCTACCAATAGCTGTTTTTCATGGCCACCTGCCCAGATGCCTTGTGCCCCACTGGGGTCACCGCTGGAGACCGTCTGTGTGGGTCTGTTTATCTTGGTTTCAGGTGGCTGTGCACGTGGGGCTCTGTGCTGCCTTATGGAGCAGGGAACCCTCAAGGCACATGTGTCCTCCTGCCATCCAGGCTGGAGGTGTGGGAGGCCAGAGTCACACCTAAGGTCAGCTGAGTGCCCACAGCAGGCCAGAGTCCCCAGTCTGGGCCAGATTTGGGTATCCAGCCAGAGCCCATGCTGGCCTGCAATTCCTAGTGGGGCTGCCAGCGAGCTGTGTCTCTCCCTGTCCTTCTCTGCCTCGATCTTTCCCCCTCTCCTATGGCCTAGAGAAGATAGGACCCAAGGCCATGGGACTGATTGACTTCCCCTGCAGTTCCCCCCATTCTCCCTGTCCCCCTTTCCTTGAGCCCCTGGTAGAGGCCCCATATTAGTCAGTTTCTCCAGAGAGACAGAATCAATAGGATCTATCTATCTCCTCCCTCCCCCATCCCCCCTCCCCCTCTCCCCCCTCTCCCCTCTCCCCCTCCTCCCTGTCCTCCCTCTCCCTCTTCCCCCTCTCCCTCTTCCCCCTCTCCCTCTCCCCCCTCTCCCTCCCCTCCTTTGTCTTCCTCTTTCTCCCTCTCTCTCCTCCTTTCTCTCCCCCTCTCTCCTCTTCTCTCTCCCCTCTCTCCTCCATCTCCCTTCCCTCTCCCCCCAACTCTCTCTCTCTCTCTTTGCCATTACTGTCATCCAGGCTGGAGTGCAGTGGTGCAGTCACAGCTCACTGCAGTCTTGAACTCCTAGCTCAAGCAATCCTCCACCTCAGCCTCCCAATAGCTGGGACCACAGGTGCACACTACCATACCTGGCTAATTTTTAAACTTTTCACATAGATAAGGTCTTGCTATGTTGCCCAGGCTGATTCTGACCTCCTGGGCTCAAGCAAACCTCCTGCCTCAGCCTCCCAAAGTGCTGAGATTATAGTGTAAGCCCCCATGCTTGGCTTTATCCATCCATCCATCCATCCTCCATCCATCCAAAGAGGGTATTTATTATCTGTCTATTCATCCATCCAAAGAGGGGATTTATTAGGGGAATTGGCTCATGTGATTATGGAGGCTGTGAAGTCCCAGGACAGACCATCTGCAAGCTGGAGCCCCAGGGGTGGCAGCAGGGATAGCGTGGTTCAGCCTGAGTCGCAGGGCCTCAGGACCAGAGACCTTAGTATGATGTTGAAGGCCTGAGAGCAGGTGGGGGTTGGGGGTGCTGATGTAGTTCTTGGAGTCCAAAGGCTGGAGTTCTGATATCCAAGGACCAGAGAAGCGTATGTGTTGCAGCTCCGAGAGAGGGAGGGAAGGAGGGGAGGTGGGGAAGGAGGAAGGGGGGAAGGAGGGGGGGAGGAGGGGGCAAAGGAGTAGGGGAGGAGGGGGGGAAGGAGAGAGGGAGAAAGGGAGAGAGAGGAGGAGAGGGGGAGAGGAGGGGAGAGGAAGGAGGGAAGGGGGAAGGAGCGAAGAAGGGGGAAGGAGAGAGGGAGGGAAGGAGGGAGGGGAAGGAGAGGAGGGAGGGAAAACCTTTGCCTCTGCCTTTTTGTTCTGTTGGGGCCCCAGCTGATTGGATGGTGCTGGCCCACATTGAGGACGGGCCTTCCCCACTCAGTCTACTTGCTGCCAGTCTGGAAACACCTTGGCAGACACACTCGGAAAACAGGGGCATGCCGGTAGGATGTGCCAGCCCAGTGGCTGTTTCTGGGGTCTGTGGGAGACAGGACTGGCCCACAGCTGGGCTGGGTGAGGGGCTGGCAGGGTGGGCACTGCTGTCCTTCTGTGTGCAGGTTTCTCCTCTCTCTGGCGGTCCAGAGTGGAGCCCCCGAGGGAAGGTTAGGGCTTGGAGGGGCAGCTGAGTCCTGTGAGGTGCTGGGGAAAGGGGCTCCCTGAAGGTGGGCTGCACAGGGCATGGTGAGGGACCTGAGAGTGCCCCACACAGGTAGAACTTAGTATCTTGGTTCAGCAGATGGGGAAACTGAGGCCCCCTCTCCAAGGACAGGGCTGCCAGGCTCTGTTGTGGCTCTTGCCTCTGAGGGGCACAGGAGTGGCCTATGCTTGCCTGTACCCAAGCACTGGAGGCCTGGGCCCACCCTCCCCAGAGCTCACCTGGGTGTGTGGCTCACCTGGCCAGGTATGGCCGGCCCCTCCCTCTTGCCCTGAGGCTTGGCCTCCTTCCAAGAGGAAACAGGGACTGGTTGCCTGGGAAAGACAGGATGGGGTGAGGGTAGGCCTGGAGCTGGCAGGTCCCCAGGAGGGCTGGCCACTGCCCTGGGGGTGAGGGGCATCCCTGGGTGAGAGGGAGGCAGTGGAGCCCTCGAGTTTGCAGTCTGCCTGCATCCGGGGAGGCAAATGAGACTTTGCATGCAGCTTCCTTGGTCCTGTGCCTAGGCCAGAGCCTTCCTGAGCAGGAGCTGCCAGCAGGTCCCCTTGGCCTGCTACACAGGAGACACTGCTTCCCTGCCTGGGATTACTTTGCTGCAGGTGCTAGGCACGCACCCCCGGGCTGAGGCCCCCCACAGGAAGCACAGGCAGCACTGAGGCACAGCCTCTGCGGCATCCCTGCTGGCACGGACCTGCTGGGTGGGAACAGCTGGGATGTGGACGGCCAGTGTGGGCTGCATGTGCCCCTGCTGGAGTCTTGCCCTCTGAGAGTGGCAGGATAAGGCTCGGCCAGGGTGGGGGGCAGCAGGCCCTCAGGCAGCACTGAGTGTGACTGGCTTCTGTGTCCAGGGGCAAAGGGACCAGTGAGGTTTGCTGGCCGCTCCCACCCTCTCTCTCCTTGGCCACTGCCATGGGAAGAAGCGTGTGGAGGGCGGGATGCAGCCGCACTGAGCAAGGTCTCACGTCTCCCCGTCTACCCTGCAGCCAAGTACCCAGCCATCAAGGCCCTGATGCGGCCGGACCCGAGCCTCAAGTGGATGGTGCTGGTGCTGGTGCTGGCACAGCTGCTGGCCTGCTGGCTGGTGCGCAGGCTGGCCTGGCGCTGGCTGCTGTTCTGGGCCTACACCCTCGGCGGCTGCGTGAACCACTCGCTGACGCTGGCCATCCACGACATCTCACACAATGCAGCCTTTGGCACCGGTTGTGCCGCGCGCAACCGCTGGCTGGCCGTGTTTGCTAACCTGCCTGTGGGCGTGCCCTACGCCGCCTCATTCAAGAAGTACCACGTGGACCATCATCGCTACCTGGGTGGCGACGGACTGGATGTGGACGTGCCCACGCGCCTGGAGGGCTGGTTCTTTTGCACGCCCGCCCGCAAGCTGCTCTGGCTGGTGCTACAGCCCTTCTTCTACTCGCTGCGGCCACTCTGTGTCCACCCCAAGGCTGTGACCCGCATGGAGGTGCTTAATGCACTGGTGCAGCTGGCGGCCGACATCGCCATCTTTGCCCTGTGGGGGCTCAAGCCCGTGGTCTACCTGCTGGCCAGCTCCTTCCTGGGCCTGGGCCTGCACCCCATCTCAGGCCACTTCGTGGCCGAGCACTACATGTTCCTCAAGGGCCACGAGACCTACTCCTACTACGGGCCCCTCAACTGGATCACCTTCAATGTGGGCTACCACATGGAGCACCATGACTTCCCCAGCATCCCAGGCTGCAACCTGCCCCTGGTATGTGGCTGGGGTGGCAGGGCAGAGCAGGGCTGCATGGCCATCTGAGGAGGTAGGGGCCCAGGAGGGCCTTGAGCCATGCCCAGCGACCTCTCCCTTTTGGTGCTGTTCATGGCATGGCTGCTCACACTTGTCCCCAGGGCAGGAGAAAAGGCCACGCAACACAGGCGAGTCCTCTGCTGGAGGCTGAAGCAAATTCAGGGAGGCAGGGTCTGAGAGGCATTTCACAGTGGCGGCTGCTTGAAGCTTGCCATGAAGTCTGCCAGAGGGCTGTGTGTCCTCTGGCAAGCTGCTTACCCTCTCTGTGCCCCAGCTGCTTCTTCCTTGAAGCAGGGTGGCATTAGTGACACTGCGTGGAAGCACCGTCTGCAGACTCTGTCCCTGCTCATTCCTTGTCATTGCCCTGTGACCCTCCAGGGTCCAGAGAGGACAGGGCGGGCCTTGCCCTTTGCAACCGAAGGGGCTTGGACAGAGCTGATTCAGAGCGGAAGCCCCAGGGTTGGGCACCTCTGCCTTGGTAGACTGGGAGCTGGAGAATTTCTGAACAAGAAAGGACGAAGGGGAAGGGGAGGAGGAGCCATCCCTCAGCCATTGCCAGTCTGTGCCTTAGTGGCCTCTGGCTGCCTGGAAAGAGCTGGAGTGACCTACAGCAAAGGGGGCGGGAGAAGGTGGCACTGGGGTGTTCAGGTGCCTGAGAGCACCTGTGTGTGCAGGTCTGTGTGAGCGTGTTTACCCTGTGATTATGTGTGGGTGCCTAGTATTTGCATGTATGCAGGTATTTGCATGTGTGCCTGAGCGTGCATGTGGATATGTGTGAGCACTTGCCTAGTTGTGCAGGTGTTTGTGCACACGTCCCTGTAGGCGTTGTGTGTGCGCCCTAGCCCGTGTGACTCGAATCCTTCAGACTCGTTCCAAGCCTGGGCTGTGGCCTGTGCTTTTTCTGGCTGGCAGTACCAAGGCGGTGCTCTGCACTGGGGACCATCTCGCTTGAACCTCACTACAGCCCAGGAGGCAGCTGCCTCCCCATCCATTATCCCTATTGTATAGATAAAAAGGCAGAGGTGCAGGGGGAACAGTGCCCGCCTCAGGAGATGATGGGGTACAGGGGAGAGGTGCCCGCCTCGGGAGGTGACGGGGTGCAGGGGAGAGGTGCCCGCCTCGGGAGGTGACGGGGTGCAGGGGAGAGGTGCCCGCCTCGGGAGGTGATGGGGTGCAGGGGAGAGGTGCCCGCCTCGGGAGGTGACGGGGTGCGGGAGAGGTGCCCGCCTTGGGAGGTGACGGGGTGCAGGGGAGAGGTGCCCGCCTTGGGAGGTGACGGGGTGCAGGGGAGAGGTGCCCACCTTGGGAGGTGACAGGGTGCAGGGGAGAGGTGCCCGCCTTGGGAGGTGACAGGGTGCAGGGGAGAGGTGCCTGCCTTGGGAGGTGGCAGAGCGAGAGTGCTGCCATTAATCACCAGCCTTTACCTCTCTCGAGCAAAGTGCGAGGCTCTGGGTGCCTGGTGCTGGCTTTGCCTCCCACGGCCCCGCTGTCCAGTTTTTGCGGCTGGATCCCCTGCATCCTGCAAGCATCCTTAGGAGGTGGCGGGCGCAGAAGGGGCAGGAGGGGCATCCTGTGATGGGAGTTGCTGAGCAGTGGGGTGGCATGGTGGTGGTGCAGTTGCAGGCACTGAAGCTGGGAGCACTTCCTGAAGGAGGCGGGTGGGGGTGTTGGTGCAGAGCAAAGGCTGGAGGGGTTAGCAGGTGCTCAAGAGGCCTTTGGAAAGTGACAGGCACTGAGGCTGGCGGGTCACTGGGCTGAAGAGCATGGGTGTGACCCTGTAGCCTGGCAGGACTCAGGCAGGCTATGCCTCAGCTGCTACCCCAACAGTGGGGTCTGTGAATCAGAAAATGGGGTGGGGTCAAGTGGAGTGGTGCACTGAGTTCTTGGGGCAGGGCACTCTGAGCTGAGCCTGTGGGGGCCTCTGCCATAGTGTCCTGAGCTCAGCTCAGGCCACCAGGCACTCCAGCAGGGAGCACCAGCCTTCTGGGTACCCAGGGAGGTGGGGGATGATGGTGGCAGGGAGGACTAGAGGGGGTGGCCTCGTGTTTTGCTGAGCTGGACATGGGCAGCCAGAGGCTGTGATGTGTGTGCATGCATGTACACCTGTGTGTATGTGAGCAAACATGTCTGTGCATGAGTGTGTGTGCATGTGTGGCCCCAAGGAACACCAGCCTCTGAGCCCCACCTCCTCTTCACAGGTGCGGAAGATCGCGCCCGAGTACTACGACCACCTGCCGCAGCACTACTCCTGGGTGAGGGTGCTCTGGGATTTTGTGTTTCAGGACTCCCTGGGGCCCTATGCCAGGGTGAAGCGGGTGTACAGGCTTGCAAAGGATGGCCTGTGAGGATGCCTCCTGCTGGTGGCCATCACCCCCCACCTGCCCCTCCGGCCTCTCACCCCAGCTCTGAGGGGATGCATTTCCTTCCTGTGCCCTGGGCTGCTGCCCTTGTCCCCTCGGAGCGTCCTGCACAGCACACCTGGCCACAGCAATGTGGGCTGCAGAGCTCCATCTGCTCGTGGACTCACCCTGGACCTTGGCAGTGGCCCTCCCTTTCTGTCCCTCACCAGGCGAGGCCTGGCCCTGCCCCATGGTGACCTGGGTGCTTTGAGCCCACAGTCCCCACAGAGCTGACCTCTCTGGGGTGTCTGTGCCGTCCATTAAACCAGGCGTTTGTTTCACAGCCCATGGATTGTGCTTCTGAGGGGGTGCTCTGGGCTGGAGCCTGGCCCCAGAGAATGGGGCACTGGGCTGCCCCGGTGGGTGGAGCTTGAGGCCTGAGTGCCGCTTCCTCCAGGCCAGGCCAGGCCAGGCCCAGTTCCTGTGTGTGCTCCTGGCTCTTTGCAGGATGGTGCCTGCTGCTGGGCAGTGTTCCCGAGGGCCTGCCACTACCGTGTGAACACACATTGAGGTGTGGACAGTAGAAAGCCCACTTTGGTCCTCTGTGTGGCTCCGAATCCCCTCCTGGCAGCAAAGGACCCCACTCCCTTGCCTGGCTGAGCCCTGCAGAGGCTGGCTCCCCAGCCTGGAGCCCAAACTGCCTGCCGAGTGTCCCCACTCCTCGGGCCTGTTCACTTCCTGCTCTCCCTGAGCCCATAGAGGGTCTGTCTCCCATACCAGCTTAGAGGAGGGGCTGGAGGAGCTCTGTCAAGATCCAGCGCCCAAGCCCAGGGGCTGGCCGGGCAGGTGAAATGTCCTAATGAGCCACAGCTCAGAAGGATGAGGGCCAGGCGGTGTCCTGGAAGTCTGTGTGAAGTGGGCCATGTGTGGGTCCTTTCTACAGAAGGGCTGAGGATGGGATGTAAGAGGTTGTCTTCTCCTGGAGGGCTGGGCTGGGGTGGGTCCTGATGCCCTAGAGGTAGGTAGGCAGGAGGGGTGCCTGGGTGAGGCCCTCCCTGCCAGAGGGAGATGGAGGGGCACAGCCCTGCTGCTTCCACCACAGCCCTGGGGAAGGCAGCCTCAGCCTCCAGGACTTAGGAAGGGAGACCAAGGCTGCAGTCAGGCCTTGAAGGCCTTGCTATGAGTAGGGTCCCAGGGGCTGTCCCTCCTGACCTGGGAGATGCAGGCCTCCCCCCATACCTGGGAGTGGCCTTGCATGGTGCCAGGCTCCCGTGTCCCTGGGCAGCCTGCTGAGTGGCACAGGGAAGCAACCTGACCCCAGAATTTGTTCTGTGAAGGAAGCACCACTGGCCCTGCATGAAGATTCTGAGCTGGGCACCTTGTCCAGCACTTTTCTTCAGACAACACAAAGGGGCATGTCCAGGCCTTGTCCACAAGCAGGAGGCCAGGCCCAGGTTTGGAGGGCAGTTCTGAAGATGATAGTCCTTGGAACTCTCGGGGAGGCTACAGGACTCCTGGCCTTGAGGGGAAGCAGGAGCGAGCAGCTCTGAGCTGTGGTCTGCAGGTCCTGGGTTAAAAGTGCCACCAGACCTTGGTGCCTTGCCTCCTAAGGGGCAGAACAGTCATGTTCCTGTCGCTAGGAGGTGCAGTGTGTCAGGAGCAGCAGCTGGCCCTTGAGATCAGCCACTGGGTCCCAGTATGCCAGTGCTGGCTCCCTCCCCTGCCGTGGCCCTTGGGGGCTGCTGGGCACACTGCTCTGCGGCTGTGGGGGGGATCATGTGGGAGAATTGGGGCATGAACGGTCACACGATCTCAAGGCCAGCCTGTTGGTGACCCTGGGTCCTAGAAGCCAAGGGTCAGAGCCTCTGTCTCTGGCTGCTGCCTCAGGGCAGGGGCCTGGGACGGGCCATTGTCAGGTTGTCCTCCCAGGAGACTGTGGAATCGAGGAGCAGGCAAAGCTGGCTTGCATCTGCCCGGTGTCTACTGAGCCCCACGGCCATCCCTCCCCTGGACAGGATGCTCGTGGGGCCCGTCGTCAGAATGCGCATGGAGTCCTGTGGGGCTGGGGGGTGTGGGCTGCACTTAAGGGCCATCTTCCTCGGGGTCCTGTAGGGGGTTCCCAAAGGCAGGACTTGAGGCCCAGCCCCAGGACACCAGCCCACCCTTCCTGGGCTTGGGAATGTTCTGGGCCCAGTTTTCTGTGCAAGACCACCATCTTGCTCCTATGACTCCTGGTCACTGTGGTCCCAGGCTCTTCCCTGAGTGTGAAGGACCACGTGAGATCCTGAGCGCCAGGGTGTGGACAGTAAACCTTTATTACTGTGTGAACACAGACACCGTGGTGCATGACAGACAATTTCAACACCATGATCGCTGGGGACGGAGCTGCACTGGGCAGCTCTGCAGTGCACGGTGGCGCCACACCGGGCCGGCTGTCACTGCCAGCTGAGGCGCTAACAGCGTCACCTGGGAGAAAACCTGGAAACCATCTAATGAAGCAGGTGATTTAGGGGTGTCTCTATAAACCAAAAGAAATGTACACTTAAATAAGCAAATATAAAATACAAAAAAGACAAGTAGACCTGGTGTTCTGTGTCAGGTAGAATCTAAAAAAATCCAGGAGTTGCACTTGGTTTCCTCACTGTAGCGTGTGATCACAGGTTGGGAGGTTCCTCGGCAGTGCACCCAGGCTCCCGTGTGTGCTCTGGTTGGTGCGCTGGAGTCTGGGGCTGGCTGGGCTCCTGGCTGTCCTCTGTCGCCAGATGGGCTTGACATCTCAGCGCAGTGCGGCTGGCCCCTTACGTGGTGCTGATCCCACTCAGCTCCTGCCTGATGGCTGTGGGACAGGTGGTGGCAGCTCAGGTGCAGCCATGGCGAGTGCAGTCCAGCTCCTCATTAGGGACCTGCACCCTGGCATGGACCTGCCTGGCATCTGCCCCTGCCCCATCCCCTGGGAGCCCTACCCAGGCTTTGGTGCAGACCTCTGGGATGATGACAAAAGGCTTTGGGGGCTCATCTGCCATTCCTCCTGCAGCGGCCCCTGCTGCCACTGCCCTGTTAGGGGAGGACCTGGCTCAGGACAGAGGCTGGTGCCCTGCCTGTGGCTCACTGCTGCTGAGGCATGGTGGGTACTGGGACCCTGGTGTGAGGAGCCACTGTGTGGGGACGCGGGGCCTTTGTAGGCTCTGGACAGGTGGCTATCGAGGTGCCAGGGGCCTGGGAGCCCTTCCCCCAACAGAGTGGAGGCTGAGGTTCTGCCCTCCCTGCTCCTGCAGGGGCAGCAGGAAGTCCTGGCCCTGGACCCCAGGGACGGCTCTGGCTCTGCTCACTCCCCAGGAGAGGCAGGGGCCTCTTGTCTCCTCCTGGCTTTCTCCCCATCCCAAGCTAGAGTTCCAACTCCCCGCCTCCCAAATTTGGGCCTTTCCCTCCTTCCTCTGCTATCTGTTCCCTCCCTGACTCCCCCTCCTCTATGCCAGCTCAGGCCTCTCCCTGGATGGACCCTGTTGGGCCAAGAGCCAACAGCCAGGGCAACGTGGGGGGTGGCGGGGGCGGGCATCCCCCAGCCACAGGGAGCTGCTTCTCAGAGCCCCTGGCATGGCCCATGCCTACCCCTTCCCGGGCTCTCAGCCAGGGTGGTTTCCTGGGGCTGCAACTGTGGCAGGCAGGGGCTGTGGAGGGCCCGTGGTTTCTGACCAGCTGTGCCTGGGGCTGGAGGGTGCCCAGCAGTAAGGCGGTGTTACCAGTTAGTTGGGTAGACTGCCTCACAGTCCCTCATTTGTTAACTCCTTATCTCCTCAGCTCAGGCCTTTGGGTGAACTAGACAAACAGGAACTGAGTGCTCTCTGCTTAAACAAGGGTGGGCCGGCTAGGGGAGGAGGCCTGGGTCTTCGGACTCCCACTGTCTCTTCCCTCTGCCATCAGCCTCCACCCCTGTGTGCTTGTGGGACCCTTTTGCCCAGGTCACTGCAATGTCCTGGGGGTCAGACCCAGCTGCACACCAGGTGTGAGGCTTCATTGCCCTAGTGGGGGAGGCAGGTGGGAGCTGGCACTGGCTGCACTGCACAGCTCTGACCCAGGGCTGAGCCTGCCCTGCCCAGACCCACCCCCTTTTCCTCTGGCTGCAGATCTGAGCCAGCGTCCTCAAAGGCTCTGGTGGGAACCGGAAGGACGGATGTGATGCACTGAAAACCGCCCTGCTCTGGAGCCAGAGGCTGCTCCCCACCTGCTCCCCAGCCCAGGGCCAGGCAGGCTGTGGCTCAGGCCTGGAAGAGGCTGCTGTGGCCCTTGGTCTCCCTGCACCCCCAGGAAGGCAAAGTTGTTCTTTCAGAACCAACACCAGTGACTGGAGGTGGCAGAATCAAGATGGCAACATAAACCACCGGGGGTGAAATGACAGACACTCAGGTGGCTTCCTCCAGACCTGGCTCTAATGACCTGGGGGTCTGCCCTCCATGCACCTCCCACATGGGTCCTTGGGGAAGGTGCACAGGGATGTGGAGGGTCTCAGATTTGGATGTCATGCCACCGGGAGCTGCCCATTCTTAGAAATAAATCTCTTACAGGGTGGGCTCTGCTCAAAACTGCAGGCCCCCACCCTGGGTGACAGGGACCCCTGTCCTGCAGCCCCCTGGGTGCTGCCATCCCCAGCGGGGGTTCCACTCACCATCGATGATCTCTTCCTTCACCTTGTGGAGCTCTCTGACCACCTCCTCTAGGATCTCCTGTTGGAGAGGAGAGTCCAGGTGAAGGGACAGGCAGTGGAGACAGAAAAGCCAGCCTGGGCTGGGCCATGTCCAAAGGCGTCAGGGTCTCCTGGGCCTCTCCAGAGTCATATCTGTCACCCTTGCCTCCTTGCGGCCCCCTTCCCACACTGAGGGGGGACAGTGTGGGAGGCCTGGAAACATCCTGCAGCTGCCTCCCTCAGGCAGAAGCGGCTGAAACTAAGGGCTGCCCTAGGGAAGAAACCCCCGAGGCAGGCCTAAGGGAGGTGCCCAGAAAGGTCGAGGGACATCTTAGTTCTGGTGACAGCAGGGGCTGGGGACAAGAGACAAGCTTGGTCACCCCCTTTCCGCCATGGCTGCTCCGATTGGCTTTTTGGCAGCCACATGTGGGCCCCCAGGGCCTGCCTGGCCATGCTGGTCAGAGACAGTCCCCAGCCTACTGGCTGCCCTCAGCGTCTAAGGGCACAGGGCACACTCACCTGCTTCATCCGGTCCAAGTCGAAGGCATCCAGGGCCACGTCATTCACGCTCCCAGCAGGCTTCATCCTGGGAGAGGAAGCGTGGGTGCGGTAAGTGGGAGCAGGGCTGCGGGTGCCCGGCTGGAGGCGGGCGTGGGGCAAGCTGGCTGTGCAGAGGGCCTGCTCAAGCCAGGCCCACCTGTGCCCCTCACTCCACAGAGGCTGCTTGCTTCGGACTCTGGCCACCTCACACTACTTGAGAAGGACTTCATGCGAAGTCTCTACCCCGAGAGGCTCTCCAGGGATATTGTGACCATACTTCCCGACCTGGGAGCCAAGGCTGAGGTAACAAAGGAACTGCTTTCTCATCAGAGCTCTCATGCAGAGGGAGCAACCTAAGCAACGACACCGAACCCACCCGTTGCCTCCTTGGAAAGAAAACAGTATCAATAGCCTCCTCCTCAGGGTGGGAGCTCATGCTGCAGGTTGAGCTGGGGCTCAGGGATGCAGCAGCGGTGGCAGGAAGTACAATGTGATGCTGTGGAGCTCACAGCAGCTTGGAGGTGTGCTCCTGACACACACCAGTGTCCCCGGTGCTGGGCACAGCACGCCTCCCCCAGGAAACACCCTCCCACGTGGTTTCGCTTTTTGTTTTGTTTTTGAGAGAGTTTCACTCTTCTTGCCCAGGCTGGAGTGCCATGGTGCAATCTCAGCTCACTGCAACCTCCTCCTCTGGGGTTCAAGTGATTTTCCTGCCTCAGCCTCCCAAGTAGCTGGGACTACAGGCATGTGCCACCATACCCAGCTAACTGTATTTTTAGTAGAGATGGGGTTTCTCCATGTTGGGTCAGGCTGGTCTCAAACTTCCAACCTCAGGTGATCCACCTGCCTTGGCCTCCCAAAGTGCTGGGATTACAGTCGTGAGACACCTCACCCAGCTGGTTTTGCTGTTTCGAAGTAGTTCTCATGGACTACCTCTTTGAAAGTTTCTGAACTAAGGTAACTAACTTGAATTTTATTTTTATTTATTTGGGACAAGGTCTCACTCTGTCACCCAGGCTGGAGTGTAGTGGCATATCACCCCTCACTGCCGCCTCAACCACACAGGCTCAAGTGATCCTCCCACTTCAGTCTCCCGAGTAGCTGGGACTACAGGCATGTGCCACCATGCCCAGCTAATTTAGTAAAGACAGGGTTTCACCATGTTGGTCAGGATGGTCTTGATCTTCTGACCTCGTGATCTGCCCGCCTTGGCCTCCCAAAGTGCTGGGATTACAGGCGTGAGCCACTGAGACCAGTCCCTATTTTTTTTTTAACTTTTTGTAGAGATGGTGTCTCACTGTGTTGCCCAGGCTGGTCTCGAAGTCCTGGGCTCAAGTGATCCTCCCATCTCAGCCTCCCAAAGTGCTGGCATGACAGTCATGAGCGCCGTGCTGGCCTGATTTGAATGGTAATGTCTCTTGGCTGGACATGGTGGCTCACGCCTGTCATCCCAGCACTTTGAGAGGCTGAGGTAGGTGGATCATGAGGTCAGGAGACTGAGACTATCCTGACCAACATGGCGAAACTTCATCTCTCCTAAAAATATAAAAAATTAGTTGGGCATGGTGGCACATGCCTGTAGTCCCAGCTATTTGGGAGGCTGAGGCAGGAGAATGGCTTCAACTCGGGAGGTAGAGGATGCAGTGAGCCGACATCATGCCATTGCACTCCAGCTTGGGCAACAGAGCAAGACTCTGTCTCAAAAAAAAAAAAAAAAAAAAGTGTCATACATGCATTTTCCCTGAAAAATCTTGGCAAAATGCCCATCTACCTGGTCTTTTAAACATGACTTGGTGCTGAAGGACACATTGCTGGGACCCAAGTTCCCTCCCACACGGACAGGATGGAGGCTGGAGCCTGTGGTTTCAGTAAAGTGTATGTGGCCTCAGCCCGTGGGTGTGACCATGGGCACATACACATTTATCTGGCAGGGTCAACCTTGGCTGCTGAGGGGTCATGGGCACAGATGAGGACCATCTGGTGACACTGAGGACCAGTGTTGCCCACAACTAGGGAGAATAAGAATGAAGAATGAAGTGTTCTCACACCCCTCCATGTGAGCTCAAGAAAGAGGCCAAGCCTAGCCCTAAACAGGTCTGTCAGTAATTCTGGGTCCTGATAGGCAAACACATCCAGCCAGAGGCCCCTGGGCCCTTCAGGCCTCTCCTGTGGGTTCCAGATAAAACTGCTGAGAAACCTGGGCTGACTGCTCCACCTCGCCAGGACTGGGCCCTCTCCATCTGCACCCGACAGCCACCCAGTGATACACACAGCAGGCTTCCTAAGCAATGGGATGCCCTAGAGGGGTGGAGGTACATGCTCCCTTTGGAGCCATCTAGAAATTAGACAACAGATTTGTCTCAGAGCTGAAGAGAGACTCTATTCCAAGCATGAATGGCCTTGACAACGTTCCTGCCCATTGAGCGACCCTTGGCCCCTCAGAGAACACTGCAGCCCGCCTTCACTCCATCAGCAGACCACGGCCGGGAGCACTACAGGATCCTCCGGCTGCCATGTCTGCTCCAGGACCCTCGCTTTGCCCACTCTGGTTGCCTTCCCCTTCCCAGCTCCCATCATGGCATCCTGTGCCTCAAGCTCCCTGGCTGGAGTCCTGCACATGAATCCAATGCAAACTTTTAATTCCGTGCTCCCTCACACCCTCTTCCTCACCCTTCCCGTTCCCATGCCCCATGGCCTGCTGTCTGCTCCGAGGTGCGAGGTGTGGGAGAACTTGGCAGGTGGCTGCAGGCTCAGGGCCCTGGCACTTACCCTTCCTTCAGCTTGGAAGGCTGTCCCCATGCTCTCCGAACAGCAGGCTCCTCCTCGTCCAGGTCAATGAAATGCCAGCTCCCAACGGAGGCCTGCCCTGCCCCACTCCCCAAAGCACCCTGTCCCTTCCACCACGTGGCCCCACACCCTTGCTGGAGCACCCCTCAGGACCACAGGGGCCTTGTTCTCATGTGATCTTGGCAGGCAGGGACTGTCCCCAGCACACGGCCTGGCTGGCCACAAGCCTTTGACAAACCCCAGCTGACTGCTAAGACTTCCTCATCTCTGTCCCCCTGCCCTGGTCTTGGCCATTTCTGCCAGGGACAGGCCAGGGCTTGCTCGGCTTGTCACCCGTTTCGCTCCGCAAGGCCAGTTTCAGTGCCTCCTCCTCTGTGACAAGGGTGGGTTCCCTTCAACTTCTGGTGGCAATGGAGACATTTCTTGATGCAGGTTCTAGAGGGCTTCACATTCAGGCCACGTGGGCCTCCAGATACGATGTGGCTGCCTGCACCTTTTTGGGCAACCTCAGTTCCAAATATTCTATCGTGCTGTCATGCCAGCTTTTGGTTTGGGAAATATGGTCAGCATGTCTGGGGGAAACTGGCTCTGTGCTGGACGCAGAGGAAGGACTGTGGGCTGGAGGAGAGGGTGTGGGGCTCAGGGCCAGTCCTAGGACTAGCTGAGCTGCTGGCTGCAGCCACGCCTAGTGACCATGTCCAGCTGTTGTTTGCACAGCTGTCCCCACTACTGCCCTGTGCAGCAGGGATTCACCGACCTGTTTTGTGGGGGGAGGGGGAAAAAGAGGCCTGGAGAGTTCCCCTAACTTGCTCACTGTCACATGTAGTGAGTCCAGAGCTGAGACTCCAAGTCAGCCCCCTGCACTGGATCTGTGGACAGGTCACTGCCCTCCCCGGGCCTCGGTCTCTCCCTCAGAGGGAGGAGGAGGAGCTGACTGACAGGACCCTGAGGTCCTGGGTCTGAAAGAACAGATCACCTTCCCAGAGCAAGCTGTTAAATGCCAAGACATGAGACAGGGTGCAAGGTGTTAGTCACAGGACAGGGGACAGAGGAGCCCCAACCCTGGAGAACACGTGAGCAGGAGGGTTGTTCAGTACCTAGAGTGAGGCTGCAACTGAAGGGGGCTCTTAGCTTCGGGGCTCTTTGCCACAGACGGGGTTCTACAGCATGGAATGAAACAGACATGTGAATCGGCGCCAGCACCCGCCTCTGCCCACCCCAGCCTTGCTGCTCAGGCCTTCTGGGCCACTCACCTGGACAGAATCGAGGATACAGGCTTCTCCACCGAGTTGCTCCGCTCCCAGGGCTTCCGGCCAGTCTCTGTCAATTCGGTTCATGGATGAAGAACTTTAGACCTGAGAGGACTCAGGAGCCACCCTAATCCCCTCAACATCCAAAAGGAAGCTCTCCCCAATGCTGAGGGTGCAGAGCCCCATGGCAAGAAGGTCTAATTTGAGCAGAGCCAAAACCTGGCTTCTTGTTCTCAGTCCCCCATGGCCTAGGCCAGCCCCCTGAGGGCTTTAGATGGCACCACTGTCGTCACCCTGTGTCTCCCCTACTCCAGGACTCAAGCTCCTGTTCCCTTGACCTGGTTGACCCTGACCTGTGACCTCGTTCTGAGTCCTTTCACTGTGGTCAGGTTTCTCTGGAACGTGGGCCTGCTGGTAAGCAACCCAGCGAACGGGGCTGAAGGGGAAGCAGGCAGGACCTCCCCAGACACTCCCAATGCAGCCTTGCTCCCATGAGCTGTGCAGCCAGGACCCGAGGCCCAGCACCTGCTGCTGACGGGCTCCTTAGCTGGCCCCCATGCTGTGCCTGGCTCTGTCCCATTCAGCTGGCTTGTCTTTTCTTTTTCAAGGTAAGTGGTATTGGATTATATTTTGGCCTACTCCAAAAGATTTGTTGCATTAAGTTGAATTTGCTGACTTTGCAGGATGAGCAGAGACAGAAGACAAAATCTCTAGTGGTAGTGGGGAAGCTGCCTGGCTGTGGTACCCTGCAGACCAACTGTGGGACTGAGGTAGTTTTCCTCAAAGTCACCTTCTGGGACAGGTGCTGGGACTGCAGGCACTAGACCTGGGGCCACAGACCCGTCCCAGGTGTGTGGCCTTGAGCAAACCACTTATCATACAGATGCAAACACATAGCCCACTCACTGGGCTGCTGTAAGAAGCAAACAGGGCAGGGGCATTGTTCACGTTCATCAGCCAAGAACCTATGCATCATGGCAAATCGACCTGCCAGGCAAAAGTCCTAGGAGGAGAGGACACGGTGTACAGTCTCACAGTGAGGTGACACTCAACCTGAGCATGCCCCAGAGAGACACATGAACAGCTGGCAAGCGCCTCCCATGCCCAGCTTGGGCAGCCTGACGCCCCTGCCTCTCCTTGCCATGCTCATGAGCACAGGCCTGGCACAGAGCAGGTGCTGCGCCAATGTCTGTTGAATGAACAACCAACCCTGGGGTCTTCCTCCCACTTCCTCTTAAGGCTTATGTAGAGAACCTCTGCCCTTGTCACCTCATCATTCTCTCCTTCCTCCTTCCCACCTGCCACAGCTCTGACGGGAAACCTGAGCCAGGGAAGGAGCTGCATTTCGGTGAAGCAAGATCCACTGCCATATCTGTAACGCTAGTCACCAGCTGGCGTTTCATGGGAGACATGAGTCCTGACGCTGACCCTCTTAAGACCACTGGCCCCGGCCTGCACTCAGGAGCCCTGGACACAAACCCCCACCCTGAATATGTGCCATCAGGCAAGTGCCTTCCCTCATGCGGAACTCAGGGTCCTGGTGGGAAATGAGGTGCCGCGTAGGCCACTCTGGGGACCCATGACGGTGACTCTGTTCTAGCACTTCCTATGCTCCTGCATGGATTCCTGGGGGATGCTCTGGGGGACTCATAAGAACTGGGCTTCCCTCTGTGTGGCCTGGCTCTCTGCTCAGGCAAACTGAGGAGGCTGGATCAGAGAGTCCTCTTTGAAGGGTGCTCCCCCCACTCTGAGACCTCATGCCTCACATGCCCCCTTGCCCTGTTTGCTTCATACATGAGGTCAGTGGGGGCGCCATCTCACCTGAGGAGTTAGGTGGCTGGCTGGCTGCTCGGGTCCCCGGAGAGGGGGAGGTACTAGGATCTTCCTAAGATGGAGAAGAAGGAAGTCTGTTTAGGAACACTGCTTGGGGCTGGGGCAGGACACCACTGGGCACTCTATAAAACCTCAGTTTTCCAAATGTTCCCAGTGAACACATACAACTTTTATAATTAGCAAAACATTAAATATTTAAAACTGAAAACCCCAAATCTCAGTGGGGAGTGAATCCAGCCTGTGGACAAAGGGGAAGGGGAAGGCTGCAGGAAGCTCCAGGACCTTTGCAGAGGAGTGCAGACTCCTTTCTGGCCCTCAACACCCCAAGCCCTGAGCCCCATGGGCCAGATGCCTCCTGTGTGTCATCTCGCTGACTTCTTGCAAGCATGCCGAGGAGGGACCTATTCCCCCATGTAGCACACACACAGCTGCCCCTGTGACAGGTCTGTGGCAATGCTCGACGGGTGGATGTGTGTCCAACAGTGGGAACACCCAACACTCGCTGTGCATGGCATGTGCATCAGGATGATTTTCAGCACCAAGAACATGCCACTTGTTAAGTAATAAGAGTAATCCTCTCACTTGATGAAGCAGAATGCACAGCATTTGAGCTGCTGACAGGCAGCCACCCAACCTGATGTGTAACTCTGATCCCAAGCAAAGAACTTCTGCCCTTGTCACCGTGGGCAGAGGTCTTTGCTTTGTCTCCTCTGCTCACTACGTCCCCACACAAGAAGAGGCGTGGCACCTATCAGGAATGCCCTGTGTTATCTGTCGGGTGAATAAGTCCTGGGAGGCTCTGGTCGAGGGCAAAACCAGGTACCAGGCTGTAGGTGTTGAGATGAGGTCCTCAGGCCTCCTCATTTTAAAGATACCTGAAGAACAGATTATGTCAGTCAACAAACACATGTGGAGGCCAGGATGAAAGCTATATAGGTTGACATTAGAGTCGGTAAAATATTAGATTTTTTTTTTCCTTTTTTTTTTTGAACAGAGTCTTGCTCTGTCACCAGGCTGGAGTGCAGTGGCGCAATCTTGGCTCACTGCAATCTCCGCCTTCCAGCTTCAAGTGATTCTCCTGCCTCAGCCTCCTGAGTAGCTGGTACTACAGGCAAACACCACCACATCCAGCTAATATTTGTATTTTTAGTAGAGATGGGGTTTCACCATGTTTGCCAGATGGTCTCAATCTCTCGACCTCGTGATCCACCCTCCTTGGCCTCCCAAAGTGCTGGGATTACAGGTATGAGCCACTGTGCCAGGCTAGGAGACTGTTTTTTTTTTTTTTTTTTTGAGACGGGGTTTCACCATGTTGGTCAGACTGGTCTTGAACTCCTGACCTCAGGTAATCCACCTCCCTCAACCTCCCAAAGTGCTAGGATTACAGGTGTGAGTCACTGTGCCTGGTCTTTTTTTCACTTTTTTTTGGGGGGGGGGGGGTTGGGGGGAGGCTGTTTTTTAAGGAGTAAGGCTTATGCAGAGAAGTGCAGGCTGAGTGGGAGCTGGCGGGTAACGCAAAGGGACCCGTATGTGCCCAGGCCCTGAGTGCAGGAGGGCAGGACGGGGCTGAGAGGCGTGGATCAACCAGGAAGGATAGAGCCCTGAGGTCACACCAGCATGGCCCTGACTAATGGGAAGACAGGGCAGGAAGCCTGCTCTGGTCCATGGCAGTTGCATTTCCTCTCTCATTCTGCACTTTATGCCATTTGTAGCTAAGGCTAAACTTAGCCTTGTCAGTAGGAGTCTTTTTATAGGAAAAGCTTAACAGAGAGAAAGAGAATTAGCTGCCCTAAGTGGAAGCAGATGCTGGGAGCTCTAGCAGCCAGGCTGACTCTGGGCTGCTTGCTAAAGACAAGAGCCAGGAGTCCAGGGCTTCTTTACCACAGCTCACCTGAAGTTGCTGCTGGAAGAGGGGTCTTTAGAAACAGAAATAATCTGAAAATAAAAACCTCTCTGAGCTTCTAGCAGACATGCCCTACTGCAGTGTACTCTTGGAGTCCCAGTCTCCTGATGAGGCCCTGGCTGGTCTGTGCTTCCCGGGGTTCCTGGGCAGGCAAGGTAGCCCGGTGGTGTGGTACAAGGGCCCCAGGCTTCTCCCCTGCTGGGCTGCAGCTCCAAGGGTGGAGCAGTGTCTGGTCGGGGGTGCTCAGTGAGGGCAGGCCTGCTGCTGGGGCCAGGGTGGCGCAGGGGCAAGCGCTGCAGAGACCCTCCTGTGAATTACCTGATGAAGTGCCCATCCCACCCATCCCATGCACGTCCCAAAGGCCTTGACTCTGACCAGGGAGCCTCCCTGCTGATGCACTGATCTCAGTGGGAAGCCTGAGGGCTGAGGGCTGCTTCCTCACCATTTGGCTTTCATCTTCCTTCTTCTCAGCTGGCTTGTCTGACTGGGAGGCTGCTTTTCTCCTAGGCACAGAGAAGGGGAATATACAGATCAGCTTCTCAGGTTCTCACACTGTCCCAGAACTCTTCTGCTTCCTCCCTGCCAGATTCACCCCAGTCTTCGGATAAACCTGTGCAGGAAAATGATGGCATGAAGCAGGAGGCTTGTCGGAGCCAGGCCCGGGCGAGTGTCCAGGCCCTCTGTGTGCTCATGGCCTGCAACATGAGACTGGTCGAGGCGGAGAGGGTGAGGTGACCCTGTGTCTGTTTGGCTGTACTGGCAGCAGCTATAGCATCCAAGGGGTGGAGGAGGCAGTTGTGCTCTGTTCCCAGGACACCGAAGGCCCAGCCACACGGGACAGACGGGCGCCTCTCTGGGCTGCAGTCTGTCCCACAGGTCGGGACACTGGTCACTTTCTTGTGTCACCTTAAGGCCCTCCTGTCTTGGATTCAGTTAACCCAGCCATGCCCTCTCCAATCTAGAATCTAGGATGCCACTCAGGGCCTGGAAATGCTAAGAGGAGCCTTGGAATAGCTCACATGATGTCCTTGAGTTGGTTCACACACCTCCCCTGCTATGAATTCCTGTTTCATATATTCTAAAACCTCACCCGTATTTTTTTTGGCCTCAGTGGTATCTGCTGACCTCCCACGTCTACACAGGCAGACCCTCAGTGTTCCCCAGAGATAGGTTTCTGTGGCTCTTAAACTTGAGATGAGCTGCCCATCAAGCATGGAGCTGGTCTGAGGTGTGGTGAGGGGCTGTGGCCAGGCTTTCACCTGTCTGTGATGGGCCCACCCGGCAGCCTCCTCAGCTGTAGCAGGGGCCCCTTCTTTAGCTCTCATCTCAGCACAGGTCTGCCGCCCATCTTGTTCCTCAGCCCAGTAACCAGGGAATCATCCCTGACACCAGCTTCTTTTAATAGTCAGCCTGGTCAGTTCTACCTCTGAACCTGTCTTTTTTCTCTCTTCACTTTCAACACCTTCCTGCAAGGCCCCATCATCTCTTCCTGGACTGTCAGAGTCTCGTAACTGGCCTACCCACCATCACCATCTACTCCCCAGCAGCCAGCACCCCATCTCCTAGAAACAGAAAGTTGACCAAGCCACCCACTCGACTGGAGTATAGGTGGGAGAAAGTGCTGCTGAACGGGAGCTCTCCGTCCATATCATTTCCCTCTTGTCCTCCCCTGCTGGGAGAGAGACTCAACTGCATGCCCTCAGAACAGGAGACAAGAACCTGCATTAAAAGAAACTTTGCAAGGCCAAGGGTACTCTCATTATCAGCTTCTCCCAGTAGCCATCAGTAAAGTGGATTTCAAAGGGCAATCTGACTGATTTCTGCTGAGCTATGCAGAGCATGTTTGTTCTTGGGAGGGCCTGGACTCTCCCACCAGCATCTGGCATCTCACTGGCTCCAGGCAATATCAGCCTTTTCCTGTTCTCAGAAAGGTGCTTTCCCTCAGCCTGGTCTAGGACTTGGGGAAAGCATTAATATTTTCTTTTCCAAAATGATTTCTATTCTCTGCAGCCCATCCTCGCCTCTGAGATGGAACCCGATGCCCTGCACCATGAGGCTCCCTCTCCCAGTCTGACTCTTGGTCCATTTCCTCCACACCCAGCTCTTCAGACACAGGGGGGCATCAGCCTTCCCAGGTACCTTAACTCCGCCCACTGTCCCTCTTACTGCACAGGAGTCCTCATCCTTCTGCGAGCCCTCCTGACTCTCTCATCCATGGAGCCATGTGCCTTTGTGTGACTACTGTCAGCCCTGCACACCTGGACTTATTATCACAGGAAACTGCTCAGAAGCCTGCCTCCTGTCTTAGTGATTTACATATGCCCAGGCCCAGTGGAGGCTTGGGAGAAGCCCGTGCTGCAGATCTACCTTGCTGCTCCCTGACACATGTGGAGCCTCCTTTCCCTGCCTTCTGTGATGCATACAAAGAAGCCCTTGGCAGGAAACCCAGGCTGTGCCCCTGCCATGAAGCGCCACACCAGCTGCCTGCACCTGTGGGTCTCTGTCATCTCGCTTCATCCTCATGGAGCCATGGGAAGGTAACGAGAGGAACTAGGGCTGCAGTGTGAAAACCCTGGGCGTACACAGAGTTCTCACTTGTCAGCCAACTGGAAGGCAGCTGGGAGGGCCAGGAGAAGGCAACAAAGTGGCAGAAGGGGTTGGGGTGGGGTTACCAAGGGAGCAGGGCCCCTGGTGCAGCTTTCTGTATTCTGGCTGGTGAGGCCTGCTCCTGTGCCCTCTGGTGCCTCAGTGAGCCACAACATTGGTAGTCCAAAGTGAGCACATTCCTGATGTCAAGTCATATTTAAAAATAAAATCCAAGCTTTGCGTCTCTTTTGAGAAAGACCTGGGTATCTCCCTACCTGCCTGCGTTTCAGTTGGAGAACAGCAGAGGGCAACAATGGCAGGCTGCAGCGACACCTGCTGCAGCAAGCAGACACACATGACCAGGTCCTAGGCCCTAGAGCCCGGCCAGGATACGGATGGCACTGTGCTCGCTCCATTGCTCAGGGCAATGCCTTCTGGGCTCCTACCCTTCATTACTCCTTTTCCCGAGTCCTCCATAATGAACCCTGGAGGACGGGACACCTTTACCACACATTCCCTAGAGTGTCCTCTGCAAACCCAAGCACTGCGGCCCATCTTTCTGTTAGGATCTTAAGAGCAGGGACTTTTCCCCCCGCATTTATCTCTGAAATTATCTCCAAATGTATCTCTGCTCAGGACAGGGCTGGTACATGGTAGATGCTTCAGAAAATACTTGCTGAGCTAAAATGAAGGCTCTGGAGTGTAGAGGACACCCATGGGCTTGCTGCTTCAGACTAACCCCTTGGGAAGGGAAAACTTAAGTAACAGTTCCCCCTGCTTGGCTAAACCCAGGGAATGAAGGATTCTGGGGTCAAGCAAGAATTCTCCATGCGGGGCTGGGGCCAGGAGCTGCCTGCTAGGCACACCAAGTCACGGGAGGTGCAGACACCTACCTCTTGGCCAGCAGTTTGTTCATTTCCTCCATGAGGCCTCCTCCGCCACCCCCGCTGCTTGCCCGGTTGGCATCGGACTTTGAGGTCCCACTGGGACTGGAGCCTCCAGATGCATCTTCTGGCTGAGGGAAGAGGAGGCCATGTTTTAGACTCTGCTGCTGATGGCAGAACAGGGGGCAGCACCTACGTGAGGGGATGCAGGAAACCATGCGCGTGTGAATCCTACGATGGCAGTGTTGCAAGGCACCTCAGGGGCCATCTAGTCCATGATTCCCCAACACCATGGGGAGAAAACCAAAATAGAGAGAGGGACAAGGACCAGCCCAGGTCATACAGGTTGCAGACACTCCCCAGGCCTGCAGGTCACTGTCTTTGCCAAGACCAGACACGACACATGGGGAAAAGGAGGGGAGAAGAGACTATTTGGTGGGAAGGAAACAAAAAGTAAGCCAAAGGTCTGTTTCAGAGCTATTCTTACAAGCACAGTTCCAGAACATATGAGCAGGGGTTAGGCAAGTTAACAGCTGGGTAGCCCTGTTTCCATGATACAGCTTCCTATAGTGGAAAGGGCAATGGACTTAGATTCAGGAGACCCAGGCTTGAATCCAACATCTAAAACTTATAAATGGTGTGACTTGAGCAAATTACTCAAGCTCTTGGTGCTTCAATTTATCATCTACAAAGGGGACATATTCTTGCCCCACATATGAAGGTCAACGTGAGGCTCAATGGCTAACTAAAGCACCTTATAATTTCAAAGTGCTGTCCCATGAGTGTTCTTGTGTGAGAACAAGTGGCCACGGGCCAGCTAGCTTTGGGCAGGGAAGCAGTTTGCTCAGTGTCTCGAAGATGAGGGAAGGAACACAAGTGCTCTGCAGACGGCGTCAGGGTCCCCCCGTCCCATTCCTGCCCGGTGCACGGGAACTCTTACCCGTTGGACTCTTCTCAGCTTGGCCCCAGCTATGGCAGCAGCCAGTCCTGACATGGAGCTGTCGTCATGGCTGGCCCCCTGGGCTCCTCCGGCTGGCAGCGGGGGTGGGGGAGGTGGGGTAGCCCCCGTGGGTGGAGGTGGGACAGGGGGTGGGGGTGGCGGTGGAGGCCCACTACATGAGATGGGGGCGCTGGCTGCAGATGAGGGATGCCCCGGTGGGAGGATGGGCCCTGAAACACAACAGTGAGGCTCAGCCAGCTCCAGCACCCAGCTGGGGGCTAAGCCTGCTGCTCTCAGCTCAGGTTCCCCGGAGGAAGGACAGAGGGCAGGCTGCTCCTCAGAGGGATGAGGAACAGGTCCGGGCCTGCTTCACCCAGGAAGCCCCAGCAGGATGAACTTGGCCCTGGCACAATTATTCCCTGTTCTGGTGTCCTTAGCACTTGGGCCTGGCTGGACTCACAGTGTCCTGTATTTGCTTAACCTTTCTTGAATCCAGGCAATTTCCTCTTGCTGCAATCACATTTTTCCAGGAGGAGAGGAAGCTCTCTGGCTACACAGTTTGTGCTTTTTCTCTTCTCTACTACTTCTAAGTACCTAGCGCCCACTAGGCAGGAGCTGGTCACCAAGGTCCAACTGTGACAGACACTTGGCCTTTGGGGACCATGGCAGGTACTGCGGGTCCCAGGGCCGACTGGGGGTGTGGGTCAGGGTGCAATGCTAAGTGCGGTGCTGAGGAGAACGGCCTCATGCTCTCTGCTCATGGTGCTCACAGCCTGTGAGGAACAGGCAACACATCGCACAGATGCATGCAGATGGCAGACTGTGGCAAGCTGACACATGCTACCAAGGGCAGGCACACAGCGCCATGTTGGCATATGCAGAGGGGCTCCAGCCTGGCTAGAGGTTCATGGAAGACTTCCTTACATAAGTGACTGGTGCTGGCACATGACTGGAGAGCAGGGGTTCAGTTAGGTGAAGTGGGGAAGCGAGTGTGAGGAAGGAGAAGAAGGGTGGGAAACACTTGTGAGGCACTAGAGGGAGAGAGGGTAGGCACGGCCGTTCCAAGAGTGATGGGGAAGGGACGTGATAACAGCGTCAGACCTGCATGAGAAATGCAGAGTGGCCGGGGGCAGGAGGCCTGTGACAGCTAGGTGGGGATAACAGCATCAGTCAGTATCTTATGGGCAGGGTGCTCCTGTAACCAGCAGGGGCTCAGGTTTCTCATCAGTAAACAGTATAATAATCATCTGCTCACTCACTTCATAGGGTGTTTGAGAAAATTAAACAAGACAAAGGACATGAAAGCACTTGGTAAATTATCAAGCCCTTTGCCTATCCGTGAACACAATTTCTGGAAAACCCTTGTCCTCCTTCAATGTGGTAACCTCCATGGAATGTCCAGGCCGGACGTGTGGCAGGGCCTCCCATGGGAAGCCTTCCCTGATCCAGGCTGGGCCTTCAGTACCTGCACCTCACATGACATAAGGGTGGGTCTGTGTCTCCCTGACGGGGCAGTGGGCTCCCTGAGGGCAGGAACCGCACCTGCGGTTGTGGTTGTGTCCCCAGCCCTTAGCACAGTGCCTGAGACATGGGAAGTGCTCGCTGAATGTCCACTCCAAAGAAGGTTGGTGGGCAGGGGCCAGACCCGGCTGAGCAGACCCCCAAGCCTCTGCTCTCTTGCTCCCCTCCACCATCTGAAGTGGTGGTCACACTTGGAAACGTAAGCTCCCCTCAGCTACTCACAGAGTGCCCCATGTGCCCCTGGCCTCATCTACGTGGAGGGGCTGCTGCTGGCACCTGCATGGGAGTTGGCCCTGGAGGAGGAGGGCTCTCACCTGTGGCCGAGGTTCTTCTTTCTAGAGATTCCTGACGCTGCTGCTGGTGCTGCTCCATCACTTGTCTGAAAAGCAACCACAGTGGGGCGGTCAGACTTCTCCACACCAGAGAACAACATGCTCAGTGCCTACACTGTGCCGGTGAGCCCCGGCTTCAGAGTCAGGTTATGCCAGTGCTTCACAAGTGCCACTATGTGCCTGGGCTGCCTCCTCCTAACAGAGGAGTGGGCTGTGACTGGTTCCAGCTCCCAAAAGTGGGAGCACTGGCAACACAGCGCTCCTCGTAGAAGGCCAATGTGATTTCACTCCCTAGAGTTACCAAGCTCTTCCCTGGGTTGGGTGGGCTCACCTGGCTTTTGGGGGCCTGTGGCCTCAACAGACCCAGCCTCAGGAATGCCTGTTCTTAGCGGCCCTGGCCAAGCTTCCTAGGGCAGTTCAGGTGTGTTTTGGTTGTCAACAAAAATGGACACACTTGACATTTTCCTTACTACAGACCAGCCACAGGCCCGCCTCCGTCTAGAGAGAACCACACTGTCATTTGGCATGCCAGGGACACTGCTATGTGTACCATAGTGAGAACTCACATTCCAGTTCCTTATGGCAGGGTGGCCTCAGGTGCTCTTAAAGGTAAGCTGAATGAGGACACTGAGCCCCAGATACATCTACAGAGTCCAGGAACCAAGTTCTGGAGTGGGAGGCATCTTAAGAAATCATCTAGACCACAGACAGCAGCAAGAGTTCAGCTGGTGTGGTGCAAACTGAATGCCTGCCATGAAAACACAGGGTTAAGGAACGTTCTGAGGGCAGCTCTGGGCTTGGTGCGAAGGAGTGCTGGAAACCTCTATTTCATGAGGTTCTTGCAGGGTATATGCCTGATAACTAAAAAATTATGGACAAGCCCATTTTAGCATTAAGGTCTGAAAAGCTCCCGGCAGCATCTTTATTAGTGTCGCTGCTCAAACTGCTGAAACTCCAACCTCCCCAGCAGGAGCCACACACCTAGAAAACCATGGTAAAATGAGGGTGTGTGAAAGATGTTCAAAAATCAGGTCTGAACTTATGATACTGTTTGGATGCTTGGAATCTCTGCCTCACGGAGTAGGTCTTGCCCCTACCCGCCTCCAGTAAAATGGCGTTGGAAAAGTAAGAGTCCCTGCCCCTTCCACCCCATGTCTGTGTGTGTGTATGTGTGTGTGTGTGTGTGGTCCCGCCTTGGGGAAGAAGTGTGTGTGTGTGTGTGGTCTCATCTTGGAGCAAGTGTGTATCTCTGTGTGTGTATAGTCCCACCTTTGGGCAGGTGTGTGTGTATGTGTGTGGTCTCATCTTGGAGCAAGTGTGTATCTCTGTGTGTGTGTAGTCCCGCCTTTGGGCAGGTGTGTGTGTGTGTGTGTGTGTGTGGTCTCATCTTGGAGCAAGTGTGTATCTCTGTGTGTGTATAGTCCCACCTTTGGGCAGGTGTGTGTGTGTGTGGTCTCATCTTGGAGCAAGTGTGTATCTCTGTGTGTGTGTAGTCCCACCTTTGGGCAGGTATGTGTGTGTGTGTGTGGTCCCACCCTGGGGCAGAGGGGGGTGTGTGTGTGTGGTCCTGCCTTGGGGCAGGCGTGTGTGTGCGTGTGTGCGTGGTTCCACCTTGGGTCAGGGGTGTGTGTGTGTGTGTGTGGTCCCACCCTGGGGCAGAGGGGGGTTCGTGTGTGTGTGTTCGTGTGTGTGTGTTCGTGTGTGGTTTTGTCTTGGGGGCAGGTGTCTGTGTGTGTATGTGGTCCCACCTTGGGGCAGGTGTGTGTATGTGTGTGGTCCCACCTTGGGGGCAGGTGTGTGTGTGTGTGTATGTGTGTGTGGTTCTGCCTTGGGTCAGGGGTGTGTGTGTGGTCCCGCCTTGGGGCAGGTGTGTGTGTGTGGTTCCACCTTGGGTCAAGGGTGTGGGTGTGTGATCCCACCTTGGGGCAGGTATGTCTGTGTGTGGTTCCACCTTGGGTCAGGGGTGTGGGTGTGTGGTCCCACCTTGGGGCAGGTGTGTGTGTGTGTGTGTGTGTGCGTGTGGTCCCACCTCTGGGCAGGTGTGTGTATGTGTGTGGTCCAACCTTGGGTCAGGGGTGTGTGGTTCCACCTTGAGTCAGGTGTGTGTGTGTGTGTGTGTGTGTGTGTGTGTGTGGTCCTGAGGGAATGTATTCTCTTCCCGGGTCCACAACGGGGCATAGTTTCAAAGGCAAGAACTTCCCAGCACCGTACCCCCTCCCAATCTGGGGTCTTAAAGGTTTGTTTAAGTTTCATGTGCTCAAGAAAGAATCAAAACTCAATCACTCCAGCAGAAGTTTAAAGGAACTTCTTTCACAGGCCCAGAAAACCTGAGGCGGGCAGGAATTCCTCAGAGGTTAAAAGTCCCTATCCCCAACATCCATGCAGACTGGATCCCCTTCCACCATCTTGTGAAAGCTTCTCTCTCTCATCTTTTTCTCTTTCTCTGCCTAAATAAATCACTTTCTCCAAAACTCTTTGGGGTCCAATATTTACTTGCGGGTGCACTGCACCCGGTGGGGTCCTCCCTCCCATTCTTGGGTGAGTGAGAGACCAAGAGCCTGGAAGGCTGTCCTCTCAGGGGAGCTGAGCTTCCCCCGCTCCCTGGAATTCGATTACATTCCCACCTTGGGGCAGGGGTGTTCACCCTGCAGTTCACACCCTGACTGCCAGGCGGTGTTCCCATTCCCAGGCGGCCAGTGATCCCACACAGCTTAGTTTGGGCCCTGGGGTACAGAATTCAGCACTGCGGGTGCTGAAGCAGTTTCGGGACAACTGAAGGACCGAGTTAGTGGCCATCCACTCCTGTACACTTACACTTGGTACCTAGTGGGGCTCACTCCTTCACGCCCGGACCGAGTTAGTGGCCATCCACTCCTGTACGCTTACACTTGGTACCTAGTGGGGCTCACTCCTTCACGCCCGGACCGAGTTAGTGGCCATCCACTCCTGTACGCTTACACTTGGTACCTAGTGGGGCTCACTCCTTCACGCCCTTTTGTGAGTGGGACCGGCCTCGGGTCCTGCAGGGAGCTGCAGCTAGAGTGAGACTTGCCTGCCAGCCTGGGTTCTGCCTGACTCCTGGTTACTCTGGCAAGTCACTTCCATTCTTTGGGTTTCAGCTGACTCATGTGGGCAACAGTAAGAAAAGCCCTGAGGGTGAGCAGGTGAGACAGGCAGAGCAAGGCCAATACCATCTTTACATTGGGAAACTGAGGCCTGGAGCAGGAACTTGCCCAAGGTTGCAAGGCATTCATTTGTCAGTCTTAGGAAAAGGCTAAAGGAGAGGAGGTGCTGGGGCAAGTTCCACGCCATTTGGTGAGAGGTGTAGGTGGGGGCAGAAGCCGGCTTTCCTGACTCCTACTCCAGGGCTGGACTTGAGTGTAGCCAGAGAGAGCCGCAGCTTTACTCCCTATCTGACAGAGCTGAGTGAGGACGGTCTGGGCCAGGCTCAACCCCCCTCACACAGAAGAGGCAGAGCACCCATCACTGAGAGGGCAGACCTGGCTTTAAGTCCTGTCTCTGCCATTTCATGGCACTATGACCTTGGGAGGCTGTTCATGGGGACCCACCATGACCTCTTCTGTAATTTCAGGACAACACCCTTGGCCCTTCCTCTTCCCCCTGTGCTAACACTTTAGAAGCTCCATGGGGTGGGAGGGACTGCCCCCCAGGCTGAATCCCTCATGTCTGGACTGTCTCCTGCTACCCTGGGGATGGGGAAGTGAGGCAACAAGGGAGCAGCACTTGGGCCCTACTGGGTCACCCTGAGAGCCGTCCCATTGGAGGTCAGCGGCGCTCTCTGTAGAACACCAGACTCCCACAGTCATTCCTGGTTTTGTTGTCTGGGAACAGCGGCTGCGCATCAGCCCTCTCTTTCTTTCTGGTCTGGGCTGCACCCTGCACCCTCCCCCAGTGTGTGCCTCTGGGAGTCCTGGCCCTGGGTGTTGGTGCATCCTCATCCACTGAAGGTACCCGTGGCCACCCAGCCCTACTGGGAGATGGCCAGGCTGGCCCCTGGGGGTGCTGGGTTACCTTCTCTGAATGTCCATCTCATCAGGAGAGGGGCCATTCTGCACCTGACGCTGGCTGGAGGGGCCTGTGGGCAGAGAAACATAGAAACACAGTGGTTAGAAGGAAGGCCCCGACAAACCCCCCTGGAGTGCACTCCATCTCTGCCCCTCCTCCTGGCTGCAGAAGAGACATCCTTAAGAATCTTTTAAATGCTGGCCTCACTCACACCTACGTACTATCCTCACTCACTATGGCTCTTCATTCTAAACCAGTAAGACCCAAAATTTCACATGGTTAAAAATCCTCCCTTTCAGCCCAGGCATGGTGGGTCACGCCTGTAATCCCAGCATTTTGGAAGGCTGAGTCGGGTGGATCATGAGGT
Source organism: Callithrix jacchus (assembly GCF_049354715.1). Lineage (NCBI taxonomy): Eukaryota > Metazoa > Chordata > Mammalia > Primates > Cebidae > Callithrix > Callithrix jacchus. The sequence continues at coordinate 135,041,299 of NC_133509.1, read as the reverse complement.
CAAGAGATCGAGACCATCCTGGCCAACATGGAAACCCCGTCTCTACGAAAAATACAAAAATTAGCTGGGCATGGTGGTGCACTCCTGTAGTCCCAGCTACTTGGGAGGCTGAGACAGGAGAATCACTTGAACCCGGGAGGCGGAGGCTGCAGTTAACTGGGATCGTGCCACTGTCCTCTAGCCTGGGTGACAGACTGAGACTCCACCTCAAAAAAAAGTCATCCCTTTCAGTTATTGGCCCTTCTTGCCCTCCCTCTCAAACTACCTTCTTCATGCTGGCCACCATCCCTCAACGCTTTAACAGTGACTCCAGCCTCTTTACCTCCCACCAGGATGTTCTAACTAAAATCACCAGGGAACTGGGAATTGGCAAACCTAAGAAATCTACTTTATTCTACTTTCTGAGCAAAGGACTGACACTGACTGCTGGTGGATATTATGGTTAAAACCCGGGTGTGTCTGAGCTGAGGCCCATGCTTCCAGCCCTGGGGTGACCCCTGCTGTCTGCAAAGGGTGGGAAGGAGCCAGGCCCTGCCATTGCTCCCCTTGTTCTGGACTGGTGCGGAACTTTCTGGCCACACTCTGCCCTGGACCCTGCGTCAGGGCTTCCTGTGCTGTGCCACAGGTAAGCTTCAGTGCCCCCACCTGAGACAGAGCTGACTGTTCCTTCTCTGCCAGCTCAGGTGTCACTAGGGAACTGCAGAGAGTTGTAATGACTAGATGGGGCAGTGGCACTGTTTCTGCCCCAGGATGATGTGACAGAAATATTCAAGCTACAACCACATCGATGATGTGGGGACATGTATATTCCCTCCTACTTCACAGAGGCCCAAGGTCCTAGTTGCTCTTCCCTCCTTGTTCTTAAGAAACAGAATGAATGAATATGTGAACATTACCAGAGCAATGTCCAGGCACTTTTCTTAATTGAATTTAATTTTAAATTTAACTCAAATTCTCACAAACCTGTAAGAAGGCTCCCCTAAGGACTTGTAACAGCTGGGAAGCCAGAAAAGCTAAATGACTTGCCCAAGGTCTCACATACAGCAAGTAGCAGATACAAACCACCTGCAAATGCCACTTTCTTTCTTAAACTCAGATGGTGGTGTCAGATTGAAACCAGCTTGAAGAATGAAGGCTCAAGGTGGCAGACTCGTATACTGCCAGAAGAGCTGCAAGCTGCCCTTGGATGGTGTGCAAGATGCTGTGGACATGTGTTCGCCACCCCCACCCCTCATCCCCCGATTGCCATTCATTCTGGCTGAGGCAGGAGGGATTTTTGGCATTTCAACTCCATGTCTGGGACTTGCGCCTGAGCTGCTTGGCTGTGAGCTCGGTACAGGCCTTGGGCTCTGGCTTGGATGACTGGATATCTGCCTTGTTCTAAGACCTGGTCTCAGTGGCCGAGCTCACTCCTAAATCTGGATTTCGTCCTTCTGGGGACTAAGTCCCTGTCCTAGGATGGAGGCCTTTCCATGCTTGGGGTCCACCAGCTGCTGCAGGATCCTTCTGTGTCTGTGGCTTGACCTTGCCCAGCTCACTCCAACTGTTTTCCACCCATGTCAGGTCCCCAGATGGCAGCCAGCTGCCCACAGATGTGTGTGTGGTTGTGTGCTTTGGATTCCCCATTCTGCCTGCTGGGCTGATATCCTCCCAACACCCTCCCGACCTGTTCCTCGAGAGGGTGGGGAAGTCCAGTAGGAGCCCTGGCCCTTCCAGGGAGCTCTGGCCCCTGCACTGAAGACCTAATTAAAAACTGGCTGGAGTTTTAGACATGTCAGAGCAGGAAAGGATAACACTTGACTGCGCTGAAACTAAGAAAATGTTCAACTGTTTTGAGCTATGAGGGCCCTGAACATTAAAGTCAAGTCCCTTTGTTTCAGGGGTGGGAGCTAAGGCCCAGCAAGGAGCAGTGGTCCACTGTCACCCAGAGTAACTGTGACAGACCTGAGGTTCCCACCGGCTCCTTACTCCTTGTCTCCTCCTCCCCAGGCACAGCTTCCCCGTGGCAGTCTAGGGGAGGGACAGGGAGGAAGGTCATTGCTGCAGACTGCTGGTGGCCCTTGGAAAGCTCCAAGCAGCAACCCCTCAGCAGGTGCTTCTTTAGCAGGAGTAGCTAAGGAAGGGTCCTGGCTGCTGGTAATCAGACTCCCTCGTGTCTCGTGGTGAGGCACTACAGATGACATCGCTGCATGATGCAGGCAGAAGCTGAGGTGGAGCATGTGGCACCTGTCCCATGCCCCAGGTGAGCCCATTGGAGCCACCTGGCTGAGCTTGGATCCAATAGGATCTGGGACAATAGGGATGGGGGTGGTTCTGGCTCTTCCCTCTCTACCTCCCGTGGCTCATTAGGTAACTGAGTCTTACTGGTGCTGTGTCGGCTGCCCCACAGAATGCCCTGCTTCTCTGCTGCCACCTGGCAGCCTTGGCATCTCTCTCCTGGACCCTCACCTCCACTCTCTCGTATTCTGGCAGTGCAGCCCAAGTGATGTCTGAAAAACACAGACAAGATCTGCACAAGGTTGGACCCAGGCTCCATCAAATAAGATTCAAGGCTTTCAGGCCAGGCCCCAACCCACCTTGTGGCTGGACCTCCACAGCTGACCTCCTGCAACTGCACACTGGGCCCGGCCCCACCATGCTTCCCATCTCTCTGTGTTTTGTGCACTACTCAACCCACCTGGGTCACCTTTTCCTGCCATCTCCACCTACCAAGGCTTTCAGGCCTGGCTCAGAGGTCACCTCTTCCATGAAGCCCTCCCCAGGTCCTCATACTCCTCACCAACCAGTGCCCGTGTACCTCTCTTAAAAACTCACAGTTTTCTCACCCATATTCCAGTGACTCGGGAGCTGCCTTCTCTTCTGTATTAGACCCTGGGCTTCTCATGGGCAGAGAGCACATCTCACTCAGCACTCCATGCTCACAGCCTGACTCACACCAGATACTTGGTAGATTCTACTGAACTGAGTTGGGAAGGGGAGAGGAGGTTCAATCTCACCCACCCAAGGGGAAAAGTTCAGGCGAAGGAGTCATGCTGAAATGACCTGAGTGAAAATAAAATCCTAGGAGGTGAGCCACAGAGAGATACAGGGATCCCTCGAGTTGCTTGTCCAGAAAGGATGCAGCAGTGGAAGAAGCCCTGCCAGCACCGGCTACCCTTTGCAGACCAGAGGCCTTGGGGACAAACTAATGCCACGGGGCTGCTGATCCAGCCATTGTTGCAGGGCTGTGAGTTTCAGACGTCTTTCTGCTAGAGGACTCTGTGGCTCTGCACACAGTGGCAGAGCGTGGTCATCCTCTGTGGCCGTGAGGTGCCCTCCTTTGTACAGTAAATGCACAGCAATGATGGTCGGCGGATCACACCTTGATTGTCTCATTCTCACAAGGTACTAACCTGGGCAGGCAGTGGGCAGGAGAGGACCTGGCCTGGGTTCTGCCCCACACCTACCCAGCCGAGCATCTCTAGGCAAGCTATGTGTGCCCTCATCTGTAAAGTGGTCCTAATACACTAGTGCTAATAGTGGTACCTTACCAAACTGCTAAGAGGACTAATAAAGTCCAGGAGGAGAAGCATATGGTAAGCCGTAGAGTGCTGGAAATACTTGTTTGCATTACTGTTGAAAGCACACTGAGGGTCTTTCTTCTGAGTCAGACAGGAACCTGCCTGTGTGCTGGCTTAAGTGGCCCTCTGCCCCTGTGGCTTTGCTGGTGCAGTCCCCTCGGCAGAGAGCCTTCCTCTCCACGGGCTGCGTGTACTCATTGCCCAGCTGGTCCCACCACGGCCCCTGAAGCACATGGGATGAGCAGTGGTGGCTCTGAGGGGTGAGGGGACTTGCCCAAAGCCACAGGGTTTGTGACGCTGGCCGGTGTCCCAAGCTCATTCAGTCTGGGAGCTGATCTTGCCAAGGCATGGGCCTGGCCTGTGCCCTGGGACCCACCAAGGAAAACTCTCACCCTCTCCCACAAATTTTGCCAAGTCAAAATAAAGAGCATGAGATAGGAAACAAGGATGAGAAGAAATTCAAAAATTAAAAAAGGAAAAATAAAAGAACCTGTCACGCTACGGACAAATAAAGAGAAAGGGAAATTTCAGGTCCAACATCAAACAAGAGCAGGGTGGCTGGGCACTCCTGGTGTCATCGGAGTCCAGCCCTTGGTGGCAGGGCTCGCCCCTCCTAGCAGGCCAGGCCATAGGTTCCCTGATTGACCTCTTCTCTGAACACAAAGAGCTGCAGAAGGACAGAGGCTGAGACCAGGCCAAGGCTAGAGTCCAGGCTGGTCTGCTCTAAGGCCCACAGGACCGTGATGATTCTTGGGAAGGAGCTGACTTCCTGCTGTCTTGGAGGCCCATTTTACAGCTTCGAGTCTAAGTTCCATTAAACACCCACTCCTCCCAAACACTGTGGTGACACAGAGGAGCCCTTTTACTCTTAGAAGCCATGAGGTGAGGAGAAACACACAAGAGAGGAAGGGAAGGCTGGGCCACACTCAGCCATGAGCCCTCCTGAAAGGGAGGGGTGGTGAGGTGCGGTGAGGGGGCCAGTGACAGGGGATAGGAGCTGGATGGACTCTGGGCAGAGTCTGTATGACTGATGGGGAGTGGGGCCAGGAGGTCTGAGTCCCTTCTCACTGGGGAGAGTGAGCACTGGGAAGAAGCAGGCTCCCGTCTGGTGGCATCTCTACCTGGGATGCACTGGAGGCGTTTGGCAGGTCACTCCCCTTTGCTGCTATTCTGCAAGTAGGGACATGAAGGCTGCTCCAAGGAGGAGATGAGCTTCTACCTCGTCCTTGTATTGTACTTTTCAAAAGGCTTTGATAGCATCTGTCTCTGACATAAGGATTTGACAAAGGATTCCAAAGCAAAGTACTGCCACCTTCAAGAAAGCTGTCCTGGTGTAGAGGAAAGGGGTAAGGAAGAGCACACAAGAAAGGAAAAATCTGGGTGTACATTATGGGCCTCAAGGAGAATGAGCCCGATGCAGGTGATGCTCCTCCCCTTCCACTTCCTCACAGCCTGGCCAAGGTGCTGAGACACAGGCAGGTCACAGGACTGACCTAGGTCAGGTGTGGCCCAGGTTTAAGAGAACACCTGCTCATGGGACTCTGAATGTGAACCCCTGAAGTCACCAGGACCCATGAGGCATGTCTGCACATACCAGGAAGGGCAGGAGGACAGCTTGACTTTAATTCCAGGGACTTAACTGTTTTGCTCACCTCTGAATTCCCAGTACTTACCATAGTTTTTGACCTACAGTTAATGCAATACATGTTTGTTAAGTACATGGATGACTGGCCCGGGGATACTGTCTGAGCATCTCCAGCCACTGGGCGAGACTAGAGCAGGTGACAGAATCTTAGAGAAAACAACAGAAGTCTAATGGCTCACAAGCTCCCAGAGCTGGAAACAGCAGCTGGGCCGAGGACTGGGCCTCATGATCTATCAGTGAGTGAGATTCCACAGGCCGCCAATGGCAACGGGACTTAGAAAATCCAGAGTTGGGGTAAGGAGAGAATGCAAGTTTACTGTGTCTGTCACACTATGTACTAGATCATGTGTCAGAGACTCAGACGCCACCTCATCCTAGGAATCCTGCTGTGATCTCCACTTTACTCCATAAGTAAGCTGGAGAGTTGGAGAACTGAAGTAGCATCTTTGTGGCCTCTGAACAGTTCACAGTTATATCAGGCTTCAACCAAAAAACAAAGGACTCTAAAGCCCTCCACAGAGTCACCAAGACTGCAGGGGAACAGGACAAATGGAGGAAGAAGGGTCAAGCCGGGGAGAGAGGCAGGGAGAGAAGGACGAGAACAAGGAGGGGAGGAGCCCAGCCCTGGCATGCGTGCAAGAAGCTGTGGCTTGGAGCCCCCTGGCAGAGCCCCTTCTTGGACAGGAGTGTGGCACACACACCACGGCCTCTCAGCACCCAATGGCCTTGCTGCCTCAGTGCCCATCCACATGGCACCGGGAGAGGTATCCCAGGAGATGGACAGGTTCTCAGGGCTGTAATGAGTCTTGGGAGCCACCAGGTCTGATCTCGAGTGTGAGGCCCTAGCTGGGGGTGGGGGGTGGTTCTCACTGGGAAAGTCTTCTCTCCAAAGAGTGAAATCTCTCTTGCCAGGACTGCCCCCAGTAGTCAGGACCACAAAGGCTATCTCTCTGTGCTGGTCTGGCGGCCCTGGCACGCTCCCCTCCAGGCCTCCCTTGGCCCCCATCCTGTCTTCCAGTTCCTTTCTGCCCTGGCTGTGCTCTTCGGGGTGGTTCTGGTTTGTATAAATCCCCTTCAGAATGAACTCTGCTGGAGCTCTGCCAGTAAGTTAGGTGTGTGGGAGTCCCTCCCCTCTCTGGGCTTCCGTTTACTATAAAGTGAAAGGGTGGAACCAAGGATCATCAGCTCCAAATTTCTACAACTCTAAAGGACAAAGAAGAAGGAAATATACTAAAAGGTTAATGGTGGTTATCTCGGGACTGTGGGGTTATATTCCTCTTTTTGAATTTCCAAATCATGTACTACCTCTAATTAAACAAAAGTCTAATAGTCTTACGGAAGACAATCCCTGGTCTGTGATCCAGCTGTCTCGAGGTCTGGCAGGCGTCGGGTAGGCAGGGAACAGTGTGGCTCCTGTCCAGCTAATGCATTTTTATTTATACAGCCAAAGGCAGGCAGACAAGGTGAGGCAGTGGTGACCGCTCCTCCTGAAAAAGGCCTTCCTCTTGCCCACCCCTGAACATTTATGAGGCCCTGGGACATTAGCTCCCAGCTCGTCTGAGATGGAAGGGATGGGCTCAGTTTCCAGTTAGTCTCTATGGGAAAGGCATCCCCTGGGGCTCCTGAAAAGATAGAACCCGATATCCTAGCAGTGGTAGAGACAAAGGATCCAGCACTTGCTCAGTGATGCTTGATGGAATTTCTGGCCAACAAACGGCAGCCACCTGGTCTGAGCTGGGCAGAGTCCCAAGTCCTTCTAAGGCCGCCTCCCTGCTCTACCATCTTTCTGGCTGGCTCCCTCCCCTCTTTACAGAGGGTACCCCCATTTTACCATGAGATTGCGCCATCCCTGGCACATCTTTCCCTCTTGTTACAAGGCCCTGCTTTCCTCACAGGTGCCATTCCTATCACCAAGCGAGGAAGCAAGTGTCCAAGCGAGAATGGAGTCTGTGAACTGGGCTAAGCCCTAGTCTGGCCACTATTTTTACAGTCACCTGGCCAAGGCCACACAGGAATTGGTGGCAGAGCTGGGACCAGAGCCCAGGACAAATATCTTCCAGCCCAGGGCTCTGTCCACCCCAGAGGCTCAGCCCTAGTTAATAAACAAACAGCTCCACGTTTGTCTTTGGAAAACAAAGGCAGCTAGTGTTTAACCCTATCCTTTAAGCTCTAGGCAGGGGGTGACAAATACCTGCCTGCCACCCTCCCTATTCTAACACGAGCTTACACATCTTAGTTGCTTGCTTAAAGGAACCCTGCGTGAATTTTCTAGTCTTTTCTGCCCAAGTCCTTACCACATGAATTTAGGCTCAAGCAAGCTGACATGTCTTACTCAGATTAACAGAGCCAACTGACCCACGAAATCCTACAACAGACCCTCATGCCTAAGCCGTGGCCTTGGGCTTAGCAGAGACAGCTCAGCTTCATGGTGGCCAATAGGTAAAGCTGGGTCTAGGAGCTCAGGTTTTGAAAGACCTGTCAAGCTGGAAGGTCATCACTTACAGATGTGGGGATAACACTTCAGAGAGTGGGGAATGATCAGGGCCACACTGGGAAGCACTACCAGCCCTTGCAGTCATGAACCAAAAACAAGATGCCGGAGCAGAAAAGCATTCAAATTCTGAAAAAAGACAGCAGGGGGCCTGGTGCTGTCCATGTACCAGTGAGCAGCACCCCGTGTAGACGGGTCCTGAGCCCCAGGGAAAGGGCAGGGGCTTGCCTAAGCTCACATCCACACCAGGGAAAGCAGGGCTAGACCCAGTCTCCGGCTTCCAGGCCAGGACACCCCACCCCCACTCCTTGGGCCACTAGGCTGTGTTCCTTAGCGAGTTGTTTTCCTGTAAAACATTTTTTCTCTCTTCCTAATGTTCTTATTTCAGGACGCAAAACTAACCTTAAAAAGAACCTCAAAAAGAACAAATTGTAATAAAAATCTGGCACACCTTAATGGTTTACAGAGCATCACTGCATCGTTTTTTTGTGACTAATCTGCCCAATCATCCATGGCTGGGTCTTTAACTCTGTTTTATAGGTGGGGAAACTGAGGCTCGGAAAAGCTGCCCAAGGTCAAGCGCCTCCAGTGAACGGTGCTGCTAGAACAGAAGCTCAGGTCTCCCAGTGCCCAGTTGCTACTTCCACCCTGCTGCTTCCACAAGGATGTCTTTGCAAACCCCGTAGTTGGTCAGTGACAAATACTCGCCCCAAGATCCAGCACTCCCACCCCCATCCCTGGAGCAGGTGGGAGTGAAAGGAGAGGTCCATGAGGAGCAGGGAGGAGAGAGAGGGGCTCCCATCACCTACAGCTCACTCTGCAAAGCACGGTGCAGTCCCAGTGGCAGAAGCAAAAGCAGTGGAAGGCCCACTCCCTGCTGACCATCACGGGCAGGGCTCCGCGGCACAGGCCGGGGATACCTCTCGCACCGGGCCACTTACCTCTTCTCTGTTGCCTGGCTGGAGCAGTGGGTAACTGATACGCCATCCAACCATCAAGTGGGCTTCCCCACCTCAATCTTTAATGAGGCTGCTCAGCTAACCTATCAGAACCCTCCTGCCCACCTGACTCCAGCAAGCTCCCAGGGCCCTGGCCCTGAAGGACGGTCCAGACCCCTTGAAGGGCTCAGCTCTCAGGCCTTGGTGATAGCAGGTGTCTGCTAGGAGGCACCCCTAGGTGGCACTCCTCTTAACCCTGTGGTAAATGGGATGGAACAGAGTAGGCGTGGAGTCAGAAGGGAGCAAGTGTGTAGAGAATGTCTGTGGGGCATGATTACATTTGGCACCACCTCAAACTGTGGTATGGGAAAACCAAGTTGGCACGCTCTCACAGAAGGCCTGTTTGATCCCTGCCTGCACCTGCCCCCACCCTGCTGCGTGAAATGCTGCCTCTCCTGCAAACTCTCTCTTAGATGCTCCCTCTCTGGCCTGTCTAGATCCAAGCCTCATGCTCTCACGTGGGGGCTTTCCATGAGTCTCCAAATGACCTCTCTGCCTCCACTTAGCCCGTTGAGTCTGTGCTTACAGAGTAAATTCTGGAAAGCACTGGTCTTCCAGGCCATTCCTTGGCCAGGAAACTACTGTGGTTCCCCACTGGTCCACACGGGAACCTTGGGATTGGAGGTCTCTTAGGCTTGAATCTGCCTGGCCTAGTGCCCTGACTGCTGCTCCCAGCCAATCATACCAAACCTCTCTCCTCTCTGAATGTCCCAACTCCCTTAGCACCTTCCCTTAGGAATACCCATCATTCCCTCTTTCCTTCCCTGGAATACAGTTCAAATATGCAAAATATGCATGGATTTTAAGAGCACATCATTAGACTTCAAAGGAATGCCCCCTCCACCCCTCAGACTTGCTGCCTTGGAGGGGTATCTGAAGCTTGGCACCTTGTTTCTTCCTCGATTTTCCCCTTCCCGGCCCAAATCCTTCCCCACACAATTAACAGGCTGATCCCAGCGGGCCTTGTGACCCCGGGCTGGCTACTCACTTTCTCTCACTGGAATTTAATTTTCCCACCCACAGGGCTAGAGAATAAGCACGAGGAAGATGATGACAGCAGAACCCACCAATGACTGAGTGCTCACTACCTGCCGGGCACCATTCTGAGCACGTAGACTTGAAGTCACTTAAGAGTTAAATTTGTGTACTCGCTCTCACTTGCTCTTTGACCTTCCTCAAAGCTCCAGGCAGGAGGCTAAGCCCTGGGATGTAATGCCCAAAGCCTGCCCTTCTAGACCTGGTCCTGCCTGTTTCTCAAGCCCCGCTTTCTCTTCTCCCACATGCATCCAACATCGAAGCTCTAGGTTCGCATGCCTCCATGCCGCTGCATATTTTGCTTCCTTTTTGGGCTACTCTTATTTTTTGGGGGCGGGGGGTACAGAGTCTCATTCTGTCGCCCAGGCTGGAGTGCAGTGGCATAATCTCGGCTCACTGCAACTTCTGCCTCCCAGGTTCAAGCGATTCTCCTGCCTCAGTCTCTAGAGTAGCTGGGACTACAGGCGCATGCCACCACGCCCAGCTAATTTTTGTATTTTTAGTAGAGACGGGGTTTCACCATGTTCGTCAGGCTGGTCTCAAACTCCTGACCTCCTGATCTGCCCACCTCGGCCTCCCAAAATGCTGGGATTATAGGTGTGAGCCACCAAACCCGGCCTGGGCCACTCTTCTAACTGGCGAATGTCTGTTCAGCCCCTTTAAGACTTAGATCACACATGCCCACCCTCAGGGCTCTCCTAGTAGCTCTCCCCTTCAATGCAGCCTCCCAGAAGCCCTGGGCTTTTCTCCATCATAGCATAACATACACGGCATTGACAAGGCTCTCTCTCCACCCAGCTGTGAGCTCTGTGAACATAGGAACCATGTCTTACTCATCTTTGTGTGCTGCTGCATGGCCCAGAACAGATGCTCAGTAATTCACAGATGAGGAAATAGCGGTGGATACAAACTTCTCCCTTGGAACTTACACTAGAGAGGAGAGACGGGCAACAAATAAAGATACAACAGGTAGGAAGACAAACACAGCAGGGAAAGAGAATTTAAGGAATGTGTGGGGGTCATTCTTTAAGACAGGCAAACTCTGATTAGCAAGTGTAAGCAGAGGCCTGGATGAAGTGACAGAAGGAGCCCTGAGGTTATTTGGAGATAAAACTTTCTGGACACAAGGGGCCTTGGGTGTAGAGACCCTGAGTTAGGAGCAGAGTTGGCAGGTCTGGGGCATGACATAACTGGAATAAAGGACAAGTAGAGAGTAGGGAGGAAGTGAGTTCAGAAAGACAGCCAAGACCACAGCATGCTGGGCTACAAGGCCTTGGTAAGAATGTGGACTATATTGAGTTAAGCCTAAAATCCTAGAGAGTTCTCAGCAAGGACCGATGACCTGACTGAGAGCTGAAAAGCAGTCTGCTTGCTGTGTGGGGAATGGAGCAGAGTGGGCTAAGCGCAGGAGCAGGCCAGTCAGGTGGTAGCTGCTATGAACACCCCTGTTGCATGGACACCTGGATGAGGGCGGGCAGGCAGCAGACAGGCAGGGGGCAGGGCCTCAAACACTTACAGCCTTTCCACTCTCAAACTGGAAACTGTATCTCAAGTTCAGCACTTGTCTTTCTGAGTCTCTGGGGTTATCTACCAAAATATTTAAGTTGGCTCTTATCCTACATGAGCTGAAGCCAGCAGGAGGCTACTTATAAAACTCATTCGTTAGGAAAGAAATGATACATGCTATTTGAGGAAAAAAGCACAGCTGTGAATGAATTCTTCCCTCACTTTCGAAGATGTGGGCATGTGGCTAGAAAGATGGACCAGGTTAAACGTTTATAAGAACCTCTGACCAAGCCGGGTTACGGTTAGGAAGCTCGGGGGCTGCCAGGTGAGCAGGGTCTTTAGAGAGGCAGTCTGGTCCACTGGGCAGAGACCTGGACTGGAAATAGGAGATCTGGGCTCTGGGCCTTGGGCTCTGCATTCACCAGTGTGGTCTGGAGCACATTTCTTAGCACTGTGAACCTTTATTTCTTCCTTCTTAAAATGGAGAAAGTAATTCCTGCTGTCTCCCTGCAGTCTCAGGGGGATGCTGCAAAGATCTAGGGAGCCAAGGCGCAAGAGCATCCATGAAGGGGGTCTGTTCCTTTCCATAATGAGTATACGGCTTAGCTCTGGGGGGTGGCACACCGGAATGAAGTGACTGGCTATGACTGAGGGGTGAGGTCCCAGTGTCTAGGGATCGGGGGCTCCAGGAACAATCTGCATTCTCATGCTGCTGTATGCTCACAAATCACAGTCCCACCTATTTTATCATTGGAGACTCAGGACAACTTTGTGAGGTGGTTGTTACACCCATTTTAAGGATGAGGAAACTGACCAGGTTCATGTCTGTAATCCCAGCACTTTGGGAGGTCGAGGTGGCGGATCACCTGGCCAAGAAGGTGAAACCCTGTCTCTACTAAAATACAAAAATTAGCTGGGCCTGGTGGCATACCTGTAATCCCAGCTACTTGGGAGGCTGAGGCAGGAGAATCACTTGAACCTGGGAGGTGGAGACTGCAGTGAGCCAAGATGGCACCACTGCAATCCAGCCTGGGTGACAAAGTGAGACTCCATCTCAAAACAAACAAACAAAAAAACCCAACCAAATAAATAAATATATATTTTTTTAAAGGAAACTAAGGCTAAGGCTTAGAATGGTGAAATGGCTTGCTCAAGGTTTCACAGCTGCTCATATGACAGGGTGGAGCGGGTGCCTGGAGCTAGAGTGTAGTACTGTCACCTGCCTCTGGAGTCTGTGTCACTTCTGTCAACCTTGTGCTGATCATGGCAGGCACAGCTCAGCAGGCTGCTTCCTGAGCACCAGCAGGAGGTGTCAGGCAGGTGCTGGTAAGGCGAGGCTGGAGAATGAACCACTGCCTATCTTGAACCCTGACTGCGCACATGGGGTCCGGGTTGCCATCTACAGAAAGACTAAAACCCCAAAGGAATCTCGCCATTAGTGTTAGGGAGATAATCCTGGGACTGGTCGAAGGAAGGGATCTTTCCTCTCTGGGATGTAAACTGCAACGAGCCAGTGGCTTTTCTGAGGACAATGGCAGCAGCAGGATTCTCTGAAACTAGGCTCCATGAAGGAGGCGTAGTACCGCCATGTGCCGGGGAGACCCCCAGGGTCAGGTAGAGCCTCTTCTCAGACCTTGATTCGAACTTCCAAACCACCAAGATCTGCTGGTGCTGCCATCCTCCTCATCAGATCCCCGCATCCACCCTGGCCCTGCAGGGACCCAGTTCAAGCCCCGCTTCCCTCAAAAAGTGTTCCCTGGACATCTGGATCCAAGCAGCCTTGGCTTCCCACTGTCTCCCGATGTGAGGGCTGCCGGCACCACCACAGGAGTTGATATTGTTAGTTGCCTTTTTTTTTTTTTTAAATCCTGAGACAGAATCTTGCTCTGTTGCACAGGCTGGAGCGCAGTGGTGTAATCACAGCTCACTGCAGCCTGAAACTCTAGGGCTCAAGTGATCCTCCTACCTCAGCCTCCTGAGTAGCCTAGACCACAGGCACATGCCACCACACTCAGCTAAATTTTAATTCTTGTGTAAAGACAAAGGTTTTGCTATGTTGACCAGGCAGGTCTTGAACTGTTATGCTTAAGTGATCCCCCAGCCTCTTAAAGGGCTGGGATTACAGGCATAAGCCACTGTGCCCAGCTGACATTGTTAGTTACCTTTGCAAATAATTTTCTTAAAAAGAGTAACTTCAGGCCGGGCGCGGTGGCTCACGCCTGTAATCCCAGCACTTTGGGAGGCCGAGGCGTGTGGATCACGAGGTCAAGAGATCGAGACCATCCTGGTCAACATGGTGAAACCCCGTCTCTACTAAAAATACAAAAAATTAGCTGGGCATGGTGGCGCGTGCCTGTAATCCCAGCTACTCAGGAGGCTGAGGCAGGAGAATTGCCTGAACCCAGGAGGCGGAGGTTGCGGTGAGCCGAGATTGCGCCATTGCACTCCAGCCTGGGTAACAAGAGCGAAACTCTGTTTCAAAAAAAAAGAGTAACTTCAAACTGTTATAGTAATTTACATGTGACAAAGAACGTTTACAAACATCAACTCATGGTACCCTCACAACAACCCTGTGAGGTGGGTCTGATTCAGCCATTTCGCAGATGGAGAAACTGAGTCTTAGAAATGTCAGTGACATGCTCAAGGGCACGCTACTGGCACAGCTGATACTGGAACCACATTGAGTTCACATCCAAAGGTCCTTCCACGGTACGCACACCTCAGGGCCACAGCAGTTGAAGGCCCTTCCGTAGCTGTGGCTGGAGAAGCGTGTTCCTCTGTTTAGGGTGGTGATAAGCAGGCCAAGGTGACGGGTGCGATTTCTGTGTGAGACAATTCCATTAACCATGTCCCTCAATCACAGATAGCACCCCTCACCTTGAGCCCAGTTTCACAGGCTGCTGGCAAGCGGTCTTGGATCAGGAACTCCGTCTCAGTCTGTAGAGAAGGGCGCGATGGCAGAAAATGTCGGGCTCTGCGAGGCACACAATATGATGCAGGTGCAAGCTGGGAGCTCGCTCACTCACCAGACACCTCTGACGTGTCACTCTCTTCAGGGGCTCCCGAGACAGACACAGGCACAGACACAGATACCTGCCCTCGAGGAGCTCACAGACTAGACAAACAAACCCAGGGTCCAAACGAATGGGACAGGAGCAATGTGTGCAGAGCAGGAAAGTGTGCCTGAGGTCTCCTAGGCACCGGGAAGGCTTCACAGCAGACAGGGTTCCAGCAGAGCAAAGCATGAGCAGAAGGCGCCCAGGAGTATGGGAAGAACGCGCATGAGGGCAGAAGCCGGGCCTCTGTAGACACAGCCCAGGGAAGACAGACTAAAGAAGGACAAGAGAAGGTAGATGGGTTACAACCCCGTTAAAACATTTCCGGGGAGAGAGGGTCGGGAGAGATGGTGAGAATATGCAGTTGAGGTGTGACAACGGGAGCCAATGAGTCAGGTGGACCCAGGGCTTGGGCCAGTGCACAGTCTTTGCTGCTGGACACGGTCCCTCTGGACCTCGATGTTGAGCTGGGGCCTGGGCTGAGTCAGGCGACAGGGTTCCAGGCACGGCAGCCTCTGGGTCCTGGTGTGCTCCCGCAGCCAGTCATGGATCTGCTCAGAGCTTATCAGGCAGACAATGTACAGGGTTTTGGGGTCCAGAGACAAAGAAGCCACTTTCTGAATTTTCCAACCTGACTGGATTCATGCTGTGGGAACAGCAGGACATGCCAAGTGGCAGCTGACTGTTAAGGCAGAGGCTAAAATCAAGCCCTGTGGGAGTGCAAAGTCACAGCAGGGTGGTTGGAAAAGGCTCCATCTGCAGAGCCACATTATGACAGGACGAGAGAGATTTTAGAAGTGTGGGGAAAAGTGAGAAGGAAAGAAGGGCCAGAGGCACAGGAGAGTCTGACGGTGTGACTCGGGTAGCTGTTGGCATGGAGGCGTACAAAGGCCCTGCCTGATCCAACATCTGGAGCCCGAGTGAGAACAGGGGTGGGTCAGCAAACAGACCTGTCCAGCTTTCAGAAAGCGGATGCCAGAGGGCAGCTGGGAGCAGGCAGGGGCAGGGGGCTCACCGTCCTGTTCCCCTCTCAGGCCTGGCCATGCTGGGCCTGCACACAAGGTGCCAATAGCCTTGGCAGCCAGGGAGGTAAAGACAACCTAGTACTTCCTTCTCTTTAGGGGAGAAAGGTAGGTAGTCTCAAATGGAAAGAGGTTTGTGAGAAGCAAAATTCAGCACCACCTCTAAGAGATATGAGGTTTAACACTGTCCACTCCCCTCCAACCAGGACATGGAGCTGGGTCCGACTCTTCCCAGGAAGGTCTGTCTGTGAGTCCCTTTCCCAGGCTCTTTCTCAACACTGTGCTGATATTGCAGCCACTGGGCCACTGAGCATCGATGAAGGACATGAGAGGTTGAAAAACTGGGAAAACTTTTATTATCCAGCACCAGTAGCTTCATATTTTGAAATATACCAATGATGCAAACCAACTAGGAAATGGATGTACATTATGCCCCAAGAGCCAAAGAGAACAAGCACTTCATCCTGTGTTTTCATTCACCGAGATTCCCACTAAGCTAAGGGGTTTTCTTTTTTTTTCTTCATAGTCCCACTGTATGAAGTCGATGAAGAACTATTCTGGTTGCATCAGGGTGAGGGCCCTGGTGTACCTTGGTGGAACCCTGGAACTCCTCAAAATAACCAGTTTGAAATCCACTACATTCAACCCCAAACTGCAAATAAACTTGCCTTTGACCACACATGCTTCTGTCCCACCCCGCAACCCAATTCAGCACCAGGAGCAGGTCTAACAAGACTTCATTTGTGAGAACCAAATGGGAAGAAACAGTCAAAATCTAGCTACTCAACCCTCCCCTCACCAGCACTGCTTTCCATGCACCTCGGCCCTCTTCCTAAAGCCCCACTCTGGTCCTTGGCCCAGAGAAAGTGATCGTCTACGAGGGAATGCTAGTGGAGGAACGCTGGGTGTGGCCACGGTTCTGCCCCAAGTTGTCCTGTGGCCTGCACACAACCTCTCCATCCCTGGGTCTTGGTTTTATCATCTGTAAATGCAAATCTGGTCTCATGACACCTAAGGCTCCTTCCCTGGCTCCCACTCACTGGCCCCACCTGGCCTAGACTATCTGCCTTCTATACCAGCAGAGGCTCTGAGGAGGATTTTCTTGAAAATTCACTCCCACTGTGCAGCTGAGTGCCGTCAACTTGGGGCCCTGCTTCAAGTGCCACCAGGGCCCTGCTCTCCTGGAGTAATGGGAGACAATGACATGATGACTCTGATAAGTTCTGAGAGGACCTACAGTGGTTTAATGGAAGACTGCTGGATGTGGGGACAAAAACATGGGCAGCATGGGGAGTGACCCTGAAGGCCACATCCCAGGAACTGGGCATCTTTGTGTCATATGACCTGCCAAGGGCCTGTGGTGTCATTCCACCTGCTGACGGAGGAGGTGACTTGCTCAGGGTCACACAGACCCACTGTAGCCCAGCTCTAGGACATGCACTCTTCCTAAGCTGGGCTGTAGTGGACTAAGCTGCTTCCACTACACTTCCTGGCACTGGAGGAGAAGAGGAGCGCGTTCTCATCCCGGCTTCTCTTCCTGACTGGGTCGTATCAGGAAGTGGTTTGGGCCAAGTACTCATTTCCTCCCTCTGGGGCTCAGTTTTCCTGGCTGTGAGATGAGACCGATACTGTGCTATCTACATGGCTCTGTTAAGTGACGACCAAGCAAGACACAGATGCAATGCAGGAAGAAACCAACCCAAGTTTTACAGAACTTTGAGGCTGGTCATTCTCAACCCTCTCAGGCCCAATGTTCCCTTTTTTATTATAACATTTTGTAATGATCCTTGCATTATCCTGAAGTGAAATTCATAGATTACATAATCTACTACATACATTAGAAAAAGATCAGTATAATGCCTAAAGTGTACTGGAAAGGAGAGAGCAAACGCAAGTAGTCTATGATGAAATGTGGATTACAACACATAAAGGGCCAGACCCAGCTGCGTTAGGAGGCAGAAATGGTCCCCACCTGCACCCACGCTCACATCTCCCAGGAGTGCTACTGCTGCCGATGGCTGTGACGGAGTGGAGGCCGAGGGACAGTGCTGGAGACAGGACTTTCCAAAACCGAAAAAAACTCTTGGTAAACTTACAAACAAAATTAAGTATGATTTTCTTTTGACATATGTAGGAGCTGAATTCCTAGAAAATCCAGCACATATTAAACCTGGTTAAAAAATAAGTGCTTTTTCTTAAAACAGAACAAGTTCTGGCTCAGATAATAAATGAGTTTTTTGACTGCATGTTTTTGGTGGGACATGCAAAACAAGACTTCACTGCACAGGACAATCCGGCACGTTGCAATGTGTCTAGCGTACCTGGCCCCACTGTCCCCTAAATCACCATCACCTCTCAGTTTCCACTTTGGCCCTGTTGAGAGCTTCTTGTCTAGTCTGATGCTGCCATTTCAGAGTCTAAAACATCAACACCTACAGAGAAGACAAAACATCACTGAAGCCACATTCGAGGCAATGGCTGAGTCGGGGCGAGAGCCTCTGCCCAACTTCCAGGACAGGTTCTCCCCGTGACTCAAGGGGGACACTGTGGCAAGGGAGGCATTTTCCTTATTCAGTTGGGATGTTGCCAAGTGGCTGCTGCTACAACCACTACTCCTTACTGCTAGTCACCATCACAGCCCTTCCTGCCTGTGCTAGGCTGTCTGTCTCGGAATACTTCACCTATCATCCCCTTGGACTCTCAGGCTGTGAGACAGAAATGCCAGGGATAACCACCACATTTCACAGACGAAGAACCAAGGTCCAGGAAAGGGAAGTGAGTTGCCCAAGTCACGTGCAAAGAAACAGCACAGCCAGGTCTAGAACCCAGGTCTCTTGGTTTCCCTCAACACCATAACCTCTTACCAAGTGGATGGTGGCTTACCCGGCACCCTGAAGACAGGGCCTCTTGCCTGGTAAAAGACTGGTGGACATACAGTACTCTGTGTTCCAAATTAGGACACTGAGGCTCACAAAGGTTACTAGACCTGATGAGGTCACATGGTCAGTGGATGCTGGTGCTAGGATGAGAGCCAGGCCTCTGAGCCTCAGTTTGAAAGGCTAGAACTGGGTCTCTGTTCTTAGAGGGGTGATGAAGTTCAAAAGGTGAAAAGGCATATGCAGTTATCACACATATCCTGAGTCCCTGCTGTGTGTCCTCTGTACTTGTTCTAGAGACAGGGATAACTGAGACAACACAGGTCCTGCTCCCAATAGGACTAGCATGCTAGGAGGGATGCTGGTACCAAAGAGATGCCCTGAATAAAACATGCTAAGTACCAGACAGAGTAAACATGCAGGGCCAAGAGCACTGGTGGCAGCTGCCCAACAGGAGGCAGTGGGTGGAGCTGCAAGGGTGTGGCCCTGGATGTTGGCATGACCGGTGCAAGGTCTGAGCTCCGGGGCCCAGCAACTCGACAAAGCCCTCTGTGAGGCCAGCGCCCCCTTCCTCTCCTTCAGCTACAGCAGTAGCTCCAAAGGTTAGAAAAAAAAGGTCAAGGTAAAAGAAACTGGATTACACATCCCTAAAACCCTTCCTATCTTTAAATTCGTGTGCAACTGTAGCTCCGAGAGAGGATTATTTATCTACACATTTATCTCACAGTGGAGCTGCCATGTTTCTTTCTCATGTTCCTGTAGTGATTCATCCAGGGAAACTCTTTCTCAAATAGGCACTCAGACTCTTGATAGCTCCAAACAAAGATTATTATTAGGACTGTTAATTGTTATTACTATTTTTAGTGCATAACTACCTCATCCTCATCATAATGGGAGCTTTGCAAGGTTTGTAAAAACCTTAGGCCGGGCGCGGTGGCTCACGCCTGTAATCCCAGCACTTTGGGAGGCCAAGGCGGGTGGATCACGAGGTCAAGAGATCGAGACCATCTTGGTCAACATGGTGAGACCCCGTCTCTACTAAAAATATAAAAAATTAGCTGGGCGTGGTGGCGCGTGCCTGTAATCCCAGCTACTCGGGAGGCTGAGGCAGGAGAATTGCCTGAACCCAGGAGACGGAGGTTGCGGTGAGCCGAGATTGCACCATTGCACTCCAGCCTGGGTCACAAGAGCGAAACTCCGTCTCAAAAAAAAAAAAAAAAAAACCTTGCAAAGTTCTCTGAGAACTTTCTGAGGAGCAGGGAATGTCTCTGTCCGGGAGCCCTCACCGGGGGCCCTCACACTAGTGTGGAGTTCCTCATTCCTTAGAATTTTCTCAAATAAACCAAGTGACCACCTTCACCAATTAGAAGGCATGACCCATAAAATAACACACTTGGAGACAGTATTATCCACATGAATAACCAATTAATCCAGTATGAGGAAAGGAGCAGCCAAAGCCAGAGATCTGATCAACAATGAAAAGTAAAGACTTTCAGCTTTCAGGGTCAGATATTACAACAAGGAAAAAGAAAAGTAATGGCTGAAGGTCTGCCTGAGAGTAGGAAGATTTAAACAGCCACCGTCATAATAAATAGAAGAACTCAAAAGTCAAGTCCCCTGGGGCTGCTGAATGCAGAGGCAGACCGCACTTGTCCCCGGCCCAGTGCCACCTGAAAAGTTCACAGTGGGTTACAGCAACTATTTACCAAATACTTACTGTGTGTTAGGAACTGTTCTGAGCACTCTAAAGGGATGATCACAGATAATCCTCAGAACAACGAATGGCAGGTACAGGTCAGGTAACTGGGGCACAGGGAGATCAAGGAACTTGCTCAGGTTAAGTACAAATGCGTGTGCGCGCACATACACAAACATGTATATACTCACGCTCACGCTCAGGTGAGCCCTCCTGTAGTACACATGCATGCATATACCCACAGCGCACAGGGTTCTGGGCACAGGGATGTGAGAAACATAGAGATGGGTGGCATGAGCCTCCTGTCCTCAGGAGCTTACATCTATGCATTCAACACTCAACATGGGGAGCATGAGGAGCACAGAGAAGGGGCACCTCACCCTGACCTGGGGTGGGAATGAGGGGAGCCACAGAAGTCTTCCCAGAGAAAGGGACACCCAGTAGGAGAAGAAAGATCAGTACATGAACAGGTAAAATGAAGAGGAAATGGATAAAGAGTGTCCCGGGAGGCCAAGCAGGGAGGTAGAAGTTGAGGGAAGAGGAAAGCTTTGCAGGGAGAGTGTTAGGCTGGATCCAGCGGGCTGGGGAGGATGTTGATAAGCGGAGATGGTAAGAAAACATTCCAGGGAGGGAACAATATTTGAAAAGCTTGGGATACAATCCCTACAGGATGCTGCCTTTTCTAGATTTGGCTTTGGCTGTGTGCCTTTCTACTGTCTGCATATTTTTAGAAAAGAAAAACACAAGCTCATCTGAAAGCTCCCTATGTGCTCATCACTTTTGGTATCCTTTTCCTTTAAAAAAAAAAAAATCTCTGGGACAATGTAAAACCACAACCTTTCAAGCCCCAGAGCCGTGGAATCCTGCCTCTGGTTTCTGTCTTTTTTTTTTTTTTTTTAAGTTTTGAAGACGGAGTCTCGCTTTGTCACCAGCCTGGAGTGCAGTGGCACAATCTTGGCTCACTGCAACCTCCACCTCTCGGATTCAAGTGATTCTCCTGCCTCAGCCTCCTGAATAGCTGGGACTACAGATGTGCGCCACTATGCCCAGCTAATTTTTGTATTTTTTTTTTTTTTAATTTTAGTAGAGACAGGGTTTCACCATGTTGGCCAGGATGGTCTCTATCTCTTGACCTCATAATCCACCTGCCTTGGCCTCCCAAAGTGCCGGGATTATAGGCATGAGCCACCATGCCCAGCCTTTCTGTAGGCGCATGCCAGGATCAGCAGGCAGCAAAGAAATACTCTGGTCAGAACTGCCCTTTAAGGAGAGAAGACGAATGGGTGGGTGGGGGCCGGCGTAGGAGAAAGAAAATGCCAGTCTTCCTTCTGGTGCTTCTGGAGGAATCTAGGTCTCTTAGCTGCTAGCTCTCCCTTCCCCACCATTACACCAGATGGCGTCTCTTTCAGAAGCCAGACCAGGAAGAGCCAAGGAATCTCTCTGTGACCTGCAAACATGACTCTAGGCGCTAAACAAGAAGTTTCTCCAGCAGAAGGACAGGTCCAAGGAATGACAAGTATGAATAATAGCAACTCCTAAAATGTAGACAATGTAGACATTACTAGACAGCCAAGGAGGTATACTTATCCTCTCTCATGAGCCTGGAACATACCACATGACATTAAGTGAAAGGAAATACAGGGTTGCTTTGCTGCACACGCCTAGAGAGCGGAGAATTATGCAGATATAACAAAAGGTGCCAGGAGGCTGTGTTCCTCCATGCTGTACTGCACTTGTCAAAGGTACTGCTAAAAATAATGGACAAGATTAAATTGCCTACTAATGTCTGAAAAATGTTAACACTTACAAGTAAAGAAAAATATAAATCAGACCAGGCAAAGTGGCTCACACCTATAATCCTAGGACTTCAGGAGGCTGAGGTGGGTGAATCACTTGAGGTAAGTAGTTCAAAACCAGCCTGGCCAACATGGTGAAATGCTGTCTCTACTAAAAATACAAAAATTAGCCAGGTGTGGTGGTGGGTGCCTGTAGTCCCAGCTACTCAGGAGGCTGAGGCAAGGGAATCACTCAAACCCGGTAGGCAGAGGCTGCAGTAAGCTGAGATCATGCCACTGCACTCCAGCCTGGGCGACAGAGCAAGATTCCATCCACCCCCACAAAAAGAAAGCAAATCAAAATGTTTTCCCTTCTCTTGTGTTTACAAAGATTAATAAGAGTGCTAATGCCTAATGCTTGTGAATTCTGAGGGGTGGGCAACTGTCGCATGCTGGACAGCATGCAAACTGGGATGTTCATACTAGAAGGCATCTGGTGAGACTTCCCAAAACTTTATTTTTAAAGATTTTCTATTATTGATTAATTGATTGATTGACATGGAGTTTTGCTCCCCAGGCTAGAATGCAATGGTGCAATCTTGGCTTACTGCAACCTCTCCCTCTAGGTTCAAGTGATTCTCCTGCCTCAGCCTCCCAAATAGCTGGGATTACAGGCATGTGCCATCATGCCTGGCTAATCCTGTATTTTTAGTAGAGATGTGGTTTCTTCATCTCTACAGCCAGTTTGTCAGGCTGGTCTCGAACTCCCGACCTCAGGTGATCTGCCTGCCTCAGCCTCCCAAAGTGCTGGGATTACTGGTGTGAGCCACCATGCTTGGCCTAATTTTGTCTTTTTAGCAGAGATGAGGTTTTACCATGTTGGCCAGGCTGGTCTCGAACGTACCTCAGGTGATCCACCCACCTTAGCCTCCCAAAGTGCTGGGATTATAGGCATGAGCCACTGCCCCTCACCCCAAAACTTGAAAAGCATATATTATTTGACACAGAAACATGCTCAAGGAAAATAACTGGACAAGCATGCAAATATGGACACATGAGATACAAAGTACACATACACATCAATATACAAGAATGCCCTCCACCACATGAGTGTAATTATGGAAAATGGGAACAACCAACATGTTTATGAAAGCAGATGGTGCTTACATTATGGTGCATCTTTACGCGGTCCTCAGTGGAGTACCTTAACCACATAAATGCTGGAAGGTTCATAGTTCCTTCATTTTTTTTTTTTTCTTTTTTCGAGACAGAGTCTTGCTCTGTCACACAGGCTGGAGTGCAGTGGTGCAATCTTGGCTCACTGCAACCTCTGCCTCCTGGGCTCAAGCAATGCTCTCACCTCAGCCTACCAAGTAGTTGAGACTACAGACACATATATGCCACCAAGCCCAGCTAACCATATACACTGTATGATTTCATTTACATGATGCTCAAAAACAAAAGTGGACTTCGTAGCTATTCTTAAGTGCAGAGACTGCAGGGAGGGGCCTTTTGGTGCTCACTACATTTTCTTCCTCGGTCTGGCACTGGAAACTGTGGACACATGTATGTACCAACTCATCAAGTTGCAGCTGCTGATTTGCACATGGCATTATCAGTAGACTTGGACCTCAGCTGAAGCAAAAGTTTATTCCTCGGTGGGCTGTAGGACCTCCTGTCCATGCAAAGGAGGCCACTACTGGCTGAATCAGAACCGGCAACTAACTGCTCTTCCTCATGAAAGCTTCAAACAGGCTACTCTCACATTGTATGCAAACATCCAAACTAGCTGGTGATTCCCACCCTCGCCACAAGACACTCATTCAAGCCCAGGAGATGTAGGAAGTTGGGTTCTGGATCTGACTTACTGGTTGACAGTGAGAAATTATTCTCTCATACTGGGGAATGGCTTTCTTTTCTGAAAACAAGGACAGGATTAACTGATTTACTTGTGATTCTCTGGTGAATTAAAAAAAATAACTAATAGTTTTTATTCAATTTAAGCACTTTCCCTGAAAGTGCTTTTTTTTTCTTTGCCCCTCATGGTATCTGTATGTACAAATAAAATAAAGCTTAATTCCCATATCCTGGAGGCAGGCGAGGTAAGTTCAGCCCACAGCTCTTGGGTGGAAACGAGACAGTAAACATTTGCTGGGGCTTAAGATGCCTCAGGCCCTGTGTTCATTACTCAGCACTGCCACGGTTAAGACTCAAGCTCTCCAAGTACTTAGCAGAAAGTTCATGAACTTTGGAGCATTGTCAAGATAGGGAAAACTGCAAGTACCTGCTCTATGCATGTCCCCTGGGAAGCATGTTCAAAACATCTTCTTTATTGACTTAAAAAACCCCACAAAACTCTCCCACTGTGTGTGTGTGTGTGTGTGTGTGTGTGTGTGTGTGTGTGTAAGAGACAGGATCTCACTATGTTGCCCAGGCTGGACTTGAACTCTTGGACTCAAATGATCCTCCCACCTCAGCCTCATGAACTGTAGGCATGCACCACCATGCCCAGATCTCCTAGTGCTTAAACTGGTCCTAAAGCTCCAATATACCAGGCCCAGTACGCACGTACATACATACATTACTTACTTACTTACTTATTTATTTAATTATTTATTTATTTTGTAGAGACAGCATCTTCCTATGTTGCCCAGGCTGGTCTTGAACTCCTCAAGTGATCCTTCTGTCTTGGTTTCTCAAAGTATTAGGATTATAGGCTTGAGCCACTGTGTCTGGCCCCAGTAGATATTTATATGCCACAGCCCTCCAGGTTCTGAGTGTTATGTCTCTTCATTTCCTTCCTCAATTCTGGTAGCAGCAACAATGATGATCGTAATAATACTCACAAATACTAATACAGAGTGGCTACCAGGCCAGGCAACCTGAGAAACATTTGATATTCAAGTTCATTTAAATGTAGAAAAAATCCTATATTCCCCCATTTTATAGGTAAGGAAATTGAGGCACAGAAGAATTGAGTAACTTGCTCAAGAGTTCCTCTGCTAGCATGTGTCACAACCAACCAGGGTGACTCCATGCCTGGTTATTAACAACCAAGCTCTCCCAAGGCAGGCTCTCCAGCTAACTACAGGACCATAACCCAGGCAATCTAGACACCCATCCTGGGAAAGCCTTGTTTCTCCCTCTAAAAATACCATGGCAAATATCCAATAAAAGCCATATGTAATTTTGCTTCTTTAATAGCCCTGCTGAGAAACTTTTTGCTAGCCCCTCTCCCACTGTCTACCCTAAGTATCAAGCCCACCCAAAGTCTTCCAGGTATTTGGGGCCTTTCACTGTGCAAGCCCCATCACCTTTCCAATTTCATTTCCAATCTCCTTCCTAGTTGCACTCCAGGCCCCAGAAACGCCACCTTGTCCTCTTCCCAGCACATGCGGGTCACTCAGGCCCTTCTGCCTTTGCTGCTCCTCCTGCCCGTGATGCCTATCCCTGCCTCTGCCTATGAACTGCTCACCCTTCAGAATTCCGGCTCAGATGTCACCACTGCTGTGAAGTCTCCCTTGGTGGCTCTGAAAGGCAGTTACTTATGTCCTATTCTGTGGTCCCTAAGTACCTTGCATGTACCTTTATTAAAACATTTATTGCAATACATTCTGGTTAGCTGTTTATGAAAAACTAAGTGCCTTGAGGGGAAGGCTGCTGTTCACTTCTTATTTATTTTGCCTAGACAGTTTCTTGCCCTCAGTAAGTACTTAATGAACTTTTGTTAAACCTATGAATGAATAATTAGATTCAAAAATAAATTCTTGATTGTTTTCTCCCGTCTCTCGCAAATGTTTGTTCTGGAATATGGAAACACGATGGCAAGTTTAAAACAGATCTGGATGTGTGGCTTTAGGGACACATCTGTACAAATCTATATCTCACAAATGGCAAAGAGATACAAACTCCATTCTTTCCTCCCCTGAACTGTTAATATCTCTAAATCTAGAGGCAGGCAGCAGGTTTCTCTGAGAACACATGCGACGTCAGCTCAATGCAGTGACAATGCTAGGACACCCAGAGAGCCAGAGCTGAGGGAGGGAAGAGGTAGAACAAGAGAGGGTCTCGGCATCAGGTCAAGACAAAGCCCTACTTACCTCCTTCTTGGGAATTCATGATGTTCAGGGCAAACAGCATCGCATTGGAGAACGTAGTTGCCTCTTCTTTACTTGCAAAGTTTAAGCCGTAGACTTGGCGGGCATCTCGCCACTGGTGGAAGGTTGGCGTGGCCTGATTGTACTTCAGCCCTTTCACGATTGAATAATTGATCACAACCTGGAGGAGAAAGGAGAGAGAAATACGTGTAAATAAATAAAATGTAAGTGAGCTGGAGGGCGCTGTGATGGGGCATGTATACTATATCCTTGAGAGGACAGGGAGATGGGGATGGGGTTTGAAGAAGGAAAAAGCAGTATCAGGCAGATTTTCCTTTATTCTTTCCTTTAACTAATAATGCAATGTAGTTCCAACCTCCAGATGAACAGCTGAGCTGTTCTCCAATTATAAGATGGGGATAATAATTCTGGCTTTATAAATAGAATGGGGTTACTGTGAAGATCACATTGTGACACGTATCTTACCTATATCTTATTTATAGCTTACCTTCTAGATACAAAGCTCCTAAGGGCGAGTCTTCTATAACTCATATTTATGCCTCCTATAGCCCTCTGCATAGTGTCTAGTACTTCGAATGCATTAATAAGCCGGTTATTTGTCAAAAGGATAACCTGGAAAGTTGACGTGCCACACTTCTATACAGCATTATTCATATCTTTATTATTAACCAATCAAAAAGCATCAACTGGCTGCCAGGAGCAATGCCAGGCCCAGCAGGGAAGGATACAGAGATGACAGAATCCAGACATTCAAGTGCTTACAAGCTGCCAGGGACACAATACCAGGTCTGCCTGACTTCTAAATTTCTGCTCTTTCAGATATTTAAAAGAGGATTATTTTGGCCGGACATGGTGACTCACACCTGTAATCCCAGCACTTTGGGAGGCTGAGGCAGGAGGATCACTTGAGGTTGAGAGTTTGAGACCAATCTGATCAACATGTAGAAATCCCGTCTCTACTAAAACTGTAAAATTAGCCGGGTGAGGTAGTGCATGCCTGTAATCCCAGCTACTTGGGAGACTGAGGTGGGAGAATTGCTTGAACCCAGGAGGCGGAGGTTGCAGTGAGCCGAGATCGTGCCATTGTACTCCAGTCTGGGTAACAAGAGCAAAACTCTGTCTCAAAGAAAAGGATTATTTCAAAGTACTTTAAGACCACATTCATAAGTGGTGCCCTGGAGGAAAAGATGCTGGGGCTGGAGACCTCATTCTGCTCCCCATCCCTTCTAGCTTGAAGCCACATGATCTAACATCACAACACTTATGAATTATCAGTTTTCTTGCGTGTCAAATGGAGAAGAATGTGATACGACTATGGCATGGCACCCTCATAGTGTGTTGTGAGGATTAAATTATATATGAGAAAGTAACTGACACAGCTCCTGGCACAAGGTAGGTTGCCAATGACTGAATGGAGAAGTATGAAGACCTCTACAAATGGAAGTATGCAAGCAGAGTCTGGATGAGGCCAGAGGGCCAGCTCTTAGAGACGCCATGGAAAGGATTTTGCTTTAGAAGTACAAGATGATTTCTCAGATCTTGTCTGGTTTTGAGGCTGCAGGGCTGACTGTGATCTGAGGTTGGGACTAACTCTCTCTATGCTGATTTATCACTTTCCTCTACTGCTCCACACTGCTGTGCTTGCTGGATAAGGTAAAACCAGAGGACAACAAACACGGGTGCCATCCAGAAAAGCTGTTTTCCAAGTCTTAGGTGAAGGTGAACTTGGGTCTTCCTAAGACAGGCAGAGGCAGGGAAAGGGGAGATATACACATATAGTACACTAAATAAGCTAAAGAAACATAATTCAGGCTGAGCACCATGGCTCATGCCTATAATCCCAGCACTTTGGGAGGCCGAGGCGGGAGGATCACCTGAGGTCAGAAGTTTAAGACTAGCCTGGCCAACATGGGGAAACCCTGTCTCTGTTAAAAATACAAGAATTAGCTGGGAATGATGGTGGATGCCTGTAGTCCCAGCTACGTGGGAGGCTGAGGCACGAGAATCACTTGACCCCAGGAGGAGGAGGTTGACCCCAGTGAGTCCATATTACACCACTGCACTCCAGCCTGAGTAACAGAGCCAGACTCTTTCTCAAAAATAAAAGAAACGTAATGGTTTCACAACCTAATTGTTACATATTGACAGGCACATATTTTGGCCAAAATCTATACACAAGTTCCTGGGTGGTTCTCTATTTTTTTGCTCTTTGTGCTTGGAGTACAGATTCACGTGCATATATAGCTAAATCAAAAGAACTGGCCTGGGGATGACTAGGTTTAGTTATACATTATCAGAAAAAGGACTAATAAGAACTAGCAAAGTTGACCATTGTTAAAACAGCTCTTAAGATTAGAGGACACATTTGTAGCGGAACAGTGACCAGAACAAGAGAAGAGAAAAGACTGCTCCATTCTGCCCTGGTAAGTCCCTATCAGAAGTTCTGTGTTCAAGTTTTTTTGTTTTCATTTTTGATGTTACATTTCTAGTGGGCATTAACGAACTGAGGCAAGCCAGAGGAAAATGCTTTAAATTGAAGGAGGTCTGAAAACCACCTTCTGTCAGGAATGGTTAAGAGATACTGAAGCAAGATAAAAGATGCTTTAGTATTTCAGGACTACTGTCTCCAGATACTTGAGGGGATGTTCTGGGGAAATGAAATTTAGAAGCCTTGGCTGGGCGCGGTGGCTCAGCCTATAATCCCAGTACTTTGTGAGGCCAAGGCAGGCAGATCACAAGGTCAGGAGATGGAGACCATCCTGGCCAACATGGTGAAACCCACCTCTACTAAAAATACAAAAATTAGCTGGGCGTGGTGGCACGTGCCTGTAATCTTAGCTACTGGGGAGGCTGAGGCAGAAGAATCACTTGAACCAGGGAGTTGGAGGTTGCAGTGAGCCGAGAATGCGCCACTGCACTCCAGCCTAGATGACAGAGTGAGACTCCATCTAAAAAAAAAAAAAAGAAAAGAAATTTAGAACCCAATGATTTGATTTTTAATTAAAAAAAATTTTTAGTATGTTTTTTAAATACAGAGTCTTGCTCTGTCACCCAGGATGGAGTGCAGTGGCGTGATCTCGGCTCACTGCAGCCTCTGCCTCTTGGGTTCAAGTGATATTCCTGTCTCAGCCTCCTGAGTAGCTGAGACTACAGGTGCATGCCTCCATGCCCCAGCTAATTTTTTTTCTTTGTTTGTTTGCTTTTACTAGAGTCAGGATTTCACCATGTTGGCCAGGCTGGTCTCGAACTCCTGACTTCAAGTGATCCTCCTGTCTTGGCCTCCCAAAGTGCTGGGATTACAGACATCAGTCACCATGCCTGGCCTGGAACCCTATGATTTGAGATCTCTGGTTGGCTGCATTCTTAGAGAGAAACTTAAGGTGAGTGAGAATTTTTTTTCCCTAAACTTCAAAATAGCTCTTGGGGGGAAATGAGAATTGAGGGGCAGCTGACACCTAATCGAGAATACAAAGAGTATGGCCAGGAGATAATCACTGAAGGGGCTCAACAGGACCTTAGGGACTATCTAACTCAATCTGCTCTTTTTATAGTCAAGAAATGAGATCCAGGGAGAATGCGTGACTTGTCCAAAGTTACACAGCGAGCTAACAGGAGAATTGGATTTAGAAGCTGAGGACTTTGTGATTTTTTTTTTGCCAGTATGGTAGTCCCCCCTTATCCATGCAGGATTGGTTCCAAGACCCCCATTGACTGCCTGAAATGTGGGTAGTACAGAACCCTATATAGACGATGTTTTTTCTTACACATACATACATATATACCTATGATAAAGTTTAACTCATAAATTAGCCATAGTCAGAGATTAACGATAACTAATAATAAAATAGAACAACTATAATATTTGGAATGGCACACAATTTAAAATTTCTGACTTATTTATTTCTGGAATTTCCCATTTACTATTTTTGGCCTGCAGTGGATCTTGGCCTCAGAAAGTGAAGCCACAGCTAAGCGGGGTACTGTTGTATAATGGGCTGCAATCCTTCCTATTCCCTCTCTGGTCCTAGCACTAACCTTTGGAGTCTCATAAATTGCTTCTAACTGCAGGAAGTTTTAGGATACTGGACTGGGCGAGTGCAATGAAGCCTTTCTAGAAAAATCCCTGTTCTGTAAGTTCTCTGGGCTCTGCCACACATGGCTGGTCGCTGATTGAGGGCTCCTGGGCCTGCCAGTTCTGCTCTGTCCACAACTACAGTACAAAGGCTGCTTACCAAGTGCTGCCGTTTGGTGTCTACTCACAGCGCAACGGTCTACGACTGCTTTGAAGACAAGTATACTGGGTACAAGGAATTAGCAGAGGGTTTTACGTCAGAGGGCTCTGCATTAAAATCCTGGCTTTATTAGTTTTCAGTTGTATAACCTTAGACAAGTTGCTCATATCAGTTTCCTCACACGTAAGATGAAGATAATATTATAAATAATACTGCACTGAATATTCTTGTGAAGAGGTATTTCTACAGGATATATCCCTGTAAGCTGAATGACTAGACATGACCATTTAAAAATTTCTATTTATTATTTGAAAATTGACTTCTAAAACAGGGGAGGGAGTCCAATGCAATGTGTTTGAATGTATGTGCGGTGACACAAGGCCAATGTCGCTTGACCATCTGCTGAGAGGTGTCCAGTGTTCATTAACTGCCAGACAGACCTGACCAGCCGACAGCTAAAACCTCAGTACCTAATGGTTCGACCTCTTTGTTTACTCTGCTTAGAGTGAGTCAGAGGATCCACCTGAACACGTGCATTTTTGCAAGTCCACTTTTGGTTGGGGCTGTTTCATTTAGTACCCTTCACCCAACACTCCCCAATAGAGATAACTATGTTTCTTATTTCTAGCACCATTGGCAAAATGCGTCTGTTCTTCAGCTACATAGAAATGGATTCCTGTGGTACACGGTATGTACTCTTTTGTTTCTGGTTTCCTTCCCTCAACACAATGTTTATGAGATTCACCATGTTATTGCATATATCCATATTTCATTCATTTTTTTTTTTTTGACCGAGTTTTGCTCCTGTTACCCAGGCTGGAATGCAATGGCACAATCTCAGCTCACTGTAACCTCTGCCTCCTGGGTTCAAGCAATTCTCCTACCTCAGCCTCCCAGCTGTGTACCATCACGCCTGGCTAATTTTTGTATTTTTAGTACTGATGGGGTTTCACCATGTTGGCCAGGCTGATCTTGAACCCCTGACCTCAGGTGATCTGCCCACCTCGGTCTCCCAAAGTGCTGGGATTATGGGTCTGAGACACAACACCTGGCTGAATTCTTATTGACTGCTACAGAGTATATTCCATTTTTTAACCACAAATAACTTCTCCATTTTCCTGTGGATGAACATGGGTAGTTTCGTGTTCTTGGTTGTTATGAATACAACTGTTACGAACACTTCCGTACACGTCTTTTAGTGAACATAGGCACTTGTAAGGATATAAGAAAAAGTAAAGTGTTTTTCCTATTATTTTTTTTTGAGACCTCAAAATGAGATGGGGTCTCATTCTGTCACCCACACTGGAGTGCAGTGGCATGATCATGGCTCACCGCTGCCTGAAACTCCTGGGCTCAAGGGATCCTCCTGCCTCAGCCTCCTGAGTAGCTGGGACATAGGTGCGTGCCACCATGCCCAGTTAATTTAAAACTTTTTTATTTACAGATATGAGGCTATGTTGCCCAGGCTGCTCTTGAACTCCTGGGTTCAACTGATCCTCCTGCCTCAGCCTCCCAAAGTGCTGTACACTCATACAGTTATGAGCCACTGCACCCAGCCTCTATTCTCTACTCTCACACTCCAGATGTGTGCGGGTATTTCCTGACACACCAAACAAGCAATTCTGCAGATTCTCAAGAAGACACCAAGTGTCCTCTATAATTCTAATGTTACGTACCTGGAGACAGCATCGGGTCCCACAGGTTGATGGCTGAGTCCCACAAGACTATCCCAACTTCAGATGCCAGTCACAAGTGCAGGTTTGTGACTTGTGCTTCTCACCCATGGGTTATAAATCAGGGTTCTCATGACCCCTATCTTGGGTCTGATGAATTTGCTAGCGTGCTCACAAAACTCAGGGAAAACAGCTTACCTGGGTTTACTGATTTCTTAATAAAGGGCATAACGAAGGCTACAGATGAACGGGCAGATGGGAGATGCACAGGACAAAGGATGCAGGAAGAGGCACGGAGCTTCTCTGCTCTCCCTGGGCACGCCCCCTCCAGGAACCTCCACCAGGTCAGCTCTCTGGAAGCTTTTCCAACCCTGCCTTTTTGGGCCTTTTATGGAGACTTCACTGAATGTGCATAATTCACCACTGTGTAGAAATGTGATTGGATAAAAAGGGTATGATCTCACACTAACAGACCGAGTGGTGAAACCCAGCAAGGCCTACTTGTTCAGGTTCTCCCTGGCCTCTCTGTGTAGCACTCCTTCCTCCAGGGTATGGGGCAGGACCCTTTCTGAAAGGAGGGTCTTATGACCTACAAACAGAAAAGGTAGGTCAGAGAATTTCCTTACCACCAGCTTCGAGGGGCAGGACTCCTTCTGAAATGAGGGTCTTATGATCTGCAATTAGACAAGGTAGGTCAGGGAATTTCCTTATACCTAGCTTTGAGTCAAAAAAGCAGGGGACGATTCCTGCCTTGGGGAAAAAAAGGGGCAGGTGAAAGGAAGGCAGGAGAAAGTCAGAGAGAGGCTGTTTTCTGAGGCCTACAACACGCTGACATTCTAATAAGGGCTCTGGAAGCTACCAGCTAGGAAGTATGGATGAAAACTAATACATATATCATAATATCACAATCTTCTATCCAGTGACCATGCCAAATTCACTTACATAATCATATTAGCATATGTTATATTACTATAATAGTTTATAGCTATACTTTCCACATACACTATCAAGTCATCTGTGATGCAAAATGGTTTTGCATCTTCCTCTCCAACTGTTAAATCAAAGAGGTGACAGTGAACACGCCTGTCTTGTTCTGAATTCAGGGGGACAGTGGGATATTTAGTATGATGTCAGCTATAGTTTTTGTTTTGTTGTTGTTCTTGGATATTTTTTATCTTATTAAATAAATCACTTTTAATCCTTTTAATTCCTACTTTCCTCATAGTTTTTATCATGAAGGGGTACTGAATTTTACCAAATGCTTTTTCTACATCTGTGAGATGAACTTACAGTTTTCCGGCTTTATTGCATTAAAATAATCTTGCATTCCTGGAATAAATCTCATTTGTCAAAATTTCCTTTTTAATACATTGTTAAATTCAAGTCATTAATCTTTTGTTTAGGTTTGCTTACTGCATTATTGTTCATTAGAAATAATGGCTTGTAATTTTCTTTTCTTGTAATGTTCTTGTGTAGTTTCTGTATCATGGTTACACAGCATGGTTGTAATAAGACAATACAGGAAGGGCTCTGCTTCTCTCATCTCTGAAGGAGTTTATATAAGATTGGCATTGTTTCTTCTTTATGTTTTTCAAGGAATATGTCCATCTTATCTAAGTTGTCATGTTTACTGGCATAAGGTTATTAATAAAGTTATCCTATATTTTTAATATTTATAGGATCTGCAGTGATTTCCCCTTTCATTAGTTTTATTGACAATTAGTGTTTTCTCTTTTTCTCACTCTCAATAGAGGTTTATTAATTTTGTTTTTCTCAAAGAACCAACTTTTTCCTTCAAAAAACCTGAGACATTTTGTGTTTAGCATACATCTGCTTTCTGCTTCATTAGTTTTTATTTTTTCCTTCCTTCTACTTTTGTTGGGTTTAATTTGCTTTCATTTTTTTCTACCTTCTTGAGACAATGGCATCGATCAATGATTTTCAAACACTCTTTCTAACATATACATTTATAGATATAAATTTCCCCATATGTACTTTTTGGGGGCTTTTCTTTGAGACAAGCTATCACTCTGTCGTCCAGGTTGGAATGCAGTAGTACGACCATGGCTCACTGCAGCCTCAAACTCCTGGGCCTAAGTGATCCTCCAACTTCAGTCTCCTGAGTAGCAGGGACTACAGGCACATGCCACCATGCCCAGTTAATTAAAAAAATTTTTTGGTAGAGGTGGAGTCTCGCTGTATTGCCCAGGATGGTCTCAAACTCCAGGTCTCATGCCTGGCCTCAGTTGATCCTCTCTCCTTGGCCTCCCAAAGTGTTGGAATTATAGGCATGAGCCACTGCACCCAGCCCATATGTACTGTTTTATCTGTATCCCACAAGTTTTGCTATGTTATATTTTCATTACTGTTCAAAATATTTTCTAGTTTACATTGTGATTTCTTTTCTGTCTCATGGTTCATTCAGTATTACACTACTTAATTTCCAAACATTTGAAGATTTAAAAAGTTACTCTTCTATTACTAATCTGTGGTTAATTCTTCTGTGGTCACAGAACATTCTCTGCATGATTTAAATCCTTTTTAACTTGACACCTGATTTATAACCAGCATATGGTCTATTTTGGTAAATGTTTTACGTTTACTTGAGGAGACTATGCATTGTACAGTTGTTGGCTATAGTTTCTACAAATGTAAATTAGGTCAAGTTGGTTAATAATGTTATTCAAGTTTTCTGTCTTTACTTATTTCTTTTTTTTTTTTTCGAGACAGAGTTTCGCTCTTGTTACCCAGGCTGGAGTGCAATGGCGCGATCTCGGCTCACCGCAACCTCCGCCTCCTGGGTTCAGGCAATTCTCCTACCTCAGCCTCCCAAGTAGCTGGGATTACAGGCATGCGCCACCATGCCCAGCTCATTTTTTTTATTTTTAGTAGAGACGGGGTTTCACCATTTTGACCAGGATGGTCTCGATCTCTTGACCTCGTGATCCACCCGCCTCGGCCTCCCAAAGTGCTGGGATTACAGGCTTGAGCCACCGCGCCCGGCCCTGTCTTTACTTATTTCTATTTCCTTATTCAATCAGTAGCCTGGAGGTATGGTTAGGATCTCCAACTATGCTTCTGAATTTGTCTCTTTCTCCCTTTAGATTTTTTGTTTTAAGTGTTTTGAAGATATGAATGGATTCATACAAATGTAGGGATGCTATGACTTCTTTTTCAATTACCCTTTTATCATTAAAAAGGTCTGTCATTATCTTTAGGAATACTTGTTGCCTTAAAGCCTTCTTTGATATTAACATAGCCACACCAATTTCTTTTGGTTAGTGTCTGTAAGGTTTATCTTTTAAAATTTTTTACTTTCAACTTTTTGTTTTTGGAGGCCTCATTGGAATCTCTTTACCAGCTTTATTTTAAAAATAATTCTCCAAGGTTTGGCAGGACTGATCTGGACACTTGCTGAAGGATGAACATTTTAAAATGTCATACTTTTTGCATAGGAGCCCATAATTACAACGTTTGCACAAGTTTTATTCTGGGGAGTGCAGGAGTAAGCAGGAGTGCCTTTCCTGTTCTTTTAAAGGAAGGTCTTGCAACTCCAAATATAATCATGGACCACATAATGATGTTTTGGTCAACAACAGACTGTATATACAATGGTGGTCCTGTAAGACTACAGTGCGGTGTTTTTACTATGCTTTTTCTATGCTCGCATATGTTTACACACACGTGTTACAACTGCCCTCAGTATTCAGTACAGGTTTGTAGCCTAGGAGCAACAGGCTACACAATATAGCCTAGACGCATAGTAGGCTATACCATCTATGTTTGTATAAGCATACTCACATGACAACAAAATCCCCCAATGGTACATTTCTCAGAATGTGTTCCCCCTCGTTAAGGGATGCATGACTGTACTGTCTTCACGTTTCTGGGGACTCTGTGTAAAAACAGTCAAGAGTCCTTTAAAAAAAGAAAGATGCTTGATGGTGGAGAACAATCTTCTTGTCCCTATATATGCCTGGATCTAAAAACTACAGAATCTACAGATTCGCAAAGATTTTGGAGGTCTCATCTCATCCAAATCTCTACTTGATGATAGACTGTCTCTCCCAGAATCTTACCTCTCGGGCTGGCAATGTAACACTTTCCATCTTTCAACAGTGTGCTTGTAAGAAAGTTCATCCTTTTACTGCATTAAAATCATCTTCATTACAGCATCCAGGCAATATTCCTAGTTCTGTTCTCTAGGAATATTGTTCAGAATATTTCTGTTCTCTGGGGTCCACAATGAAAGTGAGATTTCTCTTCCACATAGCACCCTTAAGAGACTTGAAAACATTTCTATCTTCTCCAAGTAAGTATCACTTGCTACTCCTTCAATCGTTCCCCATATTACATCACTTTCGGATCTTCCACCAGTTTGGATGGCCTTCTTCTAGTAGATTTCAGTTTGCTGTACTCAGATGCAGTCTCAGTGTCCTGAGGGAAGTATAACTCATGCACAGCAGAGAAGGACTGTAGTCTCCCTTTCTCTGGACCTCTGCCTCAATAAATTCACTTCATCTCTATTAATTCACTCTATTAATTTATTCTACTTCTATCAATTCACTCTACTCAGCCTGAGAAATCACTAACATTTTTTGCTTTTTTTTTTTTTTTTTTTTTTTGAGACAGAGTTTGCCCTGTGACCCAGGCTGGAATGCAGTGGCACGATCACAGCTTACTGAAACCTCAACCTCCTGGATTCAACAGACTCTCCCACCTTGCCCCCTGAGTAGCTGGGATTAATAGGTATGCCCCACTATGCTCAGGTAATTTATATATATATTTTTGTGGAGATAGGGTCTCACTGTGTGGCTCAGGCTAGTCTCGAACTCCTGGGCTCAAGTGATCTACCTGCCTTGGCCTCTCAAAGTGTTGGGGTTACAGGCATGAGCCACTGCAACCAGCCACATTTTTTTGTGATCAAAATGCATTCTCAACTAAAAATCCTTCAGGTTTTTCACCCTGAATGTGAGATTCAAGTTAGATTTTGGCTAATGGTACTATAAATTACTATATCTTTTCTCCACAACTGATTACCTGGTTTTATATCCACCTGTTTAGCAAATGGTGACAATAATTCTTGTACCATTATTCTTTCTGGGAGAATGAAATAACAGACGTAAAAAGTGCTCCATTAACCATAAAGAACATTAAACATGTTAGATATCCCTATTTGGCTATAAAACCAGGAATCTTTGACTCTCTTAACCATGTCTGACTGACCACTTTAAGATGTAACATACATGGACTAAAACCAAATCTGTGAAAAATCAGTCTTTCTATAGAGGTCCCTAAAAGTTGTTCTGGACCAGATTTCCCGCCATTTTCTCTAATGCCTTGGTTTACCAAGAATCTCTTTTCTATTCCTAGCTAACATGCTTCATTCATCCATTTGCGGAGCTATCCTCAATCCTGTCTGACAGTCTGTCTCCTGAACATGCGAATCCAAGTGGGAGGCTGTGCTTGGAACTTCTCAGTCAGACTCTAACTTAGGAGGCCTCAACACAGTCCTCCAAATTTAAACAGAATACCACTGAAGACTGCTGTCAGTCTGTCCTGGGGTGGGGAAAAGGTCTCTTTCTCTTTTTTTTTTAGTGGGACGGGAGAATCACAAGGAATCAGGTGTTCAGAGGTATTGAGTATGAGGTGAGGAACTAGGATGTTGAAAAGTAAAAAAAGGAGAGAAGGAGAGGAAGAAAGAGAAAGAAAAAGAGGGAGAGAGAACAGGAATATTGCTTCATTCTAAAAATGGGTATTAATAATGGCTGATCAATATTTTGTGTATTTAAAATGGAGAACTCTATAAATATTTATTGAGTTTACTTGTTCTGGATCTGAGTTGAAGTCCTGGATATTCTTATTAATTTTCTGTCTCGTTGAGTCTAAATCTCGTTATGGGTCTTATGCATCTGGGTATTAAGATCTCTTATTGTTACATTGATCCTTTTACCACTGTATCTTTGTTGCTTTGAAATCTATTTTATCAAATGTGAGAATTACAACTCCTGCTTTTTGTTTATTCGTTTATTTTTGCTCTCCATTTGGTTGGTAAATTTTTCTCCAACCCTTTGTTTTGAGTATTTGTGTATCTTTGGATACACCGTTAGGTTTTGGCTGTATCTTTTGATTGGGGGATTTAGTCAATTTAAATTTAGGGTTACTGCCATTTGATGTTAACTGGCTATTTTATCCATTCATTGATGTAAATTCTTCTTTATGTTGATGCTCTTTACTTTTTGGTATATTTTTAGAAAGGCTCATACTGGTTGTTCCTTTCTATGTATAATGCTTCTTTCAGAAGTTCTTGTAAAGCAGGCCTGGTGGTAATAAAATCTCTGAGTACTTGCTTGTTCATAAAAGATTTTATTTTTCCTTCAATTGTGAAGCTTAGTTTGGCAGGATATGAGATTCTAGGCTGAAAGTTCTGTTCTTTAAGTATGTTGATACAGGTAATACAGAGAACACCACAAAGTTTTCCCTCAAGAAGAGCAACCCCAAGGCACATAATTGTTAGATTCACCAGGATCGAAACAAAGGAGAAAATACTAAGGGCAGCCAGAGAGAAAGGTCAGGTTACCCATAAAGGGAAACCTATTAGACTTACAGCAGATCTCTCAGCAGAAACCCTACAAGCCAGAAGAGAGTGGGGGCCAATATTCAATATACTTAAAGGTCTCTTTCTCAACATGTGGTTTCCTCTGAAGGAGGCGCTGAGGTGCTGAGGTCCCTGAGAACAGGCTGTGTATGGGTTTTGGGGAACTCTTCCATCCCATGCCCTTTCCAGTATACCATGCTGTCATCCTACTATGCCTTGGAGGGCAACCAAGAGGCAGGAAGGGAACAAAAAACTTGTCATAATAAAAGCAATCCTTAGGGAACACCTATTATGATTCAGGAACCACACCAGGTAACGGACCTTGTGTCAAAGACATGGAAGTACTGCCCTCGCAAGCCTCAACCATCAGATGTTCTAAAAACTTGAGATGTTTTTGACTGTCACCAAAATTGGAGCCAAAGGTTCTATATATCCTGCAATGTGTGGCACAGTGTGTCACTAAAAGGCAGATCTAGAATTAGTGAATTGGAATGACGGGAGGGCAGCTTTGTGAAGGTTTCTAGAAAGACACATATACTATTATACTATTAAGGCTCATCAACAAAAGAAAAGGATGCCTCTGGAGGTACCAGGAATTCGAGGTTAGAAAGATTATCTTTTATCAGGGGTCCTGGGATAGGGATGTCTCTGTTAGCCATGAACATCTGAAACTTAGTAAGGCTATTTTGGTTAAAGCAAAAACCCAATCAACAGGCAACACACTAAAAATAGAACCCAGAGTTTCTGTTCTCTCTCTTC
Source organism: Callithrix jacchus (assembly GCF_049354715.1). NCBI lineage: Eukaryota > Metazoa > Chordata > Mammalia > Primates > Cebidae > Callithrix > Callithrix jacchus. Next base: position 135,002,259 of record NC_133509.1, on the reverse strand, counting down.
CGATTGCTGATTCTTTCCAAGACAGCAGCTAACCTGCTGCTCAACTTAGCTGAAGTTTGACCCACAAAGCCTGCCACAAGATGCTGTTTATATAGAGTTTTTCATAAATGCTATAATCACAGATCTGTTAACTTCACTGCTATAAATGCCACTGTCTATCTCTAAGAAGAGAGTTGGAGGGAGAGCACCGAAGTAACCAAAGTCCCTGTGGTTAAGTCACACAGCCTGTTTCTCCATGCCCCTATTTTAGTCCATGACACATCAGAGTATTTTGTCATGATTATGTGTGTACGACTATTCATGACACAGGTAGACATGGTTGTTCCCTTGCCAGGTAAAACAAATTATCATATCTGATTTGCCTAGGTTGTACTGTTAGGGAGAGAAATGACCCCAGGTTCTCCAAATCATCTTGATATTTGTTCTAAAGTAAGACTTAGAAAGTTGATGAACCAAAAACCTTAATGGCCACCTTACATATGATTAGGATGAACACATTTGTGCAATATATTTTTTCAAAGCTTCCCACATCTATTATTTATTTCAATCTGACAATAACACAGTGAAATAGTCAGGGTGTGGATTATTGTCTCCATATGACATAGGTAAAAAGTAAAATCCAGAAAACAGTTTGCTTAAGGTGTCATACCTTGAAGTATGAGGATACAGAGTCAAAATCTGAGCCTAGGCCCTCTGATTCCGAATACTGACCTTTTTGTTCTAACATCTTTGAGTGATATGTGTGTGTAAGGGGTGGGTGGTGAGGAGGTGGTGCGCAGGCTCATGGGTGTAATCTGTAATTCCAGCACTGACCTGCTGATCCTGTAGCTTGACTCCAACGACTCTGAAGGTGTTGCTGGCAGTGTTGTGGTAGATGTTGATCCGGCTGAATCCCTGCTGGCCAGGCTTGATTGGTACCCATTTCTTACTGGTGTCATCATAGACCATCACGGAAGCCCGGGCTTGGCAGATACTCTGTTCACTATAAAGCAAAAAAAATTGGTGTCAGCCTCAGCTACAGGGGATGGAAGTTGACTTTGCCCTTTTCTGAAACAGGCCAATTTCTATTTGAGATAAAGAAACTTTCCAATTGCCAGAACTTCCAACTGTCTATGGAAGAACTGCCTTGTGAGGTGATGAGTTTACATTCTCTCAGGGGCCTGCAGAGGGGAGAGGAGATTCTGTGCCAAAACTTTCAATAGCTTGGAAAAGACTCACAGCTTTGTTTCCAGGGGAAAAGTTGCCTGGATGAGAAAGGAATTACAATTACAATTTGCCAACTGTTCACAACATTCCATGTACTGTATTAAATAAGGGAATGTGGCCAGGCGTGGTGGCTCATGCCTGTAGTCCCAACATTTTGGGAGGCTAAGATGGGTTGGATCACTTGAGGTCAGGAGTTCGAGATTAGCCTGACCAACATGGTGAGACACCCCCCCGCCTCGTCTCTACTAAAAATACAGTGGCACATGCCTGTAATCCCAGCTACTCAGGAGGCTGAGAAACAAGAATTGCTTGAATCCAGGAGGCAGAGGTTGTAGTGAGCCGGCACTGCACCACTGCACAACAGCCTGGGCGACAGAGCAAGACTCTGTTTAAAAAAAAAAAAAAAAGCGCATGAGGGAGAACGCATTACAGCACCTAAGCTTCACAATTTAGGAAGCATCTGTTTATTACCTCCATTTTTTAGATGAGAAAAAAGTGGCTCAAAGACTTGAAAAGATGTATATGAGTTCACACAGTGATTAAACTGGGGATTTCCAACCACTTCTGACTGACTCTAGAGCATATGACGTAGATAATATTCTTTCCAACATCCAACAATATGCTCCATTTATGGAATTATGCTAGGGTAGCATCAAGACAAGCTATGTAGGCAATGAGGGGTTTAGGTGATCTAAGAAAAGAGCAACATAAATCAAAACAAATAGGTGGCTACTTCCATACTTTGCTGAAAACATTTACGTAGCAAAGCAACCTCGATTGTTCAAAATATGACAGAGAAGCAGGGAAGAAGCCCTGGAAGCATAAAATAGCCATCACTAAAATTAATACACTAAAACCCCTGCAGGTATTCAGAGGAAGTCTCTCAGAGCCCACTGGTTCTTCATAAGCCCTAATCATCTTTAACATCATCTCTGGCCTATTTGAATTCCTACATTTAAAAAAGCAATACTCCTTTGTTTCTAATTAATTAATTAAACAGATGGGGTTTCACCATATTGGTCAGGCTGGTCTCGAACTCCTGACCACAGGTGATCCGCCAGCTCAGCCTCCCAAAGTGCTGGGATTACAGGCGTGAGCCACCACGCCCAGTCTCTCTCTCTCTCTTTTTTATTTTTAAAGAGGGAATTGTGCTTGCTGAAGGGCACACTGGCCACAGTGAGGAGTGGTCATCAGCAAGCATGGCTGCATAAAGATGAGGAACTGGAAACAGAACTGTAATGCCCAACAATTTGGGAGCAATCATACAGAAGGAAAGTGTGTAAAATGGTGGATTATTATAATGCTGAGACCAAGCAGTTGAGAAAAAGTTCCATTATGTTCACGTCACCATACTTAAGAAGATCTATATCCCCAGCCCTGCAGTTCTGAGATGAAAAAAACAGTGGTTTTTATAGGATTAGTTCTTTGTGACTTGGAAACTTCAACTTGGGCAATGCAGTCAGTTCCTCAGTGTTCCAGAGGGCTGAGTTCCCTCGGGGCCCAACTCCCCCACTGCTTGGAGACTGTGGATGATCCAGTGTATGGATTATTATACTTTTAAAAAACATTTTTGTGTACAGTGCCATATATAAGGCCCTTCCCTACATATTCCCTCAATTTCACTTTGAATGAACCCTATGCACATCTCACAGCTTGAGTGACAGTGCCTGATCTGAATGCCTGCACTGTTGGGTCTCAACCTTGCCGCTGACTACTCAGGTCTGTCTCTGGTGTTTAGGAGCCTAGGGCACACCTGATCTCAGCTGTTCCAGCCTTGTGTTGGGCACATCTGTGGACAGATGTATTCAGAGTGAATCGTAAGGATTTTGGTCTGCAGTTTGTGCTGCATCATTCTTCCCTATAATTCATCATTCATTCCACAATATTTAAGAGCGCAGAAGTTACCATCTCTGTGTTTTGGGGCCTGAAACAACATATTTTTTAAGAGAATGTGCTTAGGTAAAGCTGCTCCTCCTCTAGTTAAGTCTTTGCAGCCCTGTCTTCATGAAGTCTAGTAGAGATTAGAGGGCCGGGCACGGTGGCTCACACATGTAATCCCAGCACCTTGGGAGGCTGAGGTGGGTGGATCACGAGGTCAAGAGATGGAGACCATCCTGGTCAAAATGGTGAAACCCCGTCTCTACTAAAAATACAAAAAATGGTGGCACGTGCCTATAATCCCAGCTACTCAGGAGGCTGAGGCAGGAGAATTGCCTGAACCCAGGAGGCGGAGGTTGTGGTGAGCCGAGATCGCACCATTGCACTCCAGCCTGGGTAACAAGAGCGAAAACTCCGTCTCAAAAAAAAAAAAAGGAATTAGAGTAAACTAGCTGGATACAGTGGCTCACACCTGTAATCACAGCACTTACAGGAGGCTGAGGTGGGAGGATCACTTGGGCCTAGGAATTTGAGACCAGCCTGAGCCACATAGTGAGACCTTGTCTCTACAAAAAAACAACAAAAACAAAAACATTAGCCAGGTGTGGTGATGTGTGCCTACAGTCCCAGCTACTTGGGAGGCTGAGGTGAGAGGACCACTTGAGCCAGGAGGTTGAGGCTGCAGTGAGCCATGATTGTGCCACTGCACTCCAGGCTGGGTGATAGTGTAAGACCCTGTCTTAAAAAAAAAAGAAAAAGGAAAGGAAAAGAAAAAAAAGAAATTAGACTAAACTGTACACAGAACCAGATAGACTTTGGGTTAAATCACAGTTCCATCCCAATGTAAATGAGCCATACATCAAATTATGGGCTAAGTTCTGGAACTTACTGCTTCTGGTACACTCAGCTGCTAAATGTGACAGTCGACAAGTAGGTGTGTGTTCTGGATGCTGTCTCGAGACCTAGGACAGATCCTGAGATGCATCATGGTCTTGGTTAACAAAACATGGATTTTATTAAATGAGAGGGATCTGAGTTGGAGCCCAACTCTACCATTTGCTGGAAGATGACCACAGAGCCCTGAGATGATTCTGGGGGAGCACTCTGGGGAGCTGCTGTGTGAGGGGCAATGCTCTCTAGAGTCCCTGTGTGGCAGCCATGGAAGAATGCCCTTCAGTTGCCCTGCAGGAGAACCTGCTATGGGAGCAGAGCTGGTGCACAGAGGCCATGCTGCTCTCAGGCTGCTCCCAGCCACTGACTGAACATGGCAGGGGTACCAGTGCCAGCCCATTCCTTCCCAACACAGAATTTGTCTGTGGGGGAAGCCTTGGCTTGGGAATGCCCTATCAGCCTGGTCCAAATGTTCTCAGCATTGTGATGTGGTCTGAGATGCTTCTAGTCCATCCTTCCTGGCCTTTCTCCTTTCGCAGATTTTTGACCTGTGTTAGAACCTGGCAGAGAGAATGTGCCTAATAAATGCTCACGGAATAATCTCAGAGCTGAAAAGAACGGTAGACACTAATCCACTTTAGTGTCCAATAAAGCTGCCCTGACAAGCCCACATTGAGCTTTGGGTGACAGGGAACTTAACTTACTACTCTCCAAAGCAAACCACTGGTTGTAAATGGTTTTAATTTAGACAACCCCTCCTTGCTCTGAGTGACATGCCGCAAGGTGCTCTGCAGAGCCTGTGATAACCCATCGGACAGCTGAAGGAAGAGCATGTCCCTCCATTAGCCACACGACAAAGCTACCAGTCCCCTTGCCATCCCATCAGTCTGGGGCCTAAAATTGGGCACAATATTTCAAGCTTAGTCTGACCAGTAGATGCTAGTGAGTAAAAAAACATTAATTACAGTGAGATGGGTAGAAAAGTACTTGCCCTCAGCAAGCTCCCAGCTAGTCCGGCAGTCAGATGAGTAATTATAAATCTTACCCAGCCTGGAAGGATTGGGGAGGGTAGCAGGGAAGGCTTTCATTTTTCAAAATTTTTACTTATTTATTATTTTGAGACAAGGTCTCACTCTGTCGCCCAGGCCAGAGTGCAGTGGTGCAGTCTCAGCTCACTACAACCTCTGCCTCCCAGGTTCAAATGATTCTCGTGCTTCAGCCTCCCATGAAGCTGGGACTACAGGCACGCTCCACCATGCCTGGCTTATTTTTGTAATTCTAGTAGAGACAGGGTTTCATCATGTTGGCCAGGCTGGTCTTGAACTCCCGGCCTCAAGCTATCTGTCTGCCTCAGACTCCCAAAGTGCTGGCATTATAGGTGAAAGCCATTGCACCAGGCCTGGGTGCTTTCTAAAGAAAATGCTGAGTGGGTTTTAAGATGAAGATTTCAATGCCTAGGTGAATTCAGGAAGGGGACGTGGGATTCTAAGCGGAGACAGGCGGCTGAGCAGAGGCAGGGAGGCAAGAACCACACGGCATGCAGAAAACCATGAGCACTAGGTGGGGGTGAAACATACCTGGAGTGACACACACACCTTTTAGGGGAGCTACTGAGGTGGCATAAATAAAGCACTGTGCTTGTCACTAGATACTTGAACACCCATAACCATTTTTCTTCTTGTAATTATACCCGCAGGTTCCTTTTTTCTTTTTTTTGCTGTTGTTAATACTTTAGGTTCAAATTAAACTTGTGGTTAACCAAAACCCCTGGTTTTCCCCCACCTTTTCAATCGTGCTGGTTTGTCTCTTTATTGCTGCTAACAAAACCTAAATGCAGGAAACGACGCGTTTCTTCTCCTTCAGATCTGTTTTGCTAATTTGGGTTTAATACACCTTTGAGATTTTTTTTTTTGTTTTCATAAAATCTCGATTGCCATCTAACCTCAACATTGCCTCTGAGCAACATACATATATATATATTCACTTGCCTTCTCAACATCTTCACTTGGATAAATACTCAAACTCTGTATTATACACGTACTCCCTAGGCATCATAAATTTAATTTGTTCAAATCATCTATCCTTTGAGGAAATTTAATTTACTATTATTATTATTTTTTTTTTTTGTAGAAAGAGGGTTTCGCTATGTTACCCAGACTGATCTCCAACTCCTGGGCTCAACTGATCCTCCTGCCTTGGTCTTCTTGGTCTCTCAAAGTGCTGGGACTACTGGCATGAGCCACTGTGCCTAGCTATGAGGAAATTCGATAGACAAATGTTTTCTTAAATTATTTACTGAATAAATGAATGAATGAACTGTTTTTAAAAACACATACATAGGAAATTTAATTTACTAAATGGTTCCCATGAAGTCTTCATGTCTCACAGGTTTCTTTCAAATGATTGTTTAGTTGAGGAGTAAAATCAGTCAAAATCCACCGGTTTGTTCCGTATAAACTACCAAGTTGGTGGACTTTCCCCACTGGATATAATAGGCATGTCTGGGCTGCAGGTGTAACTAGAATTTCTCTCTTGGGAGAAGGCTCTTTTGGGCTTTTGTACATGTATTTGTGGGGCCTATATAATTTGAGCCAGTAAGTTCCATCCCTGTGTCATGTGAGACATAAACTCTTAAGTCTTCAGACTCCACTTCTATCAGCTTACAGGAAAAAGACGATGTGACTCTAGGCCTCAGTTTCCTCATCTGTACAAGGTTGAGTCTGACCTCAAAGCTCCCTCAGACTAGCGCTGAGTACTTGCTGAGTTCTGCTCACTAGCCCAGCATGGGGCAGGGCACAGCAGAGAAGATGGGAAAAGCCATAACTTTGTCCTTTCACTGGTTCAGCAGATAATTTTTTTAGACCATACACCAAGCTTGTCCAACCTGTGGGCTGCATGCAGCCCAAGATGGCTTTAATGCAGCTCAACACAAATTTGTAAGCTTTCTTAAAACATTATGAGATTTTTTTAAAAGTCTATCAGTTATTGTTAATGTTAGTGTATTTTATGTGTGGCCCAAGGCAATTCTTCCAATGTGCCCCAGGGAAGCCAAAAGATTGGACACCCTGCTATAATGTATTTCAAGGTAAAACTATTATGTAGGCAGCTGGGTGTGGTGGAACATGCCTGCAGTCCCAGCCACTCGGAGGATGCGGACAAAAACTTGCAGCACGGCCCTGTGATGACAGCCTGAAGTCAACCTCGGGCTCTCACTCTCTAATCCTTCTGGAAAAGTCCAGGTTCCGTGTCCCTGGACTCCCGTTCCCCCACTCCCTGTGTGGCTAGGAACAAGGTTTCTGAAATTCTCATGGGCTTACACAGACACCCTATCCCAGCCCTGTTATTTCCTTGAAGGACAGAGTGCAAATTTATAAAGGGCAAAAGGAAGACCCACAGGGTGGAACGGGGCTAACCACAAGAGGTTTGTTGGGAAGTGTAAGTACAGGATTGAACTTGGAAAAAGCACAGGACGTAGACCTATCCAGAGAGAGCCTGGTTCCTGCAGCCCCATGCTTGCTTTTCAGCCTGCCCTGCCTCTTAGAATCTGCCTAGGTGTCTGCACCACCAGACTGTGAGCAACTTGAAGGCAGGAACTGTGTTGTTTTCCCCCTGGTAAAGCCAGTCCCTGTATGCTGTAGACATGAATAATTGTTAAACAAATGACCTGTGAGAAAAACAGTGCGTTTATGATTGTGTGCTCGTGGGAACATTCTACTCACAATCCTCTCTGTTTATTCTCAGAGAAAGTGTAACTGCCAAGCAAAGGCATCTGTCACAGATTACCATCAGCCTTCTTTCTCATAACAGCCTGGGACGGGTGAGTCAGGAAACCACAGTTCTGCAGGTGGGCTCCTGTGCAAAGTGAGCCTCAGCCCTGTCTGCTGCCTCTAAAGGTGCATCTCAGCTCTGCCTGGGCCCAGGCCTGCGGAGAGAGGCCTGCTCCTCTGGCAGGAGGCCTCTGGGAAGGCACAGGCTGCCCTCTTCTGAAGTGTTAACCTAGGAGCCACACTCCTCCTTCTTACAAAGCAGGCAGTCGATGCCTCACTCCCTCTCCCCAGGACTGGCACAGTGGCCCTGCTCAGCCCAATGCTCAGACTTGGAAGCTCCCTTTGGACAAAACAACTCTTTATACTCCATCTTGAGGGCCAATTTTGTCTCCCCAGTAGGACTGGGAACCAGCATTTGCCCATAACAGAAGGGTTTCCTAGGAGGTAGGGCATTTGGCAATGACACTGGGATAATCCCGGAAACCAGGGTGAGTTGGTGTCTTGCTGGGAACTCCTTTCTTATTTTTCACCACAGTAACCCTTGCAAGGGTGGGCACCTAACAAGCACCCCATCAGATGATAGGACTGGACCTCGGTCTCTACTTCCCACTGTTCCCCACTGCTCCTTGTCTTGTCGCTTGTTCTCTCCATTTCCTCACCAGGCCCACCCCCACCCTGCCCGTCACTCTCCAAGCCCCCACTGGAACCTGACCCCTGGCCCTGAGTATAAACTTAAATAAGCCCAGACAAGGTTACTGACTTTCCATTTCCAGCTCCAATGCATGCTTTCTGGCTCTGAGTCACTGGGCCCGTCAGTGAGCCAGGCACTGTTGACTATGTCCTCACTCTGAAAACCTCTCCTCCTTAATCCCCAGTCTTCACATTTGCCTGGCTTTCCATTTCGCTCTCTGCGAATCCTGTTCGGCCTCTTTCACAGGTTTCCTTTCTACTCACCTCTTACATTAAATGTTCTTAATCCGGAGTCCAGGGAAAGGCTTGAAGAGTCTAAGAAACCCCTGAAATTATCTGTAAAAGTGAGTGTGCACACTGCTTCCGGAAATTTGTTTACCATGTTCTTTTGCTTTTCTTTCTTTTTTTTTTGAGATGGGAGTCCTGCTCTGTCGCCCAGGCAGGAGTGCAATGGCATGATCTTGGCTCACTGCAATCTCCGCCTCCCAGGTTCAAGTGATTCTCCTGGCTCAGCCTCCCAAGTAGCTAAGATTGACAGGTGCCTGCCACTGTGCCCAGGTAATTTTTGTATTTTTAGTAGAGATGGGGTTTCACCATCTTGGCCAGGCTGGTCTTGAACTCCCCTCATGATCCACCCACCTCGGCCTCCCAAAGTGCTGGGATTACAGGCATAAGCCACCATGCCCGGCCTTCCATGTTTTTAAATGGGTCTGCACTCCAAAACAGATTTTAAAACCAATGTGAACTACGTGGAATTTCTTCTCATTCTACTCTGTGCCCATGGTTCTCAAAACTGTATGCACTGTAAGAGTCAGGTGAGTATTTATTAAAACACAAATCCTCAGGCCCCCCTTTAGGAGATTCTGATGTGGTAAGTCTTGGACGGGGTCTCTATTATAACACACATGCTTGCTGGTTCTAGGCAAATGGTCAATGAAGGAGACTGAGACTCTGGGGACCATCTGCTCTCATGTCTCCTCATGGGCTCTTCGTGCCAGGGTTTACACGATCACTAATACACTGATAAATCCCATGTTGATGACTCTCCGGCCCTGTCTTTTCTTCTAAGATACGGAGTCATATTTTCAACTGCTGGACATAACTTAGAGACCTCACAATTCAACATGCTTGAGAGAGAAAGTATTCCTTTCACTGCTTCCCATTTCAGGGAATGGAAACAACACCTACCCAATCCCTGGAGACTGAAACCTGAAGCTCATTTCGGACACTTTTTTGTGCCACACCCTCTTCGGCCCAGTGGCCATCTGTTCCATTTCTTAAACATCTATTGGATCTGTCCCTTCCTCTCCCTCCTTGCTGCCAGTCCAGCCCATGTTACTTCTCATCTAAACCATAATAGCCTCCTGGCTGTTACCCCAGCCTCTAGTTGAAGCCTCATGCCCCCAACTCTTCACTCACAACGTCACTAGAAAGACCTTTATGGCCGGGCGCGGTGGCTCAAGCCTGTAATTCTAGCACTTTGGGAGGCCGAGGTGGGTGGATCACGAGGTCAAGAGATCGAGACCATCCTGGTCAACATGGTGAAACCCCGTCTCTACTAAAAATACAAAAAATTAGCTGGGCATGGTGGTGTGTGCCTGTAATCCCAGCTGCTCAGGAGGCTGAGGCAGGAGAATTGCCTGAACCCAGGAGCGGGAGGTTGCAGTGAGCCGAGATCGCGCCATTGCATTCCAGCCTGGGTAACAAGAGCGAAACTCCGTCTCAAAAAAAAAAAAAAAAAAAAAAAGAAAGACCTTTATCAAAGGCAAACTTGACTGAGCCTCTTCCCTTACTGGGAGCTCTGCTACTTACCAGTGATACAACCTCAGACAAAACTTCTGTGTTCCCCAGTCTATCTACATCTTATCCTCCTTTATCCATATCTTTCCTCATCTTCTTTATAGGGCTGTCTGTACAATTAATCTGTGTAAGCACTTGGAGCAGTACCTGACCCCAAGCAGATGAGGAAGGGAGTCATCGTTATTACAGAATATAATTCCCGCTCTGGGGCAGGCACTCAGTGTCCTTCACATTGAAGCCCTTGTCAAACTGTCCACAGCTGACCCAACCCTTGGCTTAGTCTCGTGGAAATGCTCACAGGCTCCTAACATACCCCTCTGCACTCTGTGGCCTCGGCTCTGGCTCAGGCAACTTTCTCTGCCTGGGATGCTTTTCTCAGCCAAGCCAACCCATTAATTCCTACTCATCCATAAACACTTAAAATATCGGTCACCTCTTTTAGAAAGTCTTCCCTGAAGCCCCAGGTTGAGTGTGATGGTCTTTCTGAGCCCTATTATCCTATTCTCAGGGTCCTGTGCCTATCACCACAGCAGTTACTGCAGCAATGTCTATGCTAGGTCCCTCTGCTGGCCAGTGAATGCTTCCAGGGCAGGGGTCATTTCTTCTAGGAGGCTTCTCCCTGTGTAGACTGAGGGCTTAGGCTACAGTTCTCTTCCTATCTGCTGACCTCTGGAGGACCAAGACTATAGGGCAGATTCCTCTGCTGGTCGCAGGGAACCTCCCTTCCTGCTCTGCTCGACCTGAGGCTGCCCACAAACAGCCCAGCATAATTCAATGAGGAAGGACCTGTCTGATCACACAGACCAACCAGCAGGCTGGTGGTAAAGCCAGGACTGGCAGCAAAAGCACCCTCATGATATTGGGCCAATTAAGATGACTTTTCTCCTACTCCTCTAGTAATTAGGAAGAAAGATATTTCCCCTGTCTAAGATGCTTTCTTTTTCCTACATCCAGAGGTTTGAATCCTACCTTTTCTCAAAGCTCAGATTGTCACTGCCTTCAAAACACACCTATTCACCCATTCCCATTCATTTAATAACTAATAACAGGCATATGGCTCAGTGTTGAAGGAGATTACAATCTATCAGAAAAAACAGATCATCACAAAATGGGTGTACGAGAGTACTGGGGAGGGAGAACATCAGGCTTTGTAGGAGGAGTTTTTGTTTGTAAACCAGGGCTAACAAAAATAGTATGGTCTATTCTATGGTGATTAGCAGACAAGACATGAGGGTGCCCAGTACCATGCTGGGTACATTCCTCGTAATCAGTAGGTATGTGTCTCTGTCCCCCAAACCCTACCCCAAGGTGCCATGTGACTCTGATTACTTTCAAGCTGTTACGACAGCCACTTAGAGCTATCTCCTTCCTGAGGCTGTGGGCTTCTGGAGAACAAGCCCATGACTGAGTTCAGATACACCTCCTCAGTGAGCTACTGTCCTCAGTGTAGCCTGGTGCCTCTGACCCGGGCTCTGCAGCTGCCAAGAGCATTAATAAGGGCTGAATAGTGAAGGGTGGGGTGCTAAAGAGAAGTGGCCATAAATAAATATTCCCAAAGCTAAGTAGAAACACAGCCAGACTGAGGCAGTTTGTAAAGTCCTGACTTGTTTATCTTCAACATACAAGCAACAAAAGTGAATCTGAAAAAGCTGGGCTGAGAACCATCAGTAAGGAGCCTCCTGGATAGGAGCAGAGCAGCCCACACAGAAGGGCTTACACAAACCTGTCTGGGCACTCGAGTGCCCCACAGAGCCCCAAGACACGGCCTGGCATGGAGGAGGAGACAGGGGCCTTTTCCTTTGCCAAATTCCAGTCTCTCCCTGAAGCACATCACTTGCTAGTTCAATAGACCCCCTGCAGGCATGCGGCTTGGCTCTGGTAACATAGGTGCTGTCTTCACCTGACTTCACACAATGCTCAAACCACCATCACAAGGTCATTATCACATTTATTCCCACTTCATATTGCGTGGCTCCCCCAAGTCACACAGGGAGTCAAGTCAGAGGCACTGACAGATAGGACCCTACCTCCTGCCATCTGCAGGCCTCTCCTTCCAGCTCTCTGAGAACTCTGTCACTCTATGAACTCCCCTCTGCCCACAGGCAGCCTCCACCCCGTCTCCCCCCGCCTCAGCCTGCCCCACCACCTGCCCCCACCTCACCATTCTACTCTCGCCACAGACTTGGCCTCCTTCTCGCCCTCCTTGCTTCCTGTTTGAAACTTCCCCATTGGCTCCCATGACACCGCATAGCTTGGCTCATCTCTGAACTGTCTCTTTTCTGACCACTAGCTTTTTCAAGGTGGAGAGGGGTAGAGAGAGACAGTACTTTAGAAAAAGTCTGGCTGGCTGGTGCCCACCAGGAAGCAGTGGCGTGCTGGGAAGCAAGACTGGGCACAGAGGGTTAAGGCCAGCCCTCATCATGGAGTCAGTGCAGGCAAGTGAGAGCACTCTGGACAAGAGCTCCAGCTCTGCCTAGGCCTGGCTCTGTCAGCAAAAAGACTTCAGGGAAGTAAGTTTACAGCTCTGTAAAATGAGGAGAATCATCTTTTTGAACTTTCTTTTAAATTTGCTGGAGATCGAGTAAGGTTGATGAAATAGACAGGAGAGCAGTTTACTAAACATGATTAGCGCCCAGCATATACCATCTTGAACATGGACAATGTTGGCTCAAATCCATATGAGGTGAGACAGGGTGGAATCCGCATGAAACTGCCTTCTGTGTCCACATGGAGAGCTGTCATTATCGCATATTCTTTTAACTTCTTACCAAGGAGAAAAACAAGGTGGCAGGTTTCTTACTGTGGCCTGGAGAACTGTCTCAGGCATCACCAAGTAGGACCAAGCTGTCGGGTCCTATCTTTGTGGAATGGCCCAGATCCACCGTGGAGGTCACTGAGGGCCCACTTCTGAGCCCCGCTGTTGGGAAATCAGTTTTCTGGCCCTGATTTGCTCCTGCACTTTCCTCCAGCCTCTACTCACAGTCCACCCCCAGCCCACCACACTGAAGAGAATGCTAATGCTCACCCCCTCGGACCCATGGCACTCCCCTCAGCTGCTTAGCTTCTCTGCATAACACTTACCATACTTGCCACTGAACTGAAAGGCAAGTGCCTCCATGAGGCAGGTTGTTTGGTTTGGTTTCTAAGGTAATGTTTATCTCTGTAGCTCTAGTAACTGAGACCTAGTGACTGCTCAACAAGTATCTTTGAATAACTGCTTGCTTTTATATTTGCTGAGTTTTGCCAGGTATTGTATTTCTTAGCCTGCAAGGATTTTTGTGGTGGGGGTGGCATGACTCACTTGAGATCTGACCACTTCTTTCTTCCTGCATTTATTTGAAAAATAAAACAAGAGCTGGGCACAGTGGCTCACACCTGTAATCCCAACACTTTGGGAAGCCAAGGCGGGAGGAAAGCTTGAGCCCAGGAGTTCAAGACCAGTGTGAGCAATACAGACTCTGTCTCTACACAAAATAAAAAAAAAGAGTTAGCTGAGCATGGTGGTGGGTACCTGTAGCCCCAGCTGCTCAGAAAACTGAGGTGAAAGGATCCCTTGAGCTGAGGAGGTTGCGGTTGCAGTGAACTGTGTTTGTGCCACTACACTCCAGCCTGGGTGACAGAGCAAGACCCTATCTCCAAAAGAAAAAGAAAAAGTGCTGTACGTGCAGAGTGTCACAGGAGGAGGGCATTTTTAGTTCTGCCCGAGGGACCCAAGGGATGCTGCCATGATTTCAAGAGGAAACAAAGAACCATTTCAAGCAGAGGGAAGAGTGTCAGCAAAGGCAGAGTGGTGGGTGGGGGGACTTCAGTCCCTGTGGCCTCATCACTTCTCAACACCGACTCCAGGGGAACAAGGAAGCACACCCAGGTTGCCATGTCCCAATTCAGTAATTGAGAAACAGAGATGCTTGAAATCACAGCCTCATCAGAGCTGAAAAACATTCTGCAGTACTTTTCTTAGAAGTAGGCCTGGAGAAGGGCGTAACCTGCCCAACGCCCACGGCTGACCTGCGGTGGAGCCTGGACTAGACGGCAGCCTGACGTTCTGCTGTGCAGTAAGGCTTTTCTGCTCCAGTTGGCAATGCAGCAAAACCCAACTCCAACTTTTACTTACTATTTTGAAGCTGTTTTTCCCTCCAACTTTTTATTCTGAAAAATTTCAAACTTACAGGAATATACAAGGTACGTTCTTGTACCTTTCACTAAACCTGCCTGTGGTTAACATTTGCTGCCTGTGAATTATCTCGGTCTTTCCCCTGAGCCACCTGAAAGTCAGCTGTAGATACCAAGATACTTCAATCCTAGGGACTTTAGCATGCATTTTTTACGACAAAGAAAACCAACAATTTATTTAAAAATCTAATGCAGAATCCATATTAAAAGCCACTCAGCCAGGCACAGTGGCTCATGCCTGTTGGTTGTCCCAGCACTTTGGGAAGCTGAGGTGGGTGGATCACCTGAGGTCAGGAGTTCGAGACCAGCCTGGACAACATGGCAAAACCCTATCTCTACTAAACCACAAACATTATCCAGGTGTGGCAGCATGAACCTGTAGTCCCAGCTACTTGGGAGGCTGCGGCAGGAGAATCACTTGAACCTGGGAGGCAGAGGTTGCAGTGAGCTGAGATCATGCCACTGCACTCCAGCCTAGGTGATAGAACGAGACTGTCACAAAAAATATTACTCAATTTTTACAAAATGATTCTGATTTTTTGGGATGCAGGGTCTACTCATGCATTACATTTGGTTGTGCCATCTGCTTACTTTCTTTCAAGCTAAGCTAGAAAGTGAAGCTATTTAAAAATTTTTCATTGATAAGGATGTTGTGTGTGTGTGAAGAATTCAGGCCAACTGAATGTAGACTGTAGGCTGGTTAAGAGGTGACTGCCAGATCTCCAATGGAAAGCTATATTTTACCCCAGTTATTATTATTATTATTATTATTTGAGATGGAGTTTCGCTCGTGACCCAGGCTGGAGTGCAATGGCGCAATTTCGGCTCACCGCAACCTCCACCTCCTGGGTTCAGGCAATTCTCCTGCCTCAGCCTCCTGAGTAGCTGGGATTACAGGCACGTGCCACCATGCCCAGCTAATTTTTTGTATTTTTAGTAGAGACAGGGTTTCACCATGTTGACCAGGATGGTCTCGATCTCTTGACCTCGTGATCCACCTGCCTTGGCCTCCCAAAGTGCTGGGATTACAGGCGTGAGCCACTGCGCCCGGCTACCCTGGTAATTATTAAATCATTTATAGGGTGCCTGTTTTTTCTTAATGGGCACAGGTGTGAAACAGGTTTCATGCTATGAAGTAGACTTAAAATGCATACTGTGAAGTATTTCAGGCCTGTGAGAAGTAGGTTCCCACGATCTCACCACTCAGTCTAGGAAATCTGACAGAAAGTCATAAAGCTATTTAGTTCAAGTGACACCTGCATCCTCCTCCCAGACCCAGAGCCCCCTCATCTCTACTGGGGGAACTGCCATCTTGAATGTGGTGTTTTCAATTCCATGCATGCTGTCTGTAGTACAGCCATACAACTATTTTACATACATGGTTCTCAAACTTTTTTGGTCACAGAACCCCTTTACGCTCAATTATTGAGGATGCCAAAAAGCTTCTGTTTATGCAGGTTAGGTCTATCCGTTTTCACCTTATTTAAAATTAAAACTAAGAATTTTATAAAACACAAAAATATAAAGCAGACATTTCATTAGTTGCCACAGTGATGATGTCAACACATCATATAGCTCTGGAAAATTCCACCATGCATTCATGAGACAAGAGCTGAAATGACAAATGATGTCTTAGTAATATTATAAATATAGTTCTGATCCACAGATTCCTAGGAGGCAGTCAGGCCTTAACAATGAATCACCACAGAACTGCTGCATTACAGCAATGAAAGACAGTGAATTAGCTCTCTGTATATTAACATGGGAAACTCAAATGGTGACTGAACCCCATTTTTGGGAGTGTTAGAATTAAAGAAAGGCTTTGGGTAAATAAAGTCTAAATTCAGTGTTAAACCCTGATACCTTCTTTTCTATCCAAATTGGTTGCACATGTCATGGGCAATCAAGATGCTTGCCTTTTCTCCTTGGATGCCATTATCCCAGATGTTTGGACAGCTGGTCTCCATTTCTCTGTGAAGTCTGGTGGAATCTGGAAAAACACTCCAACCAACTCTTGGGGGAGTGTGATATTCCTAGACACTGACTCTGTCTCATATGCATCTCCGATACTCTTTCAAGGCCAGCGATGTAGCCCTTTCTTTGGGGAGCCACCTGACAGTCATGTGGATGTTAAGGCTACTCAAGCCTCAAAAACATTTATATATTTTGCTATGTGTCTTCATCCCAAAATTCGTGTCCCCAGAGTCTGTGACTATGATCACTTGTGAAGTGGAACAAGTTTTAGCACAGCCTTGGGACAACTGCAGAGGCCTGGCTTGGGCCAAGGATTAAGACAGTATGTTTGGCTCCAAGAATGAATGAACAGCCTGGGAACAAAGACCCATGATGACAGAGCAGCCACTTGGACTCTGTGCTATTTACCAGGCACAGGGAAACAAAGGAATGAATAATACAAGCGTCCTGCTCTGAAACAGCTCTAGGATGGTAGGAGAGATCCTGAGCCGACAGATCGACAAGAGATACACACGCAGGCATGGGGTGCTACAGGACAGACGAGGTCTCTTCTGTTTCTTGTGGTATTAACAGTGCAGAATGAGGGAGACAGCAAAATAGAGATCAGGAGGCCTTGATTCTAGTCTTGACTCTGCAATCTGCGACGAGAGGACAGATTTTGATTCTCTCAGAGATCAAAACCTCTGCCAAGTGACATCAATGTGGCCTGGAATATGTTACTTTGTAGGCTCTTGTTTCGTTTTTTTCTTTTTTTGAGGTAGGGTCTTGCTCTGTCACCAGGCTGGAGTGCAGTAATGTGGTCATAGCTCACTGCAGCCTTGAACTGCTGGGCTCAAGCAATCCTCCCACCTCAGCCTTAGTTGGGACTATAGGCTACAGGCATGCACTAGCACACCTAATTTTTTTTTTTTTTTTTTTTTTTTTTTGTAGAGGCAAGGTCTCACTATGATGCCTAAGCTGGTCTTGAATTCCTGAGCTCAAGTGATCCTCCTGCCTTGGCCTCTTGAAGTGTTGGGATTACAGGTGTGAACCACCATACCCAGCCAACCCTTGTTTCCTTATCTGTAAAGTGGGAATAATGATAAAAAACCTCAAAGAATGAGAATTAAATCATAAGTATATCATGTAAATAGCATAATGGTTGGTCTATGACACTCAGAAAAGGGGAGCTGTTGTTATTTTCCTCCTCTGTGGGTTTAGTAACCAAAGAAAAGCCACTGGACTAGACTAGTTCTCAACCATTTTCTGCCCCAGGACACCTGAGGAACATAACATTCTCATAAGAATAACCTAGAATATAGAAAACGAGTTTTCAAAAAATAAAAGAAAAAGAATAACCTAGAATCTCTACAGGAATATTTCTCAACTAGAGGCGCATGAGGTTCTTTGAGACAGAGGAAGTCAGAGAAGTTTCAGAAGGTCTCCAAATGATTTGACTACAGGACTATAGGGAAGTGCGTGTTCCCATGGAGCAAGAATGGACCATGTGACTGATCTCTGAGGGCTTGTTCAGCTGTGCGCCTCTGGGACTCTCTGACTTGCCTGTGAGGAAAGGAAACAACAGGTGTTCTTGAAGACAGCTCCAAACGCTGACACAAAGGCTTACAATCGGGTGGGAAGGATTGTGAGGTGAACCTTGGCTGTGCGAGACTTCTTACATCTTTAAGTTTCAAGATGTGCAGCATGGTGCAATAAACAGTAATGACTGTGCCCAAGCAGCCACAGTTCCTTCACTACCTGAGAGCCAAGTGAAATGTCTGTTTTTTCTGGCCTCTTCTCTAACATGCCACACCAGGAAGCTCCGCTGAGTAGCAGCTTTGGTAGCCCAGGAATCTCCAGGACCATATATCAAAGTAGTTAATTAAATCCAGCAATTCCATAAATGTGTATTGTCAGGTAACGTCGTAGGCACTGGAGATACACCACTCAACAAAACAGGCAAAAATCCCTGCCTTCCGGGTGGATCACGAGGTCAAGAGATGGAGACCATCCTGGTCAACATGGTGAAACCCTGTCTCTACTAAAAATATAAAAAATTAGCTGGGCATGGTGGCGCGTGCCTGTAATCCCAGGAGGCGGAGGTTGCGGTGAGCTGAGATCGTGCCATTGCACTCCAGCCTGGGTAACAAGAGCAAAACTCCGCTTCAAAAAAAAAAAAAAATACCTGCCTTCTGAAAGTTTATACTCTAGAGAGGTAGAGACACATAGTACAGAATAAAACAAGCAAGTTCTATAACATGTTAGAAGACAGAATGTGCTTTAGAAGAAAACCCAAAGCCCAACAAGGACAACAGATAGACCAGGGAAGGAATTGAAATTAACCGGCTGGCCCCAAAAGCGGCAGACATATCAGCCATCCATATCACGCTTCCTGCTGCTGCACCATGATCTCAGCTAGTTCCTGCTCAGGTCAGCCTTGTTCAACCCACATTTCCCGGGAACCTGTTCTGCTAGTCCCACATCCCTACGGATTCCTACAGCTAGCACCCCAGCTGCCCCAGTGTGGTGAAAGGAATCACCACCCACCTAAGACATGTCTGACTCATGTTTCACCCACACCCACATGCGATCCACCAGACAGTCTTGGAAGCTGCAGCACCACGGCACTTCCTGAATCTGACGACTTCCCACCACCTATCCTGACTGCTCCACTGCTGGCCCAAACCACCCTCACCTCTTACCTGAATGACTGCGGTAGCCTCCCAAGAGGCCTTCCTGTCTCCATTCTGCCAGCCATTACCACATAGGGGCCAGAGTGATTTTCTTAAGCTTCTATCAGATGTCTTTCCCTTTGCTTAGAACTCTCCCTCCAAAGGCTTCCCCTAACTAAATTCTGACATATGTGCTAAACTCAGCACAGCTCACAGGTTTTGCCATTGGGCCTGATAAGGCCTCTGTGCCCTTATTTGCCTTCACTCTTCCTTCTTCATGTTGCTCCAGTCTATTTTTTTAACCCTTGAACCCACCAAACTGTTTCCATCGCAGGATACTTGCTGCCCCTCCCAGCAATGTTTTCTTCTTCAGATTTTGACATGGCTGCCTCATGTCCCCACTGAGGACACTGGCTAAGGCAGCGGCCCAGTCATTCTCTACCACACTGCTCTGTTGTTTTCACATCTCTTGTTTATGATTTCTTGACTATATTCTGCCTCCCTACTCTGCCCTCAGTTTGAGGACAAGGCTGCCTGTCTTGTTTGCCATTGTGTCCCTAGCACTCACAGCAGCCCCTGGGTGACTGGTTGCTTACGATACCTGCCAGAGCCTTCTAAAAAATCATCCCTACCCTTCAAAGTTCACCTGAGATCCCACTTTCGCTTTGAGGTCTTCCCTGACAGTCCCCGACTTCTCCACTCTTACTGCCCCTCCTTTATTACTGTCTATGCTGCAGGGTCCTCATTTCTGTGAGTGCTGTCTTCCTCACTCCCTACCAGTCCCTGAGGACAGAGGCAGCTCTAACTCAGGCACAGCAGCAAAAGCGCAAAGCATCTGTGGTCAGGAGGCACAGGTTCCAGTCCTGGGTCTATCATTCACTGGCTATGCTCTTGTTAAGTTACTCTCTTCTTCTATGAAACAGAAACAATAAAAAATAATGCTAGCTGGGTGTGGTGGGCCATATCTGCAGTCCCACTGAGGCAGGAGACTGGCTCGAGCCCGGGATTTTGAGGCCAGCCTGGGCAATATAGGAAGACCTCATCTCTAAAAAAATACAAAAACAAAAATGCCCCATACCACTACTTTCAGGATTCTTGTGTTAATTAAATAATGTCAGTGAAAGCACTCTGTATGTTGTCATGCACTCAAGAGAATTCCCAGCTCCTAATCCACAATTAGGGCTCAGAAAATATTTCTTGACTCGTGGGTAGCCAGAGCTAGAGCAGATAAGATATATTTTCATGATAAAAAGGTCCTTTGTATCCCGACCACAGGTGCCACAGTAACCCCATGTCAGCCAGCATATGAAAAACAAGAAGTTCACAGCTCCTATGGCTGCTGACTCTGCAGCTCCACAAATGCTGCTTCCACCAGGACTGTCACTATGGTGCCAGGCCAGGGACCTGTGGTAGAGTGCAAGCAGCCTTGTAGGGAGGAGGGAGGCACCAGAAAACCTGGGCTTTTGCTTTGGTCAGCCACTACTCCACTCCCCATAGATAAGTTCTGCTCCACACTGGGCCTCAATTTCCTGATCTGTGCACTCAACAGCTGGACTAGATTAGTGCAACGTTCAGACTTGAAAATCATCACCACCAACAACATTATGACTTCTTTTTTCCTCAATGAAATATCGAGGAATACATAAAAGATAAAAGCAGCATTATTTTGGGTGAAGTGGAGGAGAAGATGCCCAAAGCACCACTAACCTAGGTGATCTACTGTAGATCATCTCCAAGGTCTTTGCAAGATGGAAACTTCTAGGATTTCTACAATTTTAAAATTGAAAAAGAAATTGCAGTGCCTCCTCTCCATTTACTTCTGATATAATTTTCTGCAATTAGTAATTGACGGGGTAGAATAACCTGCTAGAATTTTTCACAATTTACAATTGAAAATGACTTTGGAAGTACATATGCCTTTGGAATGAAAAGCATTGTTTCCGAAGTTCTACCCACAAGTCCTCTAAAGTTAAAGGAAAGTTATAAAATGATAGGAGCAGACATAGAGCCAACTGGAAAATAAGCAGCACTGGACAAGCTCTATCTACTGCCACGTCAATTTTAACATTTCACTGCAAACTGCTTCTAAAGACCCTGTACCATGTCCTGGGAAAACCACCGGATGAGGGCATCCTTGCTGAGCCCTGGTTCCAGTCCTTCCTCAACCTGCCATGTGACCCTGGACAAGGCCCACAACTTTTCAGAGGTTTTCTCAGCTACAAAACAGGAGTGATGACAGCTTTCTCATCTATCTAACACAGTTAAAAGACTCAAATGAGAAAACTGGTGAAATGGCACTTTGGAAACTGTGAAATAATTTTCAAAGTGAGGGATTCTTACTTTATACTAAAAAACAAAGCTGTAATGAGTCAATCAAATAAATGTCCCAAACCCCACAGGATAAAAGTTTGTCTGTCCTATCATCTATAATCTTTCAGAGTTGCGGGGCAGGGGAGAGGCAGGTCCAAAATGTAATCTCACCTTTAGAAAGAACAATAGCAATGAGTAGTGCCGTTTGTAGACTGGCTGGTGCTTGCACACGGGCTAAACAGCAACAGCCTAAGGCCTCAAGTCTCTCAAGTGGAGGGTCAGGATTCTTGCTATTAAGTTCATGAAGTTCCTATAATAAAAAGAACCCTCTCTGCCTGTATTTCGAAAAAAAAAACAACCTGTCTCACGTCATTCTGGAGAGAAGAGCCAGACCCCACTAACAGTACCTTTGAGCTAAACAATTCCCCTAGATGGCTCAGACTCTCTTCCCTATCTATAATCTGAGGCAGGAGCTAATTTCTGAGTCCTTGACACAGAAGCCATTAAAGGTCACAGGCATCAACGGACACAGGCCTATGTCAACAACCAACAGCTAAAGAGTGAGTAGACTGTCTCTAGCCTGCTGTGTAACCCCAAGTCAGTCCCCTGCCTTCTGGTCGTGGGCTTCTCAATCAGTATACTAAGGGGACCTGGAATGATTTCTACAGCCCCTTCACTATTAAGATTCTAGGTTTCCTCTTGACATCCTTCAGTCCCCTGTATTGCTTCCAGTACTCACCTTGTGGCCATGGCTGAAAGGTGGCAGCACAGGTAACTCTGAGGAGGCAAGACAATCAGAGGACCACAGACCCTCTGAAGACAGCAACTTGATTTTTAGACTATTTAAAACCAAACAGGAAAAGGAAGCTGAACCAGAGACAAAGGGGAAACAAACCCAAGTGAAAAACTGAAACCTAGGTAGAAAATAGAGAAACGAAGCTAACAGTGCAGAGCCCAACCAGCGTGGGCGGCTGAGAGCCGCTGCACAGGCCCGACCCCCCACGGCTGGCAACCTCAAACCTCTAAGCGCTTCCTGCAAGGGTGCAAGGATGGGTGAAGCCTGCTGGAGGTGGGGGCCAGGTCGTGGTGCTAACCCCCCACTAACTAGCTCTATAGTCTAAGTCAAAGCCATTTAAGAGGTCTGGGCCTCAGTTTTCCGTCTGTTATAGAAAGTGCAAGCACAGCACAGACGACTTCCTATAGGCCTTACGAAAAGGCTGCAAGAGTCTCTGCTGACCCTCCAGAGAACAGAGGACTAGATAATAAAGACTATAAGCTGGTCGAGGTCTTTTCTGTTTTTTGTTTTTTCTCGAGACGGAATTTCACTTTTGTCGCTCAGGATGGAGGGCAATGGCGTGATCTTCCCTCGCTGCAATGTCCACCTCTTAGGTTCAAGCAATTCTCCTATCTCAGCCTCCCGAGTAGTTGGGATTACAGGCACACACCACTGCGTCTGGCTAATTTTGTAATTTTAGTAGAGACAGGGTTTCTACATGTTGGTCGGGCTGGTCTGGAACTCCTGACCTCAGGTGATCTCCCGACCTCAATCCGCCCACCTTGGCGTCCCAAAGTGCTGGGATTACAGGCGTGAACCACCACACCTGGCTGCTGATCGAGTCTTAATATTTGACTCTGGAACAAAATCTGTTCTTCTACTGAGGAGACACCTCTTTCTAATAATGGCATTTTCGTCAGCAATTTAGAGCTTGAGAAGAAAACATTTGAGGAATACTGGAAACTTGGCTTTGTCAGTTGCTCATTAAGTGGGTGGCCTCAATTGTAACATGGGGTTAGTTATACTCATTTTGCCTGTCTCCACAGGGTTCTCATGAAGACAAGATCCAGTCCAATCTTTCTTTCAAAATCTAGAGAACTCACTAAGAAGCATGTACTGTGTCAGAAATCACAGACAAAAAACTGAGAAGAACCACAGTACTTGTCCTTAAAGGACTTTTATGGTTTAGAAAGGAAGAGGTTGATAATGTTAGTAAACATTTAATAGATCCATTCAAATGTTATTGATATAGTGAAAAATAGATATATAGAGTACAGCACAAAAGAAATATCAGTTCTAATGGGAGAAATGAATGCACTTTGAATGCTGAAAATGCATTTTAAAAGGATTTTAATGACATACAGTCCCCTTTAAGCACTGTTTTAGTTGCAAACCACAATTTGGAAATATTGCAGTTTTCTTTTTTGGGAGTTCAAAATATTTTTCGTTTTCTATAATGATTTCTTCTTTTATCCACGGATTATTTATGCTTTGTTAAATTTTGGAATATTTGGTGTTTTCCTGTATCTGTTGCTAGTTATTTCCAATTTAATTCTAGTGGGGCCAGGGAACATACTTGGTGTGATTTCTTCCTTTAGTTTTCCTGGTATAATCTCAGTCCTTTGACATTTATCCAAAATGTGCGCTATGGCCCAGCATGCAGTCTACCTCGGTGGATGCGGCATATGCACAAGGGAAGAATGAAGAATGTGTATTCTGAAGCTGGCCAGGTGCAATGTTCTAAAAACGTCAATTAAGTCATGGTGGCTATAGTATTCTTCAGAACATCTACGTCCTTGCTACTTTTTGTTGCTGTTGTTTGTTTTTGTCTAATTATTCTATCAACTGTTGAGGGAAAGTTCCTGCAATCTCCAACTGTGACTGGATTTCCCTCTTTAATTTTGTCACTCTCTATTTCATGGTTTTGAAGCTCTTGTCAGGTACATTTTTCTATGCCGTATTGGTTTTCTGCAACTGCTGTTACAAATTACCACAAACTGGGTAGTCTGTAACAACACACACTTACTATCTTAGAGTTTGTAAGATGATAGTAGGTCAGAAGTCAGACATCATCATCAGAAGTTCCACATGGGTCTCTCTTGCTCACCTTTCTCAGCTTCTAGACACTGGCCACATTGCTTTCTCACAGCCCCTCTGTCCATTTTCAAAGCATGAAGCATTGCTCCGACCCTTCCTCCACAGTGACATCTCTTTCTGACCACAGTGTGGAAAGGTTCTCTGCTTTTAAGGACTCATGTGATTAGACTGGACCCAATGGATAATCCAAGATAAACACCCCCATCTCCAGGTCTACAATTTTAATCACAACTGCAAAGTCCCTTTTGCCAGGTAAGGTAACACTTTACTGTTTCAGAGACAAGGTCTTCATCTGTCACCCAGGTTGGAGTACAGTGGTGTGATCATAGTTCACTGCAGCCTCAAACTCCTGGCTCAAGTGATCCTCCTACCTCATCTTCCTGAGTAGCTGGGACTATAGGCACACACCACCACGCCTGGCTAATTTAAAAACATTTTTAAATAAAGATGGGGTCTTGCTGTTTCCGAGGCTGGTCTCAAACTCCTGGCCTCAAGTGATTCTCCTGCTTTGGCCCACAAAGTGATAGGATTATAGGCGTGAGCCACCCTGCCCATCCCATGTAACATAGTTACAGGTTCTAGTGATTAGGGTGGGGTGATGGCATTACTCTGCCTACTACACATCCTTTCATTTGTATCTTTGTATTTAAAGTACCTCCTGTAGATAGTATGTGACTGAGTCTTGCATTTTCACCCAGTCTGACAATTTCTGACTTTTAATTAAGAGTATTTAGTCTATTTACATTTAGTTTATTGATACAGTTGGATATAGGTCTACTACTTTGCTATTGGTTTTCTGTTTGTCTCATCAATTTTTGGTTCCCCTGTTCTTCATTTCCTGTATTCTTGTGGGTAAACGAAATACTTTTCAGAATTCCATTTGAATTTCTCTATTGACTTTTTAGCTATACCCCTTTATTTTTTTAGAGGTCTTTTGAGGGATTACAACATACCTTCTTAACTTTACAAAGTACACTTAGAATTAATATCGTACCACTTCAGTAAAATGTTAAGAACTTCAGAATTACATAATTTCATTCTCCACTCCCAACCTTTATGGTATAGCTGTCATATGTGTTACACATTCAAAATACAATGTTATATATTTTTGTTTTAGACAGTCATATACGTATGCAGTTGACCCTTGAATAGCACATGCTTGACCTTCACAGGTCCATTATACTACTTCTTTCTTATTTTTTGGAGATGTAGTCTCACTCTGTTGCACAGGCCAAAATACAGAGGTGCAACAACAGCTCACTGCAGCCTCAACCTCCTGGGCTCAAGCGATCCTCCCATCTCAGCCTGCCAAAGAGCTGGAACTACAGGCATGTGTGACCACCACGTCTGACCCAGGTCCACTTGCACATGGAATTTCTTCTGCCTCTGCCATCCCTGAGACAGCAAGACCAACCCCTCCTTTTCTTCTTCATCTTCAGCCTACTCAATGTGAAGATGACAGGATGAAGAACTTTAAAATAACCCACTTCCGATTAATGACTAGTGAAATTAATGAAAATATATATTCACTTATAATTTTCTTAGTGACATTTTCTTTTCTCTAGCTTGCTTTATAATACAATGTATAATACATATAATATACAAAGTATGTATTAATCAACTTCTTATGTTATTGGTAAGGCCTCCCGTCAACAATAGGCTCTTAATAGTTAAATTCTGGGGATGCAAAAGTTTTATGTAGATTTTCAACTGTGCGAGGGGCCAGCACCCAACCCCCAAATTGTTAAACAGTCATGTGTGTGTACGTATTAAAGAAATAAAAGTCTTTTATATTTACTCATATATTTCTCTTTTCTGGTAATCTTTATCCATCCCTGAACACTTGAATTTGTTTTTTGCCTGAAGAACTTCCTTTAGCATTTCTTTTTTTATTCTTTTTTTTTTTTTTTTTTTGAGACAAGATCTTGCTCTGTTACCCAAGCTGGAGTGCAATGGTGTGATCTCGGCTCACTGCAACCTCTGCTTCCCAGGCTCAAATGATCCTCCTGCCTCAGCCTTCCCAGTAGCTGGGACTAAAGGCATGTGCCAGCTAATTTTTGTGTTTTTGTAGAGAAGGGGTTTTGCTATGTTGCTCTGACTGGTCTCAAACTCCTGGACTCAAGGGATCCACCCACCTCCGCCTCCTAAAGTGCTGGGATTACAGGCACAAGCTACTGCACCCGGCTTCCTTTAGCATTTCTTGTACAACAGGTAATTTGGCTATAAATTGTCTTAGTTTTCTTTTATCTGAAAACAATTTCTGTCTTCAAGCTTCAAAGCACTTTTTGTGAACAGAAAATACTGAGGGTTTTTTTTTGGTCTTTCAGCACTTTAAAGGTATTGTTTCACTGTCTTCTGGCCTCCACGGTTTCTGAGAAGTCAGCCATCACTCACATATAATGTATGCAATATATCCCTTTTCCTCTGGTCATTTTAACATTTTCTTTTTCTTTGGTTTTCAGCAGTGTGACTGACGGGTTTAGGTGTGGTTCTTTTTGCATTCATCTTGCTAGGGGTTCACTGAGATTCTCAGATACATAATTTAAGGTTTTTTTCACCAAATTTCAGAAATTTTGGTCATTATTTCCTCAATTGTTTTTCTTCTGTCTCACTATCTTTCTCCTCTTCCTTTGGCACTCCAAATACATGTATGTAGACCTCCTGATATTATCACAAGGCACTGGTAGTTCTTTTTAAAATTTTTCCCATTTTTCAGATTAGATATCTATTGATCTGTCTCCAAGTTAACCAACTTTTCTTCTGCATCTCTGATCCACTTTTAATCTCATCCAGTACATTTTTCATTTCATTTCCAGTAGTAGAATTTTCCCTGGCTTTTTAAAATTATTTCCATTTCTCTATTGGGGTTTCGTGTTTGTTCATTTTATCCACTTTTTACTTAAAGTCTGTGAACATATTTATTATGGCTAATTTGAAGAATGTGCCTGCTCGTTCCAACTTCAGGAGCATTTCAGGTTCTAACGACTGCTTTTCCCCCTTAAGTATACATGGTATTTTCTGACTCTATATGTCTACTGATTTACGATTGTATGTTAGATACTATATGACACATTCCAGAAAGTCTGGATTATGCTATCTTTCTTTAAAGATGTGAAGTCTGTTCTGGCAGGCAGGGAAATTACTGGCAGATCCTTTTGGTGCTACCAAGCTTGGTTCAAGTCCTTCTTCAGTTCTATTTTCATTTTGAACTTAGCCCTAGGGTATGCCCCCGTGACTCAAGAGCATAGTCCTAATCCTAAGGTGTGACCAACTGAATGGCTGAGGTATTCAGGGAGGTTTCTTCATTCAGGTTAAGCTAGATCTCCAACATCTCCCAGCACTGAATGACCTCTGGCATCATCATTCAGCTCTCGGCTCTATAGCACATCTCTGCCAGGCCTCATGAAGAGTCTCACTGCACATGCACAGCCAGCCCTTAGCCAACAATCCAAATGGAATCCTTACATAGAACTCTGCTGTCTTTGACCCTCCGCAGGGCTTCCATTTCTCTAGTTCCTGCCCTGCAAAGTCCAACTACCTCAGTGGCCTAGAATTCTGATGTCTGCCTCCTGAGCTGACTAAGATCACCTTTCCATTTGGGTTCCACCACTCCATCCCAAGACTAGACAGTGACTGCAGGCAGAAACCAGGGGCGGCTTCTCGTGGTGTTTCTTCTCTCAAGAATCAAAGTCCTATCCTATCTGTCCAATATCTGAAAATGGCAGGGATTTAATATGTTGTACCCTTTGTATATTCAGTTGCTTCACATATTTTATAGAGTTTCTTTTTTTTTTTTCACTCAAGACGTGCCATCTAGTAACATATTTTACAGAGTTTCATAGTTGTTTTTGTCAAGAGAGCAAGTCATTACCTTTATTCTGCCATGGCCAGAAGGAGAAGTCAATTCTAATTATTAAAGTACCAAACGGTATTCTTTTTCATTTCCTGAAGGTGCTAGCCTAAGAGTAAATATCTTCTCTGTGAGAAGGGCCTTTCAGTTTCACTCCTCACTGTCTCTGTCCTTTACAGGTTAGTACTGTCCTTTATCGGTTTCACTAGATAGGTAACAGGTAAGAATGAACCTTTTGTGGGTATTATTTTAACTCCATTGTCTAGCTTTAATAAAGCATTTGCGAAGAATTATGAAAAGAAGCAAAAAATATGGCAAGATTTCGGAGCAGGGTGCTGTGAGATAAGGATTCTAGATCTTGCTTTGTTACTGACAAACTGTATGTTTCTGGACACTCATGTCTCTACTTTTGACCCTGGCTTCTCCGGGTTGATGAAAAAAAGGGTCTTAAAAATAACCATGTACTCAGGCATGGGACCAAATCGACCCTAAATCGATTATGTCAGGGCAATAAAAAATGTTGGAAAGATAGAACAGGAACTGTTGGCACTTGTGAAGCACTTTAGTGAGCAAGTTAAGAAACATATCCTGTTTAAGGTAGCTTCTTACAATGTGATACCATGAATTAAGTTCAGCACCTGATATATTGATTAGGTAGTAGGTACAATGTAAGTGGTGATTGTATGAATAAGTATGCATGGATGAATACATGAATGAATGAATGAATGAATGAATGAGGAAGAAGGGCATTAACACTCACACAGGATGTCGATATTAAATCCTAAGGCATCTGACTTTGGATTTTGAAAACAGTAAATGCTCAATAAAGAACAACTGTGTTGACTTGAATTAAAAGATGTGCTTTCTGTTGGGCATGGTGGCTCACGCCTATAATCCCAGCGCTTTGGGAGCCTGAGGAGGGTGGATCATGACGTCAGGAGTTGAAGACAGCCTGGCCAACATGGTGAAACCCTGTCTCTACTAAAAATACAAACAATTAGCCAGGCGTGGTGGCAGGGGCCTGTAACCCCAGCTATTCAAGAGGCTAAGGCAGGAGAATTGCGTGAACCTTGGAGACAGGGGTTGTAGTGAGCTGAGACTGTGCCACTGCACTCCAGCCTGGGCGACAGAGCAAGACGCTGTCTCAAAAAAAAAAAAAAAAAAAAAAAAGATGTGCTTTCCACGTGTCCCGACTCTAACAGAAAGCAGAGTGGGCTGAAAATAAATCACAGAGCTATACTAGCAGATACTCTACTTAGGAGATCTAGTTGAAAAACTTGCTGTGGTGACTTAGGAAAGTCACCTTTCTTCTGTGGATTTTAGTTTTCTTTTCTGTAAACAGACTAATCTCACTTCTCTCCTTTCTTTCTCACTGGGATCTTTGGGAATGAAAGAGTCTTTGACTAGCCAGAAATGAATTATGTTTGTATAATAATGACATTTCATGAAAATTTGTGTTAAGAAGACAGGATGTTTTGATTACAAAGCCCTTGTGTCCTAGACAGTGTGGGGATTCCTCAAGGCCTTAGAAATAGAAATTCCATTTGACCCAGCAATCCCATTACTGGGTATATATATATCCAAAGGACTATAAATCGTTCTACTATAAGGACACATGCACACGAATGTTCATTGCAGCACTGTTTACAATAGCAAAGACCTGGAATCAACCCAAATGCCCATTGATGATAGACTGGATTGGGAAAATGTGGCACATATACACCATGGAATATTATGCAGCAATCAGAAATGATGAGTTTGTGTCCTTTGTAGGGACATGGATGAATCTGGAGAACATCATTCTCAGCAAACTGACACAAGAACAGAAAATGAAACACCGCATATTCTCACTCATAGGCGGGTGATGAAAAATGAGAACACATGGACACAGGGAGGGGAGTATTAAACACTGGGGTCTATTGGGGGGAAAAGGGGAGGGCCAGCGGGAAGGGGAGGTGGGGAGGGATAGCCTGGGGGGAAATGCCAAATGTGGGTGAAGGGGAGAAAGGAAGCAAAACACACTGCCATGTGTGTACCTATGCAACTGTCTTGCATGTTCTGCACATGTACCCCCAAACCTAAAATGCAATAAAAAATTAAAAAAAAAAAAAAAAGAAAAGAAAAAGAGGATAGAGAAATGGCTACACAAAATTAGTTACCGTCTCTAACCCATATTATGAAATCCTATTAACAATGCTGACCTAGGTAGGCTTTTTAAATATAGTATTTTACATGTGCTATCACTGAGTCCTAGAACCTCAACTATGGCTCCAAAAACCAGAATGGAAATTGGATCTGCCAGAGATTCTGTACTCTCAGCCACTTTGCTTGAGAGACATTTCTTTAAAAAGTTTACACTAAAATAGCTCAGCCAGCCACAAGATGCTAAAAGTGCCTCTTCCTTTAGTTCACGCACATAGTTCAGTTCCAGCTCTTGCTGATAGGGCCTGCCTAAGCCTGCCTACTCTGTAAAGTCCAACCGTTTCTCATACCAGAGGGAAGACATGAAGAAAAAACCAACTCGGGTAAAAAAAAACAAACTCCAAATCATCTTTTTGCAGTCTGAGAACTGTCCTCAGAAAATGTTTTATTTCCAGAGTTACAGCCTCTGGAAAGAAAGTATAAATGGGCCAAATAAAGAAACCCAGATGTCAGCTGAGCAATCTCTTAGTGGGAATGTAATATGGCTCTTCACTGGTATCTGTGACCTTAGACTTCAGTGGACGTGGTGTTCACAAGGACACTATGCTACATAGAATCTTTCTCCATATACATCTTTCATCATATAAAGGAAGAAGAAAGTAAAGGGGAAAGGTAAAATCCCACCACCAGACTCCTGGGAGTGGGAAATGTAGTTTCTTGCACATGCCCTGGTGGTTCAGGCTCCTGTGTCTTTGTACACACAATTGTCCTCACTTCCTGAAACCTCTTACTCCATCTACAGGCAAACTTAGGTTTGCCCTTCAAGACCCAGTTTACCTATATCTGCTTTAATGAAGCATTTACTGATCCCCCAGGATAGAGAAAATTATTCCTGCAGCTGTGCTATGTCTGTATTTTGAAATGTTATCAATTTATTTGTCTCATAGCATTACCTTTTAGGAAGGGACTATCATTTTTTATTTGTCTTTTTAATCAATTGTGGACAGCACAATTCTTGGTACATGGTGTGTGTTCAGAATCTTTGTTAAGCTCTTTTGCTTGAAAGGACTAGGACTCAAGAAGTGCACAAATCACTAGTGGTATGAAGAAGGGGCAGATAGGGTCTTGTTTTTTTCAAGCCTAGAGTTTGTTGCGCCTAGCCTGTAATACCAGGCCACCCTGCCCTGAGGTCCTCCCTTCCAACCACACTCCTGGCTAAACTCATCTGTAGAAGTAGACCGTATATACTAGCCAAGGCAACTGAATATTTTAAGAAAACCAATATTAACTCCCAGGAGAAAATTAAAACATCTCTGAGAAATGCAAGTACCATAAAAGAAAAACTTAAAAGACAGATAACAAATGAAGCAACCTCTACCATGGGAAATAGAATTCTAAAAAAATCCAGTAAGTACAATAAACGTCTTTAGAGACAAAAGGGAAGATACTTAAAACATTAAGTGAGAATAAGCTGTAAGGAAGAACAACCAAGCAATTTTTTAGTATAAAAATATAATTGCTGAAATAGAGAACTCAACAAATATGCTCAGCAGAAGAAGAGACAAAGATGAGAAACTGAGAATTAGGTAAAAGAACTGACCCAAAAACATCAGGTAGGGAAAAAGAGACAGGGAGGACAGAAGTATTGATTTCTGTGTAAAAGGCATCTCAGACGCAAAAAAAAAAAAAAAAAGAGATGAAATAACAGAATTTTGCAGAATTCAAGATGTAAGAGGTCAGACTGAAAGAGTCAAGAGGGTGTCAAATAAAACAGATAAGAAAACAACACACACATACCCCACTGATTACAATATCTAAAAACATCAGAGACAGAGAAAATTCTAAAAGCTTTCCTCATAAAACCAAGTCACCTACAAAACAACACAAATCAGACCAGACTTCTACACCTCAACTAGGGTAAAACAATGGGATGCTGTCTTCAGAATGCTGGCAGAAACAAATTTTTGAATCTTACATGTCATTCCATACCAATCTAAACTACCATACACATATAAGGAGAATATAAATATATTTTAGGCATACAAGATTTCAGAAAGTTTTCCAGGTATAGACCTTCTTTGGAAATAGTTTACTGTATATATTCTATTTAAAAAATTTACCTAGGAATAAATAACAGGGTAAGAAAAGTGGGAGCACACACTTGACTACTATTAAGCCACGAGGAGGGAATGAAGTCCTGACATGCTACAACAGATAGACCCTGAAAAACATCAAGCCAGTGAAAAAAGCGAGACAAGAAAGTCCACGTATTATATCATTACATTTATATGAGACACAGAATAGACAGATTTAAAGAGACAGGAGAGGAGTGCAATGGCACGATCTCGGCTCACTGCATCCTCTGCCTCCTGGGTTTAAGCAATTCTCCTGCCTCAGCCACCCAGGTAGCTGAGATTACAGGCATGTGCCACCGTGCCCAGCTAATCTGTATTTTTAGTGGAGATGGGGTTTTACCATGTTGGTCAGGCTGGTCTCAAAATCCTGACCTCAGGTGATCTGCCTGGCTTGGCCTCCCAAAGTGCTGGGATTACAGACATGAGCCACCACTCCTGGCCAGGACACAGATTAGTGGTTGTCACAGACACAAAGAGGTTAGTGCCATTGAAATAAAAGTTTAATGTCATTCACAGTTCCCCACAAAATGAGAGGCAAGGCACAATATGAAGGGCCACGGGGGAAGCACCAGAGTCAATGAGGAGATAGAAAGGATCAAGGGGAAGGCACAGGCCCCAACTCTTACTGGGGCTTCCACAGGGAAGGCAAGGCAGGCAGGATAAATGGCTTAGAAGAGGCTGTAACTGAGTAATTCTAGCAGGCTTTGGGGCCTAGAAGGTGTCCCTAGTTGTCTGGGACCTGGCTCTGGGTTAATTTAGAGCAGGGGGAATATTAGCTTGGTGTGTGAGCATCAATAAAGGAAGTGGCTGGGATATGGACTCAGGACTGGTTGGTTTGTATATGAAAGACAGACTCACCAACAAAAGCTTCTTACCGTCTCTAGGAATTAGCTAACCCTGGGAGGAGCAGTCTCTTCCCCAGCCAATAAGGCTCCACAAAGATATCAAAACATAAAATATAAAAACTATGATTGATACAGAGTGAGGGAAGAGACTGATTAAAGAATATGGAGCTTCCTTCTGTGATAAAAGGAAACATGCAAGGGGGGCTGGGCACGGTGGCTCATGCCTGTAATCTCAGCACTTTGATAGACTGAGGCAGGAGGATTGGATTGCTTGAGCCCAGGAGTTTGAGACCAGCCTGGGCAACATGGGTGAAACCCTGTCTTTCTAAAAAAAAATACAAAAATTAGCTGGGTGCAGTAGTGTGTGCCCATAGTCACAGCTATTCAGGAAGCTGAGATGGGAGAATCACTTGAACCTTGGTGATAAAAATGTTTAAAAACTAGATAAAGGTGGTGGTTACACAGCCACAATTTTACAGTATGCAATTCAGTGGTTTAGTACATTCACACTAAAACACAAATATAATAAAGTTTCTTATTGCCTAAGGTTTAATTGTTTGAATAAGCAATGATAATCGATTACTATTTTTAAGTAAAATATCCATAACTTTGCTCAAAAATTCCAGATACAACAACTTTTGTATATGTATGGGGTGTTACTCTATGAAGAACATAAGTCGGTAAGAGTATATTAAAGACTGAAGGAAGCTGCAGACATTTATCATCTTTAAAACAATGATAAACAAAAATATGCATAAGCATGGGTCACATTAAGGGAGGAGTAGGCATGAGGAGACTAAAAATAGAACCTATTGTTTTCCACTCAGTTGAAGTAATGTAATATATAAATTTGAAGGTGGAATGAGAAAAAGCATGAAAAATGGAAGATATAGAATAAGACAGCAGAAATAAAAGCTATTATGTTGGCCTTCCTTTTTTTTTCTTTTGTTTGCTTGTGTACTGCTATGGACTGTGTCCCCCAAAATTCATATGTTGAAACCCTAACCCTCAATGTGACTATAATTGGAGACAGAGCCTATAGAAAGGCAATTAAAGTTAAATGAGGTCCTAAGGGTAGGGCCCTGGATTGACAGGATTAGTGTTTTTATATGAAGAGATGCCAGAATAAGTGCATGCTCTTGAGTGCACTCCCTCTCTCTTTCTCTCTGCCAGGTGATCATCTAAAAGCCCGGAAGAGTTTCCTCACCGGAAACTGACTTGATCAGCATCTTCATCTTGGATTTCCCAGCCTCCAGAACTGTGAGAAAATAAATGTCTGGTTTAAACCACTTAGTCTATGGTATTTTGTTACAGCAGCCCAAGCAGACTAATACACATACCTTCTAAAAGTATTTAGAAAACCTATGTATCCTGCATTTCTTCCTTTCTTTTTTTTTTTTGTTGCCCAGGCTGGAGTGCAGTGGTTCAGTATCTGCTCACTGGAACCTCTGCCTCCTGGGTTCAAGTGATTCTCCCACCTCAGCCTCCCGAGTAGCTGGGGCTACAGATGCACACCACCACGCCTGGCTAATTTTTGTTATTTTTTGGTAGGAACAGGGTTTTACCATGTTGCCCAGGCTGGTCTTGAACTCCTGGGCTGAAGCAATCCTCCTGCCTTGGCCTCCCAAAGTGCTGGGATTACAGGTGTGAGCCACCGTGCCTGGCCTCTTCTGCATATTTTTAAGGTGACATCTACAATTCTTTCAAGGTAAATTTAAATGATTGCAAAAAGATGTAATATTTAGAAACATTATATATGGCATGCATGCACTAAATATATTAAATTTATAAATGTCATATAATATGTGAGTGTAAGCTCTTTCATAATTTACAAAAAAAGTCTGACATAAAACTTAATTAGCAAAGCCTGTCTGCTCTGTCAACCATTCAGGCGAATCAGATTTACTTTCTGTCAGAAAAAGTTTGACCTTATTTTCAACTCAGACATGCTACACACATCACAGTGAAAGCATAGCACTTCGGGATTCTTAGTTTTAAAACCAACTACCAGATAGGTAAGGCATGGGGATGTTGGTAGCCTGGAAGACAAAAGACCTGCCTTTCCGTTATTTTTTACAGAGACCTTTGCTTTGTTCTTAGGAGACTCTCCTTTAGGGCCAATGAGTTCTCAAATCATTCCTGTTTGGTCCACCGAGGTATTATGTCCTGAGGTAAGGTAAGGAATCACTATAAAATTTGGAAGGGGTTGGTGGTATGCCTTTCTTCTGTACAGTGAGAGGAGAAACCATGAAAGCTGGTATGAGAAAGGAGAAGCAGCACACAGGCACATTTCCTAACAGATCAACATTGGCCTGGAATACACACAGACGTGAGAAATCAGGGAATTGGCTGATTTCTTCCCTCACCAATTTATCCCCAGGAAGTCTTTATGTACCCCCGGGAATAAAATGCCGCAGTTTGAAGACTGCTATGCCAATGTAATAGTAATGACCGTAGTATAAACAGGTTACCGGTCAAGAGACAGGAATTGTTAGATTGAATAAAAAACAAGAACCAGCGTTACACAGTCTGCACAAAGTAGCGAAAACGAATGCTCAAGACTGAAAAATAAAGAGATGGAAAAGTTATAAAGCTCTTGTAAGTAAAAAGAAAATCAAATTAGCAATTTTAATATGAGACAGATAGAATTTAAGGAGAAAAAGAGACTAAGAAACCAGGAGAATATTATACAGTAGTCACCTTCATCCATGGAGGAGTATGTTGCAAGAACCCCAACGGAGGCCTGGAAGCGTGGCAGTGCTGAACCCTATGTATACACCATAAGCAACGGTAGATCGAATGACTGAGACAAGCAGGTAGTGTGGACAGTGTGGATAGGCTGGACAGAGAGATTATTAATGTCCAGTCAGGATGGAGCAGGGCATTGTAAGATTTCATCATGCTACTCAGAATGGCCTACAATTTAAAATTTACAAATTGTTTATTTCTGGAAATTTCCACTAAATTTTTCTGAACCAAAGTTGACCTCAGGTAACTGAAACAGTGAAAAGCAAAACTTCAGATTAGGCAGGGGGAACCACTGTATGCTAGTAAAAATAATAAGGTTGGGTGCGGTGGCTCATGCTTGTCATCTCAGCACTTTGGGAAGCTGAGGTGAGTTGATCACTTGAGGCCAGGAGTTCAACACCAGCCTGGGTAACATAGTGGGACCACCCATCTCTTAAAAAATTTTTTTTTAAATTAGCTGGGCATGGTGGTGCCTGTGAGTAGTCCTAGCTACTTGGGAGGCTGAAGTGAGAGGACTACTTGAGCCTGGGAGGTCGAGGTTACAGTGAGCTATAATCCTAACACTTCACTTCAGCCTGGGCGACAAGAGCGAGACTCAGTCTCAAAAAAAAAAAAATGGCACATACTCAAATAATATAGCATTATGGAGAGAAATAAACAACTGCAGCCAAGATTTAAAAAATATCAATTATTAGATATTTTTAAAAATAAATTTTTAAAAAGGAACTGTTAACTCCCCACTGAGATACCTCCTGTTGACATTTCTTTAAAAGTTATATATGTTTAAAGATAGAAAACTCAAAGTACAGGAAGATACGGAAGGTAAATTAAAGCTCCTCTCCTTTCCCTGATCATCTCTTCCCCAAAGATAACCACTGTTAACACTGGAAAAAAGTGTTTTTACGAGGTATGAGGCGGGGATTTACAATTCTTATTTATGGCAGTCCACTGTTGCTTCCTTCATACTTGTGTCCCCTTGAGTGAGGATCAACTAACACAAATCCTGCTTTGTAAAGCGGGGGAAACATATACAACTTAATGTCTGAAAAAGTGATGCAAACATGCTATAACACAGATGAACCTTGAAAACATTAGGCTAAGTTGTCTGATTCATTGTACACGATATGTCCAGAAGGGGCAAATCCATAGGGAAAAACGTAGGCTGGGGTTGCCTACGGCTGGTGAGGAGACGCTGGCGAAGACTGGAGACTGGCTACTAATGGGTAGAATATCCTTTTGGGGTGATAAAAATGTTCTAAAATTAATTGTGGTGATGGTTGCAAAACTTTGTGAATATACTAAAAACAACTGAATTGTGTACTTTCAAAGGGTGAATTTTATAGTATGTAAATTATATCTCAATAAAGCTATCATTTTAAAAATGTCCCAAATGCAGACTGAAAATATAAATGCTTCTAACTGGGTTATGACGTAACACAATTTTGAGACTCTTAAAGAAAACCATCCCATCATTCTGACTCATATCAGAAACAATACTCAGTAGAAAGGACTGTATCCAGGGTGATAATTCTCAAGTTATTTCAGCTGTCGAGAGTAAAAAGACAATAAAATGAATCAAGGGCACTTCTTCCCTCGCAGTTGCAGTACTTGTGCTCTTCAGATTTCCAGGCCATTCCTGTGAACTTGAACTACGCCAACATGCTTTGAGGCAAGCCTATCAACTTGATCTGAGAACTGTTTCTTTCCCAAGCTATATATTTCCAAATCTGCTTTCTTTCAATGATTTCCAATGGTTATAAAGAACATTTAAAGAAAAATAGGACACATTAGCTAGATTTGGTTAATTACAAATCAAATATATCCAAAGGAACATAATAATGCAAAACCACTTCACCGCTTAAATATTACTGGTGTTTTTGTTTCTCAGACTTTTTTGCTTGGTTTGGTTTTGCTTTTATTTCATTTCCATGAATGTAACACCTGTATAGATTGTAATCACCACAACTGGAAGGCAGTAGAGTGCCATCATCCACCCCAAGCTTCCCCAGCTCTCCCTTTGTTGTCATACCTGACCCACTCATTCCCAGCAGACACTGATCTGTTCCTTAATAGTTTTGTCTTTAGGAAAATGTCATATTAATAGAATCATGTAACATGTAACCTTTTATGACTTCTTAGGCCTCCTTTACTCGGTGTAATGCCTCTGACATTCACCTGAGCTATTGTGTTTATTAGTAATTATCTCCTTTTGTTTTTGCAGAGTAGTGTTCTGTTGTATGGATGTATTACAAGTTGTTTAGCCATTTAATCAAAGGACATTTGGGTTGTTCACCGTTTTTGGCAATGGTCATGAATGTAAGTTTTCATTTCCATAGGCCAAATATGTAGGATTGCTGGGTTACACGTTAACTATATGTAACGCTTCATAAGGAACTGGGAAACTGCTTTTCAGAGTAGCTGTGCCATTCTGTATTCCTTCTGGCAGTGTAGGAGAGTTGCTGCTCTGGACCCCCAAAGGCACTGTCAGTATTTTCTCTGTCTCAGCCAGTCTAGTAAGTACATATGATATCCTAATTTTAATCTGTATTTCTCTAATGATTAATGATGCTGTGCATCTTCTCTTGTGCTTATTTGCCATCTGCATATCCTCTTCGATGAAGTGTCTAAGTCTTGTGCCCAACTGAAAAACTGGGTTGCTTTCTTACAGTTAAGTTTTGAGAGTTCTTTGTATATTCTGAAGACAAGCCCTTTGTATTTGTAAGTATTTTCTCCAAGTGTGTCTCTTGTCTTTTCATTCTTATAAAAGTATCTTTCATAGAATAATAGTTTTTAATTCTGATGAAGTCAAAATTTATCTTTTTGATGAAGTTCAATTTATCCTTTTTCATTTACGAATAGTGCTTTTGCTGTCATGTCTAAGAAGCTATTCCCTGAATCCCAGGTCATGAAGTCTGTCTCAAGTTTTCTTCCACAAGTTTTATAGTTGTAGATTTTATATTCAGATTTATGACTCATTTTGAAGTAACTTTTGTATAATATGTGAGGATTACTTCAAAATTCACTTCTTTTTGCATACTGTGTCCAATTATTCCAGCACCACTTGCTGAAAAGGCTATACTTTTTCCACTGCATGAACTTTCTACCTTTGTCAAATTCAACTTGGCATTTTTGTTGGGATCTATTTCTGGACTTTCTACCCACATAATCTCTCCATAAGTTATCTTGCAAAAACACCAGGCTAACTCAGAATCTGAATAATGAACACTGGTTGGGTACCTGGCTTAGGCTGTGATATAGGTTGTGGAATGTGTAACCTAGGCTACACAAATGAAGTCTTTAGATCAGTTTTTGATATTGCAGTATAAGAAAGGCACTGCCAACCTGGAGGCATTCCTCGATGGTAACTAACATCATAGAAATCATAACATCTGACCACTGGGTGAGGAAAACAGGGCTCTCTGTCCTAGAGTGATGAAATGAGAGTGTGAACTCTGACTCTGGATCTGTGCAATGAAGCTCAGTAAAAGAAAGAATCCTTCTATGTGATCCCTAGGGAGATGATTATGACCAATGAACCAGGCACTGTGCTTGGGTACGGAGAAGTCCATAGACAGATAGGCTATGCTTCCTGCTTTCAGAGGGGGAAATCTACAGGAAAAACTATTTTGGTTTGACATTGGCCATCTAGCCAATGGTAACTATAGTGCCTGTCTGCTTTAGGTAAGAGACTGGATCAAATGACTGGCTTTGACTCTGAGCTGTAACTGTTTTGTTAGGGCTCTGTTTTTCAAATTAAACCCAAGGACAGTTTCTGTCCTTGGGTTTAATGGCTTCATGAAGAAACTAGGCTCATGTAAAAAAAAAAAAAAAAAAGAGATCTGCCCAAGATTTCAAAATACTTACTCCATAACTGAGTTTAGAAACCAACCCTTCTAATGTTTAGTCCAGGCCTCCTTTCTATTATTTGTCAAAATTCTTTTTTTTTTTTTGGTGGGTGGGTGGGGGGCAGGGAGGAAGGTCTAGCCCTGTTGCCCAGGCTGGAGTGCACTGGCATCATCTTGGCTCATTGCAACCTCCGCTTCCCAGGCTCAAGCAACCCTCACACCTCAGACTCCCAGGTAGCTGGGATAACAGGCATGTGCCAACACATGCAGCTACATTTTTGTTATTTTTGTAGAGACAGGGTTTCGTTATGTTGGCCAGGCTGGTCTTGAACTCGTGAGCTCAAGTGATCTGCCCACTTGGGCCTCCCAAAGTGTTGGGATTACAAGTGTTAGCCACCTCACCAGGCCTATTTGTCAAAATTCTTAATCCACACTGTGTTTGCTAAAGAATAAATAACCCAGCCAGGCGCAGTGGCTCACGCCGGATGTAATCCCAGAACTTTGGGAGGCCAAGGCGGGCGGATCAGGAGGTCAGGAGATGGAGACCATCCTGGCCAACATGGTGAAACCCTGTCTCTACTAAAAATACAAAAATTACCTGGGCATGGTAGTGCATGCCTGTAGTCCCAGCTACTTGGGAGGCTGAGGCAAGAGAATCGCTTGAACCTGGGGGTGGAGGTTGCAGTGAACCAAGATCACGTCATGGCACTCTAGTCTGGCGACAGAGCGAGACTCCATTTCACAAAAACAAACGAACAAACAAAAAACCACCCAATGCCTTCTTCAATGACCTAAGCCTCATACATACAAGCCTCCTTGTATGTGTGAAGCTGAGTATACTTAATCCAAAAATCTGAAATGCAAAATACTCTAAAATTCAAAACTTTTTGAATGCCGACATGACACTGGAAGGAAATGCTCATTGGAGTATCTCAGACTTCCTCGTTAGGGATGCTGAGTCAGTACGTATAATGCACTGTCTTTGAGTTTTTCTTATCATTTGGGTTTGCAGTACTCCAGGCTATCTCAGAGGCCTTTACAGAGAAAGGAATTCTACAATTTAAAATTTCAACACTTTTTTTTCAATGACAAAATGGGGTAAAAATCAAATCAAATCAAACAGGTCTTTTCTGAAGATTTTATTTCTGCTCTGAGCTGTTCTGGGTGACCTACTACTCTAATTAGGCTGGAAATAAACCTGGCTTTCATGAGATGCAGGACACGGCTGGAGGAAAAAGTTGTCAAGACTACTTACAATCATCAGTGCCCACAGGCCTCAGAGCATTCCAAGAATTCACTGACTCATTCCATAATTCATTCTGCCCATTAACCACAAACACAGACACCCAGGGAGAACAAACACCACTGGCTGATTTAGTTTTACTAATCTGCCCAGGGCAGGACAGGGATTCAAAAAACAATAACGCTGTAGTTTATCAATAGCTCCTCAAATGGGCAGTGTGGTATAGTGCAAATCAGCACAGCTAACAGTCCTAGCTCTACCTCTCTGAATGTGTGTTCACTGACAAAATGGAAGATTAATCCCAGTCCTTTCAACTTGACTGAGTACTGGTAGGGATCAAATGAGCCTGAGGATATGAGAAGTGCTTTGCAAACTGAAAATCACTGTGACTTATATGAGAGAGTTCTTCATCTAACAAACACGTGTTGGGCACCTATTACCTGACATGCTCCATGCTAAACACCATGGATAGGAAATAAAACATAATACAGTTCTGGCCCTCAAGAAGACACTCGGATGTCTGATAAAGTGTGGCAGGTGCAATGATGAGGCAAGAGCAGTGGCTATGAGAGCACAGAGGGCCCTTGGATTATTCTGGACATTTAAAAGATGACAAGGAAGAGATGCCAGGAACAGATTAAGGCAGGAGTAGGAGTTATGCACTAGCTTCTAGAAAACACACTTTTATTTAATACTCAAACAATCCCACAAAGTGGGCACTGTTTTTATTATCACTCTTACTGTACTATAAAGCAGTGGCTCCCAACTGGGGAGGGGAGAGAGGTGGCTGCCTTAACTGTATCATCAGGCTTACCAACCCCTCTGACAGCGTTCAACACCACACTGGCTATAACTAGGTACTCCCTCCTTTTATTGTCTCTATGCCTAGCTTTTGCTCCAGTATTTATTTGTTTTCTTTCTTTCTCTATTTTTTTGACAGGATCTTGCTCTGTCATCCATGCTGGTGTACAGTGGTGCAATCATGGCTTACCGCACTGTAGCAAAGTGGTATCAAGGTGCCCTACGGTCCCCCCTCCAAAGTGAACCTGTTCCAACCCTTACATCCAAGGTATACCGGGGAGCTCATTGCCAAAATACTCCGTGCTGTCTTTCATGTCCATTCAGGCAGCAAGGACCACTCCTGCTTAGGTTACCTCCAGCTGGTGTGTGGAGACTGTTTAGGCTTGGTCTTCTCCAAGAAGCCAGCGCCTGGGAATTAGATACCCACATGTACCCCAGGTCTGCCTGTGGCACTACTTGGATCACACTGTAATTACAATAGTCTATTTCCAGGTCTGTCTTTATGCTGCGAGCTCTCAGAGGCAAGTATCAATCCTTATCCATCTGTCTTCCCCAGTGCCCAGCAGACTGGAAGTGTTCAAATTATGTCTGCTTTCCTATAGCCTTTGGTTGAAGGCTTCTTGAGTTTTAATATGTAATTCTGGATTAAGGGTTTGCTGTTCTTGTTGTTATTGCATGTATATTTAAGCCAAAATCTCTATATTTAAGAAATGTTGTGTGTTTTGAAAGTTAAAATATTAAAAAATATAAGGACTATCTCCTTTCCCATCCAAGCTTCCTCCCAAGGCAACTACTGTCATGAGTTTCTTGTATATTCTTTCACAATTATGCTATGCATATTCATGCATGTTGTAAATCCCCCAACCTCCTTTTCCCTCACAATGGATGCACACTATAATACTATTATATACCATTATAGAAAGAGGGTAAAATAGTTAATTTTAGATGTCAACTTGACCAAATTAAGGAATACCTAGAGAGCAGGTAAAGTGTTATTTCTGGGGGTGTCTCTGAGGGTGTTTCCACACTGGCATGTGAGTTGGTGGACTGAGTGGGGAAAACCCACCCTCAATGTGGACAGGTACCATTCAATCAACTGGGAGCCCAGATACAACAAAAGGGCAGAGCACTTTGGGAAGCTGAGGTGGGAAGATCGCTTGAGCCCAGGAGTTCTAGACCAGCCTGGGCAACATAGCAATACTCCATCTTTAAAAAAAAATTTAAGGCTGGGTGCAGTGGCTTACACCTGTAATCCTAGTACTTTGAGAGGCCGAGATGGGTAGATCATGAGGTCAGGAGTTCAAGACTAGCCTGGCCAAGATGGTGAAACCCCGTCTCTACTAAAAATACAAAAATTAGCCGGGCATGGTGGCGTGTGCCTGTTATCTGAGCTACTCAGGAGGCTGAGGCAGGAATTGCTTGAACCTGGAAGGAAGAGGTTGCAGTGAGCCGAGATCATGCTACTGTATTCCAGCCTGGGTGACAGAGTAAGACTCTGTCTCAAAAAAAAAAAAATTAAAAATTAAAAATTAGCTGGGTGTGGTAGGATTCATCTGCAGTCCCAGCTACTTATGAGGCTGAAGTGGGAGGACTGCTTGAGCCCAGGAGCATGAGTGCCACTCATGCCACTGTATTCCAGCCTAGGCAACAGAGTGAGACTGTCTCTAAAAGAAAGAAAGAAAAAAAAAGGGGGCAGAGGAAAGGTGAATTCTCTCTCTCTTCTGGAGCTGGGACACTTTCTTTCTTCTCCTGCCCCTGGGACATCAGAACTCCAGTCTCTCCAGCCTTTGGGCTCCAGGATTTGCATGAGTACCCCACTTGGGCTCAAAGGCCTTTAGACTGAGCCACAATACTTGCTTCCCTGGGTCTCCAGTGTGCAGACGGCCTATCATGGGACTTTACAACCTCCATAATCATGACTCAGTACCTCTATAAGTCCTCCCTTGTATATCTATACACATTTATATCCTATTGGTTCTCCCTGGAGAACTCTGACTAATACAGAGGGGGTTCCTAACTTGAGGTGCTCAAATGGACTTTAGTGATCTATAAAACCCTGACATTTTATGCAATGTTGTTTCGTGGTCAACAGGTCTATGTAAACCTATCCACAAAGGTTGATGGAGCTAAAACGCTGAAAAAAGATTTGAAATATCCAGTTTTCAGAAAGAAAAATTTAATAAAGACTCGCAAACAGAAGCCATGTCTCAGGTGGCCTTAAATAGTGGATCCCCACACTGTTACCCACCAGACTCAGGGTTTATATACCACAGGGAACTTGACAAAGGACAGGATTTTTGGTAATATGTGTTTACAATAACATCAACGTTGTTTTGACCTAAGGGCAGGTTTTATTTACTGTGAGTATATGAAAGTAGAAATCTTAGAGGCATTCCTGGAACAGGGGTCCACTGGAATTCAACATGGCAGATTAGCATCCTAAATGGAGTGGTTTTAGCCTCAACAAATGTAGCTTAAGCATGCTATACTTTTTCAGGGGAATGTGCTGATAACTACCATTAATTTCTCAAAGTAACTCCTGGTCTCCAAAAGAAAGCTTCCTATCAGAAAAAGTTTATGAACTGGCCCTGGGCACAATGAATGCTACTGAAAGCACACTCATGGCAGGTTTACCCTGGCCAGAGGTTGCTGGGCCCAGGGCCAGGGATGGGGAAGTTTAAGGAGGCAGCATCTCTACTGTGCTTCTGTGTCAGTAACAGAGAAATGAGAAGCAATTTAGAGAGTATTTTGAAACTTCCTGTATCAATGCAAATCTAATACAGAGCAAGGAATATCACATAAGTCTGGAAATTCTATTTGGCCTGGCACTTTCAAACCCATTTGCTAAACGCAACAATGTAAT
The DNA here is from genome assembly GCF_049354715.1 of Callithrix jacchus. Classification (NCBI taxonomy): domain Eukaryota; kingdom Metazoa; phylum Chordata; class Mammalia; order Primates; family Cebidae; genus Callithrix; species Callithrix jacchus. The sequence goes on along the minus strand of NC_133509.1, from coordinate 134,957,575 downwards.
AGAAATTCTCTTACTTTCTGTCTCAGTTCATCAGCGTTCTAGACATCCAACTTGGTGGCCTCAAGCCATGTGTGACTACTGAGCATTTGAAATGTGGCTGGTCCAAATTGAGAAGTGATGTTAGGGTAAAATATATCCCAGATTTCAAAGACTTAGTACAAAAATGTAATGTAATATAGTTCATTAATAATTTTCATATTACCATAGTAAATTGTTGAAATTGTATTTTGGACACAGTATTTTAAACACATGTACTTTTTAAACTAATGTAATCTGTTCTTTTTACTTTTGTTAACATGGCTATTAAATATTTAAAATTCCACATGTAGGCCCCATTTGTGGCTTGAGTTGTTTTTACTGGACAGTGTGGCTTCAGAGATCAGTGCACAACTATTCACCATTCTCTGTTCTCCAATAAATTGATTCCCACCTTAGACACGTTTTCTTCTGGAAATCAGAAGTAAAGCTTTCAGATAGGGTTTCCTAGTCAGGTATTACCACGGGCACACAAATAAAAACAGTTCACTAAAAAATACCTCAAAAAATATACTAAAACTGACACATTTATTTACAGGGTCTAAGTTCATGGTGAAATCCATTTGGCAATACCCAACTGAAAATATCTTTGAAGTCTGGGATGCATTTTGTACTAATATCACTTCTCAGTTTCACCAGGATGTAAGTCTAATAACAATCTCCTAAAACACATTTACTGAGCACCTATTGTGTGCTGGGGTCTTCACGTTTATTGCAATCATTTCCACTTTAAATATGAGAAATCTGAAGCTCAGAAAATGGCTTCCAGCCATTTGACTAGCAAGTAGCATAGACCCAGGTCTTGGCCACAGGAAACTGCCCCATCCCTCCTCCTGCCACATTCTGCTTTCTTTTATGTTTGCATTACAGGAAGCTCACAAAGTTCTTTCTAATACATTGTGTCATGTAATTATCTAAACTATGTTGTGACGTAAACAGGGATATTACAATCACTGTATTAAAAGGACGGCATCCAAGCCCACCCCTCATCTCATGATTTCTAATAGGAGACCATAATCTTAAACCCAGGAGTTCCGAGGAAAAAAGTCCAATATCCTTTCCTCTCCATGCTACCAATCATAACTTCCTCTTTTTAAAACTGCCTGCTTTCCTGGGTTTGTAGTTAAAAGGAATGGAGGGAGAGGAACCTTTATTGTTAATAATCATATTGTACCAACAATGCCACTGTTTCTAAGCACACATTTCTGTATATTCTGTATTATTAATATATTAATAAAACATCACTGTGAATTTATAGAATTATGTTTTATGTTATTACATCCTCTATTTCATTTGCTCTTCCATGCCCACATTTATTACTCTATTTCAAAGAGGATGAAACTGCAGCATACAACAGCTAAGTGACTTATGAAAGCTCTCAGAGCTACTTATGGACCAAAACGCAGGCAGTAAAGGTAATGAAGAGTTAAATGGAGACGCACTGAGGCAAAACCTCTTCTTCTGGTCTTGCATCCCAGGGAAGAAGCCTCACTATTAGATACATAAACTCTTTGGTGCAGACTGGGGAGATGTGAAAGCAAAAGGAAAGGAAGCCCTGCTTTCTCGGGTTGAATGGCAATGCTGTCTAGGAGTCAGGCTCTGTTTTGCCCTGCCCAGATGGCTGTTTTCTGAGGGGCAGATAAACAATCACACTCTACCTTCTCTCTGCTCCACATGCTTAAAGGAAAAACATGGGGAAACAATGACAAACAGAACTAATCCAAATCCAGAGAACATACAGCTTGAATGCAGACTACTTGGGAGGCTAATCTGAGTTGAGGAGAAGATGCAGGGGGAGGGGAAGAGCTACATGGTGGATTGTGAACAAGAAGGAAGAGTTCAAAAGCGAAAAAATACAGTAACGTTAAAAATGCATAAAATATGGAGGAGAGAGAAAAAGGAGGAAGAAGTGGAGCTGGTGAAAATCTGTAGTAAGGGCAGCAAGGTGCTGGTAACAAGATTGCTGTGCATTAAGCCATTTGCTGAGGTTGCCCAAGTGCCAAGAGCAAACACACAAAGGGACAGAAGCCACGAAGATCAACAGCTCATGGGGGCTGGGCATGGTGGCTCACGCCTGTAGGCCCAAAACTTTGGGAGGCCAAGGCAGGAGGATCCCTTGAGCCCAGGAGTTTGAGATCAACCTGGCCAACAGCCTTGCCTCTGTCTCTATTAAAAAGTTAAAAAAATTAGTTCAGTGTGGTAATGTGTACTCGTGGTCCCAGCCTCTCGGGATGCTGAGGGGTGAGGATAACTTGAGAGGTCAAGGCTGCACTGAGCCATGATCATGCCACTGCACTCCAACCTGGGCAACAGAGCAAGACCCTGTCTTTATTAAAACAAAAACAAAAAAAACAGCTCATGGGGTTAGCCACACCACCAAGACACACAAGCTAGAGAGAACAGAGTGGGTTAAGATACAGACCAATTCCAGACTAGGAAACGACTTACCATCCCCTACTATAGAAGGAACCTCACTGTTGTTTAGAAATTTTTTAAATGTGATTTATTCAACACTTCAGTGACTCTAGTTATTTTACCCATATTATGTGTCCAAATTATTCATTTGATTTAAAGTTTTGCATTAAAAGGCCTCTAACAGCTGGGCATAGTGGCTTATGCCTATAATCCTAGCACTTTGGGAGGCCATGACAGGTGCATCACCTGAGGTCAATACTTTGAGACCAGCCTTACTGACATGGCAAAACACTGTCTCTACTAAAAATACAAAAATTAGCCAGGTATGGTGGCACATGCCTGTAATCCTAGCTATCGGGAGGCTGAGACAGAAGAATCACTTGAACCAAGGAGGCAGAGGCTACAGTGAGCAGAAATTGTGCCACTGCACTCCAGCCTGGGCAACAAGACCGAAACTCCATCTCGAATAAATAAATAGGCCTCTAACAAGGATTGTTTTAACTGGAAAATAACTGAACTTGATACTAACCCTTAGTGGAAAATTAGAAAAGCTGAAATTATGGAGTATTCATATAAGGAATCCTATTTTTAAAATATTTGTCACCCACAGGGTCTCTGTCCTCAGGGTTTAACTTTGAAAATCTCAAACGTTCTTACCTGTCCTTTCCCCCTTCAGTTCTCATACTTATTTGGTGTCTTGGTGAATGACTCTATTTTCTGAAGTCTCATCTGCAGAAGCCATCCTGGGCCCTATGGGTCATGGCTGCAGAAGGAAACATAGTCCCCACTCTTGAGGAATTCATCTGCTTTTGGGGGAGGCAGGATATATTCCAGAGAACTCAAATTCAGAAAAGTAACAAATAAGCCAACTATATCCCTGGTTTCTGATGTTTGTGAGTAATCAAAGCTATATTCTCTCTTTACAGTAACACACACACACACACACACACACACGCGCGCGCCAGGGCACGGAACACAGGGTACTAAATTGTACCTAAGACCATCCCAGACAGCTACCCACCCAAGCTGTGGCCTCTGCCAAGAGTTGAGAGAGATCAGTGAAGTTCTAGCATTATTCTGTTTGAGTTTTCTATTACGAGCAGTTAATAATTTTTCAATTAATAAAACTACCTTATAAAAATGAGAAAGTTTAAAGTTTAAAGGCACAAAGGGACAAGTGAAATGCAAATGGGACACAGACTTGTTCCCCATGTTAACACAGTATCCTGAATTGGGACTAAAAGCCCTGGCTGTCCAGACCACATGGGCTTTAAAACTGAGAGGAGGTAGCGGTAGGCAATCTTGTCCACCAGCTGGGTCCATCACTTCTGCTCTTTGATATGGCAGGTCAGAATATTTATGGCCCAACAGAGCTGGGAAGTTTGTCCAGCCAAGGGCATGATGAGATCAGTTTGTTTAAAACTTGCTGTGGATTTGCTTTGTCCATGGCTTAGCAATTCCCTCCACTTGCCACAACTTCTTCAGATTTTAATTTCCTTCTTTTCCTCTTAAATCTATAGACAGGACTAACATGCTGCTTTATTAAATCTACAGAGCTGGCTGCCAGACACTTCCTTCTTGCTGCCTGCAGCTCTCCATCTATGGTATCCTACCTAGGATGATTTTAGCTTTCCTTAGTCTATGCTTTCCCCTCACTAAAGAGCAGCAGAATGGGAATCCGTAGCGCTAGTTCCAGTCCTGTTGCTAACTAACCTGGTGATCACAAGTTCTGACCCGTTCTAGGTGTGTTTCCTCCTCTGTAATTTCCAACTTCCTGAATGTGGTGTTAATTAAATGACATATTGTTAATATAGTTCTCAGCCCTCAATAGTTGAATAAACAGAAGCTATCCCATTTGTAACCCTAATGTCTAGCTCTGAATGAATGAAAGAAAAAACTATGTATTGCCTGGGACACAGTGGCTGTTTGGGAAATATTACTTCTCTTTCCCTTAGCCACTAGAAATATCTCAAGGGAACTGGCCATGTCTGCTTTGGGGAAGTGAAGGGTAAATACTGTGCCCAAAAGAGGAACTCATAGAGATCTGAACGAGGGGATACCTAAGGAACTCTTTTGGTTCTAACATTCTATGTACATTTAGCAAACACTGCTGAAGACTTGAAACACATGCTGGACACCAGCCAAGCCTGGAATTAATGTCATGTGCTCCTTCCAGCAGTGCATCATCTAGAAGGCGGGGACTGACAAATCCAGTAACAAAGGGCATGAGAAGTATAGAAACAGAAGTAGGTGCAAGAGTATTTTTAGAGTATAAAAGAAGGAAGATTAACTCTACCTGGGGGAATCAAAGAGGAAAAGGTAAGCCTTGAACACTGAGCAGAAGGCCCCTGTTAGAAAGGCTTTCCTGGAAATGATTCCTTGAATCAATGTCACATAGCTTTCTATCTGGATGCTACACCTTGGAGACATGACTGGACAGTGATTGTCTCTCCAGAGCCTTTTATTCCAGGATCTTCAATGGACTGCCCTTCAGATGTGGCCTTGAGTCCCCTCACCTTCCTCCTCTTCTTTCTTTTGAAAGAGAAGTTGATCTTAGTTATCTCAGGCTGCCGTAACAAAATACCACAGACTGGGCAGCTTAACAGCATCCATGTGTTTTCTCACAGTTCTAGAAGCCCAAGAGGAAGGTGTTGGCAGGTTTGCCTTCTCTGGGGGCCTCTCTCCTTGGCTTGTGGACAGCCGCCTTCTCACTGTGTCTCACTGTGCCCTCTCCTATGAGCGTGAGCGTCCCTCATTCTCCTCCTCTCACAGTCCAATTGAACTAGAGGCCCACCCTTAAGACCTTATTTAGCTCCGATTACTTCCTTAAAGGCCCTATCTCTGAATAAAGTAACACTGAGGTCAGGGCTTCAACCAGTGAATTTTGGGAGACATAACTTAGTCTGTAACAGTATCCTAGAGTGCCACAGTCCTCTGTTAAATACCTAGACAGAAGATAACCCTGCAGCTGTTGTCTGACCATTTTGAAGATGACTGAGATGGTCATCTCCTTTGGAAGTAAAAATGATACACATTTTAGTCTGCTTTTTTTCTCTTTCAGTTTTGCATTATTCAGGATTTTTTAAGTTGCGAGTAATAGACATTAACAATGAAATTTGTTGTTTATATACTGTAAAAAAAATAAAAAAAGGTTTACAGGTAAGCCTGGCTTAAGTTAAACGCCTGAGTGCATGTGGTCAAGGCTGCCATGAGAACTCGCTCTCTTCCCAGTTACTGAACTCTGCTTGCCTCTCCGTTGGCTTTTTAGTCTTTACCCACATGATGGCCAATAACGATTTGAGGCTTTCACAATCTTGACAGCTCTTGATTCCAGAAAAAAACAGCCAGCATCTTTTGAATACTTCTAGCTCAAGTCCCATAGAGCAGCAGTCCCCAACTTTTTTTGGCCATAGGGACCAATTTCAAGGAAGGCAATTTTTCCATGGACTGAGTCAGGGTGAGGGATGGTTTGGGGATGAAACTATCTCACCTCAGATCATTGGGCATTAGATTTGCATATGAAGAGCACAGCCTAGATCCCTTGCATGCGCAGTTCACAATAGGGTTCGTGCTCCTATGAGAATCTAATGCCACTGCTGATCTTGACAGGAGGCAAAGCTCAGGCAGTAATGCTTATGGCTACTCATCTCCTGCTGTGCGGAATGGTTCCTAATAGGCTACGAACTGGTACTGGTCCTGGCCTGAGGGGTTGGGGACCCCTGCCATACAGAATTCTTAGATGACAGAACTAAACCAGTCACCACAGGCAGGGGATTGAGTCTTGGCCTGGCCAGGTCTGGGTCACATGCTACCCCTAAAGTAAGGTGGGGGATAAGGCCCACATAAACTACATGACCAGGTCAGATTACTGTGGAATGGAAAATGCTAGCTCCCCTCTACCCAACTTCTCCCCAAACCAGCTGCAGGCAAAACAGATATCTTTCTAGAAATAACAATGCTATCCCAGGAGACAAACAGGTGTGCTAAAAATGATTCCAATGCCTTTTCTTTTAAATTTCTCGATCTTTGTGCAATGTCTTACCTACTGGAGCAATCTCAAACTCATACCTGGTTTTTTTGACCAGGTGCTAGAGAACAAATGTGTTAAAGAGGGTAAATGATACACCTGCACATCTCAGTGCTCCCCATCAGTGGAAACTGCCCTGGCATGCAAAATGGCAGCACATTTCTCTTCCTGACAGTTCTTAATAAATCAGAGCTAGCAAAGGCAGGTACTGAGCAATGAGAACACAGGGACACAGGGAGGGGAGCATCACATACTGGGGTCTGCTGGCAGGGATAGGGGAGGGACAGCAGGGAGTGGGGAGGGATAACATGGGGAGAAATGCCAGCTATAGGTGATGGGGGGATGGAGGCAGCAAACCACATTGCCATGTACGTACCTATGCAATAATGCTGCATGATCTGCACATGAACCCCAAAACCTAAAGTACTATATATATCCTATACAAAAATAAATAAATAAATAAATAAATAAATGAGTTAGACTTTATCATAGAAACAGTAAGAGTAACTACATCGACAGGGTGATACATTAGAAATTCCTATTAAAAAAAAAAAAAAAGAAAAAAACAGATGGCCACATCTTAGGGAGTGAGCAGCGTATAAAAAGAAAGAAAAAACACATACACTGTTGAATGAAATTACCATTTTGGAACTACGCAAAAACATTTCTTGCTGCCAAAAAAACACATAATACACTGCCTTAGCAGTCCAAACCGGGGTATAATACAGTGAATGAAGGAAACACAGGTTCTGATTTTCTAATTGAGTGACTTCATTATAACTCCTAAAATACAAAAACCAGCAAAAACACAATTTAAAAAGAAAATTTGAGGAATAATGTCTTATTTTTAAAGTTTTCCAGTTGTAACATACCAATTATAGAACCCAGAGACACAAAAAGCCAACTTCATTCATGCCTCTGTTAATTGTTCTAGTAGCTGGTAGTTGGTGTACTAGATACTCAGACACAAATAAACTTAGTATAACAGCAATTTAAAAAAAACAACTTCAAGCTTTATTGTTTACTAAGCATTTTTGCATACATAATCATACTTTTCCTCACAACAACCCCATTTTACGTATTAGGAAGACTCAAAAAGAGTACATAATTTGCTCGAAATAACATGGTAATTACAAGTAAGAGGAGCCTGAACTCACATCCAAATGGGACTTCTAATCTTATACTCTTTCATCTGCTTCCACTTAGGCATTTTTTTTTTTTTTTTTTTTGAGACGGAGTTTCGCTCTTGTTACCCAGGCTGGAGTGCAATGGCGCGATCTCGGCTCACCACAACCTCCGCCTCCTGGGTTCAGGCAATTCTCCTGCCTCAGCCTCCTGAGTAGCTGGGATTACAGGCACGCACCACCATGCTAATTTTTTGTATCTTTAGTAGAGACGGGGTTTCACCATGTTGACCAGGATGGTCTCGATCTCTTGACCTCGTGATCCACCTGCCTCGGCCTCCCAAAGTACTGGGATTACAGGCTTGAGCCACCGCGCCCGGCCAGGCATTTTTTTTTAAGAGTTGGGGTCTCATTCTGTCACCCAGGCTGGGGTGCAATGGCATCCTCATTGTTCACTGTAGCCTCAAACTCCTGGGCTCACATGATCTTTTTGCCTCAGCTTCCTGATTAGTTGGGCCCATAAGCATGCACCATCATGCCCGTTTTTTTTTTTTTTTTTTTTTTTTTTTTTTTTAATGGAGACAGGGTCTGGCTATGTTGGCCATGCTGGTCTCAAACTCCTCACTTCAAGTGATCCTCCCACTTCGGCCTTCCAGTGTTGGGATTCATTCTGACCTAAAGATTTTCTTCTTCCTCGTTCTTCTGATTTAGGCCCAGATTCTCCTTCCATTATGGCAGGCAATATTTTCTAAAGTATAAACTCCAAATTAAGTGTTATGTTTAACATGTGGGAAACTCAGGGCAAAATCAGCATTCCCCTTCTCATAAGACTTCTCAGACCCTTCATGCTACTATGTACTGTCTTTTTCGGGGAAGGGGTGATTACAATTTTTCTTTTCTTTTCTTTTTTTGAGATGGAGTTTTGCTCAGTTGCCCAGGCTGGTGTGCAGTGGCGTGATCTCAGCTCACTGTAACCTTCGCCTCTTGGGTTCAAGCAATTCTCGCGCCTCAGCCTCATGAGTAGCTGGGATTATAGGCGCCCACCATCCCAGGCTAATTTTTTTGTATTTTTAGTAGAGATGAAGTTTTGCCATGTTGGCCAAGCTGGTCTTGAACTCCTGACCTCAGGTGATCTGCCCACTTCAACCTCCTTAAGTGCTGGGATTATAGGTGTAAGCCACCATGCCCAGCCTACAAGTTTTCTTAAGCTGACCACAGAACTTGTTTTTGTTTTGTTTTTCCCATGAAGCTTTATGTATGACTAAAACAGCAGTCAAAATACAGGTTCCAGAGTCTGACAGTCTTGGGTTCAAATGGCAGCTCTCTGTGATGCTGGATAAGTTCTTACACCAGCACACGACTCACATCCTTCATCTGTGAAACGGACATGACGATAACAGCAGCGATCTCACAGGGCTCTTACAAGGCTAGAAGTACATATGCTTATGCATATGAAGTGCTTAGCAGGTTACACTCATCATAGTCAAGTTCAGTAAGTGTGAGACAGCCACTTATTCAACAAAGATTATATAAAACAACTATCTCTAGAATACCCGACAGACTTTCCTTGTTTTTCAAAACTAGGGTGCAAGGCAGCTATGCAATGATGAAAACAAATGTTGACTTTTTAGTTAGAAGACACAGATCCAAATCCTAGCTTTGGCACTTAAGCAGTGTGACTCTGAGGAAGTGATTTATCCTCTCTGAATCTTAGAAGCCTCTTAGGTAAAATGGTAATAATAATGTAACTACCTGACTCTAGAATCTGCTTTTGACTGGTGCTTATAGGATTACTGTGAAAATCACATGTGATAACAAAAGTGCCTGCAATAGAGTGGGCACATTTGAACGTGTGTTACCTTGTTTCCGTATGAATCTAAAAGAATCAGAAGCTCTTCATTTATATACATAAGGACTTTTAAAACTTCACATGCATTTTTACTAACTCAAACCCTTTTGTCAATCCCTACAGCTCTGAAGATCTACCACTGGGCCCTTTCAGTCTTTCCACCTGATCTTTCCCATCCACAAACAGACTTTATTCACTGGATTCAACACTTCTATCAAAATCCCCAAAAGCCTTCAGGCTCAGAAATAAACAGACATCAAAAAGGCAGCAACTGTCCTCTTTACTGACATTTCCCCATCTAGAGCCTATAATATGACCAGGCTAGTTAAGGAGGTTAAAAAAAAAAAAAAAAGGTAATAACAATGAATACACAAAGTGCTGAGAAGCCAAGATGTATCCAGCTCTGCTCAAGTGTGACAGATGTCTTCAAGTAACTCTCAATCAAGAGGGTAAGATAGAGAAAATTAAAGATCAGATTATTTATTATATACCTTAAAGGCAGAGAAAAGAGAAATTATGTAGGGTGTAGAGGTCAGAAAAGGCTCCCTGAAGAAATACTACATGCACAGGGCTGGGTTTTAGAGAATTTCATGGAAAGAAAGCAAAGATTTGGAAATAGGGAATTTAAGTGGCAAGTGCAGAACCATGACTAAATCATTTTTTTGGAGTGGAAGGAGCCAAGCTTCAAGAGTCTGCAGCCACAACACGGAAGCCTCCACCTACAGAAAATAATGAGCTGTCCTGGCAATGGACAGAATTTTATATCATAACCTGGTTAAGGACTGTCCACAAAGTACTGGGATACCACCCTCTCATCCCATCTTTTTATGAAGCAAGCTGTGTTTAAGCATTCAGTCATGCATAGGGATGAGTTGATGAGTACTTTGTTCGTACCAGGGATCTGATAATCATGAATGTCCCAACCAAGACGCCCAGGACAACAAAACAAGAAATTTATCAGCTATAGCAAAATGTGCCAACCTTCTCTTCCTTAGGAATCTCCATTCCTTCGCTCCCCAATAAGTTGGAGAATAAAAGTACACAGTCTGCATCCTGTGGCTTGGGAAGCGTTCCAAGGTGCATCTGATTTGAATGCATTCTCTCTCCAGGGGAATTTCATCACTGACTACACTTCTATATCAAAGAATATGTTTCATTGCCCTACTCATAAAAATACACCCAACATCCCCTTTTATCCATCTCCTCACCTCCCTTAAGAAAACTCTATCTTGACTTGATACCCAGCTGTCTGATCTAGCAAATACAATGAAAAACGAGTAAGAGTGGTAACTTCTGAAAAGCTAGGCAGGGAAGCCCTGTGAGGAGGGCACTCATCTTCCTTGTGCCTGGTTCTCTTTCCTGGTGTCCTTGGTGTGCAGTCTGTGCACATGGGGCCAAGAGTTAATTTTAAAAGAGGACAGATCTCTAAGTGTTCATGTTTCTTCCAGGGCCACACAACAAGTGAAAGTAAATCATCTTTTCTCTCTTCTAGTACTCATGCTGATGAAAATGGGAGGTAGACTAGTCTCAAAGAATGCAACCCTGGCATTTGGCAGGTTCTGAAATGGCTGACTCGCGTGAAAATAATTCTTCTTGTCTGTAAATTATTACCAAATGAACTCTGAAGACCCCAGTGACTAGTCATGGAGGTATCAAACTCAAAAAAGACCACGAACCAGCATAAGTTCTAGATCAAACATTGTAGTCTGTACAAGCCACACTTTTAACACATCTGGGTTCAATATGCCTTCAGAGGTGCCAGCAGAACTCAAAACCACATTATAGAACCTTTCATTTTCCAGTGCTCTTCACTATGAAAGCTCATATACATCTCTGCAAATAAAATATTATTCCTATTTTTCAGGTGAAAAAACTAAGTCCCAGTGAAGTTACGTGACTTATATAAAGTAACACTTATATAAAATAATCATTAGAACCTAGGGGGTTTCCAGCTTCCCAACCTCAGGCTCTTCCCAGGAACTCTAACGAAGCGTGTGCATCAGAACGATTGGTGGAACCTTAAACAACGTACATGTCTGGGTTTCACCTGCACATATTTGGACTTAGGAGGTTTGAGGAGTGGCCCGGGCACCTGTCTTTAGATTGCAATGGGCCCTCCCAGTTGAGAAACATTACACAGAATTCCCAAGTTGAAAGTCACTCTTCAAAGCTCTTCAGTAGATTCTCTTGCTGTCCAGGAGAACCACCCCAGAATGTACCCCATCATAGCTACAATTGTTGGAAGAGTGCTCTTCACGAGTTCTCACTTGTAATTCACTCTTCCCTACACAGAGACCTCACACACCATACTTGTCCAGTGCAGTCCTGGTTAGTTCAATAGACATTTACTGATCACACCAGGCTCCAAGGATCATGAAATATGACACGGAGGAATGTAGAACAATGAATAATGGGCTGTGGCATGAGTACACAGGCACTGAAGACTCAGAGACCACGGGAGTCACCTGATGGTGGGCTCTGGTTGTATTATCACAATTAGCCAGAAAGCACTGTAATTAGTCCCAGTTTGTCAACTGCAAGGAACTTATTAATCTCTTAGACCAGTGAATTTGCATGCAAACCAAGCCAAGATCCAAGCTCTCAGCTGATTAGTCACACCATGTTTGGTTCACTGTGTCATAAACATTTCAGTAACAAATACGATTATCTTCCAAGGACTGATTTCTGGCATTCTGAGTCTAAACACTCAGGGAGAGGGGAAGGCTAGAAGTACTCTATCCTCAGAATGTGTCAGCCTCTTTCCTGGCTCCTATGCAATTTCTAATCCAGGATAAGGGTCTATAAAATGCTTTGCTGCTTACAGTAAATTAAACAAATTAATTTATTGAGTACCCAAATGCTTTATAGAAGTAATCTCCACCAGGCACGGTGGCTCGCACCCGTAATCTCAGCACTTTGGGAGGCCGAGGCAGATCACTTGAGGTCAGGAGTTGGAGACCAGCCTGACCAACATGGAAAAACCCCGTCTCTACTAAAAATAGAAGAAGAAGAAGAAAAAAAAAAAAATAGCCAGGTGTCATGGTGCATGCCTGTAATCCCAGCTACTTGGAAAGCTGAGGTAGGAGAATCGCTTGAACCTGGGAGGCAGAGGTTATGGCGAGCTAAGATTGAGCCATTGCACTCCAGCCTGGGCAACAAGAGCAAAACTCCCACTTCAAAAAAAAAAAGATAATTTCATTTAATTAGCTTAACAACTCTCAGAGATTGGTAATAGTCTCATTTTACAGATAAGGAAACCAAGGCACAGAGAACTTGAGTAACTTGCTCAAGGTGATAAGACTAGTAGAAAAGCCAAGGTGCTGGCTAGCGTAGCAAAACACCTAGGAGTGGTTCCCATCAGCATTGCTTACTCTCTAAAGCTGAAACTGTTTATCTCTGCAAATAGTGAGCTTCAGGGCAGAGCAGTCACCAGTCACAGGGAGAGGACCAAATGGAATTGGGTTATACCCTGAGAAGAAAGCAAAAGCTCTCCCCTCAGGTTTCGTCAGCTAAAGCACAGCTAAGAGCACACTGTCACCCTGCTCCTATGCCTCAGCTCCCACACACCTACTAATAGCCCTTGTCTTTATTTTCATCCACCCCATTCCTATACCCTCTAAGGCTCACTCCAGCAGATTCCTCCTCCTGAAAGTCTCTTTTAACTTTCACTATGGCAAAACTGTGTCCACCTCCCGGCCACAGTACGGTACTTGCATCCCTATGGAGTCTATCCTACTCTCCTATGTGAGTCTTGTCTTCGCTACCCACTACTCCATGCTTCTGATCTGTCTGTTCCCCACCTCTTGAGGACACTGTCCCTGGAGGCAGGACTAAGGATTACACATATTTACATTTTCTACTCTGGCTTATAGTGAGTAGATGTTCAGGAAATATTTGTTCAATGAGTGGTTATCCTAATATCAGAAGGGCCCTCCTCCATCCTTCCTCCAAAACGACCCATTGCTTGTCTTTTCAGAACCTACATGGTTGAGGATATGTTTGCAATTACCCTAAGTATCCAGCAAGAGACATATAGACCCAAGTTGGTATTCTGTTTCAGGACTCATTCCTCTGGGGATTAAGTCCAGTTAAATTCTTCCTCTTTGTTTTCTTTTGTTATTAGCATAAGCGACTACTATTATACCAAGCAAAGAGGAATGGGAGATAACAAAAACTATTTTAAAATGTGGCTTTCGAATCAGTTAAACATTAACTGATTAAACTTTTGCTGATTATGAAATACAAAATACAAACAATACTGCAAGACTTTATAATTTATATACTTCTTTCCTGTACATTATCCTCAAAATAGTCCTTTTGCTATATGTGAGGTAACTAAAGCCTAGAGAAATAAAGTGACAGTCACAGCTTACAATTCCCTTGTAGGAAACGGAGCCAAATATTCAGATGTACAACACCGCCTTGCTCTGAGTAAAATTCAACAACTGCACACTTACTTAATAATGAAGGATAGATGGATCTTTTTAAGTACATCTCCTTTGCCATGTAAACTGTTTCCCAATGCATGAAGGACTTAACTCAACACAAAGAAAACAAATGCTCTTATATAAAAATGGACAAAAGATCTCAACAGACATTTCTCAAAAGACATACAAATGGCCAACAGGTATATTAAAAAATGTTCAACATCACTAATCATCTAGGAAATGCAAATCAAAGCCACGATATCATCTCACACAGTTTTAGCAAAAAGCCAGTAAGTGACTCTGGCATGGATGTGGACAAAGCGGGGGGCCCTTGTACACTGCTAGTGAGAATGTAAATGAGTACAGCCATTGCGAAAAACAGTTTGGAGATTCCTCAAAAAACTAAAAGTAGAACTACCATATGATCCAGCAATCTCACTACTGAATACGTGGCTAGAAGAAAGGAAATCGGTGTATTGAGGAGATTAATTTTACCCTCAAGCTTACTGTAGCATTAGTCACAACGGTCCAGATCGGACTTGAGGTTGGGCATGGTGACTCATGCCTATAATCCCAGCACTTTGGGAGGCCAAGGTGGGTGGGTCACTTACGGCCAGGAGTTTGAGACCAGCCTGGCCGACATGGGGAAACCCTGCCTCTACTAAAAATATAAAAATTAGCCGGGTGTGGTGACCCATGCCTGTAATCACAGCTACTTAGGAGGCTGAGGTATGAGAATAGCATGAATCTGGGAGGCAGAGGCTGCACTGAGCTGAGATGGTGCCATTGCACTCCAGCCTGGGCAAAAGAGCAACAGAGCAAGACTCTTGTCTAAAAAAAAGAAACATACAAATCAATCTAAGTGTCCATCAACAGATGAATGGATTTTTAAAATGTGGTATCAATATACAATAGAATATTATTCAGCCATAAGAAAAAATGAAGTCCTGTCATTTGCAGCAACCTAGATGAAACTGGAGGACATCATGTTAAGTGAAATGAGGGCCAAATACAGCATTTCCCACTAATATATGGAAGCTAAAAAAATTGGAACTCAGAGAGATAGAGTAGAATGATGGCTATCAGAGGTGGGAGGGGTAGTAGGGAGAGGGTAATAAAGAGGAATAATTAGTGGATACAGAAATACAGTTTGGTAGAAGGAATAAGATTAAGTGTTCAGTAGCACAATAGGGCAACAAGAGTTAACAATAATTTATTGTATATTTCAAAATAACTAAAAAAGTATAATTGGAATGTTCTTAACACAAATGATAAACGCTTATGAAGGAACAAAGTGGGCATACAAGAAAAAAAAAGAGGAAAAAAAAGATAAATGCTTGAGGTGATAGGCATTCCAATTACCCTGATTTGATCATTACACATTGTACATTGTATACTTGTATCAAAATATCACATGTACCCCATAAATAGGTATATTTATTATCTATAAGAATTAAAATTTTTATAAATAAATAGTTTCCCCAAACGACATCTTGCTTTCGGCTTGTCAGATGGACACCAGGAAAAACTGTCAAGTCAATGAGTTCTGTCCATCCCTCTCCTGCCTGCTCCATTCTCTCTCCTGGTCTCTCTGCCCTCTGCATTCTTCCTCCAGCCAGTGCTCCCATCATCATCTATCAAAGACCCACATGGTTGTGGATTCCAACAGGCCCCGGGGATCTAAGATAGAGGGATCAAAGCTCCTCACAGTTAGGGACTGTGACTTACTTAATTCAAAGTATTTTGATTATCAGACATTTATTAATACCTCCCAGAGCTGACAGTATGTAGTTGGCAGTAGTTGGTAGGGATACAAGATGATGACATTCTCTCTGACCTCAAGGAGTTCATGCTTTAGTAGAGGAGAAGATGTGAAAAAAACTAATCATCATACACAGTAGTAAGCACTATACAGAGATGGGCTGGAAGAGCTGTGGGAACTGGGAGGAAGGTGGCTCATTTTACCCCAGGTCAGTCCTCTGTTCCTTTCTGTTCCCTATTTTTCCTACATCTATGGAGCATGTGCCAGGTACCATGACAAGCTCTGGGCCCACAGGAAAGACTGAAAGGTTGGGCTGACAGTTAAGACAGAAGGTCAATTTATAGGATGGCATTTCAGGCACACAGTATCTGGGAAAGAGGGACTGAAGCAAAACTGACTGAATCCCTTAACAGCTGGGTGGACTTTGCGCAAATTACTTAACCTCTCTGAGTCTCTTATCATTTCTTTCATTCATTTTACAAATATTTATTAGATACCTCCTGGGTGAAAGGCACTAGAGATACAACAGTGTAATTTTTCTTCTGAGACACTGGAGTGCAGTGGCACGATACTGGCTCACTGCAGCCTTGACTTCCAGAGCTCAGATGATTCTCTCACCTCAGCCTCCCAAGTAGCTGGGACCACAGGCATATGTCACCATGCCAATTTTTGTATTTTTTGTAGACATGGGGTTTTGCCATGTTACCCAGGCTGGTCTGGGACTCCTGGGCTCAAGCAATATATCTGCCTCAGCCTCCCAAAATGTTGAGATTACAGGCGTGAGCCACTGTGCCTGGCCATAGCTGTGTGTTTTTGTTTTTGTTTTTTTTGAGATGGAGTCTCGCTCTGTCTCCCAGGCAGTGCAGTGGTGCAATCTCAGGTCACTGCAACCGCTGCCTCCTGGGTTCAAGCAATTCTCCTGCCTCAGCCTCCTGAGTAGCTGGGATTACAGGTGCCTGCCACCATGCCCAGCCAATTTTTGTATTTTTAGTAGAGACGAGGTTTCACCATATTGTCGAGGCTGGTCTTGAACTCCTGACCTCATGATCCACCCGTCTCAGCCAAGTGCGTATTTTTAAAAACCTATCCTTGTGGCATTTAGGTTCTGTTGAAGGGGATAAACAATAACGAATACAAAATATAAATCTACAGTATATGGATGGTGATATGTGATCTGGCAAAAAATAGAGTAAAAAGAAAGGGAGTGCCCATTGTGGGAAGAGGAATATCAAAAAGACAAGGGTGACATCTGAGCAGAGGCCTGCAGGAGACCAGGGTATAATCCACGTGGCCACCTGGAGAGAGCAATTCAGTGCAGAGGCCTCAAGGAGGAGGCAGCCCGGTGTGTTCAAGGAACAGCATAAGCTGGTGAGGTTAGAGTGGTGTGGAAGAGTCAGGGTGCTGTTAGAGATGAAATCTGATGACAAGGCCAAGCTAAGTGGGCCTAGTAAGCCACTGCAGGAGCTTGGGCTCTCACTCTCAGTGAAATGGGAAGTCACTGGGAGGGGAGGTGGGGTGGTCTGACAACACTGACAACAGGAGTGACATGATTTGATTTCTTATCTTAAAAAGGAAAATGGGTAAAAAATTGAGATCAGAGGAACAAGGCAGAAACTTGGAGGGCAGTTACAATGCTAACGCAACAATTCAGATGCTGGCATTTGGACAAGGTAGGTGGTAGCAGAGCCAGTAGGAAGAAAGGCAGAGCTGGTAGGACTTTGCTTAATGCATGAGAGAGGAGTGTGCAGAGTAGGAGAAAGGGGGCAAGAATGATTGAACAACTGGAAGGAAAGAGTTGCGGAGCTACCATTGGCTGGGCTGTGGAAGACTGAAGGGACAGGAAGGAGCTGGAGAACCATGTTAGACATGTTTGAGATGCCTAATTAGGTTTCTGGTAGTAAGATCAAATAAGCAGATGGATATATGGGCCCAGAGTTTAGGGCAAGTTCTGGAGTGGACTGTGCTTTCATCTTCAGTAAGCCACATGGCTGCCTGGGGCAGGGGAATCCAGGCAGAGACACAGCCAGTTAAGAGGTTGGGAAGAGCAAAAAAGACATGGTCCCGGAACAGCACATGGCCTGCGTGCCCAGAGTGGTGTGGAGGAGAGAGCCCAGTTATGTGAGTTAAAGTTACCTTGGGCAAAGCAACCAGCTGTGATTGGCACAGAGTAAGTACTCAATGATCAAGTGTATTTTCCCTCCCCTTCCCTGCCTGGCCCAGTATCTACCTCCTGTTCATCTGAGACTTATTTCTTCAGCTCAGTTCAATGTACCAAACATCTGTTTTGTCAAGGTCCTACAGGAACCTGGAAAATGAGAGGGACTAAGCTGGCTTGGGATCTTGACACTTGGATGGTTCTAGAGCCTCGCAAACTTCAGGTCTTCCTCAATACCACTCATTTTAACTCCTATCAATATTCCAGTAAAAGAGCAAGAAAAATCATAACATTTCCCAAGACTAGATATAAATTTGAATTAAGAAAGCTGGTTAGAGTTTGGACTTCAAACCCTTCCATGATGTTTTTGTTTAAAAATAAAACAGACTCAAAATAGTAACTTCCATTTTCACGTGACTAACAAATAGCAATTGTGGATTTTAGATCTTGGTACACTATATTCCTTCTGGAAATAAATCAGAATAAGTCAAATACCAGGCAGGAGTTCTGAGAAACAAAGGTCTCTGATTTGGACTCCATTCTCACTTGATGGATTACGAGGGAAAAAGTCACATTTAAAACTCCTCATTCTAGGGTGGTGAGAAAACGTAGGCAGTGTTCTGGGTCCAGAGGTAGAAGGAAAACTACAAGGTATTTCACAAAATGCTCAAGAGGACAGTCCCTGCAGCGTGTAGGAACAGGTAAATGCCTACTTGAAACTTTCAGTTCAGTAAGGAAGAAAGGAAGCCTAAAAAGTTTTTTTTTTAAAAGACAAAAGGAAGCTGGTGCGGTGGCTCATGCCTGCAATCCCAGTACTTTGGGAGGCTGAGGCAGGTGGATTACTTGAGGTCAGGAATTCAACACCAGCCTGGCCAACCTGGTGAAACTCTGTCTCTACAAAAATACAAAAATTAGCCAGGTGTAGCGGTGGGCACCTGTAATCCCAGCTGCTCAGGAGGCTGGGGCAGGAGAATTGCCTGAACCTGGGAGGCAGAGGTTGCAGTGAGCCAAGATCACACTATTGTACTCCAGCCTAGGCAACAAAGTGAGACTCTGTCTCAAAAAAATAAAAAATAAAAAGGCAAAAGGACAAATGACCTGTGTCTACCCTTAACAGCCAGACAGAACAGCTTGCCTGGTGGTAGAACAACAGTCTTGTAGGCCATGACAGGCAAAAATCCCTTTGGCAGCTGTAAAACACTGTCCCGACTTCTCAAGCTCCTATTCCTCTCTAGGCTTAAGAGAGATTCTTGCTCTATCGCCCAGGCTGGAGTGCAGTGGCACAATCTTGGCTCACTACAACCTCTGCCTCCTGGGTTCAAGCTATTTTCCAGGTAGCAACAAATCATGGCAACCATCAGTGCGCTCTGGAATGGGATCATCTGCAGAGATTCCCTAATGAAACGTGATGAGTTCTCCGGCACTCCAGCAACTGGAGTGTACTGAGGACATCACGTTTTTCTCAGGAGGTCAGTTATCAGCTATTCCACATGTTCTCCTGAACTAGCACATACAACGGCCCAGGTAGCACCATGGCACTGACCTCAGGACTGCACTGAGCTAGCTAGCTAGCTTGCTTGCTTTTCCTTGTTAAGTCCTGGTTAAAATGCACTGCGCCAACTGCTTATTAAGGTCTTACTGTGTAAGGCAGTTATAGGCACCAAGGAAACAAAGTTAAAACAGACAGGATTCTGTTGCTTTTATGAATTCTGCTCTCATGGAATTCATAGCCCAATTAAGTAGTAATGGCATGTAAATTTGTTTGAGCCAAAATCAGACTTCCTATTAAAAAATGAATGTGGCTGGCCAGGCGTGGTGGCTCATACCTGTAATCCCAGCAATCTGGGAAGCTGAGGCAGGTGGATCACCTGTTGGTCAGGAGTTCAAGAACAAACTGGCCAACATGGTAAAACCCTATCTCTATAAAAATACAAAAAAAGAAAAAATTAGCTGGATGTGGTGGTGCACACCTGGAATCCCAGCCACTTGGGAGGTTGAGGCAGGAGAATAGCTTGAACCCAGGAGGCACAGGTTGTAGTGAGCCGAGATTGTGCCACTGTACTGGGCAACAGAGTGAGAATCTGTCTTAAAAAAAAAAAAAAAAAAAAAGTGTGGCTCTTGTGCTCTCAGAGCTGGGGTATGTGTGGAGGAGCGTGTCCACACATGAGGCCTACAGGCGCCTGTGGATAACCTGATGAAGTCGGCCCCAGGATGTGCCCCTTTATATTCATGTAGGAAGAACTGCTGTGATTTATAAAGTTTATATCATCCCATTTTATTTTAACAGTGTTACGGAGTTTCTTGGTGAGAATCACTCTCCCCATTTTCAGTTGACACTAAGAAAGATCAAAAGAGTTGCCAAGCCCACCAAGTTAGTTCATGGCAGCGCCAGGATTATTAACCAAGTGCTCTGATTCTCATCCCAACATTTCTTAGGGATGAGAATCACAGAACTTGGTTTATAATCCTACTGCTCTGCAAGACCTCCTCAGGTGACAGGTGGTTCGCCTACCTGTCACCAAACTGCTTCTTTCTGCTCGCTATTGTTCTTACCCATACCTCCACCCTGGCTTTGCCTCAAACATCACATCTCCATGAAGGTCAACCTTCTGCTTTTCCTAAGCCAATGGTTTGCAAAGTCTAATCCCCAGGCCTGCAGCATCAGACTCACCTGGGAACTTGTTAGATTCTCAGGCCTCACCCCAGATCTACTGGATCAGAAATTCTGGAAGTGGGTTCCAGCAATCTGAGTTTTAATGAGCTTTCCAGGGAATCCGCCGCATGCTAAAGCTAGAGAATCGCCCTGAACTAAGCTAAAAAGCTAGGTACCTCCATAGTCCCTGTGTTGCCCCACCATGATCACCAGGCCCCACATACACAACCTAGAGAAGAAAGCCATTTGCCTGGCATCATACAGCAGCAATTTTTCAGGGTCAGCTTAGGGAGAAGCTTGAAGTAGGAGATAACAGGCCTCCCTTTTGTGGTCTACCCTCCATAATGATGGCCCCTTTTTCTCAATCAGTGCAATGGTCTTCAAATTCAACCCCCTCCCACCACATCAGACCCAGCTCTTGGCTCTTGGATTAGAAGCCCACCACAATAGTAGTGGATTTGTTGATATATTACCCTCCTCCCTAGCCATGAAATATAATGAGAGGCCCCAAGCTCTGTTTAAGAGGGTAGATAAGGCTTACTTCATCTAGAATAAATGCTAACAATAACATGTGAACCTTGCAATTGGGCTACTTTCTACAAATTACAGAACGCTTCCACAACTCTCACAAGTATCACAAAAGCTACTTTTGAAACAGACACTAGAACCCAGGACTCCGGATTTATTCCCTAAGGGCCTATCTACTGTAACATGCCAGACATTAAATAAATTCTTCTTAGTCATCTAATGGAGCTATTATAAAAGTTCTGGTCACTCTGTAAGGGCACGGGCCCATGTCACCAGAGCACGCTACCACAGAGGAAGAATTTCTTTGTCACAAACCCAGGCCATTAGAAACAATGCAGAGAAACACGGTTAAACAAAGGATAACTTCCTGAATCCAAAGCATCAAGTTTGTTGAAAAGGGCAGGGGACAACCTTTATGGTCCGACTCTTCTTTGTGAAGATCTAATGATCCTCTTATCTACTCCCTCGACTGGCTAACAGGTCTGTAGTTTTCTCTTAGAATAATGAAAGGTGGTTATTCTTATTGTTTTAGTGTCTATTCCAGCAACATTTGGAGGAACAAAAAAGACCTGTATAGGTAAAACGGGTTCCCAATCACTCTTTGACCATCAATATGGAATTTATGCTCAGTTCTAAAATGCACAAAAATTGCATTTGAAAAATGAGAAGCTTTCAGAGGTCAGAAACGCACACACACACAGACATACACTCTTCCATATGTTCCAGAGAGATGGAAATATGCACAAGAAGAATCTGACGACCCTCCCATTCTGCCTCCTTTATTTTCGTTTCTTAGAAACTCTTTCTATTGGAACATCCCTTCCCACATTTATATCCAGGGATAGATTCCTGGAGAAGAGATGGAGAAGAGAAAAGGGGTAAGATTCACCAAATATCTCATTTGGAGCACTAATAATTACAGCAGCTGAAAAGCATACTAAAGCAAAGGACCCTGTTAACAAAACACTGTAAGGGCACTTCCCAGAAAACAGCCCAGCCATGAGATTACTGCTAAAAATAAGGAAGACGAGCAGAGCCAAAATCAAATCTCAACTATGCAGACAGACTTGCAGAATTTTTCACCTTCACTGCTAAAAATTAGCATTTTTTAAAAAGAGCAGTAGACTGCATGAGTTGACAAAGGAAGAAAAACAAAAGAGAGCAAGAGACTCATTCTGGATACACAGTTGCTATTTGTATTCATAACTCTACACCAGCAACAGCAGCTCAAATAAGGCACAAGGTGGGGTCCTGGACAAATTTACACACGATCAGACCAATTATCCACGCTGCACTTCTGCATACAGTAAACACCCCTGACCTGCAACACCTCTGTACCTCCCACCCCCAAGACCGGGATAAACCCTACCACATGCTGAAGAGAACCCTGTTTATTTTTGTTTTTTTTTTTTGTGAGAACCAGTCAGAGCCTAAGCTGTCATTACACAGCAAAAACCTAGCGAGAACAAAAAGCCAGCAGCAGACTGATGCAGAAAGCCCAGAACATACCTGAATTCTTCAAATGCAAACATGACCTAGTCAGAGAAAATTTCCTTAGATTGTGTGGTAGTCTTTTTGGTGTGAAGGACAACCATTTAG